>NC_064640.1:80928773-81553773 GCF_023864345.2 Schistocerca serialis cubense | reverse complement strand
GAGTGATCATCTAATTTTTTCTTTATTATTATAATGTGATAAACACAAATCACATACATATTTTACTTGCTCATGTGTTGTTACATGACTTGAAACAAGCCTTGGTAAATATTTTACCCAACAGTAGTGTGTTATTTTCCTCCTCAATGTGTGATTAACTACAATGATTTTCTTTTAGATTTTGTTATTTTTAAGAGCTGTGATTGATATTTTTCGCCAAAGGACTTACATTAATAGATGTATTAATTGTAGTCTGGATTTTTAATTGCTATCTACTAGAATTTGGTATTCAAAATTTTCGGGTTTTTGATCAACACCAAGACCAACATTTTTATATTTACTAACACTTCGTGACTCTCTATTTACAGGGTATATGCTGCTTTTGTTGACCACAAAAAATATTTTGATGAAAATTTTTAACATTAATATATACATGCTGTTTTTTGTTTTTTTCATGTAATTCAGTATAAGATAACCTCTTAATGGAACATATCTATTCACTGTTAAGTAAATTGCAACAGTTTTATTTGATGCCTATGCTGATTCACATGTTTGAAAATTAGACATTTGTGTCAAAATATTTTGTTTCCCCTTTTTAACTTTTTAGATATATTTTTCTGTAGTAATCCTATAATTTTGAGTCTGATGCCAAAATCCTATAACTCCATTACTGTTCTGCATTTTGCATTCACAGTAAAATATAAAATTTATTTTCTACCCAATATTTAATTTCAAATTTTCTTTAAGTACTTTTATAAATTTTGGTTTCAATGGCTTCAAGAAATGAATACGCTCAATTGAATTTATACTATTTTCTATATTTGTACTTTGTTTTCTACTATAATTGCTTTTTAACTAAACAATAAGGAACTGTTTTCCCAAGCATACATTTGTAAAAAAGGAGATATTTCTGCATAGTACTTAGCTTCTTCATTTTTAAAAACTTTATCACTCTTATATTAGAATAAGACAGTTGGTTCCAGTTTTTTCTTTTGATTCTTCTCTGATTGAAGATGATGTGTGTAATTATAAAAGTAATTTATTTACCTTTTTAATTTATAATGTCCTCATAAACTCCTTCTTTTACAATGGTCAAGAAGTTGAGCTACACTAAAACTGCTTGTTTCCTCACTCATTATATGAAAAAAACTTAACAGTTTAAAAAAAGAAAATAAAAAATTTAATACATGAAAATAGCAATTAAAAATAAAAAATTAATACAGTGAAATAAAAATGAAAAACTGAATAGTTTAAAATAAAAATGAAGAAATGAGTTTTTTATGTAGGTTGTGAAAATTTGAATATCAGATTTGCAGAGCTAACTTAGAAGATGAAAATTTACTAAGTCCTTAAAAAATATATAATCTAGTTTATTCTTTTATTAGGTTTGTATTTTTTTATGTTTATATTTTAAAAATTATTTATTAGCCTTGTATTAGAGAGTTAATATACTTTTTAATTTTTTCATACATGAGATTTTTTCATTGCATTAAATTTGTTATTTTGCTGATTTCAGGAATCAGATTTTAAATTGTAAGACATTTCCAGGGGCAGATGTGGACTCTGAACACAATGTATTGGTTATGAACTGTAGATTAAAGCTGAAAAAACTGCAAAAAGGTGGGAATTTAAGGAGATGGGACTTGGATAAACTGAAAGAACCAGAGGTTGTGCAGAGCTTCAGGAAGAGCATAAGGGAACAATTGACAGGAATGAGGGAAATAAATACAGTAGAAGAAAAATGGGTAGCTTTGAGGAATGGAATAGCGAAGGCAGCAGAGGATGAAGTAGGTAAATAGACGAGGGCTAGTAGCAATCCTTGGATAACAGAAGAGATACTGAATTTAATTGATGAAAGGAGAAAATACAAAAATGCAGTAAGTGAAGCAGTCAAAAAGGAATACAAACGTCTCAAAAATGAGATCGACAGGAAGTGCAAAATGGTTAAGCAGGTATGGCTAGAGGACAAATGTAAGGATGTAGAGGCTTATCTTATGAGAGGTGAGACAGATACTGCCTACAGGAAAATTAAAGAGACCTTTGGAGAAAAGAGAACCACTTGCATGAATATCAAGAGCTCAGATGGAAACCCAGTTCTAAGCAAAGAAGGGAAAGCAGAAAGGTGGAAGGAGTATATAGAGGGTCTATACAGGGGTGATGTTCTTGAGGACAATATTATGGAAGTGGAAGAGGAGGTAGATGAAGACGAAATGGGAGATATGATACTGCGCGAAGTGTTTGACAGAGTACTGAAAGACCTAAGTCGAAATAAGGCCCCAGGAGTAGACAACATTCCATTAGAACTACTGACAGCCTTGGGAGAGCCAGTCCTGACAAAACTCTACCATCTGGTGAGCAAGATGTATGAAACAGGCGAAATTCTCTCAGACTTCAAGAAGAATATAATTATTCCAATCCTAATTTGTACAGAAATCAGATGGCAGTTGTAAGAGTCGAGGGACATGAAAGGGAAGCAGTGGTTGGGAAGGGAGTGAGGCAGGGTTGTAGCCTCTCCCCTATGCTACTCAATCTGTATATTGAGCAAGCAGTAAAGGAGACAAAAGAAAAGTTCAGAGTAGGTATTAAAATCCATGGAGGAGAAATAAAAATTTGAGGTTCGCCGATCACATTGTAATTCTGTCAGAGACAGCAAAAGGCTTGGAAGAGCAGTTGAACGGAATGGACAGTGTCTTGAAAGGAGAGTATAAGATGAACATCAACAAAAGCAAAACGAGGATAATGGAATGTAGTCGAATTAACTCAGGTGGTGCTGAGGGATATAGATTAGGAAATGAGACACTTAAAGTAGTAAAGGAGTTTTGCTATTTGGGGAGCCAAATAACTGATGATGGTCAAAGTAGAGAGGATAGAAAATGTAGACTGGCAATGGCAAGGAAAGCGTTTCTGAAGAAGAGAAATTTGTTAACATCGAGTATAGATTTAAGTGTCAGGAAGTCGTTTCTGAAAGTATTTGTATGGAGTGTAGCCACGTATGGAAGTGAAACGTGGACGATAAATAGTTTGGACAAGAAGAGAACAGAAGCTTTCGAAATGTGGTGCTACAGAAGAATGCTGAAGATTAGATGGGTGGGTCACATAACTAACGAGGAGGTATTGAATAGAATTGGGGAGAAGAGGAGTTTGTGGTACAACTTGACTAGAAGAAGGGATCGATTGGTAGGACATGTGCTGAGGCATCAAGGGATCACCAATTTAGTACTGGAGGGCAGCGTGGAGGGTAAAAATCGTAGAGGAAGACCAAGAGATGAATACACTAAGCAGATTCAGAAGGATGTAGGCTGCTGTAGGTACTGGGAGATGAAGAAGCTTGCACAGGATAGAGTAGGATGGAGAGCTGCATCAAACCAGTCTCAGGACTGAAGACCACAACAGCAACAACGTGCTTTTAAAATTTGTCATATTGCTGATTTTTTATTTGTAGAATTCAGTTTAAATTTGTTGTTTTGCTGACTTTTTCTGTCATATTTGTTCGTGATATTTGCCTAAAATTTATATCGTTTCTGACTACTGTATTCGGTTAAAAATAATTGAAAATTTTGATTGACTGAAAAGGTTTTTGGCGCTGCATGATAAAGTGTGCTCAAAGTATCAAACATCTCCTACTGGTCTAGGTAACATGCAGGCATTTCCCGTTACACATATGTCAACCTGATAGTTTTTTTAACATCTACTGCTTGTTTGCAAACTATGTTAGTATCTACAGCGAAAAGTAGATGCAAGCCATCTGCACACCTTCTTAAGGTGTGTGATGGAGAGTACACCTGGCATCTAACCCACATCCATGCCCCATTCCAGTTGAAATAATTGTCTTAGTTATAAACCCTGTATTAGCTCTAAGTCCTCATTATGTACATGTTGCAACACATGTGGGAAGATGTAATACACGCCCACGGCATACTCCACGGATTTTCAACAGTAAATCTCTGTGTAATATACAATGCCTCTCTTGTAGCAAACGCAGTTTAGACTATACAACTGCATGTGTGCTGCTCTGTGCTGGATTTTACTACATGGTGATGTTTCCAGGCTGGCAAGTAGTACTCAAAAAATTGACCGAATAAGTTTTTCATAAACCCCTTCTTTTGCAGATAAGATTACCATCAGCCTTGCACGCATTTTTCCTGCTATTTTCCTTATATGCTCATTGCACTCTATGTCGGTCCAGATGGCTACTCTTAGGTATTTTACCAGCGCCAATGATTCATCCAAAATAGCGTAATAGAATAGTAGTGCATCTCTTCATCTGTTTACACCAAGTAGTTGCGTTTATGTGTATCAAGGTCTCTGCAGCAATTGTCTATCTTCTGCAATTCGTCACAGCCTTCTACTGTTACTTTTTTCATATAGACAACTACATTATGTATGACCTTGCTCCATTAAGCGATATGTACTTTAAAACCCAGAACCACATGCAGTGCTTTCAAGATTGTGATCCCATGCAGGAACCATTGACCGACTGACAAAGTCGCTTAGGGAAGCGTTCGCCTATTTGCACTCCCTTATTTGATATCATCTCCCTCCTATATAGCTGCATAATCTTATTTGACAGCAAACACTTATATAGTTCAGGAACTATTATTTGACATATAACTTAGAATGTTGATTATTTCTCTATTAATGTACACACACATGGTGTCATCCCACTCTTATATGTAGTACTTACATTAAAGAACCTAAAGATCCCCAGCTTTCTTGCAGATTCCGATTACTTCCTACATATACTCTTTTTTTCTATGTGTATCTATAAATAACATGACATGTCGATGTAGAATACGAAATATAATTGCTGTGTTACAGCTGTTAACAGAACCGAATATTTTTTTATAAATGGCGATACTTCATCAAGTTGCTATTTGCTTAGTAGAATCTACAAGTGAACTCTGATGTACATTGCCAACATCACAAAGCACAGTTATTAATAAATGATATTGAACTGTGTAATACAGGTCAGTCTTTTTGAAGGATGTGTGGTCACAGCCATCATATTAAGAGTTGACCTATCTAGATATTACTTGTCTCAATATAGAATGTTGATGTGTGATGTCTTGCATTAACAAATGCAATATAAACCATACAGAATATCCAAAATGTCTACTTATCTTCCATGCCTCCCAAGTCCTAAATATGATGTAGACTAGTGTGTACTGTTATATGTCACAGTAGTATCAAGTTTTGTAACCATAATAGTTCATGGGAAATATGCTAAAGAGACTGCATTCACTACACTTACCATTTTATGGATACTGAAATCCACTATCCCACTAGCAGTAACATATGAGCCAAATACATTTCCCTAGTGCTGTAGACTAACTAAGTTACAACAGTGGTGCTGCTCATATGTATAACAAAATACGGGTTACTGATGCTATGTTCATTTTCTGTGCAAATGTGGAGAATATGATGTTCTGACAGTTATTTGAGTAATAAAAAGATATAAAAGAAAAAAAAACAAGAAAGAAAATAGATAAAGACACTTAGATTTCAGGGATGATAGTTACAGTGCAGGTCTATCATCTGAGATAATGTTTGTTGAAATCACATGAAGCCATTAAAAGTTGTTAATTCAGAGAGTCATTGTAAAAATGTATATTCGCTAGAAGTATTAACTTCTGTGGTTTTAACGGTATTGATATATTATTGTGTTATTGGATGCACCTCAATTTCATGAGATCGCAAATATATTAAGATTTGCATTAATATTAGATTGTAAACTATTACAAAGTTTCAAAGGGCTATAAGAAGCAATCTTTCAGCTTGTCTCAAAGTCCACAACTCCTTGTCATTCCACACACCCAGTGTTAATGCCTAGATACATTTGACCATGTAGCACATGCATAGTGTAGATCTGCATCTACTTCCACATGTATATATATATACTCTGTGAATCACCGTATGGTGCATGGTGTAGCGACCATGTATTTCCTCTCCCGCTCCACTGTCTATGAGGTGGTTATAGTTAAATTTCCCTATTTAACACGTTATAAAATGGAAACTAATTACCAAACTTGGTAGTGTTAATGTGACGGACATGGGAAAGAGAAAAAAAAATGCAGCATCAATTCAGTTGAAACACTTTTAATTTCTGTTACAGTACATCATACCATTACATACGGGTACCATTACTGCTACAAAAGGGGTCCATCAGTGTCCAGAAGAGTCTGAAAGCGCAGGATTGCATTCTGCACAGGAGAACGAAGCATGTCTATAGGTATGCTGGCTACCTCTCTTGATATACTGCGTTTCAGATCTGCACATGTATGAATGTTCCCCTGGTAAACCCTGTCCTATAGGTAGCCCCAAAACCAGAAATCACATGGAGGGAGATCAGGCGCTCTTGCCAGCCAAGCTTTTAGTAATGATAGCCTGACAATTCGATCCAAATGTGTTTCGGAGACGCAGGTGAACTTGACGACCGATGCACGGTGGCGCTCCATCTTGCATGGAAACTGTTGAGTCCAATGCATCTCTCTCCTGTACAGCGGGTATAACATGCTGGCGAAACATATCACAGTAGCGCTGGCCAGTCACACAGCACGTCTTTGGTCCTTGAGTGCCAATTTGTTAAAAAAAGAATGGGTCAATGATGAATGTAGCTGTGAAACCACACCATACAGAGGAACTTCATACACAGTGACTGGAAATGAAGATCCCCTCACTTGGCCATTCTGTGTGTTCACCTCACACATCAGAGATAAATGAGATTTGTCTGTCCATAGGATGGTCCAGGACCAGCCCTTTCAACATCAATCCTTGCAAGAAAGTGGAGAGCGAAGTCAACACGTTGTTATGCGTCCTGGGGTGCAAGCTGGTGTACAATATTGATCTTGTACAAATAGAGTTTGAGAATGGTTCCAAGCACCTTCCATACAGGAGATCATGGGATGTCATGACACAGCAAGCACACTGCTGGAGAGCGGGAATTGCGTGCAGTGCTGTCTGCCACAGCAACATCAATTTTATCAACAACCTGTGGTGCAACCGGCCGCTGGCCTCTTCCCAGAGCGGTGCCCAGTTCTCCAGTTGATTCGAATTCCTTCATCATGCTCTGCACAGCAGGTGAAGAAAGAGGATCCTTCTGTAATCCTTTCATCTGGCGATATTCTCGAATTGCAGCTGCAGCATTACTATTGTTGTGATAATAGAGCTTCAACAATAATGCCCTGCTCCTTTTGTTTAAGGTCGTGTTGACATGTCAACATGTGCACTGTGACTGGTCATGTGTGTGAGAGTATGAATCATGATGACTGATCACAGAACCTGGCAGTCATTGTTGTAAATGGACAGTGGTGCTGTGACATCTGGAAATCATGCACCCAATACGCTGGACATGAATGCTACCAAGTTTGGTACTCATACAGAAATTAGTTTCAATGTGTAATGTGTTAAACAGGAAAAGTTTAGTTATAACCACGCAGTGTATGCTTCCGTATGAGCCCTAATTTCTTGTACCCCTTCATGGTCCTTACGTGAAATGTATGATGGTGATAACAGAATTGTTTGGCAGTCAGTATCAAAAGCCAGTTCTCTAAATTTTCTCAATAGAATTCCTCAAAAGGAATATCGTCTCGCTTCCAGGGATTCCATTTGAGTTCCCAAAGCATCTCCATAACACTTATATAATGTCCAAACCTACCAGTAAGAAACCTAGCAGGCCAACTTTGAGCTGCTTTGATGTCTTCCTTTAATCCAACCTGGTACGGTTACCAAACATTCGAGCAATACTCAAGAATAGGTTGCACTAGCATAGTGAAGTGCGCTATCAAGCAACTAAAGGGGACCGAGCAAGGTGACACAGTGGTTAGCACATTGGACTTGCATTTGGGAGGATGACGGTTCAAACCTGCATCTGGCCATCCTGATTTAGGTTTTCCTGATTTCCCTAAATCGCTTCAGGCAAATGCTGGAATGGTTCCATTGAAAGGGTACAGCTGACTTCCTCTCCCATCCTTCCCTAATCCGACGGAACAAATGACTTTGCTGTTTGGTCCCCTCCCCAAAATCAACCAACTAAAGGGGGATGCGTTCACACGTGCAGTGTCCATGTGGGGCGACATGTACTGTACTGTAGTTGAAATCTGATACCATGCAGATATTGTATTAAGCATAGTATGATTAAAGGTACAGCAGGAAGACTTATTTGATGATTCCTCTAGAGAATCATTAATCTGCCTTCCCTTATATTCTCGACATTAAAATAGGTACACAGCATATTTCGTTGTCATGATTTTGAAATACAATTGTTGTCAACCACACTTCTGCTTCTGTAATCGTTATACCACTACTTGATAACTGTCCAACAATGTACCCATCCTCTACATGTTGGAGGGTACTTGCTGCCCCAAAACGTAACACAGCATACTGGCAGCCATAATGTCAAAGTAACTACATCACCAAGCACACTTAAGGATTGTAGAGGGACACCATGTACGGTGGGTCAAATTGGGAAGCTGAAACATTTGTTAATGGCAAGTATATAGGGAGAGTGACTTTCAGTGGAGTGGATGATGTCTGCATTACACATCCAATGGTGTCTGTGTTGCATATACATCTCATACAGCGCCATACATCGCTGACACAGATACATGACTGGTGTGTTGCACTTTGCTATACTAGTGCAATTGATATTTATCAGGCTTTAATTTATCTGTTAATACATTTCAGCTAAATAAATATTGAACTAGGCTAATATTATGGACACAGCCATCACTGCTCTTTTAATTATAGTACAGCCAACACGAAAATGGTTATTGTACAGGTCTTGTTACATAGGAAAATATGTCAGGGCGATGGAGTGATGATAACACCTCCCTATTAGGAGAGCCTGTAACTCTGATCACTGCAATAGTGCTACTATTATTACTGGATGCCTGGATACTCTTGATTGGATAATATATGCAGAACATAAACTGCACATCACTAAGAGAGTAGCATATTCATGAATGCACCCAGCACAGATAAGTTTTGTAATAAAATGTGGCTTCATTAAATGCATACATACCTCTTTCTCTCTGAGTTTCATTGTTCGTTTTAACACTGCTGGTTCCTGTGACAGCTGGTACAATTTCAGGACAAAAGGGTTATCTGTTCGTGATGTCACTTGTTTATGCACATGTTTCTGGTAGTCCCTGTGCTGCTGGGGGGGGGGGGGGAGCGGGCAGGGAGGAGCGGCAGCAACCCTTTGCCCCCTCTCCTGGGTCCACCATCGATTCCACTATAATTTTATAGTGTCAGACTCCTCTAAGGCATCCTGGAATGTGACGCCATTGTTTTTAACACACAAGGATGAGTTTCTTACATTGAAAAGTGGACTTAGTATGCAGCAACAGTGTATTTCTTAAAATAATTCACTGGGTGGTAGCTGTTAAACTTTAAAGTCTCATATTAATGTGTGTCCTTGGAATACTGCAAGAAAATCTGCAATATTGTAACACATTGCTTTAAAACTGTAAATAGCAATGTTAGTTTGTCATACGCTGCAGGAAATGACATTGGACAGCCATGGCATCATTACATTATAATAATTTTGCTAATATGATGATACTTTACGATTTTTCCATGATCCACCTTATTGTTGAAGTGTCTTACGTCATTTCTTGTGTCATAAATCACAGTAACTGAGATATTTCAGCCCAGCCAGACATTTATGAATTACCCAATTGCACTGAGATGTGGGTGAGGGGAGGTGACCATTTTTGGAACATAAATTATGGTAATTAAGGCAATGATAAAAGCAGTATGTTATTATAGTGGGTCATAAATTATTAACATTAATATTGGGTTAAAAGCGTCTGGTGATCAATTAGACTTGTGTAAACATAACTAAGAGCACAGGCATGTAGTTTCCTTATATTATGGTCATAAATTACACCACTTTCTGTACACAGGTACAGTAGGCCAACTGGCCCATTTGTTTACAGAAGGAGAATACTGGGCCCATTGGTGCAGAACTGGCTCAGTCCTACTACTATTGTACATTCATTAACATATGCACCATTGACAATGTATGTAAATAATTCTCTGTGGCAGGTAGAAAGAACATCAGTGCACATTAGTGTTTTTCTTATTTAGTGTTGTTATGAGACCTGGTAGGATGTATACAGGCTGTGAACAGCACCAAATGTTGAGTGATCACTGTAAAGGATACAGAGGTGCTCTGTACTCAGGGACACAGTGTTATCAGCATCTGACAGAGTTTGAAAGGGGCTTCATAGTGGTTCTCTATTTGGCTGGTTGGTCAAATTGTGCAATAGCCACATTTATGGGGTATTCAGATATAACTAGCCTGGTGCTGGATTTCCTGGGAATATGAGAGCAAACACACTACTCGCCATAGTTTTGGTCACCCATGCCTCACCACCACAAGGAAGGATCGCTGTAGTGTGCACAAACCACATTCTAACCCCTTCACATCTGCATCTGTCATTAAAAATCAAGTAATGCACTCTCTGCAACATTCTGTGCAACAAACTGCCGTACCATGCTTAGACCGACATTACGACTACAAACAGACAGATGTCTTTTGAATGGTGGCAGACCAAGAAGTATGGAGCGTGAGTGAATGGCATCACACTGTGTTCAGCCTTGAATGATGTTTCAGAACTACGTCACATGATTGTTGTTTATATGTATGACGGTGACCTCTGGAGAGGCCCTATTCTTATCACATTACCATTGGCTACTCCTAGTCTCATGGTGTGGAGAACCACCAAGTATGACTTTAGGTCACAGCTCGTACTGATTGAGGGAATTATAATGGCACAAAGGTATGTCATAAACATCCTGCATCCGCATGTATTAACCTCTCATGCAACAGTGTAGTGGTGCTATAATTCACAATGGTCATCCACACGTGGCGCATATTTGTACGAAATGTTTGCTTGAAATTGAGGTACCCCAGTGGCCACCCAGACCTGCCCTCAATAGAAAACGTGTAAGACTAACTCGGATCTTAACGCTGTTCCAATGCCTGTATCCAGTACATCAAGGATATGTTACAACTGCTGTGGGTCAGCTTGCGTCGGGAGAGGATACAACGGCTTTACTACACCCTCCCAACCAAACCAATGCATGCATCCTGGCCATAGGAAGTGCAATGTCGTACTGATGAGTGCACTCATCCTGCCAAGTTCTTTGTCAATTTTACTGGATTTTGAAATCACTAAAATAACACATACCCTATCAGCCCTTGAAGTTCCATTCTGTTTTCTCCTCCCCTTCTGGATGCTTCACTTTTTTGTTTGTTTGAGAGAGTATTTGATGTTTCTTCTGCATGTGTGCGAAGTTCCTAACAACGGCATTGCTGTAGTGAACCTTCAAATTCTTGTCTATGAAAGACACTCTTTCAAGCAAGGTGTTGTAATTGAATTCTTAACTATGGAGAAAGAAACTGTGGTGAACATCGATAAATGTTTGTTTGCAGTATGTAGTAATGATGCAGTTGATAGGAGTAATTTTGGGCGAGGAGTAAAGTGAGTTAAAGTGACAGAAAGTGCAGACACTGGGCTCCATGACTGGGCATCTTCGGACATCCATCTTGTTGGACCACTTAGGGATTTTCTACGTGGGACACACTTTATTGGTGATGAGAGCGTCGTTCATGCAGTGGAAACATGGCTGCGAGCAGAGAACAAGAGCTTTGACCAACAGAGAATACGTACTCTTGCATAAGACTATATAACATGATGGAGACTACATAGAAAAATAGTACACATAAAAGAAATGTTGACTGATATAGTCACCATATTCCAGCTGTTCAGAATAAATAACATCATTACTATTATTTTAATGTTCTGGCAACCGACTTATTGCCATTCGCCTTCTGACTGCCCAGTACAATGTTGTAAAGTCTCAATTAGTATCACTTAATTTTTTACACTCTTTTAAATGTTCTTCATTCATGATCGAATCAATTTTGTGACACAGAACACATTCAGAAGACAGCAGATGGAGATCTTATACAATTAGGCGGCCAAACAGTCATTCCTAGCAGTCAGGCATTGAGTGGCCACCGTTCTCTTCCTGGACCATCAGTCAGTACTGAGTCATCTATGCGATCTTCTCGGATCTTTCCCTCACATGAAATTTTATTGGATTGCATTAATTAATCCTGAAATGTGTTTTTAATAAGGAGTTTCACAGCAAAATACATGTTAGTTTTTCCAGTCTGTTTGACTTTTGTGACTTTTCGGCTAGAAAAATTGGCTTTTTCATAACCATGCATGCCACAGTGAGATGGTATCCACTGAACTGCAATTGTCTTGTTGTTCCGTTGTAGATAGAGAAAGTTAGTTTTGTGCAATATTCTGAGCACAAGTTACAGACAGTTGAGGGCCAGATTGCAGTGAGTTACGCATACCAACAGTTGCAAAGTAGAACAGAGGCCACAGGGCCGTCAAACTGCTGAAAGAGTATACATAGTGGTCTTGCAGGTCGCAAATCACAGGCAGAAAGGACCCACTGGACGAACTAGCGTGTTATGAATATGTGACGCAAAGCGGCGCATATGGTAAAACAGAGGCGCACAGCTGCATATAAATAGGTGAGGGTTTCTAACGAGATTCATTTAAGTGTGACAGCTCTCCTGGACGGCGGAGGCCTGTCACACCACCAACTACACGCACCAACAGATGGGGCGCCAGCAATCCAGTCCACGGCGGGTCATTGGTTCTACCCTCTGAGGTCGAAGCAGGGTCTGCAGGCAGCAACCCAGCAGCGGGCTACTCTTTGGCTCACTACCATGGGCAGTCTTCCAGGCTGCAACAAGAACAGGTGACATACGGGGCGAGGGTCGCAGATTTGGCTGCCGATCGCGGGTACTTGGTGTCGCCGCATCCTAAGCCATGCCAGCTACGGAACATGTCGCAGACCATCTTGCAGTTGTCAGCGGGCGACTCGGCAGCTCCTCGGAGCAGCACTGAATCGGCAGGGATGCAGACTGCTGAGGCAACTGCCGCCCTCCCGATGAAGCCACAACTCCGCTGGTGTACAAGGCTGACACACAGCAGGGCGTGCAAGGGTCGCTGAGGCAGCCATTGCGCACCAAGCCGTTTTGCAGACAGCAAAGTGGTGTCCTCAGCATTGCAGGACCTAGTGACACAGATCAAGAGGAACAGGGGCACTGTAATTGGAAACAATAAATCATTTGGAAAGCTCGGAGGAGTCTCAATACAGTGCCTTCTACCTGTTCCTGCTACATGTGGTCATCCTGATACATTCGGCGGCAGAAGTTCCCACTACATTTGGTGTCAGAATAGCGGACGTCATCTGTCCAGTACGACTTTCGAGCCCACTGCCCACGTTACATTCACAGGATGTGGTGAGTTTTGACCAATTTTTCTTTTTGAGTGTTGGATGTTTTCCTTCTTTTTTGTTTGTGTTTTGAGTATGGCTCCTGGCAGGTCATTTTAGATGTTTTGCGTAGGCATATTATTTTTTTGTCAGAATAAGTGTTGTGTATTTGGGGCAGCAAGATTTATTTCTTTTTTCGTGGCATTTAATTCCTTTTGTATTGGTTTGAGTATGATGTTACCGAGTATGATGATACTGAGATGTAGGGAGTTGGGTTATTCTTGTACTTAAATGTTTTGTTTCGGGACTAACTGCGAACGAAAGCAACAATGGCCGAGACAGGGATGCGAGGTGTGTTGGAACCAGAAGCGGTACGGATTTTATTGGAAAGACTAGCACAACTGACAACAGACCATACGCAGAGAAATGAATTAACATCTAGAAGTTAGTGGGAAACCGCATCTGATCAGTCGTTGTTGCCTAGGGTGCAGGAGATTGATCAAACTGCTGCGAGTTTGATTCTTCCATATTCTGGCAAGGCACCTGAGGATGTGCGTTCGTTTGTGGAGGACTTGGAGACTTCATCAGTGATGAATGGATAGTCTGATGAGCAGTTGTTTCATATAGCCAAGGTTAGATTAAAGTGTAAAGCGAAAACATATATCAGGTGTTCTGAGGCCTTCAGGATGGCAGGACAGCTTAAGCAGTTAAAGGAAGGGCTTTTACAAAGGTACAAAAAACAGAATAGTAGTCGATACTTTAGAGAGAGGATAAGCACAATGTCAAAGAGACAGGGGGAGACGATGAAGAAATTTGCGGACAGGATAAGGGAAATTAATGAGTATACTTACGAGTTGGGTCAGAGCGATGAAGCGAATAGTGTTCTGTTGCAGGAGGCCGAGCAAAGGGCACTCGATGTATTTTTGAGAGGGTTACCGGCGCATATCTCTCGGAAAGTGCGTGAAGGGACTCCGAAAGACGTGTATTCGGCAATTCAGCTGGAAATTCAATGTGAGGAAATAGATGTGGCAACAGGGGTACGCAAGAGGCAAACAGTGTTTACAGCGCGTGTGAAATGTTTTAAGTGTGATTGTACGGTATATGTGCAGAGGCAATGTACCCAGTCACCGAGTAATAAAGGATGGGGTGGAAATCGGCAGCGGGAAGGATGGAGAAGTGGAGATAGGAGAGGTGGACAAGTGTTAAACGGCAGAGGGGACCCAAGACTCACCTAAGGGAGATCCCGTTTAATTTCAATGCTATGAATATGCAGAGGTGGAATGTTCAGTGGTAGGATTCATAGGAACTAAAAAGTTTAAGATTTTGTTGGACACAGGGGCGCAAGTGTCAGTGGCTACTAGGAATATAATGGGACGAAGGAAGCTAGACCCACCACGTTATAGGTTGCATGGAGTGGGGGTTATAAGGAGGTCACGCCTTTGGGGTCGGTGGCAGTTGACTTTCGAATAGAGGAAGTCCGATTTAATGCATGCATGGAGGTAGTACCATGGGTAATCGTGGGCTGTGACATGATCCTAGGAGTAGATTTCTTGCATCAACATCATGCCAGAATTGAGCTTGGACAGCGAACTGTGGAACTTGGTGGAATGTTATTTCAGCTAGGGGTAACTGTTGTCAATGCAGAGCTGTCATGAGGGGAGTTCAACGTAATGAACAAACCAACTACCTGCGTACATTAGCATTAAGGCTTAATTCGCATGAGTGCGTGTCTAGCGGCACTGGGAAGTCGCTTTGGGTAAGTGTGGAGTCAAATCTACCTGTGGGTGCAGTATCTGTTATTCAACCATTGGAGGATAATGAAATTTTGGGTCCGTTGGGTTGTTTTGTGAAACATAGTGTTGTACAGAAGGGGAACAACAGCGAGTAGTTCCCGGTAACGTGGATAATTTTAGCGCTGTAGACGCGAATTTGAGGAAAGGAGTTTTAGTAGCAAATTTGGATGTGCCACATGACGAAGACTGGTGTTAGAGAGGTAGGCGAAGCGATCAACCACTAACTGCCGATAAAATTGCATTGTGTGACAAAATTAAGCATTTGAAAGGAGGAGAAAGAGAGAATTCGGAAGAAATTTTTTGGGAATTTAAGGATTTGTTTCTTCCACAAGGGCCGTTACCAGCAACTCCATTAGTTTAACACAGGATACCGACAGGGAATGAAGCACCAGTTTACCGTAAAATATAGAGAATACCGAGGCATTTGTAGCCGATTGTGGAGGATTTCATTGATCAGCAGCTGGCGGACGGTATTATAGAACATACTAATATTTTATGGGGAGCAGGCATTGTCGTTGTGCCTAAAAAAATCTATGGATAGAACTAAGAAATACAGGTTTTGTTGTGACTACCAATGCCTCAATAATAAGACAGTAACGGACGCATACCCCATTCCAAATATATCGGAGACTTTGGATCACTTAGGACAGTGCCATTACTTTTCTACGATGGATTTGACAAGTGGTTATCATCAGTTAGAGGTGGCTCCAGAGGATCGTCCAAAAACTGCTTTCTCTACTCCTGGAAGCCATTACCAGTACATCAGAATGCCATTCGGTTTGAAAAACGCTCCGGCAACGTTTCAGAGGTTGCTAGACAGGGTCTTGAGGGGTTTGAAACCACGGCAGTTTCTCGTCTATTTGGATGACATTATACTGTTTCCAAGTAGTATGGAGTAACATAGACAGCGGTTAAGGGAAGTCTTTATGAGGTTAAAGCTCGTTTGACGTCGAGCCTGAAGAAGTGTCATTTGCATTAGAAGAAGTAAGATATTTGGGTCATATTATCAGTAAGGACGGAGTGCGAACAGATCAGAGGTTGGTACAGGCTGTAAGGGATTTTCGGGAACCGAAAACAGTTAAGGAAGTGCAGTCATTCATCGCAATTTGCAATTTCTATCGAAAGTTCGTGAAGGGTTTTGTAGATTTAGCACAGCCGTTGACACGATTGTTACGGAAGGGTTTGATGTTTGAGTGGACAGAAGAGTGTCAGAAAGCGTTTGATAAACTGAAAGAAGCGTTAACATCAAGTCAGGTCCTTGTGTTACCAGATTTTGAAAACGAGTTTATACTAGCATGCTACGCATCGAATCAAGCATTAGTGTGTGTTCCTAGTCTGGAAACTGATGGGAAAGAACATCCTCTAGCCTGTGCGTCTAGGCAGTTGAATGCAGCAGAGAAGAATTACTCAACAACTGAGAGGGAGATACTTAGCGTAATGTATGGAATCACATATTTTAAATGTTATTTATATGGGAGAAGATTTCGGGTACTGACAGATCATGCTGCGTTGAAGTGGTTGTTGGGGTTGAAGGATCCGTCCACTACACTCGCTAGATGGGCTGTGAGGCTTAGTGAATGCGACTACGAGGTGGTGCACAAGATTGGGAAGAAGCATGGTAATGCAGATGCACTAAGTAGGAAGTTCGCAAAAGTAGAAGTCATAGGTTATGACCTAGCAGTATGGCAAGAATTACAGGACGCGGACAACGATAGTAAATTGTACCGGACACAGCCTCAGTTTAATAAGTACGACGGTCTTCTGTGCAGGGAAACGAAGTTAGGGCCAAGGGTAGTAGTGCCAACGAATTGAGGGATGAGGTTTTAAAGGAAGCACATGATCACGTGTTATCTGGTCATGGAGGGTGTAGAGCGACTAATAGGAGAGTGGCGGAGAGGTATTGGTAGAGAGGTAGGAAAGGAGATGTGGATCAGTATGTCAAGAATTGTATACCATGTGCACAGACAGCAGATTTGAGTCGGAAACAGATACAGCTATAACAGTTACCGGAAGCAACATGTCCATTCTCTTTGCTGTGGACTGATGTCTTAGGACGTTTTAGGCAAACACCATTGGGGAACAGATCCGTTCTCACAATAATAGACCATTTTTCGAGGTATGTGGAGAGGGTGGTTATGCCAAATCATCAGGCAGCAATGGTCGCGCAAGCGTTAGTAAACAACGGATTTTGAAGCTTGGTGTACCGGAGGCAATAATTACTGACCAAGGGACCAACTTCATGTCGGATTTAATGAAGGAACTGTGTAAATTGTTAAACGTAAAGAAGTTGAGGACGAGCGCGTTGCATCCACAGGCCAGCAGAAGGACAGAACGGGTACACAGAACAATCGGGAAGATGCTGAGTTTTTATGTGGATTCTCATCACCATCAGTGGGATGAGTATTTGAAGCATATTGTATGCGCATACAATGCAAAAGTCCATACAAATACCGGTTTGTCTCCATATCAGGTAGTGTACAGGCAAAAAATGCCGTCACCTTTTGATTTGGTGAGGCTACAGAGAGGGACAGGTGAATCTGTACGTCATTTCGCAAGGACAATTCGGGATGTTTAGAAATGGGTACAAAAGGCGAATACAAAGTCTTTGGAAAAGCAGGAAGACTCAGTAAAGCGGAAAGGAAGTTTACTGCAGTATAGAGCGGGGCAATGGGTAATGCTGTCCAGCCCCTGTACTCAAAAAAGGAAAACAAAGAAATTCGTTACGAGGTATCAAGGGCCATACCAAGTTGTTAAAACCACATACCCCGTTAATGTTAAGCTTCAGCTGCTAACTAGAACAACGATAGTACACACTAGGCGGTTTCGGCCATTTAAGGGTTGCCCAGATGTGATTCCAAGCGTTTCACACGAAGGACAGAGGAAGAAAGAGACAGTGAAGAGAGGTGCTAAGCACAGAGAAAACCAGGAAGATAGATTACAGTATGAAGTAAAAAAATGGTTCAAATGGCTCTGAGCACTATGGGACTTAACATCTATGGTCATCAGTCCCCTAGAACTTAGAACTACTTAAACCTAACTAACCTAAAGACATCACACAACACCAAGTCATCACGCGGCAGAGAAAATCCCTGACCCCGCCGGGAAACAGTATGAAGTACCGTATGCTTTGTGATCCAGAAAGTAGTAGAGTATTTGTAGTTATTTTGTGTCATGTATCATTGGGTTTGCGTAGATTAATTAGGCATTGCATTTTCGTATATGTATTTTCGAGTATGGTGAGCCTGCTACAGAGAGCAGTGTTTTTGAAGGGGGAGGAAGGGTGTGGTGATCCCTGTCCTCCGGTCACTGAAAAGGGAAGTGTAGCTTCTGACGTATGTGGAGTGTTGCTGGAGGAGGAATCAAACGCAGTTCTGGAGAAATAAATGCGTCAGAGTAAATTTTGAGGCAAAGCCGTAATAAATATGTGTTGAACGATGTCAGAGTCGTACGGTTTCTCGTTTAAATTTTTAGTTATCGACTGTGCTGGGTCAAGAATGTCGTGTTTATTGCATCAGTTCATATAATGTAAATTTAAGGATGAAAGTAGTCACATAATCGGTGCTGAGTTTGAATAAAAAATAGTGGATGTTGGAGGAAAATCTGTGAAGCTACAAATAGGGGACACATGCACGGTGCAGTTATTTTTAGCCAGGGGGAAAGGAATAGACTGTCCAAGGGACGTCGTGGAGCCAAAATTTAGCTTGCAATGGGTCGGGACGCATTGGATCTTCTCCACCTACGAGAATTTAGTATAGTAGCAAGTTGTTTTGAGCGGGTAATATTTGCAGAGGCGAAACGTATAGAGCCCAAGGGGAGAGGAATTTTAATCAATGGAACTAAGTGTAACAAAATAGAACCACCCTCCCATCCACCAGCGTCAATTTCAGGAGTCACGCAATTGAATATTATGCAGCCACAGCTGTACTGGCCAGAAGCCACTTTAGAGTTTTGGCCACGGCAGAATCTGACCTTGTTAAATCAAACTCTGGAGCCAGGTCTGGTGAGATCCGTAAACCAGTTAATTTTAGAGCAAGAGGGACTCATATCAGCTGAACAGCTTGTACAACATGTCACTTAGCAAAGGGAAAGGCAATGACAAACAACAATCATTTTGAGCACCTCTGTGCCAAGTGTCATTGCAGCCTTAACTTTGTTACGTATTGTTTTCTTTCTGATCAGGCGGAGAACTAATTCCAAGAGGGAACCAAGGCCAGTCCAAGTCCCAGTGGATCGGATACCGAAGGCGTGAGACGAGTAGGTAAGGGGTTGATGGAGCAGTGGTCGTCCAGCAAGGAATTTTTGACGTTTTGTTTCATGGCATGGTTTTAACAGGCACTAGACCACATTTAAGTTTTCTAATAGTAAGAAAATATGCCATAGGTGCCGACCCAAACAAGTTAAGAGCTAGTTAAGGGTCGACACAGGGACCGAGTCTTTCTGAAGAGGGGAATAATGTAGCAGCATCACCGTTTAGTATAAGGAAAGTTAATTTTGTGCAATATCCTGAGCACAAGTTACAGCCGGGTGCGGGCCGGATTGCAGTGAGTTATGCATACCAACAGTTGCTAAGTAGAATAGGGGCCACAGTGCCATGAAATTGCTGAAAGAGTATATGTAGCAGTTTTGCATGTCGCAAATCATAAGCAGAAGGGGCCCACTGGCTAACATAGTGTGTTACAAGTGTGTGACGCAAAGCAGCACGTATGGAAAAGCAGAGGCGCACAGCTGCATATGAATAGGTGCGGGTTTCTAACGAGATTCATTCAAGTGTGGCAGCTCTCCTGGACTGCAGACATGTCGCACCACCAGCTACACACAGGAGCAGATGGGGCGCCAGCACTCCAGTCCACGGCGAGTCGCTGGTTCGACCCTCTGAGGCTGATGCAGGGTCCGTAGGCGCCCATCCAGCGGCGCGCCACTCTTCGGCTCACTACCAAAGGCAGTCCTCTGAGCTCCAACACACACCAGTGACATTCGGGGCGAGGGTCGCAGATTTGGCTGCAGATAACGGACGCTTGTTGTCTTCATGTCCTAAGCCACGTCCGCAAGGGAGCATGATGTGGACAATCTTGCAGTTGTCAGCGGGCCACTCAGCAACTCCTTGGAGCGTTTGAAGACTATATACGTGGCAGCATGTCTGTTGTTACTGGTGGAGTAAACTCAACACTTTAGTATCGATGAGAATTCTAACTGGCTTGGAAGCTACTGAAATAGGTCTTCAAAGCTTAGCACTACTGTGGTATGAGACACTGATTCATCTACCTGATCTTATTAAATTGCTATAGAATAAAGATTCATGTAAGAATAATAGTAGAAAGTTGAAAACATAAATTGTCTTCATCCAAAAAGCAGAAGACATAAGATCATAATATCAACTGCCAAAAGCTGATGCTGAAAAGTTTCTTTTCCTACTCTCGCCAACCCTGCTTCTTCAGGTGCAATACCAGCTAGACATAATGGTTAATTATAAAAGAAGTCCAGCACAAAAATAAACGATCAGAGCTTCAGAATTAAAACAATAAAATTGAGATACCCTGGAGACAAGTGGCTCCACATCTACACACATAATTCATTAATGTAAACAAAAGGAAATGTTGGTGTGGAAATATACACCAAAATTTTCTCTTTCCATCAATCTTTAGGAGCACACCAGTCAAATTTTGATGGTGAAATTGAAGCCATTGCAAATTGAAACATGTCAACTAAACAATTTTTTTCACATATTCTGAAAAAAGCAGATATATTTATGAGGGAAAACTACGTTTCTTCATATTTAACATAGATATTTTGTAATTTAACATGACTGAATAAAGAAGAAACATGTAATTGATTATTCTTTCAATTTGTTTGGAAAACAACGAAAATAAAGAGAGACATACCTAATTCTTGTAGAATTATAATTATTAGTAATATCTACTTCAAAATTTCTTTTTCCATTTAATCCAGAAAATTCAATTGTTTGAAGCTGAAAGTAAGAAATTGGAATTTTTGAGTTTTTTTAGTCTTCCTTATTCTGAGTCAAATAAATATTCTAGTTCATATTTAACAACAGGAACAATAATTTCTATAATTTCTACATTAATTTTACCATCTTTTGGAAATGAAGAATTAGCAATATCAGTAGCCCAATGAAGAATAGATACTTCTTGGTTTTCTCTCGAACTCAAAGTAAAAGTTACAGTTAAATGCACTTCAAACATAAATGCTATATAATTCTTAAAAATCCACCATATAATTGTAATGGATAAAGAGCTTCATCCTGTTTAGCTTTAATTTTTACATTGTTAAGAATAAGTCCTTCAATATTTCATTCATTCAAAAGGGAAGAAGCTCAAATAAGAGCTGGAGAAGAAATAAATGGACATTCGATTCTAGATAAAATATTTTTCCTATTTTAATTGTAATAACATCAAACAAATTTTAAAATATAATTATCAATAAATTGAATATTGGATTTACCATCATATGCAGAAAAAATAGGTCTATCTGTGTGAAAAACATCAAAAGTCATATAAAGTGTGAAGAATTAGGATGAATCCAACGACCACCAATATTATTATGAATTTCTGGTTCCTTGTTAGGAAGATTAAATTTATTTTTGTTTTCACATTAGTAGGAAATGAATAATATCGATAAGTTTAGGTTTGGTTAATGATTTACTACGGGAAAAAATATTAATTTATTACTAAAGCAACTGATACCCATTCACCACTAAAGACATTTAAATCATCATTTTCATCAGTTATAGATATTTCTAAATTTTGAATAGTACCAAAAATTGGAATATTTTTAGGGTGAATGGGTTCATAAATTATTGGACCACCAAATTCAGGGTTAGGTTTAATGAAATCTCATTGAAGATGCTAATTATGATTAACAATCATTCCACCATAAAAATTGAAATTTACGTTAATTAATTCAAATGGAATTATTTTAGGAACATCTTTACAAAAACTCATGTTATTAGGTTCAATAATTTGATTATTAAATCAAAAAGTCTTGAACATTTTCTTACATGCCCATGTATAATTGTGTATCACTTTTAATAACTATGCTATATAAAAATTTTGCTTTAATATGAATATTTGCAATTTTTGAAAGAATAAAATTGTCAACATTTTCCAACTTATATTGACTAGCAGAAATTTCTGTTATTTCTCCATCTCACTAAAATATATTATTCTTCTTCCTATGTAATATTTGGGGTTGAAAAAGTTGAATATACAACCAACTATTGAAACATCTTGGTAAGTTTCTCCTATTGGAACAGTTAACATTTTTCAGAACAGAAGATTTATCACTCAATTGAAATAATAGTATAATTTATATTAAGAAAAACAGTGTATGTAAATAATGAATTGGGAGCAAAATAAGAATACTAGAAAAGAAATTGAGAAACAACATGGTAAACTATTAACAAATTAAATTACCTGTGCAATCATTGGACCAAGTGGATGTGGAACAAAACATTAATGACATATAATTATATTATATTACAGCTGGATGGTTAAAGTGAATATAAAATAATCATTTGAATGTTTTATCAAAAAGTATAGATCACCAAAAATATCAAGAATTTCTATAAAACTTGTGAAAAATGGAGGGTAAAATTAGATAAAGATATATTAGTTTTATTGAAAATAATGATAAAATTATTATATTATATGACTATAAACATAATTCAGTTGTAATATTTGATGAAATCATTCTTGAAAATCAAGATTTTATTAGAGAATATTTTACTAGAGACGACACAAAGAAATAAAATGTTGTTATTTCATTAAAAACTAATTCAAATTTCCTTAAGAATTAGATTGAAATAATTTTAATTTTTCAAACATTTTTAGACAACATAATGCAAATGTTCAGCATATTTATAATAAATTTGTTGGTGGTGATTTAAAGTTTGATGAAAATAAAGAATTGTGTAGTAAATAATGGAATAAAGATAAATTTGTTTTTATGACAAAAGAAATTAGTGAAGGTAAATGTAGAGAAACAGGTTAAAAAATCTTTCAACATTTAAGATAAACATTAAAATAAACATTGAATATAAAATTTAAATTTTGCAAATTACAATTCAGAAATTCTAAAAAAACCAAAAGAAAAAAGTAAAAGAACAATTAAAGAAGCTTTTAAGAAATGGAAAAATAAACCAAGAACAGAATATGAAAAATTTTAAAAAGTAGGTCAACCAGGTATCGATACAATAGAAGAGTTAATGGACGAATTGAAGGAAAAGGAGAAAAAATTTTAAAACAATTGAAGTAATAAGGAAAAGTACGTTACCAGAAGGATCCTTATAACTACCGTTACTTAGACGATTTTAATTACATTACAAAAATTAAACATCATGAAAGAGATGTCACATTAAGTGAATCAGAAATAAAATTAGGAACAGAATTAGAATATTTTTGTTTATAAAAGTATGCAATAACTTTATCTGATTCAAATGCTGTAAATAACGAAAGTCATTCAAATTAAATAAAATCAGATACAGGAAAAAATCGGATCATCCAATTGATACATTTGTTACACTATATTTTCCTAGTATTTCAGAAAGAAATTCAAGTTATTCATTTGAAAAACCTGATAAAGGTTTAGTAAAAAAATATTGAGAATAACCAACCAATTATGTTTGAATGAATGGTGTTAATTCATCGACTAACAGTAATTCATGGTGAAAATTAACTGTAAATAAAAATTATCACATTGAGAAAGTAGTGAAGAATTAGCAGGAAAAATTTATCATAATGAGAATGTCAGAATATCTAATACATTACCAAATCAATTTACTTATATCTTATTAATCATCAGGGAGGAATTCCTAACTTAATTAAATTTTTCAATAATTTACCACATACGACTGAAAAAGTGAAATATATGGAAAGTCTAGTTAATACTTCAATTAACAACTAACCATTTAAATGCTAATCCTGGTTATAATTATTGTGGTCCAGAAACAAAATTAGAAAAAGATTAGCTGTAAATGATAAAAGAATTAATCCACTAAACGAAAAACGAGAAGAATATAATATTTTATAGAGATATCAAGATGAAGAAAAAAACATACAGCAGATGAAGAATAACAAATATTTGCAAAAGAAAGAAAGTATGCAAATGATTCTTCATTAGGAAAAAAATTGCTGGAACTGCAGATAGAGGAATTATGTATGGAAAAACGAAAATAGGTTTGGGTTTATACATTGAAAAAATGGATTGATGTTAAAAAGTTTATTTTATTTTAATCTATGTAAATCAATAACTTATCAACTGATTAAACTTAGTTACCCATTCGTAAAACTAAATTAAAACCAATTGAACTGAAACTCAATGAAGAAGAATTAAATACTAGTGAACTACTCTTAACTGATGTTCAAAAAGACAGAAAGAGGAAAAAATTAGTGGAAATATCCTTGCTTCAGAAAGTATTACTGTTGTGAAAAAGATTGTTCAATATTTACAGAACTAAAAAGAAACAAAACACGAAGGTGGCCATGTAATATTATTTTTAGCAGCATTTTCTTATATAGGAACAGCTGGTTCACATGCTGGTGGATCTGCAGCAATTGCAAATGCAGTTTTAAATAAGAAAATAGATGATGAACTATTAGAAAAACAAGAAAGACATAACTGGGAAATGGAAAAGAAAGGAAAAGGGGTAAAAAATATAGAAATATTCGAAAAATTTAATAATCCTTTATCTAATTTTGTTATAGAAGAATTAGTTATATACACAGAAGAATTGAAAATTTATAATTTTTGTGGAATTTTTATAGTTCATGAACTACAAAATGAACAAATAAACTTAGAAAGTGGAATACTAAATTTAGATACTTCTGATCATGTGCCCACTCATTGAATTTGTTATTATAACAACAATGATATGCAATTTGTTTTTGATTCATATGGAGGAAATATTCCAAATCAATTAGTTAACTATTTGGGAAAAAATAATCTTTTCTACAACACCGAAAGAGTACTAAATTTCGATGAAGTAGGGTGTGGAATTTGTGTCTATTTGTTTTGAAAATATTACACTTAAATTATAAATAAAATGATATTATACATTCACGAAATGGAAATCTTTCGAAATAAACTCGATCCTGATTTATGAAAATAAAAGATTTTCCTTCATTAGAACCAAAAATTAAAAAGTAATTTATATCAAAAATCAAAACTATTCGTTCATCAGTAGACTCAGATGTAATTAATGAAACTGAACAGTTTCTGAAAGAATTATTAACATTTTAAAGTACCTAAATAATATCTTGATTTTAAAAGCAGAAGAATTGTTAATATGAAACTTCCATTTGATGATTTGGATGCAGTTAGTGTATTATATTTCGAATGAAGATTTTCATAACCAAAGAAAACAATAGGTACATGTGTTATCTACATTTGAATATTATTGTTACAGGAAAGAAATACTGGAAGTCTTACCAAATCCCATTACAAAACCTAAAACACTTCCATGTTAAATGATGTAAGGTAATGTAATGGTATTTTTGATGGCATCCCGGAACATCATAATAAATTAATAAATGTCACAAGAACAAATATCCATGATACAATGGATAAAATAAACAATCTAGAAAGGAAACTTTAGTTATTAGATTCAAAATTAAATAATAGAGATGAGAAAGGTGGTTATGATCAAGAAGCAACAAAGTCTTTAGAATATAACAATTAAAACGATATTAATTATCATATTAACGGTACAAAATGAGTGATAATCTCATTTGATGTTTGAAATGCGTAAGATTTTCTGAAACACATCATCCTCATAGATTAAAAAATCAAAGTAAAACTGGAAGAAATGAGGGATTTTCTTCAATTTGTCAAACAAAAAAAAGTAAATTTGATTAGAAATTTTGTATATGAAGCTCTAATTATACATGAAGGAATTATTAATGAATTACATAAGCCAATAAGGAAAAGTTATACAAGAAACAGTAATTTCCGTTTGAATTTATTATTATTAGCAACCTAACTTAGATAAAGTGGATTTTGGTAAATTAACAGGAAATTCGTAATTGATTAATGATGTAAATAGTTATTAACTGTATTAGTTGGTTTTTCATAATTTGCTTGGGCGATCCCAGTTCATGATAAAACAGACAACAATACAATTCATTCTTTCAAAATAATATTTGAATCAGAAAACCAAAAAAGTTTGCAAAAAGGTAATGGCGAATAGTTTGATAAAAAATTGACATTAATCATAATTCAGCTTTAGTGAATTAAAAGCAAGTGTTAATGATTGATATAACACACAATTGAAAGTAAAAAGTGGAAGAAATCTACTCTTCAACGAAATTATAAAGAGGCTGACTTAAATTCTAAATGAATTGATGAACATAATAACACAAACCATACAATTGTAAAAACGCGAATGTAAGATATAAGTAAAGAAACAGAAAAGCTCTTATTGAAAACTATATATGTAATAAAATTTTTATATACTGAAAGTAAATATAAAATTGGCCTAATGTAAGAATAAATAAAGCTAAAGGAATTTTTGAAGAAAAATATCCAGCAACATGGTACAAAGGAATTTTAGATATTGAACATGTTATTCATTTGAATACAATCATATATAATTTGAAATATTTAAATTGTGAACGAAAAAGAAATTTTTAAGAACAAGAATTCTCCAAAACAAATTATCCAGATGTTAACTTGTAGAAAATGTTATACATAGAAATGTAATAAAGTTTGTGTTAAATGATTTTATGTTGATAGTTCACACAATCGTTGGGAAAAGAAAGAAAAGGTAATATTTTAGTTAATTCCGTTACAAAATAATGATGATTTTTTTCAATAAGGTGTAATTGCAAAGGATATACTTCTATTAATAAACATTTTTCTTTATAAATTGAGTAAGATTTGAAAATATAAACATATTCAGTATTGAATATAGTATCTATTTTCTTATTGATTTGTCAAACAAGATATGGTTCATTTTGATATTCAAATAACGGATAAAAAAATTTTTGTCAATATCATTTGTCGATTATAAATTTGAGATGATTGGATCAGATCGTTTGCATAAATTTTGTGTACTGGATGCATGTAAATTCCATATGATGTCACTTAAAATTTAATTACGAAAAAAGGACCTTCAAATTTAGTTTTATGTACTAAGAACCGTTAGTTTGTTTATTTATTTCCTCATGGAATTGTTCTGTTCAATATAAGCCAGAATAATGTATTAATATTAGTAGTAAACAATACATAATTTTTTTCATTTGTTGATATATACTTTGTGAACTTTATACATAATTAACCTTAAAAAGACATTTGCAGTTTTAATGTCTAATTCTGATAATACATATTTGTTTTTTCATCTTACTAAATTTAAACTGGAAACCAATATTCGTAATTAATATCGTATTATATTAAATTAACAAAACTTGGTCTTAAATTTTGTTACTTATTTGAGGAACAACATGTAGTAATATTGTATTTATGTTGTTATATCTTTCACATAACATTTCTATGGTCTGTCAAACTGTTCATCTGATTTTTGTATAGTTATTATCAATTTTATCCAGTTCATTTAGATGAAATATTATACTTATCTAAAGTAGTTCTACTTTCATCTTTATTCTATATTCACCATTTTTTTGAACTGGAGAAAAGCCTCTTGAAATTTACTACTAATCACATTTTCATTTCACAATTAAAGAATATAACCGTTGGTCATTTATAAAATTTGACAATGTATGTTGGCGTAACTTTTGGTTACACTTCAGTTCTTTGTATTTTTTATATATTAATATTTATCATCATCACTTAAAGCTCGTCTGGAAATCAAATATTCCGAAATTCAAATATATATATATATATATATATATATATATAATACCAGTAAAATACCAAGATGGAGCCCGCGTAAAATGTTTCATACATGTCACCCTAAAAATTTCAGAATTATCTGCTAAATGTAAAACAACAGATTTAATACACAATTTTGTATATCATCTAAATTTTAATATTGAACTTTTCCAAAAATCTTTTTACTCTTTTTAATCTTCATCAGATATGATATTTTTATTTAGCTTTCAATAAAACATTCATTTTATATAAATTAGATTCTTGTAATTTTGTTATATAATTGATTTATTTTCAGAGGTTAAATCGTTTTTTAAATATTAAATCATACTATTCACGTTCAAAACATATTGCTGTTTACCTACATTGCTCTTTTGTAAGAATGGATGATTACTCATCAGTAGCTGAGGCCATTAATTTAAATATATCAAAAAATCTTCAAGATAATTTGTCTTCAACACGTTAACTAAAGGAAATAAATTTTTGTTGAATATTTGGAACTGTATCACTATCTTTATAGTCAGTTTATAATTCCTTAATAAACAAATGAACGTTATAATTTGTTAGATTATGAATATGAACTGGAATAAAAGTAGGATTCATACCATTAAAATTGCAATCATCATATACACTTCCAAATTATTCTCTTGTTAAATGGTAATGATCTCTTCCTTTGAAAATACCTCAATTCCTTGTCACAAATGTAACAAGTATCTGAGGATTGGAAGTTGATTAACTCTTTGATTGTCATTTTCATTTGAATACTTTGTTCAAATATTCCATCAATTTCTCTTGATTCCTCTTTTAACATTACAATGAATTTTTTGCTGGATCTTTACCTATATAAATAAGTGTATTATTACAATTTCGATGAGAATATTTAGCATAATAACTTAATGATGTTGGTACATATTTTTTAGATTTGTTCAATTAAGTATCTAGGGAATTTTAAATAACGGTCGAAATCTGCATAAAGTAGAAAAGTTGCATGTAATGTACTACCATAACTTTTAAATGCAATTTTTTTACATTTCAGAGACATATCTGATTTACCTTCGTTATTTTCTTTACTATAGTTTACTTGTGATGCAAGGAATCTTAATCAAGTATCACAAAGATAAATTCTCCCATTGTGTTCCCTTGTTTCTAACTAAATAATCTAGATAGTTTTTTTATCCAACAGAAGGCTGAATTATTTTAAATTTGAATAAAAGAAGATCAATGTGCTTTTCTTGTTTATTTTGTATGAGTTGAACAGGATATACAATAATATTCCTTCTTCCTTATTCTTTTCATATACATAATAATTAAATGAAATATATAATGTTTTTAAACTTTTGTAATATCTGTAAACTGAACGGGAAAATTAATATTCGTTTTTTAAGTTTCTTCCAGTTCTTCTCCAATATTTTTAAATTCAATAACTCTTTCTGCACCATGATCAACAGAAAATAATAGTGATTTTAATGTATAATGATTAACATTTTTCATTGGTATTACATTAATTACTGCTTTTTTATCTTTAATTACTCTTGGTAAATAATTACAAGGAGAACCGAAAATGGATTCTTTTTACTAATATTAAGTTCCAAATTTTCTATACAACATATAGACAAACAATATTTCCTGTTTTACATATCTTCAATTACAGAAAATAGTTTATTCATTGACTTCTATGATAATTATCTAAATCAGCTGTTCACAATAAAACTTGATTTGTTGTTTAAAAATAGAATCTTGTATTTCTTCTTGTCTTTTAAGTTGCAATATAGTTACATATTAACTTTAATTACTCTCCTTTGTATTAAAAATTCTTAAGTCTTCTTCAAAAGGATTAAATTTCATTAAGACAATCTTATGGTACAACAATTCATTTAGTTGATTTGAAAAAGTCTTCATTATTTAGAAAACACAACCCAGTAAAATTTTTTTATAATAAATTTGTTCAATATTTTGATATTTATGTACCAGAAGTTCTTGAAAAAATGCTCATTATTAGTATTAATATTTTCCTTATTAACATTATTATTAATTTTGTTCTCACAAAACGATTTTTTAATAAAATTGCTACCTTTATTAATTTTAGCTTCAGATTTTTTGGAAAGACCGATTAATAGAATTTTTCTAAGTTAAGTACAATTTTAAATTTTTATCAATTTACAGACTTTATGAAATTCTCTTAATGAAATTTTATGCAAGTCATTATTGTTATCATTGTTTTAACATCGTCAGTAGGATTTACAATAAGATCTATTAATCTTAATTTTCGTTAAAGTTCTTTCGAAGTCGTATTTTTTTATTTCTCTCTTCTTTACTACTTTATGCATTTCTTTACTATCAAATAATCAATAAATTCACCAGAATTCTCTAGATAAATTAGAATATCCATTAAAATTACAAAATCCTTATAACTCAGATGCGTACTTCCATTTGCTATAAATTTCCAAGTTTTTAAGTAATTTATATGGAATGAAATTTGACTTTTAATTTTATGAAAACATTTTTGGGTAAAATGCACCTTTGAGATTTAAGGTTTGTGGTTCTTATTTATAAATGTTAAAAAATTTTGGATTTGAATATTTTTAAATAAGAAAATGATAATTTGCTTTTTGCAATGTTGGCAAATGAGTTTTGGTAGTTCTCATTTCCGAAGGATAATATTTACTAAATTTGAAAATTTTTAAAATGGGAAAATAAGAATTTGTTTTTAGATACAGGAAAAGGACATTGTTTGGTTTGGAAAAACTATGAAATTAGATTTTTGCTTTTTTTTTTCTTTTAATTACAAATTCCAGGTTTACAACATGTAATTTTTGCTTCAAAAAGATTATAGTGGTATGGTTGTCCTTATAACTGTGATTAATTCTTCCTTCAGATGTGTTGTGGCAACATAAATATTGAGTTGTATTAAAATACTAAAGTAGTCAGGTTTTGCACCAAGACTGTCCATAGGGACTGAGTGCAGAAACAATTATTTAATTCATTTTCTAAGTTTAAATTAGTAATGTGTCATATCCATTTGGTGGATTTTGGTATCCGCTAATCTTCCTTCTTTAAGATCAATATACACACTAATGACTTTAAAAATATTGTGCCATTCTTTTCAGAATACTTTAATTTTAATGGGTTGAACATTATCAATTTCAGCATTGATATTTTCTAAATTTCGAGTTGTCATTTTTGTAGTACTTTTGTTCACTTGTCTTATTTCCATAAAGTCAATTTATCAGGTTTAAAATGTTCTTGAATTTTAAATTATGTGACAAAAGTGTTAGCACAGATGCACAAAAATGTCACAGATAACTTTTCTATTCTGTCTAAGCCATAGTATAGCTATTTTTTCAAATGGCTAACTACTCTTTTGGTTTGTTGCCACCAAATGAATCAAAAACCATTTTTGTTTTGATGTAACAAACTGATAAGTGCCACCATGAATACATTTATCTAAATTAACTATTCCACATTTGATATCTTTTGGATTGTTTGGTAATTTATCAATTGCGAAGACCTAATGAAATTGATAAATTATTAATTTCTTAGCAAGTTTTTCTATGTCGAAATTATTTCATGCATTATAATGCATAATATTTCTTTCATGGAATGTTGTTTTTTAAACTTGAACACCTTTTCCCATTGCTTGATAATGCCATTTTTCTTGTTCCACTTATTTATCGCGTTTCTCCTCATTTGTAATAGAATTTGCCACAGCAGGTACTCTGCCAGCTAATAATCAATAGTAGCTAAATATGAAAGGGCTGCCAATTATAAAGGATAAAACTCATTTGAGTTGTGTTAATCATGATCCCTCTTTCTCCTTGTTTTAAATATTTTCTCATCTCTCTTTCTTTCTGAACGTCAGTTAGTAATATACGTACGCCATTTCTGGATATTTAATTTTCAATTATTTAAAAATTTCACTATGTAAAAATTAGATTAAGGATAAACAGATTTTGTGATGATTTCTTTGAAACATTTTTATTCCAGTTTCTTTCTTTCTATTAATAAATCATGTCTTTTTTGTTCTTCTAATTCTATATCAGTTTCTTTTCTTGTTTATAACAGCATTTGCAATTGCTGTAGCCATCAAATATAATAGAGCTGATAATAAAGGTGAAAATCCGCCTATAACAACATTTTACAGCATATATACTTAATGTTATAGGCATATTTCCACCAGTTTTTTATCTGTTCTTCTTTTTCGTGCATTGTTTACAAATTGATGAATACTGCATAATTCTTCACTTTTCGAGTTAACTTTAATCGATATTAGTTTTATTCCACCATATAGTAGCAAAGTATAATCAATTGAAAATGTTCATTTACATAGATTAAAGAATCTATAATAACTTTTTTATAAACCAAATCAATTATCATCAACATTTGTATCAATTACTAATTTTTGTTTTCCATACATTATTCCTATAATTGCAGATGAAGCTATTTTTTCATCAATTGAAGAGTCATTGGAATACATTTGTTTTGAAAATACCTGATGATCTTTATCTGCTTCATGTCTTTTTTCTAAATCTCTGTTACCTCCATAAGCAGTATCATGGTTTTTATAAACTTCATCTAATGCAATAATTCCTTTGCCACCTCTACCTAATCTTTCTTCTAATTTTGTTCCAGGGCTACAATAATTATAACCAGAAACATGTAATTCAAATGACAATTTATTAATTGATGTATTAACTAAAACTCTTCCATATTTTTCACTTTTCCAAAACGTGTGTGGTAAATTATTCAAAAATCTAATTAAATATGGAATTATTTTTAAATTAACTAAATATATTTGTTAAGATTTGAATTGTTACAACTTTATATTTTTATGCATAATTTTTAATTCGTCCTTAACCTATTTTTTCATCTACACTTGATTGTAAATTTGTATCTAGATTTAATAGTAATTTTTTGGAAGGATGAAGATGAGGAATTTATTTTATCAAATATTTATATTAATTCCTTCGTTTGATTTTATTTTATTTGGATTATTATCAGAAGATAAGGCTCCTGAATGATTCAGTATACACTGAACAGTCAAGATATGGTCAGTAATGTTCATGTTGGGCGAGTTTGGTCGCCTGTGGAAGTGTTTAAACACAGGAGAGTGTTCCTGGAGCCACTCTGTAACAATTATGGACATGTGGGATGTGGCATTGTTCTGCTGGAATTGCCCTAGTCCCTCAGAATGCACAATGGTCATTAATGAAAAAAGGTGACCAGAAAGGATGCTTAGGTACTTGCCACCTGTCAGAGTCGTATCTTGATGTATCAAGGGCCTCACATCACTCCAACTGCACATGCCCCACACCATTACAGAGTCTCCAGCAGCTTCAACAGTCCCCTGTTGACATGCAGGGTCCATGGATTCATGAGTTTGTCTCCATACCCATACATGCCATCCACTCAACACAATTTGAAATGAGACTCCTCCAACCAGGCAACATGTCACCAGTCATGAACAGTCCTATGTCAGTGTTGACAGTCCCAGGTGAGGCATAAAGCTGTGTGTCATGTAGTCATTGAGGGTACATGAGTGGGCCTTCAGCAAGAAATGATGTTTCATTGAATGGTTCATATGCTGATGCTTGTTGATGGCCCAGCACTGAACACTGCAGCAATCTGCAGAAGGGTTGAACTTCTGCCATGTTGAATGGTTCTTTTCACTCGTTGCTTGCCCTGTTCATGCAGGATCTTTTTCCAGGTGCAGCAATGTCAGAGATTTGATGTTCTACCGGATTCCTGATATTCACACTACTCTTGTGAAATAGTCGTATGAGAAAATCCCCATTTCATCGCTACCTCAGAGATGCTGTGTCCCATCACTCGTGCATCAACTATAACACTACATTCAAACACGTTTAAATCTTGATAATGTGCCATTGTAGGAGCAGTAACTGATCTAACAATTGTGCCAGACACTTCTCATCTTATACAGCCGTTTTCGACTGCAGCGCCATCTTCTGCCTGTTTACATGTCTCTGTATTTGAATATGTATGACTATACTAGTCTCTCTTCAGTGTATTTACTTAACTCGATAAATCAAAATTGTAAATAAAGTACTCACCTCATCCATAGTTATCTGATTATTATTTAAAAGACTAATTAATCCAACTGTACCTTCATATGGTCAACTACTAATACTTAATTTATCTCTACTAAATTTTACTGGTAATTTGCCCACAAGTTTAAATGTACCAACAAGTCTTAATTCAAAAGTTGTATCTTCATTATGATTAATATATTTGAACATTCTTTCACTTATATGTATTTTTTAACATTTAGTAATTCTTGGTTTTTTAATTTTCTTTCTTTTTCATAAACCTCTAATGAAGTTTTTATATCTGATTCACTTAACGTATAATCTCTTTCCACTATCATAATATTTAATTGTTGGAATATTGTTAAATTCTTCTAAATAATGTTGACTATAAGGAAGCATTTTTTCAGCTCAGCTGCTTTCTTCATTTGCTTGCAAAACATTATCACCTAATCCTATGATGCATAGTTTAACTTCTTCTATTGCATCAATAACTGGTTGATTTTCTTTTTTAAACTCTCCAAATCAGTTCTTGGCTTTTTTTCCATTTTATGAACTCATCCTTTAATTGTTCTTTTATTTTTCTGTTTGGTCTATCTCTTCTAACAACCTCCAGGTCGTATATTGTAAAGATTTATTAAGAATAGAAAAACAATGATCATTATTTATTTTATGCTCATCATTTATGCTCAGCATTTATGTTCATCATTTATGTTTAATGTTTAAGTTTAACGTATTAGTACATCATATATGTTTAACGTTTATTTCCAACAACGCTTTTAAAAAAGTTACATTATCTCTGACTGCCTGTTTTTATTTCTTTGAGTAAGTCTGAGGTAGTTACAAACAATCTATTCCATTATGTCGATATCAAGTAATGTATTCTTTAAATGTATCTTGGTTCTTAAGAATGAAGTCATCAAAAACTACAACTCAATTATTTTCATATACATCTAACGGCATAATTTCATAATTATTTTCAATAAAAGTAGTAATTTTTCATTAATTTTATTTCCTATAATTTCATACCCTTTTATAATTCTTGAATTTGGTTGACCTAAACTGTTGTAAAAACATACAAATGATTAATTTTGTTCCAGTTTAAATATCCAGGTTCTAGCACATAATTATCAATCATTAGTGTTGTTTTTCCACAACTGCTTCGTCCTAATATTGAACAACAAATAGAATTTGGTAGAAGTTTAATGTGCTTTATTTTTTTATTTTTTTCTGTAATTCTTTATTTCGCTTACCAATATGTCATTTATTTACATAAATTTTAATAATGCAATGTGTAGAAATTTTTAAATTCAGTTGTAATTCATCTGCTCTTAAAAAAAGATAAACTATTCCAATGAGGTAAACATATAAATATGTTTCACTAGTTGGATTTTATAAAACTTTCTTAACACCAAATTTTACATCAAAAAATTATAAATCACACACTAATAAAGAAATGATAGAAATTCCTGTTGGTCAATATAGTTTGATAAATTTTGAAAAATTTACTCAATCGCAAAAATCTAAGATACATATTAAAGAGCATAAAATTTAAATGGAGTTGTTATGAAAAGTGATGTTAAATTATTTATGAATAAAGAAGAGTGTACTGGTCAAATAATTCAAGGTAATGAAAAAAACAGTTGCTAGTAATATTCCTAAAATCATTCCATTAACTAGTGAATAATTAATGAATATTTGATAGCTGATGAAATGTTGGATAAACATAATGATCATTTTCATAAAGAAACTAACATTATTTCTTTATCCAAACCAAATGTTGAATTTAAAGGATCAATAATTTATGAACCAATTTATCCTATAATAATTCCAGGTGTTGGTATTATTCAAAATTTCATAGTTACTATCAGTGATGAAAACGGTAATGTCATTGACTTCAATGGTTGCTTATGTAATAGTAATTTTAATTAAAAGTCACGAACAAAATCGAGAGTTACCAATTTTGACCATTTCCTGTTATGACAAAACCAAAAAAATTTAATCTACCTAACAAACAATCAGAAATTAATATTAATATTTCTAATGGATGGTTTCATTATAATTATTGAGAACTCTATGTACCATTTGATAATATTCATACAGATAGAACAGATTTTTCAACATGTGTGGTAAATCGAATATTAAACTAATTGATACTTATGTCTTAAAATTGTTTGATTTTATTACAATTGAGAAAGGAAACAATATTTTATCTACAATAGAAGCCCATTTATTTCTTCATCAACTCTTATTCGATTAACTTCATCTTTATCAAATGAATTAATTACATATTCTTAACAATGATCAAATTAAAAACAAAAAAATGAAGTACTCCATCTGTCAGAATTATTTGGTGGATTTATTGAGGATTTTAAAGAAATTATTTGGGAAGAATATTTAACAGTAATTTTCACTTGGAGTTTAAGAAACCATCAAGAAGATTCTGTTCTTGAATGGACTACTAATGATGAAAATAGTACACTTTCAAAAGAAGGTAAAATTGTTGTAAAACTAATCGAAAAAATAAGCAGTTGAATGGTTCTTTAATCATTGATGTTAAATTGCAAAATATCTATGTAAAGAATGGAAGAAATGAAATTTATCCTCAAGAGTTAGGGAATCGTGTTCGACCAAATAATTTTTTGCAAGCTTACAATGATTTCGAGATTTTTAAAGAATAACCCAATTAAATAACGATGTAAATGTAAATCCATTCAGTTTTATTCAAAATTGTCTTATCTATGTAATAAGTATGTCTAGAAGAATGAATGCCGTAACTACTCTAAAAATTACAATGAAATTATGTGCATTTTAACGAAAATTTACCATATGATAAAATTACATATATAGTTGCTACCGTGTAGCAAGACCCAAAAGCAGTAAAGAATTTAACTTATGATTCACAATATAGAATTTTAACTGAAAAAGTATAATTGCATAAATAAATAAAAAATTGGAAAAATTTTAGATGTGGTAACTTCATGTTTACATTTCCTTTGAAGTATTTCCAGAAAGATAGAGGAAATAAAAATTGAAACCTTTGGATTTTCAAAAATTAAAACATTTAATATGCATTCTAATTTTTTAAATCTAAATGATGAATATAAAATTACTCTTCCAGATTGTTACACTAAGATCTTTTCAGAAGATGAAGACAATTTACAAAAAATTAGTGGGTTAAATTTTATTCATCGTGATAAGAAACGAAATACAGATAATTTAGTTTGTATTGTTGAATTTGAATAAATTTTTGAATTTTTATATTTTTTAAATTTAGTTTTTTGAATATACAATTTTAATTGAATAAATTTCTTTTTTAATTAGATGAAAATTTCGTTCATGGGTATAAATAATTTTTAAATGGGGGTAAAAAAGAATACTAAAACCTTTATTTATATCATGGAATTTTTAAACACTTATTCTTTGGTCCAGAAACAGCATGTAGACATACTTCTTCACTTAAAAATTGTCAGTACTATGTAACTGTTCATTATTGAGTTCAATTTTTACTGATTTTGTTTTACTGTTGGCACAAGGTAGCAATTTGTAAACAATGGTGGAATTATTCCTTTATAAAGAAAAAATTTTATGAAGAGGAATAGTTTTACATACCACAACCATTTCCATGAACGTCAATACCCACTTCTAATTTTCATTTTCCATACATCATTCCTAGAAATGTAGTTGCAACCAACTTTTCTCATAATAAAGCATCAGATGCATGCATTTGCTCATTGGCAGCCAGGTGAAGTTGTTTATCTGCTTCATGCCTATTCTCTAAATCTTTATGACTGGCAATGTCATGTGGTTTGCATGCTTCATCTACTGGATTAATTCCTTGACCTGCTCTAGCTAATCTTTCATCTAGTTTGGTTTACAGGCCACAAAATCTATAGCCTGGGAGAGGCTTTTGGAATGGAAATTTCTTGATTAATGTGTTTACTAAGCCTCTTCCATATTTTTTATTTTTTCTCAAGTTATTCAAAAATGTTATCAGATATGGCATTCCTTTTGCATTATTGATAATGAAATCACTGAATTTATTCGTTAACTTTTGTGTTATTCCTGCATTTTTCTTATGATAATTTTTATTTCTGGCTAATTCTTCACCATGAATTACTGCTAAGTTCAGAAAGAGATTGACAGCTACAGTAATGTTGCGGTATCAGGTTTCATTTTTAACTCCAAATTTTACATCGAAAAATAATAAATTGTATTGTTATGGAGAGAGAATAGAAATTCCTGTTGGTCAATATACTTTGAAACGCCAAGAAAAATTTATTCATTCAAAAGAGGCAAATATCCACATTAAGGCAGCTGAAGTTTTAAACAGAGTTATCTTGAAAGTGGTCTTAAATTGCATATGGATATAAATGATGGTATTGCAAGTGTGCTTGGATTTGGTGGCCAATCCATTGTCACTAATAAAAAGAGTGTTGTTAACAATGGTCCTAAAATTATTCCATTCAAATTAATCAGCATAAATTTTAATGAAGTTAATGGAATATTTGTGAACCATCACTTTCATTGACAAAATAATATTATTGCTTCATTCAAGCCTAATGCTAATTTCAGTGAATCATTAATTCACAAACCACATTATCCTATATATATTTCAGTTTTTGATACCATTCAGGATTTAGCAGTAGCTATCACTGATAAAATGATAACTTAATTAACTTCAGTTATGCTTCTGTGACAGTTGTTTTAGAAATGACTTAATAAAACTTTGATATGGCAACATTGGGTACTGAGTATACTGTGCAATTCACGACACCACATCTGGGAATGACAGCTTAACTGAAAGAGCGCTATTTTAGTGAGTTACAAGTCATATAATGCTGCATCATCATGTCATTAGGTTATCTGAAAACTTATATTTGTGTTCTGAGGAATTATGAGCTTAAAGTGGTAATACTTGGCTGAAGAACAGTAATTTTGCTGATCAACTGACAACTGTCGTGATAGACTGATGTGAATATTTTGTGATTTTTTGAGAGTTTCATTTTCCAGTTGAATGAGAGTGGTTCTCACAGTTGAGTGAAGTGGGGCAATGATTTGGTACAACTTACATGCCCTTAATCTTGATTTGAACAGTAATTAATTTATGTGATGGTGCCTCTATTCTTTTTTTATAATATAATGATTGGTAAATCTATGCTACTGCACATCTTGAGATTTTGCTATTTTGCAAGTGGGAAAGAAACAAGAATCTTTCACGTTTTTCTAGTCCACACCTTTTGTACTATAGTCCATTTTAGTTTCATATCAGCGCACACTCTGCTGCAGAGTGAAAATATCATTCTGAAAACATCCCTCAGGCTGTGGCTTTGATTCAGGAGTGCTGGTTCTGCAAGGTTCGCAGGAGAGCTTCCATAAATTTTGGAAGGTAGGAGACGAGATACTGGCAGAAGTTAAGCTGTGAGGACGGGGCGTGAGCCATGTTTGGGTAGCTCAGTTGGTAGAGCATTTGCCTGCGAAAGGCAAAGGTCCCGAACTCGAGTCTTAGACTGGCACACAGTTTTAATCTGCCAGGAAGTTTCAATTATTGCAATGTTAGAGGAACTATGTAATGTATTTATTTGTGAGGTAGTTACCATTATGTGCCATTAGCGTTAAACATTTTTATTACACTTAAGTTAGAAGTAAAAGTAAGGGTACTAAAGTAGGATATTTTGTCTCGTTTTTTCATGTACTGTGGTGGAGGAGAACTACATCCAAGGGAACTGACAGCAGTGCATTTCCTTACTAACTGCCACTTGGGCTCGCTGAAGGCGTGGACAGCTTGCTGAGAAAATCTGTAAAAGCTCATTACAAGTGTGAAAGCGCTTGTGAAAAATACTAAACATTGAGCAAGTGAAATTTTCTGTCAAAAAAAAAAGGGGGAGAGAGAGAGAGAGAGAGAGAGAGAGAGAGAGAGAGAGAGAGAGAGAGAGAGAGAGAGAAAACTGCAATTGCAGTGTAACTTAACTTTTTGCAACCCATGACGATTTATTCTTGTAAGCAAGACAGGGCTTGTACAAAGTGACACGGATCTTACAGTGTTTACCCAAAAACGACATCACTTACGATGAAGATGCATAATTTTTTTAACATACAACTTGTAGATGTTATGTGCAAATGTACAGTTCACTGTATATAGATATTTTGTATGGGGATTTTCATATGGCCAGTTCATATAAGTATAAATTTGAAAAAACACGTGTATTGTAGTTTCGATAAGATTTCTTATGTAATATTTTTTTTTGTGTGTAGATTGTTAAACCCAATGTCTAGGGTCACTTGTGGTCACTGAACTGCCCAGTTAGCTATTTGCAATATCTATCTGGTCAATCCAATGAGGAGGTAATGTGACGAAGCAAGCTGGGATATTTTTACTCCTCCTCTTGTTTTGCCAGCTGCCTCCTTAAAATTCATTTTTTCATTTCTAATTAATTCCCATTGATGAACGTGAGTAAAATTGGCATTTTCATAAAAGACAAAGGTTGGCCCTCAGTTTTAAAGAATAAAATAAAAGATATAATTTTGTGCTTAGTTTTATGTATGTAATTGATTTTCTAATTTACTTCAAATATGCCTAGTTAGTATCTTTTGTTATAGGGTGAAATCATTAATTGTTTCGTAACTATTGTTGACCTATAAACAAATATAAATTCTGTACTAATTATAAACATTTGGAAGAACCACTAATGGTATTCTTAAGGATCTATTTGGCTCTGTTTGAAAACATGTTAGCACAACCAACCCTTCATTAATTCCAATGTAATTAACAGTTTTGTCAAAGGTATTGTTTGCAAAAGGATATTTGTTAATTTCATGATTTAAACAAATAATTCTGCCTAACTCTCATAGTAGAAGAAACTGTAAAAGGAATGAATTTTTCGATGTATTCAGTTAATGTATTGAGTTAAGTTTTAATTGTAATTTCTGTACATTTAACTTCGAACAATGTGTAGTTTCAGTACCTATTATTGTGAGGATATATAAGGGCCCAATGTTTGGTCCTGAGACAGTCACTCCATGGCCAAGTTTCAGACAAGAAACCTGTGTTGGTTAGAACAACAATAATGCTTCAACTTAACTGTGAAATAAGTGTTACACAGTTAGGCCACGTGGTAAAACAATGACAGTGTCTGCTCCATATTCGTCAAGAATTATGAAAGTTAAAACAATAGTGCACTGGCCATATATAATATATAACTGTGTATTATTGGGAGGGAGGGAGGAGTGAAAAACGCAACTATGCACCTGTCGGCTACATTATTTAAAGTAGTCAGTGTTGTACTTCCACACCCCATTTTTCAGCCAGTGTCACAACGCAGCACCTTGACACCGAGGACAACAAATGAAGAAATAAAGTAGGCAAACCTTCACAACCTCACCATCACCACACACACCAGTGACACTATGATCGGGGCTTTACTGCAACAAATCTTGGGAGGCAAGACTCAACCCCTGTGCTTCTTTCAAAACACCTCATGGTTTCATAGTTGAAGTGGTTTGCCTTTGACTGTGAACTACTGTGCAACTCTGAGATGGTCAAGTACTTCAGAGAACACATTGAGGGTGACACATAATCGTGTTTACAGATCACAAGCTGCTTGTTGATACAGTTCACCACATCTCAGAACCTGTCGATACTGACATCTTGATCTTATTGCACAGTGCATTACAGATGTTCACCACCTACAAAGGACCAAAAGTATAACAGCTGTCACATATCAATATCATTTCTCTCGACATTGGCTATAATGAGTTAGCAGTCAAATAGGGACAAAATGGAAGCATTGCAGACCTACTAAACAATAACTCTAGAGGACTGCACACTGAGTACTCATATCAGAAGTGCTGATACTTTGCAGTGTATCGTGCGACAGAATCTGATGCCTGGTGTCAAAGACAGTGTATCACACACACTTATAACAACTTCACAACTTGTCTCATCTGGGCACCAGGTAAGCAGTTCACCTCACTGCAGAGTAGTTCATGTGGTTAAATGTAAAATCAGACTGCCACAGCTCGGCACAAGCATGTGTAGTATGGCAATGCAGCAAAGTCAGCAGGCATGCTTAACTACAGCTAGGACAATTCAAGACTGCGTGGGCACACTTCCGCCATCTACACCTCGACGTTGGCAGTCCCCTCCGGAATCAGAGGAATTGTCAGTAATTGACAGAACATCCCAATGGGTCAAAGTCATACCACTGAAGGACATAACAGTAGCATCAACAGCTTGCACATTCACAGATAATTGTACAGCCTGACTTGGCTCACCCAACACAATAACAACCGATCGAGGTCGACAGTTTGTATTGGTGCTATTCAAAGCTCTATGCAACTTATGCAAAATTAAGCACAACCACTAGACAGCATACCAACCCCAAAGCAACAGGTTGGTTGAGCGGTTGCACAGAACACTTAAAACTGCTATTATGTACCACGGGGGTTGTGGACAGAGGTTTTATAGTGGGTACTGTTACGGGTATTAACCACATTTGAGGAGGATCTGCATGCATTGATAGGCGAAATTCTATGTGGTGCGTCACTAATACTACCCACATATTTTGTCTTACGGGCACAGCCTCCTGAACAGACAGACCCTCCACTCTAGTTCAAAGTGTGAGAGAATTCATTAGACATATGCATGTGCAGCCACTCCCACCCACACACTCAATCCCTATGGTTTTTGTGCACAAAGTGCTGCATTCCTGTGATTATGTCACGTTGCATGATAAAACGTTTATACCGACTCTACAACAGCCCCACACAGGACTATTCGGAGTCCTCAAAAGCGATACTCACAAATTTGACATCCTGCTTGATGGCAAAGCGATGCCTGTCTCAATGATCAACAACTTAAAGCCCACATAGGTCCTACAGAACAATGATCCAGTGAGTGTTGATGACATTGCAATGACAGACAATGACAGTGATGGCCAACTACTACAAAGTATGCAGTTGGAGACAGAAGAATCTGCCATTATAGATATAAACCTTAAAGACGTCTACACAGAGAACATAAGTGTCACAATCAGTGATAGTATCCTGCTGGTGGATGTCTGTAGGGACACTGCACCTTCCTCAAACGTAGCCCACACACAGCGAGTTGAATGTGTTTATGAACTACCACACTACACGGACTATGGTTCTATTTCATCTCATTTATCAACAGATTGTGCCCTCATAATCATTTGCCTAAGGATTCTGACACAACTGATGCCACTCAGCACTCCACACACCAATGCAGATGCACCTGATTATGCACCACCTCCTCTGCCACAGCATCCAGCCCCACATACCCAGTCCAAATCTCAGTACAGCTGAACCAGATACCTCTCATATAGGAACTTCCCTTACACCCAGTAGGGAAATCTTCCATAGTCTTTTCACCTTACACGGGTAGTATTTCCAACAGGATGGTCATATGCTGTGGAAAAATGGTGTGAAATGTGTTTCCTGACCATTATCTAAGGTTATGGTGCGTAAAGGATGATCTTGGTTTGCCTAAGATAGCTGTCTACCTTACCCCATGTAGTTGTGGCAAGTCATACACTGGCCACACCAGCACAATCTTGGAAGACCAGTCTGCAGGGCATAAGTGTCACACACACTTATAACAGCAGAGCAAATGTACTGTAATAGGATGACTGGAGCAGGTGACGTGGTCGGGGCTGTAGGGCATGGCTTGGTAGAAGATGGTGGCTGTTTTTAGCAATCTTCCTCTTTATTGTTGGTTCTTCCAATACATTTTCTGGTAGCTCAGCCCCACTGCTCGTGTCGTGGTGGAGATGTGCTGATACATGCAGCCCAGGGAATGCGATGCCATGCGCGGTCAGCAGGTGGTAGAGGGTTAGTAGCACGAGACCCGGCCTAGCTCGCCTCCTGCAGACGCTGCAACTCGTGATGACACCGAGAGTCGCCGATGCAGCAGCGGGCAACGCCCTCTGCCCGCCGGTCCTCGGGGACAGCGTCACTGATGTCGACGACGTAACAGCGACCGAACGCCGAATCGGTCGAACCGATGCCGGTGCCCACCTCTGATGCCCTTAAATAGTGCAGACCGCTGCTGAATCCGCCGGTTACGCGGCGCCGTGTTTATTAGAATGTTCTCGATGAGCTGGCTAACGCAACCGCGCCTGTGTAATTCTGCTAATGCTGCATTCTGGCTGTTGATGGCTGCCGCGCACGTACACACATACCGACGCTCGTTGCAAAACTGTGTCACCTGCATAACGCGCCGGCCAGCCTTCGTCCGCCGTCTGCCGTGAGGCTGGCGTATCGCGCACTGAAACACACTAAATCTCAATTTCGCACCATATTTCCTAAAAGTAACCCCTTGTCTTCTACAATTCCTCCCTCGTACGAAAAGAATTCGTCCTCGAATTCAACCAAAAAGCCAAATTAACTACAGTTCACTTCACAAACACCACAACATGCGATTGATTCACTGTGTTCATTCACTTTTATCCCCAGTCTAATCTTTGTTCATAAACATTACTAAGTGTTCTGTTGCAGTGCCTCACAAATGTGCAGTGATTTTGTCTGGACCCTTAGGTTAAAGGTTGGAAGGGGTGGGATTTGGGCTACCTTCCTCTTGAGCCGATAGTATGACAAAGATAAAAATACAGGTGGCGGTGGTTGATGATCCAATAACTAGCAAGCATTGCTTATGCTCATTACGGTACTCATGCACTCACTGCAAAAGATGTTCCATAGTTATACGTCCATCCTGAGCTGCTAGCATCCGGTCCAAAGAGGCAAGCAAAATCGGATCTAATGTGCTATTCAAAAGAGTGAGATTTTCTTTCATGACGAATTGCACCAGTTGGTCGACTACATAGATCAATGTGCGTGTTATGTTCATGATTGTAGCTCCAGTAATCACGGCTGGTAAACGGAAAGTTGGCCCTGAAATTTCACACTGTGTGCCGTTAATTAACAGTCCCTGCCCCTGCAATTCTATTCTTTGTGTACTCCCTTGTTTACCCCACTCGTAACAAACGCAAATAACGACTGTGTTTTCCATTACTGAAAATACCGAATATGGACCCACTTGCTGAAAGAACTGCACTGTGCCTGCTATAATTTCCTTAGGGCACTCTGTGACTGGTTCTTGAGAGCAGTATAGAGAATACGCACAAGATTTGGGAACAGTGTGTAACAATTTTGCGGGGCAGATGGTAACTGGACCTGTTCGACAACGCAGCAAGTCTTGTGCAGTGAGGAATGCATGAGCTTGTCTGTTACATGCAACTAACAGTATTTCCCGTATGGTTAATTATACGAATTTCTGCAAAATTTCCCACTTCACTGGATACGTATGCAAGGCGCAACATTCAAATTCACAATCCTTACATGTTAATGGTATTATGATATGAATTCTCAGCAGGGTACCCGTCCACATACTGGTAACAGTGGCCACTTTGTAGTACAGAGATAAGTGTTCCTCTGTTAATGTCGTCAGTAGCTCCAGGGATGCAGGCAATTCCGATTGAACTTTCTATAATCCTTCCCGAAGTTGTTCCGAAGGTAACAGTACCGGGGTTAGGTGCCCATGCATTGCGTGCAAAAAAGCCTCCTGTAGTTCCGTGGCTTCTATGCGTGCTTCTGTATTACTATCAGCAAGAAAACGGAGCAGCTTAGCGATTATTAGATGTGAATCGATGTTATCCAACCGGTACTTGATTATACCCAAGTCGTGATTGGTTTTGTTGGCTGTGGCCTTAATGTGGGACATCAACGCAATTGGCGCGTATTATTAACTACATCTTTCTCCAAAATCTCTAATTGGGTTGTATGAAGATCTAGGATTCCTTGGTTGCTATTCACATTATCCTGTACCTGCCATAGCGTTTCATTAATACTTTTAATATCTTCCACGTCAGTGGTCCCAAAAACAGTTTTTAGGGTATGGCCACCTGTATCTAAACATCCTCTTTTCCTATGGTCATGCTGGATTAACCCTGCAGTTGGCCGCAACTGAGCTTGTAAGCATGCAAAACCTGATTGTAGTAGCTGATATTCCCCGTTTGTCATTAAACCTTGATTGATTAGCCACCATGGAATGAAATTAATTAAATGTATCCTCTAATTTACAGATTTTGTCTTCAACCACCCAAATATTACAGTCCCCCCTTAAGGTCCATCGATGTCTGGACATAATTACGTCCGCTTGTCGCGAGAACAAAACACCACTTGATATAGGACGTACCTTCAAGGCTTCAGCTAAATTGCAACAGCAAAACAGAATAACTATTCTGAGAGACAGTGCACACCTTCCTTCTTCCCTCTTCAGCGCAACCCATGACGCTGGAACTGCTGGTCTTACCAGAACGTCATGCCTCCTGAGAAACAAAAGAAAAACAACTCACATTAGCTCTTCCTTTTTACACATGGCCTAAGAGCATAATAGCATGTCTGATCGCTTACACAATTAACTTGGTTCTCTTGTTTATCTACTCATTTCTTATTCTTTTTCTTAGATTCATCTTTTTCACCACTAGACGTTACTGCAGACAATGAAGGAAGTTCCTCAAAATTCCCCTTGAAAGGCCTGATTCGGGTCACATGCACAATAGAAGGGCGAGTTGGAAGCTGTAATTTTACATTCACCAGCGATGTCATCTCGATCACCTGGAAAAAACCTTGATAACGGGATACAGTTTTTTTCATTTTGCCTTTTGGCACATACGGATTAGTCATCATCATCCATTGTCCTACATGATATTTGGGTAAAGCCGCCTTTCTATTGTGAACTTTGTCCTGTCTCTCTAGTGCTTTAGTGTTCATTTCTTTCACCAGCTGCCAGATTGTTTTCAACTTTGTGGATAAATCCTTAACAGCCGAAATATCGGTTCCTGGTGGGGTCTTGAGCAATTCAAATGGAGATGGAATCTTCCGACTGAACAGTACTTTATACGGAGACAATCCTGTACTTTCATGCACTTTCGAGTTATATGCCAATAGGGTATCCCAATTGTTGTGTTGCGAATTTACATAACAACTTAACATCTTAGCTATTGTATGATGAACTCTCTAGGTCTGACCATTAGCCTACGGATGTAACACGCTCATTCTCAATTTCTTTACATGCAACAACTTGCATAAATGTTTCGTCAAATCGGACATAAAGTTTGTCCCTTGATCTGTAATTATAGTTTCAGGTGATCCGAATTTCAATATCCATTGATCTACCATGGCGAGAGCCACTGTTTTCGCTTGCTGGTCCGAAATTGCTGTCATAGACACATAGCGCGAAAAATGATGTAATATTGTTAAAACATAGGGATTACCCATTGGTGTTTGCACAAACGGTCCCAAGACGTCTAAGCCAATAGATTGAAAAGGTCTATGTGCTTCTGCTAGTCATTGCAACACAATTTTCTGATGACTCAGTTCCACCCATTGAGCACACGGAATGCAATTCTTTGCATACTGATCGACATCTTGCCTACGCGTTGACGACCAATAACTCTGTGCTACCCTCCTTTCTGTTGCTCTTCGACCTGAATGACCAGAAAACATTGAATCATGTGCTTGCCTTAAAATTTTGCTTCGCAATTTTTCTGGTACGACTATGCGTGGACCGTTCCCAGTTTTACGGTACAATATCCCGTGTTCCACGACGAACTGTCACTGCGAGGTAAGTCGTTGACAATCTGTGTCAGTAGTTAGTGCCTCGTCCCATTCGTTCTCATTTATTCCTGTGCATTCCATGGCACATACTTTACGACTCAGACCATCCGTATTTCCATGTGATTTACCTGGTCAGTGAATCACTTCAAAATCGTACTCACTAAGACGCAAAGCCCACTTAGTTAAACTACTTGTTGGGTCTTTAAGCCCTAACAACCACTTAAGTGCTGCATGGTCAGTAATCACCTTGAAACATCGTCCATACAGATAACACTGGAAATATGTTATTCCAAAAATTAATGCCAATTTCTCCTTCTCGGTTGTTGAGTAATTTTTTTCGGCGTTGTTTAGCTGTCTGGAAGCATATGCTATCGAGTGTTCCAGCCCATCTATTTCCTGAGATAATACAATACCCAAAGCAAAATTGCTAGAGTCACAAGATAATATAAACTGTTTACTAAAATCTGGAAAAGCCAAAACCCGACTAGATGTTAACAAATTTTTTTAACTTTTGAAAAGCCTCTTCGCATTCTGTTGACCAGTGAAAATTTGCTCCCTTCTTCAACAACTGCGTGAGGGGCCTTGCAAATTCACACAAATTTTGGAATATACCTCCTGTAGAAATTGGCAAGACCTAAATAAGATTGCAACTCTTTTACTTTTGTAGGTGTCGGAAAATTCATTACCGCCTCTACAAGTTTTGGATCCTGTCCTATAATATGACCTAAATAACAGACTTCATGCAACAAAAAATGACATTTTTCCATATGAAGAGTTAACCGCGCTGCTCTCAGACGATTCAAAACTTCGCCAAATGGCGCACATGTTCTTGCACATCCTTTGAGAAAACAATTATGTCGTAGAAATATACCATACACTGATTAGGTTTCAGCCCTCGTAACACACTATCTAGTAACCATTGGAAGGTTGCTGGAGCATTTTTGAGTCTGAAAGGCATTCGCCAATACTGAAAATGACCTGTAGGTGTTGAAAAAGCTGTCTTTGGTCAGTCTTCTGGGGCAACTTCCAACTGGTGGTACCCGCTTCGAAAATCCAAGGTCGTGAGGTACCGACACTGACCCATATTATCCAGAGTTTCAGTGATATTAAGCATTAGGTATGCATCCGATACATTTTTTTGATTCAGGAAACGATAATAACAACAAAAACGATATGCCTTGCCCCCATCAGGTAATTTTTTATCCACTATTACGACAGGAGCGGACCAGGGATTACTACTGGTTTCTATTATCCCATCCCTAAGCTGTTGATTAATAAATTCTTCCATGACAGGCTGTAAACTTTTTGGAAAACGATATGGACGTTTATACACTGATGCTTCATTCCCAGTGGGGATTTAATGCTGAACTAATGGTGTGGCGGGCAGTGGACCATGAGAATTAAATAACTCTTTATATTCCATCAAAAGGTTCTCCATGACTTCTCTGTCTGGCCCTTCTAAATGTGCTACTTTACCCCACAGTGCAGAGCAGCTGACAGACTCTCCCGGCATTGTGTAATCTGCTGCGAAATCCTTATCCAGTTCATCTTCCCCTATTATCTCCAGATTCGCTATTACAGTACCCCGTGCTAACTGCACCTCTTCAAGGCCAAAATTATCAATACTGACAGGCACAACCCTTTTTCCTTCTATCTCCCGCACATAGGACACGCTACGCCATGTAAAACACTTCATTTTATCCAGTGGCTCATTCTCAGATAAAGGTTCAACGACACACAACGAATTTACCAGCACGCTAGCTCCAACATCTGCCCAGATTATTTTCCCTGTACCCTTCGGTATAGTATCCAGCGAGTTAACCCTAAGGGACCTTGTACGCAGTTTAGGTGGCCTACCTGACGTCTGGGCGGTTCCTTGCGACAGTAATGGCTTTTTGGCTGCAGAACCTAGGCGAAATTGTATTCCAACCAGTTCTACTGTACGCCGTTCCAGGTTAACTTTGGCGTGATGCGCACCCAGGAAATCCAATCCGAGTATGACATCATAGCTGCTGCCAACAACTGGAAGAACTTCTACCTTCATCTGGAAGTTCCTCATTTCCACTCGAAAGTGGAACATCGCTGATCCGAGTGACTTTACTTGTCCCTCACCCACGCCACTTAACGCCCAGCGTGGTGGTTTTAATTCTACTTGACCCAGTACATTTCTACTCGCCACGGATACCTGAGACCCGATCTCCAATAAAAATTTGCACGGTCTGCCCCTCACCAAGCCAGTCAGAAAAAAGTCTGCCACTGATTCTGCACTAGCACTTATCCTTACCACGGATGTTGCACAGTGGACACACCACCCCCCACCCCATTTAACTGAGGCGGGTGAGGCCCACCTTGCGGTTTCCTATCACGTTTCTGCCAGGACCCATTGCCATTACGCTCCTTATGACCCCAAAGTCTGCATTTCCTGCACTGCACTTCCTTGCAATCGCGTCCTATGTGTACCATCCGACCACATTTTAAACATTTTATTTCTGCATTAAACACTGCTTTCCTGTCCCGCGTCTTTGTTACTGCTTAAACTTCCTCTAACGCCATAGCGATTCCGACTGCCTCATTGAGAGTCTTAGGGAATTCCATCCTAATCTTACGGGAGGTTTCGGGTTGTATTCCCCGCAAAAATGCGTCTAGTGCCCTCTGCTCAGCTTCCTGCAGAATCGCTTCATTAACCCTATCGGAATCCGTTAGCTCATAGGTATTAACATTAATGTTTCGAATTCGATCTACAAAAGTTGCTATTGATTCCCCATTCCTTTGATACATTTTATTCAATTGTTCCCGATAATATCTAGACGTATTTTCCCTCCTATACCTTTTCAGCGACCCTTTTCTGAATACTTCAAATGTCTGAGCATCCCTTAATTTTTCATGGCATGTGACGTATGCTCTGGCATCCCCAGTTACTTTCAACTTAGCAACATGCAAAAGTGTTTCTGCACCCAAATTTCCCAATTTAGCGGCCGTGCTAAGGTTCTCAAAAAAATCATAACATCCTCCCCAGCTTTTCCCGAGAAAGGGGTGACCAAAGACGCAGCGTTAGTGTCAAGAATTACTGCATTAACAGGAAACCGTTCCTTGCTCGCTTCTTTAGACCAAGCAAGCTCTATCTCTAATTCCGACACTCGCTCAAGTAGCTGCTGAATAGCCACCTAGGCTGACACAGACTGCTCCATCACTACCAGCTATCGAATCAAGACTGCAGTAAGCCCAAAAAGAAGAACAGGAAGGGAAGACGGACTACGCTACAGGTTCAGACAAGGCACCAAACGAAAAATTGGCACTTACTTGTCATGTTGCAGGAGTTGCTGATCCATTGTTGCTTTTCTCAGGTTCCACATATCTTCGTTGATTACCAGCCACAATTTCCTCCAAATCCAGAAAGACCACTGCTGTCACCAATTGTAACAGGAGTGTGTGATGCGCAGGTTGCCCGACTGACACCACTTGTAATAGGATGACTGGAGCGGGAGACGTGGTCGGGGTTGTAGGGCGTGGCTGGGTAAAAGAAGGTGGCTGTTTTTAGCAATCTTCCTCTTTATTGTTGGTTCTTCCAATACATTTTCCGGTAGCTCAGCCTCACCACTCGTGTCGTGGTGGAGACGTGCTGATGAGCGCAGCCCGGGGAATGCGACGCTGTGCTCGGTCAATGGCTGTGCAGGCGGTAGGAGGTTAGCAGCACCAGGCCCAGCCTAGCTCGCCTCCTGCAGACGCTGCGGCACGTGACGACACCGGGAATCACGGTTGCAGCAGCAGGCAATGTCCTCCGCCCGCCAATCCTTGGGGACAGCGTCACTGATGACGACGACGTAACAGCGACCGAACGCCCAGTCGGTCGAACCAATGCCGACACCCACCTCTGATGCCCTTAAATAGTGCAGACCGCTGCTGAATCCGCTGGTTACGCGGCGCCATGTTTATTAGAATGTTCTCGATGAGTTGGCTAACGCAACCGCACCACACATGGCCCACGCCTGCATAATTCTGCTAATGCTGCATTCTGGCTGTTGACGGCCACAGCACACGTACACACATACCAACGCTCGTTGCAAAACTGCGTCACCTGCATAATGCGCCAGCCAGCCTTCGTCCGCCATCTGCCATGACACTGGAGCATCACGCACTGAAATACAATAAATAACAATTTCGCACCATATTTCCTAAAAATAACCCCTTGTCTTCTACAGTACTATTGCATAACTCTGCCTTGGTATCAGTGATCCTACTGAAAATGACAATACAGAGATTCTGGCATCCACGTCCTGCTACTGGAATAATGTCATTAAAGAAGTAGTTGTCACTAAATTAGTGAGCGGCCTTATAAATGGAGAGAGAAGTTTCAGCTTAAATTCTACTTGGAACCCTTCAGTCTACTTCGTCAAATAACAGACATTGTTAATGTTAGTTGCTCACCCATTGTGTGATTAATATTGACTTTTGATAATTTCTGAAGTTAGTCATCTTTGGTTGTGTTGTAGCACTTGTTATTTAAGGTGTGTGTGTGGGGGGGGGGGGGGATGTGCAGAACTGAATTTGAATTTATTCACCTTTGAACATTTTACATGTTACTGGTGTCATTATTTACAGATAAAGCTAAAGGGACATAAAGTACAGTACATAAAAAATTTATGATATTACATAACTGACACATTGTTACATATAATGTAAGAATTATGTATTTAGGAATCTTCTTACCAGTGATTTATTACAACTTAGCATGACAGTAGTCAAAATTTAAAGTCACAAAATTTAAAGTCACTTAAATCCGATTCCTCATACTCTTTTATGGAGTAGTATGCTTCCTTCTTAAACCACTCTGCTAGAACTTTCCTAAATGAATTATTGGGAACATAATGGGCAGTTTTTGGAACCTATTGAAAAATCTGTGGCCTAGATATTTGTGGCTGCCATGAACCTTAGCTAGCCTTCAAGCCAGTAGCTGCCACCACCCGGCACAGAAGAATGGAGTCTTGAAACCATTAGTTCATCACAGGGCTCGAGCTCTGTCGGATACGGAAAGTCTGGCGACAGAGATGGAACATCTACAGCTGGTGTTCAGCAGAAATCGATACTCCTCCACAGATATCCAAAGGGCACTTCGTACTACCAGCCAACCACAGGGTACACAAGAGGAGCCAGAGGAGGCGAAGAAGGTGGCATACCTGCCACGTGCTGGACCTATTACTGCAAAGATCAGCAGAATTCTTCCAAAAAATGGTATAAAGAGTATCTTCTGTCCACCCTCCAAAATTGGGACAATGCTAGGGAGTGTGAAGGACGACCTGGGGCTACGTAAACCAGGCATTTACAACATCCCGTGCCAGTGTGGAAAGTCATACATTGACCAGGCAACCAGGACGGTGGACGTCAGGTGCAAAGAACACCAGGGGCACACCAGACTCAGACAGGCAACAAAATCTGCCATAGCGAAGCACTGTCTGGAGCTCGGGCACTCAATGGACTACAACAACATCAAAATTGTGACACAGACGCCAAGATTTTGGGACAGTGTCATTAAGGAGGCCATCGAGATCAAGGTCACAGACAACCTAATAAACCGGGACAGCGGTTACCAACTCATCTTGGCGTGGAGTCCGGCTCTGGAGCTTATCAGGGCCCAACAAAATGAACCGAGAAACTCCTCAAGAAGTAGTAACACTGCAGGAGCAGCACCAGGTGGGCGCAGACCGCGAACGCAACTCCCGACGCAGGACGGGCCTCTGACAGCTGCCACGACTGCAGATGATGGACGAGCCGAGCACGGACGACCGTTGGAGCACCAGGGAAGTGCCAACACCTCAGGAGCAGCGCCAGGCGGGCGCGGACCGCGAATGGAGCACCCAACAAAGGACAGACCTCAGAGAGCTGCCACAGATGGAGACCAAGTCGGGCGCGGACGTCCGAAGGGGGCACCGGGGAAAAAAAAACACCTTACAAGCAGCGCCAGGCGGGCGCGGACCGCGAACAGAGCCCTCGACGCGAGACAGGCCTCGGACAGCTGCCACAACTGCAGATGGTGGACTAGGCGGGCTCGGTCGTCCGTCGGAGCACCAGGGAAGTGCCAACACCTCAGGAGCAGCACCTGGCGGGCGCGGACCGCGAACGGAACGCCCGACACAGGACAGGCCTCAGAGAGCTGCCACAGATGGCGCAGAAGTCGGACGCGGACGTCCGAGGGAGCACCGGGGAAGAGACAACACATTACAAGCAGCGCCAGGCGGGCGCGGACGGCAAAGAGAGCACCCAGCGCCCTCTGGGCAAAATACTGGACAAGATCCTCCAACACTGCAGTCTCAGGTAGCACCTGAAAAAGGAAACGAGTTACGTGGCCAAAATATTGTGCCAGAGTGACACAAACATCCAGCAGTAGACCCTATTATTCCGCATGTTATTTAAATTCTCTTTGACACTGAGAAGGCAACTATACTTATAGAGGCTTGGTACTGTTATAATATTATGCTCTTAGATGTGATCTTTACAAGATTCTCTTGGAGTCAGTGCTGCTATATATCTGTTGGCCTTTTTTGGCTCTTTGAGTTCACCACCACAGCTGAGTGGACAGCGCGCCAGCTTGTCCTGACCCAGGGGACCCGGATTCGATTCCTGGCTGGGTTGGAGATTTTCTCCACTCAGGGATTGGATGTCTGTGTCGTCTTCATCATCATCACTTCATCCTCATCGATGTGCAAGTCGCCAAAGTGGCATCACCTCAAAAGATTTGCACCAGGAGATCAGGCCTACTTGCCGGAAGACCCTCACTACACAACTTTTTTTTCTATTTGAATACAGTTTTTGCATAAATCACTTGAGAAGGCTTTGAGAACAATTTTTCTGTATGGTAACCTAATAGTTTGATTATTTTTTGACATTCATTGGAGACACTTAAACTGAAAACAGTTTCTTCAGTTTCATTGTTATTAATTTGGATATAGTTTGGCTGGAACCAAATGGTGCATTGATCCTTTGTACATTGACATTATGTCATAGCTCCTCTGGATCATCAACTTGTGTGATTAGAATTGTATCATCTGCATACAGTACTGCCTGACATGGCAAAAATGATGGGAAATCATTTATATATACAATGAACAAGAATGGACTGGTACTGAGCCCTGTGGAACACCTTTTGTAACAGGTAATGAGTCTGGCCAGTGGTTGTTTATAGTTACCATCTGCTTTTTGTTGCTTATGTATAACTCAACAAGGTGAAGAGCTTTCCCTCCAACTCCAGAGTGGTGGAGCTTTTTGAGAAGTATACTATGTGAGACAGTGTCAAAAGCTTCCCTCAAATCTAGAACAGTTGCACAGGTTGTTTTCTTAGTCAAAAGAATCATATATTTTCATGCTGATAGTCTCAACTGCTTTGACTGTGGAAAGATAAGGTCTGAAACCATACTGAGAAGAGTTAAGTCGATTAATTTGCTTGAAGTGCTGGTTCATCTGTTTGTGCATACAATATTCTATATTTTTTTATACTATTGGTATGAGTGAGATGGGACAGTAGTTATCAGGAGATGCTTTAACATCTTTCTTATGGCTAGGTGTTACAATAGTAACTTTTGAGCATTCTGAGAAGATTCCCTCGTGTGGCATTTGGTTGATGATCTTGGTTAGCAGTAGTAGAATTTCTTTCTTTATATTTTCTATTAGATGATTCAAAAGTCCATAGAACTCTTCTGCTTTTAAGTCGCTAAGTTTGGCAATTGCTTCAGTAACCTGCCAGTAGGATACACGAGTCCAGCAGAAGTTGTTCTGTTGCTTATTATCTAGAGCTGGAAGCAAAGCTACACCTTAAGACTGTTTTAGGAATTACTGATTTCTGACATTTTGAGAATGTTCTTTGATTTTTTAATAACTGTCCTTTCTGATTAGCTTTTACAGAAAGCTATTTTCAAATAATGATACGAATTTATCATGGAATAGATTAAAGTTTATGTCAGCATTTGGTTCATTATAAATTTCATCCAAAGTCATTTCTTGAAAACAGTTCTTAAAACATTTGTCCTTTCCATTTAGGAGTAGCCATGTTGTAAGGCACTATCTTCTATCCTAACTTACTGTGCATCATGATCAGAGAGCGTTTTTGTTACTGGGTAAACAGTTATTTTCTTGCTTTGAGTTTCACCAAGGAAAACATTACTGATTAGGATCCTACTGTCTTTATCCACCAGTACTGGAAAATTAATTACTGCAATCAAATTGTAGGATCCAAATAAGGTTTCCAAGTCATTTCTCCTATCGGAATCTTTTAAAAAAATGTACATTGAAATCACCATAGACTATTGACTGCTTGCTGTTGACTGACAGACAGCATAGGCAGAAATTCAAATTCCTCATAAACAGTTCAAAATTTCCCAGTTGGGGTCTCTACATAGTTACAATTAAAAGTTAACCATTTTTCAGTATTAATTCACAAGCACACACTTCTACGTGGTGATCGCTACAAAATCTACTTATATGTAACTTACCTAACCGGGAGTGGTTTTGTGGCACTCAGATAGACACAGGACGTCTATCATTTAAGAGCTCTCTGAATTTTTCAGACATGAAACTCTGCTACCTTATTACTCAATCCTCTAAGCATTTTGTGGGCCTCTTCTGTTATTTTGACATGATGCTGACTCCTGAGTCTAACTAAAAAGGTACCTCTCTCTGCCACCAGCAGGCCTAACCACAGGGTAGGACGAGATCAGCAATGAGCAAGTGAAGAATAATTAGTTAAAGAAGTTAACGGATTAATAAAAATTGTGGAAGGATTAGAGGCTTATTGGAAGAAAAAAGGTGAAATGAAAGAAGAAAAGAGTGAAGAGCAGGACTTAAGTAAAGAAATAAAAGAATCATAAAATAATAGTAGTAGTTCAAAAGATGAAAGTGAAGAGGAAAATAGCATTGTCATGATATTATTGGAGTAAAGCAAGACACTAAAGACTTCAGGCAATATCTCCTTATCCCAGATCAAGAGGCTGAAAACCAGTGGATAATTTGTTTCCATTTCAATACGTTTGTGTTCTGTATGATTACATCAAACAGGTCAACACAGGAACTGAAGAAGGAAGGCATCTGGTGGCATGTATAAGGTCTTTGCCCAAGATAAAAACTGTAAATGTTATAATGCCAGAACAGATTATAAAACTACAAATCATATGACCTAGTGTGAATTTTTACTCCTGTGCAATTCAGCTATCGGAAAAAATATTTGTATGCACGGGCTCTTCCTCCCATGGTGGCACATTGGAGTGTGAGCGTATAATGCGAAAGGACACACTGTCCTCCCCTTATTTCCACTCACAATAATTGGATGGAACAAGTTGTCTGGTATGAGTGTTTATTAGAATAAACCTTACAGCTTGCACAGGCAGCGCACCAACTGCAGCTCCTGGCTTAGCTGGGAGACATACACACCACCCATCCACTACAGGGTCTCGAAACTACCTGCTTGGCCGTTACAACCGATAATCTTACCCACATGCAAAAAGGACCTGGGAACTCCACTTCTGCACATAGGTTGCAAGGTCTCTCGACAGACAGCAGACTATACTGGAAAGTCTGACCTTCCCAGTTCGGAGCTGCCACTAGATTGCAGTTGGAGTGAGTAGCAGAGTCCAAACAATATTAAAGCTCTGTTTTTAACCATATCAATTCCTACAACACTTGCCAGATGTTACCATTACCTATGATGTCAAGGAAGATGATCCTGCATTAAGGAGACTGAAACACAGAGATTTCATCCATGTCTTTTGTATTATGCCCTATTATAATCCTGAGATGGAGATCAATGATAAGTGCTTCCAATAATGGAACATGAAAGCCTGACTGATGCCCTTAATGCTGTGACTGGAGGAATTCATTTTAAATGTCATTGTGACAATGAGGACACAACAGCACAAGCAGTATAGCAGAATGCATCAGTTGCAGCATAAGAGGGACCACACGCTAGACCCAAATCTGGCAGCTACATTCTACTCTTAAACAGTGTGTTGCTGTTTTGTGGGAAGGGGGAGCAGTGATGCATGCTGTTACAATGGAACAGCAGCTACAGTCACTGTCTGGCGATGTGCACATTACCAATTTGATTCCACCACTTGCAACTATTTAACATTTCTGATTTCGGAAAGGTTCTGGGATTTACTAATTTACAGAATATATATGACTCTCTACAAATCATACTTAAGTACAGGGCAGAAGGTTCTTCGAATCACCTTCAGACTATTTCTCTTATACTCCCCTCTCTAACAGCACTTGAGAAAATTGACCACTTACATCTCTCCATACAAACTCTGATTTCTATTATTTCATTACAATAATCATTTCTCCCTATGTAGGTTGGTGACAATAAAATATTTTCACACTCAGTGGAGAAATTTGGTGATTGAAATTTTGTGAAACAGTCTTATTGTAAAGAAAAAGCCTTTGTTTTAATTATTGCCATCCCAACTTGCTTATCATACAAATGAAACTCTCCCCCCCCCCCCCCCCCCCCTCTCCATTTCATAATAATACAAAACAAACTGCCCTTCTTGTGACTTTTTCAGTGAGCTCTGTCAATCATGTCTGGTAAGGATACCATAACACACAGTAACACTGTAGTAGAAGATTGACAAGTGGAGTGTAGGCAGTCTTGAGTAGACCTCTTGCGTCTTCTAAGTGTTCTACAAATAAAATGCAGTCATTCATTTGCATTCCCCACAACATTAGCTATGTGATCATTCCAATTTAAGTTGCTCATAAATGTAATTTCTTGGTATTTAGTTGACTTTAGATTTGTATTATTTGTCATGTAACTAAAATATGACAGATTTACTTTAGTACTCACTTGGATGACCTCACACTTTTCGTTATTCAGAGTCAATTTCCACTTTTCACACCATAAAGGTATCATGTCCAAGTCAGTTTTCAATTGGTTTGGTCTTCTGATGCCTTTAATACATGGTAAACGACAGAATCATCTGCACACACTCTAGGAGTGTTGCTCAGATTGCCTCTTAAATTGTTTATTTACTCTGGTGTCCAAAATTAAAGCAACAAGTGGACATTTTGCGAGATTTTGTTTAGTTTGTCACAAGACAGTATAAACAGGCAATAGTAAAGTAGAAACAATGTTTTTTTTTTTTTTTTTTTTTTGCCCCCACCCCTCCACCGCCTCCAATGGATTTTCACCCACATTCTGACAACTGGTTAATGTGCTCAGTATGGGGTGTGACAACCTCTGGCACCAGAACCAGGGTTGAAAATGATAGGACGTGCTGTTAATGACGTCATCAATCTCATGTTGAGGCAATAACATCAATTCTTCCTGAAAAGCTGCTTGCAGGCGTTGGAGAGTGACTGATGGATGCTGATGTGATACAACCCATCTCCATAGTGGATCCAAGACATACTTAATGGGATTCAAATTGGGAGAGCAAGCAGACCATGCCATGTCAGCAATACCTTCCATTTCCGAAACAACATCTACCACCAGTGATCTGTGAGTTAGAGCATTATCATCCATCAGTATGAAGTTTGGGCCCATAGCACCTCACAACCACCATGCATGAGATCCCAAGATCTCCTCACGGTACCTTACAACAGTTAAATCTTGCTGATACACCTGTATGATTCCATGAAGAGGTATTCGAGTGGTCAACATAATCCCTGCCCACACCACTGGGGATCCTCCCCGATATTGGTCTCTTTCCACAATGTTTGGGTCCCAAAATCAAGTTTCATGGGCCCTAGATATGTGACTCCATCAAGAATCACTCTCCACACTAAACTGGGACTCATCTGTGAAAAGAACATCAGCCCAACAATCGACCATCTACATGGCATGTTGATAGCTCCATTCTAGACATTCCCCTCTGTGAAGACATGACAGAAGTAAACAGACAGCAGGTCTCCTACAATAAAGGCCACTCTAATGAAGCCTTCTGTTCATCATTTGCCTTGATACAACATGTTCAGGGGATGCTGCGAGGTCAGATGCCAGTTGCAGTGCCGTACTAAGGAGGTACCATCATGACCTTAGAGCCAAATAATGGTCCACTTTTTCTGCTGTCACACATGGGTGGCCCTGTCCTGGTCTCTGGGATACAGTTTTGGTCTCTATAAACTATCGCCTCATCCAAGAAACGACGGAACAATTCACATTTAGCCATCAGGTCACATCAGTTTGCGACTCTCCTGCTTCCATTCTTCCTCCACAGCAGAGTGTCTGTACGCATTTCTCTGTGCCATACTGCACCATCTGTGACTCTGTACACAGCAAATGTGGATGTGAGACTACCATGCAAACACTACCCTGCTTGATAGGTGCCCTGACATCATCGCTGGCATTGTCGTCTGTTAATCAGAATGCCATCTTCCATGCAGAACATGATCATAGCAACATGTGTTGACAGTTTGTATGATTATATCGTGAATTAGACAGAGGACAGGAAAATAGCAGTAATTTGGATTCTAGTGTAGATTAGAAACATCAGAGAGTCTATAACACTTCCTTGGGGAAAGCCAGATATCACTTCCATTTCACTTGATGACTTTATGTCTGTTACTACATACTCTGACCTTTCTGACAAAAATCACAAATCCAGTCACACATCTGAAACAATATTGCACAGGCATGCAATTTGATTAGAAGTATCTTATGATGAACTGTGTACAAAGTCTTCTGGAAACTTAGAAATATAGAATCAATTTACGATCCTCTATTGATAGCACTCATTACTTCATTAGAATAATGAGCTAGTTGAGCATCACAAGAACCATATTTTCTGAATCCGTGCTGTGTGTCAGTAGACCATTTCCTTTGAGGTAGTACATAATGTTCAAACACAGTAAATGCTCCAAACTCCTACTGCAAATTGATGTCAGTGATACGGGTCAGTAATTCATCTGATTAATCCTGTTTCCTTTCTTGAGTATTGATGTGATCTGTGCAATTTTCCCGACTTTAGGTACAGATCTTCTGTTGAGCAAGCAGCTATATATGATTACTAAGTATGGGGCTATTGTATCAGCATAATCTGAAAGGAACCTAACTGGCATACTATCTGGACTGGAAGACTTTTCTTATTAAGTGATATAAGCTGATTTGTTGTGCCACGGATATCTACCTGTAAATTACTCAGGCTTGCAGCTGTTCTTGATTCGAATTCTGGACTATTACTTTGTCTTCTTTTGTCAATAAATTTTGGAAGACTGTGTTTAGTAAGTCTACTTTAGCAGTGTTGTCATTGGTAATATTACCATTGGTATCACACAATGACGGTATTGATTACGGTTTGCTGCTGGTGTACTTTACAATGACCAGAATCTATTCAGATTTTCTGCCGGATTTGGAGACACAGTTTCTTTGTGGAAACTATTAAAAGCATCTCACACTGAAGTCCACTCTAAGTTTCAAGCTTTAGTAAAACATCGCCAGTCTAGGAGATTTTGTGTTTTTCACTGATTCTGCAACAGTGTTCTGGCCTGTTTCGTGTACCGTGGGAGATTAGTACCATCTCTCATTACTTTATTTGGTATAAATCTCTCATTTATCACTGATACTATTTCTTTGGATTTAAGCCACATGTGGTCTACACTCGCACAATTAGTTGGGAAAGAGTACACACTGTCTCTCAGGAAGGCATCAAATATATTTTTATCTGATTTTTAAATATATATATATATATATATATATATATATATATATATATATATATATATTGTGTTTATTTTTGCTGGATTTGAATGTTGCAGTGGTCAGTCAAGCTATAGCCACCTTGTGGTTACTAATCCCTGTATCCATCATGATACTCCCTATATGCTCAGGCTTATTTGTTGTTAACAGGTCAACTATGTTTTTACAACCATTTACACTTTGAGAGGATTCCCAAACTAATTGCTCAAAATGATTTTCAGAGAAAGCATTTAGCACAATTTCTTATGATGTTTCATACCTACCATCAGCTCTGAAAATGTGTTTTTGGCAACATGTCATTGGCAGACTGAAGTCACCACCATCTATAATTGTATGGGAAAAAGGGGTTGGGGGTTGCTACCTATTTAATATGATTCTCAAGTTGTTTTTTATGTCAGCAACTGAATCATCTAAGTCAGGGGGTCAATAAATGAAACCAATTATTAATTTATTCTGGTTGTCAAGTATAACTTCTACCCATATTAACTCACATGAACTATGTACCTCAGTTTCACTACACAATAAATTACTTCTACCATTAACAAACGTGCTGCCACCAACTGTATTTGATTTATCCTTTCTAGCCATCATTAGGTGCTTTGTAAAAATGTCAGCTGATCTTATCTCCAGCTTTAGGCAGCTTTTAGCCCCTATAATGATTTGTGCTGCAGAGCTTCCTATTAGCACTTGGGGCTCTGTTTTTTGTCCAACACATCTATGACAATTTACAACTACAATACTGATTACTGGTTTGTCTATACTCTCATCACGTGTTTGCCCTGTTGTCCTGTACCCTTTGAGACTGAAGCCCTTTCTGTACTTTCCCTGAGACACATTAACCTCAAAAACTGCCCAGTCTATTCTGGTCTATTCTGCACAGTCGCCACTACTTGTGTAGATGCCTCGTGAATATATATAATGGACCACTTGACCTATTAAGTGAAACCCCTAACTCACCAACCCATGGTGTAAGTCAAGGAATCTGCATCCTATACAGTCACAGAAACATCCGAGATTCTGGTTCAGATGCTCCATTTGGCTCTGTACCAAAGGTCCACAATCAGTCCTGTTGAAGATGCTACAGATTGTGAATTATACTTTCACCTCGCAAGCAAGGCTGGCAGTCTTTACCACCTCAGCTAGGAACCCAAAACCAGAGAGAATATCTTCCAATCCAAAGTGGCGTACATTTGTAGTACCAGTATGAGCTACCAACTGCAATTGGTTTCACTCTGTGCTCTTCGTGGCCTCTGGAAGCACTTGTTCCACAGCTAATATGACTTCTCCCAGTAAGCACACTGAACACACTGGATTTCTTCCCCTCCATGGTAAGCATATCCTTAATGAGCCCCATTACACACCTAACATTGGAGCAGCCTGTAGTTGGTCCTGTTGACAATGCTACAGATGGTGACCTCTGCCTTCATCTGACAACAAGACTGGCAATCTTTAGAACTGCAGATAGCCACCAGAAAACAGAGAGAATCTCTCCTTATCCAAAGTGACACACACCATTAGTACTGACATAAGCCACCTTTACTCTTCATGGCATCTGGACGGACCCGTTCCACATCTGGGATGACTCCTATTGCACATTGCAATTTTTCCCATCCTCCGCAGCTATGTCCCTAATGGTCCCTGTTACATGCCTAATATTGGAGCTCCCAGTGGACCGAGAGGATACTTCTGAAACAGGGCAAGTCGATGCATATGGCAGGCATTTTGATTGGTCTCCTGGAAAGTCTTTTGTTGTCTGTCAGACCTTGAAACAGCCCCACACTTGACTATGAGTGAGTGGGTCTCCCTCAATACTAGCAGTAACTAGGGCAGAATACTGGACCGATGAGGAGATACATGGGTTCTTTTATTTATTTATTTACACGTCAAGTTCCGTAGGACCAATTGAGGAGCAAATTGAGGGCAAATCTCCGAAGTCATGGAACATGTTAGTACATGAAATTACAAAATAAAGTTTAACTAAACGCAATCAAGAATACAACAAGAATCAGCTTAATTTTTCAAGGAACTGCTCGACATAATAGGAGTGACCCATGAGGAAACTCTCCAGTTTTAATATGAAAGTTCATGGATTACTGCTAAGATTTTTGAATTCGAGTGTTAGCTTATTGAAAATGGATGCAGCAGTATACTGCACACCTTTCTGCACAAGAGTTAAGGAAGTTCAATTCAAATGCAAGTTGGATTTCTGCCAAGTATTAACTGAGTGAAAGGTGCTTATTGGGAATAAGCTGACACTGTTAACAAGAAATAACACTAAAGAAAATCTATATTCCGATGCCAATTTCAAAATACTCAGACTCGTGAACAGGGGTCGACAAGAGGTTCATGAATTTTCACCACTTATTGCCCGAACTGCATGTTTCTGAGCCAATAATATCGATTTAGAATGGGAAGAGTTGCCCCAAAATATAATACCATATGACATAAGTGAATGAAAATAAGCAAAGAGACTAATTTTCATGTTGAAGGATCACTCACTTCAGATACCATTCGTATAGTAAAAATGACAGCATTAAGTCTTAGAACAAGATCCTGAACGTAGGCTTTCCACAACAGTTAGCTATCTACCTGAACACCTAGAAATTTGAACTGTTCAGTTTCACTAATCATACACCAATTATGTGAAATTAAAATGTCAGCTTTGTTCAATTCTGTGTTAGAAACTGTAAAAACTGAGTCTTACTGTGATTTTGCTTTAGTTTATTTTTTACAAGCCATGGACTTAGGTCATGAATTTCACTATTTGAAACTGAGCCAATGTTGCACACAACATCCTTTACTACCAAGCTAGTGTCATCGGCAAACAGAAATATCTTAGAGCTACCCGTAATACTATAGGGCATACCACTTACATAGATAAACAACAGGAGTGGCCCCAGCACTGATCCCTGGGTCATCCCCCATTTGACCACACCCAACTCAGACTTCACATGATAGCCATTCTTAACACTGCGAATAACGACCTTTTGCTGTCTGTTACTAAAGTAAGGGGTGAATCAATTGTAAGCTACTCCCCATATTCCATAACAGTCCAAATTCTGGAGCAATCTTTTGTGATCAACACAATCAAATGCCTTAGTTAAATCAAAAAATATGCCTAGCATTTGAAACCTGTTGTTTAACCCATCCAGTACCTCACAGAGAATATAGCATTATCAGTTGTTACATGACTTCTAAAGCCGAACTGTACATTTGAAAGAAAATCGTGTGATATAAAATGATCAATTATCCTTACATACACAGCCTTTTCAATAACTTTAGCAAACACTGATGGTATATAAAACGGTCTAAAAGTGTCTAAATTATCCTTTTCTCCTTATTTATAAAGCGGATTTACTACTGAGTACTTTAATCATTCAGGAGATTGACCATTACTAAAGGAAAAACTACAAATATGGCTAAATACAGGGCTGACTTTAATATTCTGCTAGTCACATTCCATCATATCAATGAGAGCCCTTAGTCTTCAGTGATTTAATTATTGACTCAATCTCCCCCTTGTCTGCATCATGGATGTGTATTTCAGACACCAATCTCAAAAAGGCATTTGTCAAGTAAGTTGTATGATTCCCTGTAGAAACTAAATTTGTATTTAATTCACCAGCAATGCTCAGAAAATAATTGTTAAATACTGTACATTTACCTGATTTATCAGTAACAGAAATATTTTTACTACGAACTGACTTTATATCACCGACCTTGTGCTGCTGCTAACCAGACACCTCCTTCACAACTCACCACATGGTTTTAATTTTATCCTGTGAATTTGCTATTCTACTTGCATACCACATACTCTTAGCCTTCCTAATAACATTTTTGAGCACCTTACCACTTTGTTCTACACAATAACCTTATCCCACTAGTCAGCCACCTGGGCTGCCTATTACTCCTAGTACACCGTTTACAACATTCTAATGGAAAGCAACTCTCAAAGAGCATGAGAAATGTGATAAGGAAAGCATTATATTTATCATCTATGTTATCGGCACTATAAAAATCCTGTCATTCTTGTTCCTTGACATGGTTTAAGAAACCTCTCTATTGTTGTTGGATTAACTTTCCTACATACTTTGTAATTATATGTGACCATTGTTTGCGTACAAAAGCCTTTTAGTGTTAAAATGTGTGCATCATGGTCTGAGAGGCCATTCATCCTTTTGGTTGGATGTACCTTGGATCCCTTCATCCAGCCCTGCATGGAGCTGTGAGTGAAGGGTCACCAACACAGCTCACATCTGAACACAGAAATCTCAGTCCCTACTCATATTAAAGGCAGTGGAACTATAGATTAGCCATTTACAGAGACAGGAGCTGCCACCTAACTAACCAGTTCTACAACTGTAACGGGCTGTTCACACAAACGCAGGTGCCTGTTGTGATACATATGGCTGAAATATACACTACACAATTATTAAAATGTGGAACTCTGGCTAACAGACTCACGAACATGCAAGAAACTTAAGAATTTAAACTAAAATGCACATATACACTGAAGAGCCAAAGAAACTGATACACCTGCCTAATATTGCGTAGGGCCCCCGCGAGCACACAGAAGTGCTGCAACCACGATGTGGCAAGGAATCGACTAATGTCTGAAGTAGTGCTGGAGGGAATTGACATAATGAATCCTGCAAGGCTGTCCATAAATTCTTAAGAGTACGAGGGGGTGGAGATCTCTTCTGAGCAGCACATTGCAAGGCATCCCAGATATGCTCAGTAATGTTCACGTTGGGCAAGTTTGGTGGCCAGTGGAAATGTTTAAAACCAGGAGAGTGTTCCTGGAGCCACTCTGCAGCAACTCTGGAAGTGTAGGGTGTCGCATTGTCCTGCTGGAACTCCCCAAGTCCGTCGGAATGCACAATGAACATGAATGGATGCAGGTGATCAGACAGGATGCTTATGTACATGCCACCTCTCAGAGTCATATCTAGATGTATCAGGGGCCCCATAACACTCCAACTGCACATGCCCCACGCCATTACACAGTCTCCACCAGCTTGACCATTTGATGCAATTTGAAATTATACTCGTCCAACCAGGCAAAATGTTTCCAGTCATCAACAGTCCAACGCCAGTGCTGATGGGCCCAGGTGAGACATAAAGCTTTGTGTCGTGCAGTCATCAAGGGTAGATGAGTGGCCTTAGGCTCCGAAAGCCCTTATTGATGATGTTTCATTGACACTTTTTGATGACCCAGCATTGAAGTCTGCAGTAATTTGCGGAAGAGCTCCACTTCTGTCACATTGAACAATTCTCTTCAGTCATCATTGGTCCTTTTCTCGCAGGATCTTTTTCCAGCTGCAGCGATGTTGGAGATTTGATGTTTCACTTGATTCCTGATATTCATGGTACTCTCGTGAAATGGTCGTACTGGAAAATCCCCACTTCATCGGTAACTTGGAGGTGCTATGGCCCATCGCTCATGCACTGACTATAACACCATGTTCAACCTCACTTAAATCTCAATAACCTGCCCCTGTAGCAGCAGTAGTCGATCTAACAACTGCACCACAGACTTGTTGCCTTATATAGGCATTGCCAACTGCTGCGCCATATTCTGCCTGTTTACATATCTCTGTATTTGAATACGCACGCCTCTACCAGTTTCTTTGGCACTTCAGTGTAGAAATGAGTGCACACTGCTGATACAAGCTGCCAACCTCTGTAAGTACTTACATTTGTCCTCAACAAATGTGCTTCCAGTGAAAAGTGTTAGTTCTTATTGATGACAATGTTCTTTTAACTGGTATTTGATACTGAATTTTATGTGAGAATACATCATATACTTGATTTAAAATAAGACAATTTTCATTCATTGTAAAGTATTGACTTTATATATTCCTGAATTTTTCAAAACATTATTCACTGTGTTTCATGACGCTTAATCATTTCTATGAACATTTAGCCTATGATAACATGTTTATTTAAGACTATGTGAAGTAAATAAGTCATACTTGGTTGTCCATTTTGTTTCCATCTGCAGTCAGTTTCCTCCATTTGCTGTGATCATCAGTGAGTTGCTCCCACTTGTCACTGTCAATATTAAATGCACACACATCACACTTGACGCAATTCCTAAAGCGTAGTGAAGGTCTTCCATGAGGTCTCTTTGTTCCTGATATTTCACTGAGTAACGTGCACCAGGGTAGACGGGGGTGGTCCATACGATGCAGATGACCTAACCACCGCAGGTGACATTGCTTGAGCGTGGCAGTGAAACTCTGTTGTTTTGCCATTTTCAGAACAATATCACTTGTACATGATCCTTCCATGATATTCCCAAAATGCTCCATGAGCACTGCAGGTGAAAGGCGTTGAGCTTTCGTTCCTGTTTGGCATATACGTCCAAGTCTCAGCTTCATACAGGAGAATACTCAGCACACACGATTGATACACAAGTATTTTTGTTGACAATGTAAGATGTTTGTTGTCCCATGCTTGTGTGTGGAACTTTCAAAAAGTGCTGGCAACCTCTCCTAATCATGCATTTATCTCATCAATCAGGGAGAGATCTTCTGTCATTATTGAACCAAGACAGCAGAATTTATTGACTACCTTCAACAAGGATCTGTCCAGTTTGATGACAGGCGGATCTATGTATTCTTGTGCCATGACAACCATCTTCTCTACGTTTATAGACATGGAGAAGAGCTTGCATGCAGTAGAGAATTCATTCTTGCATATCACCTTGAGTATGCACTACAAATGCAGCATTGTCAGCAAATAAAAGGCTATTTATAAGCGAGTCTTCTTGGAAGCACTTGGATCTGAGTAAGGAAATGTCGTAGAGCTTCGCATCAGCTCTGGTATACAAATGAATGCCCAGGTTAGTTTCACGAAAAGCAACTTTGAGGAGTGCTGAGAAAAAAAAATTGAACATAGTGGAAGCCAGTACGCAGCCTTGATGAATCCTCCTCCTTTTCACAGCAAACGGATAGGAAGTGATTCTGTCGAAGACCACAGCACCTTCCATATCTTCGTGAAAAGCCATGTTCATCTTTAAGAGCTTTGGAGGACACCCTATCTTCAAAAGTACTGCATAAACTCCTTCTCTGCTGACTGCGTCAAAAGCCTTGTTTAGGTCGATAAAGGCAATGAACAGAGGGGTTTTCTGCTCATGGCACTTTTCCTGAACTTGCTGAAATGTGAAGATCATATCGACTGTGGATTATTGGGGGTGAAACCCACATTGTTCCTCAGGGCATATGCGCTCAACGAGCTCGTGAAGTCTGCCCAACACAACATGGGCAAATGTTTTTCCAGGTATACTCAGAAGTGAGATTCGACGGAGACAGTTGCAATCACTGTGATCACCTTTATTTTTGTATAAAGTAAAGATATTGGCACTGTGCATGTCTTGCGGCACAGTACCCTCAGCCTAACATTTCAGTAAGAGGTTGAAAAGCAGTGGAAAACCTAGCTTAAGTTTTACAATTTCTGTGGAGATGTTGTCTTTGCCAGGCCACTTCCCACATTTAAGCTGTACAATTGCTCTTTGAAGCTGATCCATAGTAAGCATGACATCCAAGTCATGGTAAGGTGTCATCTGAGGAATTTCATCCACTGCATTTGGACTAATGTTGATGGGATCTGAGTAAAGGCTGGAGTAATGTTCTTCCAAACAGTGCAATTGACTATTTCGATCTGTGATGACTTTTCCATCTATTCACTCGAATGGTACACTTTTCTTTGGAATGGGTCCAATGGCCCATTTGATGCCCGAGTATACACCACCAATGTCACCAGCATTGAAACACTCCTGTATGCCAGTGCACAGTTGCTCCCAATAGGATTGGTTGGTTGGTTGGTTGGTTTGGGGAAGGAGACAAGACAGCGTGGTCATCGGTCTCATCGGATTAGGGAAGGATGGGGAAGGAAGTCGGCCGTGCCCTTTCAGAGGAACCATCCCGGCATTTGCCTGGAGTGATTTAGGGAAATCACGGAAAACCTAAATCAGGATGGCCGGACGCGGGATTGAACCGTCGTCCTCCCGAATGCGAGTCCAGTGTCTAACCACTGCGCCACCTCGCTCGGTCCCAATAGGAATTGATGCAGTTGCGGACAGTGCGTTGAACAGCTGCCTTTGCTTTGCTTAGCTCCCTGCATGTAGAATTGCATGGGTTTTTACATCAGATGACAGTGGCCTGATGCTTAGCCTCAAGGAGAGGTTTCAGGACATCTACATTCTTGATGAACCAATTCTGGGATTTTGCTTCCACATTACCAAACACATTTCCAGCTGTAATAGTATGCCCAGAAAGTAATGTGCCACATTTTTTTTCTCCACTGGAAACAATGAGTGTAACTTTACATATGTATTATCTAAAGTCACCTGAGTGAGTGCGCTAAGTTTCCACCACTTCCAGCAGATAGCATAGCTGCAGGACAGTTTCAAAATGGTGTCTGTAGGTGATGTATGTTACAAGCAATGTGCCATCATTTAATTTCTCACTGCAGAGAAAGAAACTGTGGGGAATATTCACACATGCTTGTGCAAAGTCTATGGAGCATCTACTGTTGACAGAGTACAGTTAGTTGCTGGGCACGGAGGGTGAGGTCATCAGGTGGTTCACCAGAGCTCCACGTTTTGAAGCGATCAGAGAGACCATCCACAGCTGTCACACCAGACATGTTGTAGTGAGCTGCTGATGTCATTCACAAGGACAGACACATTACGACTCGGCAGTTGGCACTGCATCTGTCAATCAGCAAAGGAAGGTCACACAGTGAAGCACAGACTCTGCCACCAGGACAGGGACTGGTACAGACAGGGCATACACACCCTTGTTTCGCACTGGAGGACGGCCACAGAATGGGATGGAGATTACATGGAAAATAGAGTGTGTACATAAAACACCATTCTTTCGTGTGTGTAATTATCATTATGTTCAATAAGAATTTTTGAAGAAAAAACATGCAGCGCATTACTTTATGGGCAACCCTCATACCTCTACATCTATACTCCATAACTGGACAATACTCTTTGTGAACCACTGTCACTGCCCGTCTTTACTGTGTAATTCACAAATATTATGAAGACTGACTTTTGGTAAGTGTCAGTGTTTGTGTTACTTTATACCTCATGAATTTTAACTTTGTGGTCTTCTCAAGAGATATATGTAGGAAGAACCAATATATTGGTTGACTCTTCTACAAATGTATACTCTGAGGATTTTAACAGTAAACTACTCCATCATGCACATCTCTCTTGTAGCATTTACCTATGGAGTTAAAAGAGCTTACTAAATGAACCTCTTAACTACTGTGCTGCTCTACTTTGAAACTTCTCTATTTCCTCTATCAGTCTTACCTGGCAGTGGTCTCAGGCTGTAACAATACTCATTTATCAGTCAAATGAGGATTTTTTTAAGCTATTATGTGTGGGCTACGCTTCTTACAGATTCTTCCATTGTTTCTCAATGTGGCATCTGCCATTCCAACAATTAGTTTTATGTGCAAAATATAAGTTCATTCTTGCAGAAAAGGAAACAGCAACCAGCCACTGCTAAAATGCTATTTATTTACACAAGTAACATTGTTTTCAGTTTCAAACTGACAGGTTCATCTACAGACAGCTGTTGTTCACATTTATATTACATTTGTCGTTTAAATTAGTTGTCAGCTGTCCCTCCTCCCCCCCCCTCCCCCACACCTACCCCCAATGAGGAGGAGAAAAAAAAGAACACACTGACAACCAATGTTAAACAACAAATGTAATCTAAATCTGAATAGCCATCTGAAGATGGACCTGTCACTTTGAAACCAGTAATGGCAATATTTGTGTAAATAAACAGCATTATTAACAGTGACGTAGCTGTTTCTGATTTGCAAGAATCAGCTTGTACTTTGTACACATTTGCAGGCTAAAAATATCAGTTTTGAACAAAATACCTTCAGTTTTTTGTGGTTGTTCCACTCTGAATCTCTTCGTATGCTGACTTGCAGGTATTTAACAGACACAGCTGTTGCCAACGATTGATTGGCAATTACATAATCAAATAATATAGGGTCCATCCGCTCATCTATGCAGAACTGATCCTGTGGAAATGGTCAAATACTATTTGGATTGACGCACTCTTCCCAGATTCTCCTAAAAAATTTTCTTTTTCTTTTTGGGGTGCCTATGGCCCATACCCTGTAGGTAGTGGCCATCAGCTTGTGTTGTTCACTACACATAATCAGTATGAGGCAGATGTTCCACATTATATTTCTCACATTAGCAGGTAAATATTCTATTGAATACTGTAGACAACTTCCCTTGCTGACAACACCTGCTGCCATAATACAACTGTGTGTGCAAAGTCCAAGCTCAAAATGGCCCTTCATGGCAGGCTGAACAGTGTACGTGGGCTCCATTGTCCCATTCACATCTGGAGACACAGCGTACAGAACTGTATTGAGAATGCAGGTTTACTTTTACCTCCACTAAACAAGTGGCTGCATTTTGCTATTTCCTACGGTCAAAAGAGTATTGGAAAAACAGGTTTCTAATCAAAGAACACAATCTATGTAATTTATGAGCACTGTGGGTACTAAAGTATGGAATACATGAGAAATATTGTGATAACCTACAATATGTCTAAAAAAAACAGGTAATGTATTCAAAAATATAAAACTGGTCCTGACTGACAGATGTCCTCTAACAGTAACGCTGTGCTGTTAGGACTGCGTTGTCCTGTAAGCTCATCATACTCGGTGAAACAGCTGCTAAATAACATTAGTCCAATGCATTGTGGTAGCATGAAGTTATACAACTGGAAGAGCAGAAATATCACTCAGCCATCACAAAGTGACATAACGTTCGAGTTAACCAAAAATTACTTACAGAGTTCTAGTAATTACTATCTGCAAGTAACTTGTACAATTTGATTGCCAGCGATATGCAGAAACTGTGATATGCAGAAACTGGAGAAATGTATTCATAAATTTTGTTTGCAGACAGCTTCTTGACATTGTTGTGTGTGAAAGTTGTAAGAATACCGCAAATGAGAGAGATTTTATAGACAGTGACTGTTTGTGCATGCACATGTGATAATCATTAAATGTTACTATCTCTCCAACATTTAAGAACCTCCAGCATGTTGGAACAGCTGTGGATAAAAAACTTCTGTTACTCCGTACAACGGAAAACCAGTCCAAAGTTGCAAATTTTGATGATTAGCTTCGGGCTGGGACTCATTTTCAAATCGTCGTAACATGGTCAAAAATGGTATTTCTGAAAATGTAAAAACGATATAAAAAATGTGCAAATGAAGAGTTACAGAGCGTACTGATAACTGTAACTGTTCATTTGTACATTTTTGACACAGTTTTCACATTATTGTAAATACCATTTCTGACTATCTTAGGATGATTTAAAAAGGTTACTTGCCCAAAACTAGTCATCAAGTGAATAAAAAACGTGAAATTTGCAACTTTGGACTGGTTCTTTGTTGTACTCTCCAACATTACCTGAAGAGTAATAATGAAATAAATTTTGGTTTCAGAGCTCCATATGCAGCAACTTCACTGAAGCTGGAATAGAAATTCAGGTTGGGCAAAGGATTTATAAACCAGTTATTTTCATGTTCTGTGGATCATGCAGTCTCTTGCTATGACATGGAATGGGTAGAATACTTCACAATTATAATCTTTCTCAGAGAAACATAAAGCAACATTCTGATGATTTACAGTAATCTTAATCTATTTGATTTATTAAAATTTTATTTTACAAATGGCAATTCATACTTAGCTCTATGTGCAGGATTCTCCATGTCGCTAGATGAGCAGTGAAATATTTTAATGGCCAAACACAGCACGTCTTTCTGAGTCACGCTTCTCTTTCTAGTACCTATTTATAAATTCTAATGTAGTTCTTTTTATGCCAAATCCCAATCTCTCTTATTTCGTTCTTAGAGTCCTGATGTGAAGTGAATGCTGGTTCTTTAAATTTTCCAATAGTGTTTCATGGAAAGACTGCCTTCTTCCTCTCAGGGATTCCCATCTACGTTCACAAAGCATTTTCATAACATTTTCATACTGAATGAATCAGCTGGTAACAGAGCTTACAACACATCTCTGGATTGCTTCCGCGTCTTTCTTTAATCTGATGCGGTGAGGATCCCAAAGAACTGAGCAGTACTCAAGAATGGGCCACACAAGCATTCTGTATGCTGTCTGCTTTTTAGGTGTACTACATTCAATTTCTAGTCACTGCATTACATCTAGATACTTGATCAATCTGACAGTCAAGCAGAATGGCATTCAACCATTAGAGGAATCCTTCTCCCACCCATCCACAATAACTTACATTTATCCCCATTTAAAAAATAAATAAATAAATAAACTGTCATTCATCACACAAATTAAAAGGTTCTGTCCAAGCCCCTACAGTCATTCAACGATGATATTCCCCTGCACATAGTAGCTTCTGCAAAACTGTCTTAGACTGTGCCCCGTTCTATCTGATATACCACTTATGTACACAGAGAACAAAAGTGGACCTATCACCTCCTTGGGGCACTCCTGACATTACCTTTCTTTCTGATGAATAGTCACCGTCCAGAAAAATGCACAGGGTTCCATCACTCTGAAAGTCTTTTGAGCTAGTCACATATTTGTGACTCTGTTCCGTGTGTTCAGACCTTTGTTAACATTCAGCAGAGTGGTACTGCACGGACTACAAGACCACACATAAGCAGTAAAACAAACTGTAAATAATAGTAATAAAACAATGAACAGTTTAATTTTCACTTGTTTCCAAAACTATTTCAAATCACAACTTTCCATTATTTACATGCTAGTCAAAGACAGAACTGCACAGCCTAGCATATTCGCATGTAATGGTAACAAATGGACTGGAAACATTTTAACCATATATCAATGGTAATTATATTTTTGATGGAAGTGAGACTAGTTCCGCAGCTGCTGTTGCGAGTTTGCTAATTTGCTCTGAGGCTGCAATGTATTGCTTTTCTTGGTAGTTTCGATGATTTGTTTCAGTTTCATCTAGAAAATACCTGGAAACCAGAAATGACTGTACTAAAGCCAGGATAACAAAATCAGTTTGTTTTATAACATGGAAATCAACAGAATTACAAAATACTAACTCATGTTCCTCAGATATAAAAAAAATATAAAGGTCTTCATTTTCAAGGTGGTCGTGCAATAATTGGTATGAAATTTGAAGTACAAGTGATGTACTGGGCTACAATCAATATTTTAGTGGATTTCAGAACTGCAAATTTCCAAATCTACTGCACATGCAGCACCAAATACCTAACAAATAATCGACACAATCTAAAAACTTGTAAAACTCTCATATTTACCATTAGTATTTATTATATTTCTTTAATTCTTACATGTTTCAGCATTTAGCATTTTTAAAGGAACAAAATCCTATAAAAGTATTTCGTCAAAGTTAATTACATGAAGCATAAGTTTGGTTGCATGCTTCACATGATTAATTTTGATGTGATACTTTATATCAATAAGGTTTTGTTCCTTTGAAAATGGCTTGAGATGTTGAAATGCTTAAGGATTACAGATAGGAGTTTTATTATAAGGGCAGAATATGACAGCCACACCTCACAAAGCTTTTATGCAATATGTATTTACAATTTACAAATTTCTGGCTGGAATATGAATATTTGAAGGAGTGAAGGTAATCACTCATTGTACAGATGTGGCACTGAGTAGCTGACACACACATATACAAAATTTAAGTAGAGGTAGTTCACAAATGTCTGTGCCATGAACATTTCTTTTTGTAGCACTTGTTTCATGAGGGGCAGGTATTGGTATGATCTGAAGAGTTGGAGGTTTTTATGATAGAAGATTTGGTATCATGTTTACATGCCTGTTGACTACATGAGTGTGTTAACTGTATACTGAGCAGTTACCTTTACTCCATCTACCGTAAAAAAAAATTTTAATGGGTTATCTTCCAATTTTATAAGTATTTTGTGTCATACATAATTTTCAAATAATAATCTAGTTTGTTCATACCATTCACAGTACTTACTTGTTCTTGATATTCAGAGTAGAAATGGTATATTGTTTGATAAATGCCAGTAAGCACACTTCTTCAGGTAATTTTGAGGAAGTCACGCGGCGTTAAACCACAATATCTGAGGTTTCATGTAACAACGGTGTATACAAGACCAGTGAAGCACATAATTTTGGTTTTGCTCGGGTTTTTTTTTTAGCTCTCAGGAAGGGCATTGTTGAATGCTTAGTTACAAGTTGAATCTTGTTTATGTGGATGATTACTTCTACTCTTTCCATGGCTGAGATTTGAAGAAACACTTTGTCGAAAATCCGTAGAATTTTCTGTCCTGTTTAACACCTACTTGGTGAGTAGGGATCTATCCTCACACACAAAGATTATATTCCATGCTGAATTTTTACATCAATGCATTACTGTTTATGTAAGGTTTTAGAAAATGATATATCTTGGAACCAAATGAGTCATCTATTGTAACCTAGTGTTATGACAGAAAGAAGCAGCATGGCTCAGATGTGTTTAGCTTTTTTTATATTAGGTTTTGATTTGGTAAGATGTCATACTGGCTCATTCAGCATGGCAATGGCTTTCTCCCTCTCCAATACCAGTAAGAATTAAGCTAATACACCAAACAAAAGTATATTACAGTATAACCAGTTTAACAAAAATTACTTTTAGTGAAAGTGTAGTTTATTTCTCAAATATCTACTCAAATAACTAACTAAAGTTGCTTATTATTATTGCAAAGAAAATACAGGGCTTTTCACATACAACACAGGAGTCACATCATATGTTGGACAAGTACTAATACTGGAGGGAAGCAGGCTCTTATCATCACACATAATTTGGCCCCATTCCTCATACTTTGGTGGGCAGTGTGTTGGTTTTAGCCAAACTAACTGAGTTAAATAGTTGGAAAGAAGTCCAAGAAAACTGTTGTGCCATTTAGCACTTGAGACTGATGTGTCAGTTAGTTAGTTAGTTAGTTAGTTAGTTAGTTAGTTGGTTGTGTGTTTCATTGATCAATCACATGGTACAGTAGCCGTTATGATGTGGTGCATGTCAAGTGCACATATTAAACAAATTTTTTTAAAGATATATGTATTACAATACAGAGTTAAAGATTAATATTTCTATTATTTATCCCATTCCCTTAAATGGCACAAAATGCATATAGTATATATATATAGTTATTTATTCCTATCTAAGAATTCATCTATGGTATAGAAGAAGTTGTCAACGAGATATGATTTCAATTTATTTTTGAAGCTATTATTGCTGTCTGTCAGACACCTTATTTCATCTGGTAATTTGTGGAAAATTTTTATAGCAGCATATTTTACCCCTTTCTGTGCCAAAATAGGTTGAGCAAAGGATAGTGTAAGTCTTTATTTTTTCTGGTATTATAATCATAAATATCACTGTTGTTTTTAAACTGGTCCATGTCGTTGAGAACAAATTTCATTAGTGAGTAGATGTATTGTGAGGCTGTTGTAAGAATTCCCAATCTTTTAAAAAGATGCCTACAAGATGTGCTACTATGAACCCCACACATTATTCTAACCACTTTCTTTTGAACAGTAAATACTTTTTGTCTAAATGCTGAGTTACCCCAAAATATTATTCCGTATGACATCAGAGAGTGGAAGTATGCAAAGTATGTTAGCTTACTAATTTCTACATCCTCAAAATTGGCAATTATTCTGATTGCAAAAGTTGCTGAACCTAGTCACTTTAGGAGTTCCAAAATATGAATTTTCCAATTAAGATTCTCATCTATTTGTACACCCAGAAACTTAGTATGCTCTACCCTGGCTACTGACTTCTGTTGATGTGTTATATTTATTGAAGGAACTCTACTTTTTCCAGCAGAAAATTGGATGTACTGTGTTTTTTCAAAGTTTAGAGCAAGACCATGTGCAGAGAACCAATTAATGACTTTTCCAAAGATCTTATTTGTATCATTTTCAATTGGACTTTCTCTTACTGGATTAATAATGATGCTTGTATCATCAGCAAACAGTATCAGTTCCTGTTTAAGATAGCAAGGGAGGTTGTTCACACATATCAAGAAGGGGACCCATAAGTGAACCCTGTGGAACATCTAATGTAATTTCACCCGAGTTAGATGAAGTGGCAAACTTATTTAAATCAGTTGACCCATATAAGGAAACTTTTTGCGTCCTGTTCTGTATGTATGTATGACTTAAACCACTCATATGCTATTCCATTTATACCACAGAACTGTAATTTCTGTAACATAATGTCATGGTTCAAACAATCAAATGCTTTGGACAAGTCACAGAAAATTCCTATTGGTGACATTTTACTATTTAAAGACTCTATTATGTGGACAGTGAAATTATATATTGCTGTCTCAGTGGAACAGCATTTTTGAAATCTGAACTGTGATTTACTACATATCCCATTATTGTTGAGATGGCTAACCACTCTTGAGTACATTACTTTCTCAAAGATTTATGAGAATGCTGTAAGCAAGGATACTGGCCGGTAATTATTGACATCTGTGGTTTCCCCCTTTTTGTAGAGAGGCCTGACTATGGCATATTTTAACCTGTCTGGAAAATACCCTGAGTCAGTGATGCAATACATATGTGACTCAAAACATTAGCTGTAATTGCTCCACATTGTTTGAATAACTTGTTAGAGATGTCATCTACTCCAACAGAACATTTATTTTTCAACGATTTAATAATTTTACTTATTTCACAAGAGATTTTTAGATGAAACTTAATCTGACTAAAATTTTTCAAAACTGACTCTTCCATGTACTGCCTGGCTTTTTCTTTTGAACTATTCTCACCAATTTTTTCTCCTACACTTAAGAAGTGATTGTTAACCCATGTACTGTTGGTTAAAATGGTCTCACTCTCTTTAACAGTAACACTACCTACCCCAGTGGTTACTTTTCCTGTCTCCCTTCTAACAACATTCCATATTGATTTGATTTCATTGCTGGAGTTGTTAATTTCTTCTCTAACATACATATTTCTTGATTTCCTTACAACTTTTCTCAGTATGTTACAATAATTTTTATTGTGTAAAACTACTTCTGGATCTTTACTAGTTCTTGCTGTCTCATACTGTTTTTTGTTTCTTTCTGAAGACACTTTAATACCTGTAGTAATCCAAGGTTTCTTTGACAAGTTTGTGGTGTTACATTTAGTAATTTTCTTTGAAAAACAATGTTCAATAAGGGATATAAATTTATCAAGAAATATGCTGCATTTATTAGCATTTAGCTCATTATATACATCTCCCCAATTAACATTTCTTAAGCTTTCTCTGAAGTGCTGTATAGATACCGGGTTGAGTGACCTCACACTTTCACTTAATGGTTTCCAAACTGTACACCCTGTTAGATTTTGTAAGTTAATCAGTTGTCTGACAATCCATTTACAACAGGGAAAGCACGTGTTTCTTTTACATCCTCTTTCTGTACAAATACATTATCTATTAGCGTGCTACTGCCCCGAGCTATACGTGTAGGGAAACTGATCACTGATTCTAAGTTATATGTTGTTAACAACACTTCTAGTTCACTTTTCCTATCAGACTTACTTAGAAAGTTTACATTAAAATCACCACAGATTAATAACTTCTTCTTTCTATCTGACAGACAGCATAATAGGGAGTCAAACTTTTTTATGAATAGCTCCCAATCTCCTAGAGGAGACCTGTACACTGTTGCTAATATCAACACAATATTATCTAGCTGAAGTTCACATGCACAAACCTCAAAGTGCTGATCTACACAAAATTTGCTTACTTTAACAGTTCCGTATTTATACCCTTGTTTTATGAAAATGGCAACTCTAATAGAGAAGCTAACTCATCTTTCCCCTTCCTATTAAGGTGCAGGCCATGTGTTGTGTAACCCCACCTACCAATAGCATCAACTGGAACAACACTCATGTGAGACTTTGTCGGTGTCTGGAGCATCCTGTTCAGCTCAGTGTTAACATGCCTTACAGCAGTGTTTACCCAGGGCTGATCATGGCGCTGAAAGACCTCCACAAACCCCACATTCGTGTGCTCAGTTTCTGCTCCTATTTTATCCAGGTCACTCCTAATACTGTATCTTGAGATTCATAGCCAGGCTGTTTCCTGCTCCCCCAACTATAATTACCTGATCTTCCTTCTCAAAGTCCCTGCATAGCTGACCTAAGTTTTCTGTCACCTGGCTAAGGCTAACACTTGGTTTCACAAAACTTGTGACCTGGTACCCAGCACCTAATTTCTCCTGAAGCTGCTGGCCCACACCCCTCCCATGACTGCTGCCTATAAGCAAAATTCTTCTTTTCCTATTCTGGTTTGATCCTGACCTGTCTTTTTCTTTAAGCTAATATTCTGCTTCAACCTACTTTCTACTACATCTGGATGAGGCCCTTCAACCACTTCAGATAGCAACCCAAACTGATTTACTAGTTGAATTTCTGGAGTTTTTTCAACTGTTTCCCTTTTTTGCCCTTTGCTTGCTACCTTTCCTCAGTTCCCAGTCTCTTTTTCCTCCCTTAATTTACATAATCCCCTCTTTCAAAACTCTACGGCAACCACCACATTTGTCACACATTGTTTGATAGACAAGCTTAACACAAAAGCAGAAAATAAGTTAGCACAAGACCACAGTAGTTTCGTAAACTGTAGCCTACTAATCCGTAAACAAACACTAATGTAAACAAACTTTTAAACTTACTTCCAAAAGTTTTAACTACCTAAACTCTGTATGACCAGCATGAATTAATTTGGCTTTGAAGCGATAACTCTAGTCAAAAAGGAAAATCTACACTCGCACGAAATTTACACCTAAAAAACGTAAACAAAACTAGTGACTACCAACCTTTTACAAAATACTTCCTTTTCGATCTAAATATGGTCAGAAAAGCAAAACCTTCAATTCATTGCCTCGAGAAGAAGTATATACACTAGTCTAAAATGTAATATTAACTGGATTAGCTCTTATTTTAATATTAATGACTTAACTTAGCGAGAGCTTCGTATACACGCGTCTGAGCAAGTATCTACTTACAAAACTGTGCACAAACACAAACTTAAACATTATAAAGTAATGGTAGGTCATCAACTGAGCAATTCAGATACTGTTGCTCAACATTAGTAGTGTAGTTGCCCATTGCAGCCCATGCATGATGGATTGGTTGATCCTGAAATGCTCTTCTTTTCTGATATTTCATGGCTACATTTATCAGGGTACATAAACTTGCAGGACAGTCAACAATGGAGTTCTGAAAACCCTGATCAGTTGCATCCAATTACATCTGTGACTGTCCTCTGTACTTTGTTACAGCTCCCATTTCCTCCTACACAGTATTTTAATGCCATTATTTAATGAAGTGGTACTTAATGGTAGTGCTTTTCTGTTTACAATTAGTTAATGAAAAACAGTTATTAAAGAATGCCTCTAGTTTTATTTCTGTGTTTATGACACATTGTGTGATCTTGAGACAGCAGCAAGGACTTCCAGTCTGGACACTGTAAAAGCCCACACTAACAGCTAGTACTGCAGCTTGGCTCTCACTTGTTTACAACAATCATTGAAAGCTGAGCAATTATTCATCTGAAGGAATGGCACCACAGAACCTACTTCCCTTTTTGTAAGACTTAAGAGGGTATAGAAATACAGGTTGAAAGATTATCAACAACTTATTGGAGACCCATGTGTCCTTAGAAGATGAAAGTATGACTTCTCTTTATGGGCCCCACAAAGTTTGTGGATGAAGTAATTGGTTGACAGTTGCCTTTGTTAGAGGAAAAGAAACAGAGTGCCAGCACTGCTGCTGTCTTCTAGTACTCAAATGTAGGATTCTGTTTGCAAATGGGAACCACACGCAGAGCCCAGAAGTGTGTGGTTCAAAGACTTGTGCAGCTTGCAGTCCTTGCATTTTGTGACACCAACAGATGTAGCCATTGCTGCACTAAGTCAGAAAGAAGCAACCTTACAATGCCTGGATGACCAATCTAAAGGTTTTAGTTTAAGGTGTAGCTTTTTCTCCTCACAGTGTAAGACTTCCTACTGTGAGTCTTTAATTCGCGATGCAGTTGTGCATCTAGCTCTTAAACAGAACATTTGAGATGTCACTCAGAGAAAATCTGACCGCAGTGTAAGTGAGGTTTTTCATAGCTCAGTCTTTTGACGTTTTGTCAGTTGCACAATGTTCACTTGACACTGACTTAGGCATAGAACAAGTGCAGCATTGGCAACATTGTTTGCAAAGCTCAACTGCTGACTGGGGAATTTCATTGTCACAATGCTCCTCACACAAGAATAGTGAATCAAAAACACAAAAATCATACACTGAGTTTTTCTGTAGTCACAGATGCCATGACTGTTCGGATCACAACATGACATGTTTTGTGTTTGTAACAGTTGTGGGCATGTAGCCACTTCGTCTATGTGTATCAATGTACAGCACAGTATCAGGTTGGTGCCAATAGTTTATTACAGCACTCAAATCAAACTGATGATCCCAATGGGTGCAAACTGATGATCCCAATGGGTGAAAAGGAATTCCAAGTCATTACAGTAGTCTCTGTACCCTTAATGCTAAAAAATATTCATGTTCCAGCTTGCCACATTTGTAGGGGAAAAACTATGGTAACATACAGTATCCAACCTATTGCTTTAAAAGCCCAAATCAAAGTTTAACAAATTATTCATAAGCATGCAGACCTATAACATTATTAACTGTTCTTTCACCAGTAGCATCTAACTTTTTGAGTTGGATACTTTTGTAGACTTTGGTTTACAAATAAAAAGATTAGTTAATATTATTTTTAATGTCATTTCATTTATTGACTTTTGAATGATTGTGAAAGGAATAATTTGATTTATTTCGATGTAAACCGTGGACAGTACAAAATTTCATGTTTCACATTTCTTAATATACAGGGTGATTCAAAAAGAATACCACAACTTTAAAAATGTGTATTTAATGAAAGAAACATAATATAACCTTCTGTTATACATCATTACAAAGAGTATTTAAAAAGGTTTTTTTTCACTCAAAAACAAGTTCAGAGATGTTCAATATGGCCCCCTCCAGACACTCGAGCAATATCAACCCGATACTCCAACTCGTTCCACACTCTCTGTAGCATATCAGGCGTAACAGTTTGGATAACTGCTGTTATTTCTCGTTTCAAATCATCAATGGTGGCTGGGAGAGGTGGCCAAAACACCATATCCTTAACATACCCCCATAAGAAAAAATCGCAGGGGGTAAGATCAGGGCTTCTTGGAGGCCAGTGATGAAGTGCTCTGTCACGGGCTGCCTGGCGGCCGATCCACCGCCTCGGGTAGTTGACGTTCAGGTTTCATAACTAACCTTTTTCGTAGGACTCTCCATACAGTTGATTGTGGAATTTGCAGCTCTCTGCTAGCTCTGCGAGTCGATTTTCCTGGGCTGTGAACAAATGCTTGCTGGATGCGTGCTACATTTTCATCACTCGTTCTCGGCCGTCCAGAACTTTTCCCTTTGCACAAACACCCATTCTCTGTAAACTGTTTATACCAACGTTTAATACACCACCTATCAGGAGGTTTAACACCATACTTCGTTCGAAATGCACGCTGAACAACTGTCGTCGATTCACTTCTGCCGTACTCAATAACACAAAAAGCTTTCTGTTGAGCGGTCGCCATCTTAGCATCAACTGACGCTGACGCCTAGTCAACAGCGCCTCAAACGAACAAATGTTCAACTAAATGAAACTTTATAGCTCCCTTAATTCGCCGACAGGTAGTGCTTAGATCTGCCTTTTGTCGTTGACGAGTTTTAAATTCCTAAAGTTGTGGTATTCTTTTTGAATCACCCTGTATATTGCTGCTTTTCATTTGTACAAAGGTACGCCTATGCCTTTCACTATGAAGGAAGTAGTTGATTCTGAACTCAATCACTTACATGTACAGGGTGTATTGACACAGACCTCATCTAGCATGTGCATCTTACACATGATGGTGATTAATAATCCCAATGTCACAGGGAGAGTCTGTGGTGATTCTAATGTGTACCTGCAGTTAGTTGCATTTAATGCAGAGTCAAAATGTTTCATGGTATTAACAAACCATGTGGGCTATATTAATATATTACACTCCCATTGGCAGTCAACTGCACAACCATAATATTCTAAAAATACTTACAGCAGCTGATGTAGGGGTTGCTGCAAGTTGCAAATTAGCTTGCTGCCCTTAATGGTCATATGGTCTACCCAGGAGCAACACCTCACTAATATACAAAAGTTATTTAATAAACTCTACTTCACAGGGCTCAAATGCAAAAGGAGCAAAAGACCATGCCAAACAAACTGGCAATCACTCAATGCCTAAAAACTACAAGTAGGTCCAGTTATTCCTGGGTAAAATGAGCTATTGCAGCAAATTCATTGTGCACACCACACAGATTTTCTTTTCACCAAAATAAAAATCAGTCATCAGCTACACAAAAGTTTTATCACATTCATTTTACTGGTTTCAACAGATTAATCTGTCATCCTCAGAAGTTTGATACTGGCTTAATTCATAGGTATGCTCATATCAAATAAGGATCAGATGATATATGCATCCTACAAATAATAAATAAAAAATATAATAAGTTTGTTAAAAACAAATGAGCATCAGAAAAGTATAACAGACTTGTTAAAACAGATGTACAATACTTAAGGATCAGAAAAACCACATACAGTATAGCCCCTCTTTTACGTTCCCAGAATTAACGTTTTCCCGCCGTTTACGTCATTTTTATCGGTCCCGTCAAATTTCCTATGCCCACAATGTTAATTTGCACCTAATTTTGCGTCAACATATTTATAATTTTCCTGCAATTTACGCATTATGAAAAAATGTTGGGGGAGAAAATATGATGCTGGCATAATGTTGGCCATCCAGTAGTGCTTACAAATATTAAGTGGTTAAGTTTCTTGACACCAGGCACTCTATTCAGTGGATTTGAGCTGGTAAATGAGTAAACGTTGTAACAATTCATGCCTATTTCCCACCACTGCCTAGCTCTATGTGGCGTGGTGGTTGATGGGAGTAACTAGGTTCGTTTGAATGAAGATATCATGAACAATGACAATCATTTTCAAACTGTGTCTACTGCGCAAATGCAGTTTCGTAATTGTTGTGATCAGCATGACACCTTTGTCGAACCATATTTACCGTGTTTCGGCATATGACCACGTGGCGGGTGCTAATTGACACAGTCATTCACTTTGTGTTGCTCACAAGGGAACCTCCCCATCGCGCCCCCCTCAGATTTAGTTATAATTTGGCACAGTGGATAGGCCTTGAAAAACTGAACACAGATCAGTCGAGAAAACAGGAAGAAGTTGTGTGGAACTATGAAAAAATAAGCAAAATATACAAACTGAGTAGTCCATGGGCAGCATAGGCAATATCAATGACGATATGAGCACAGGAGCGCCGTGGTCCCGTGGTTAGCGTGAGCAGTTGCAGAGCGAGAGGTCCTCAGTTCAAGTCTTCCCTCGAGCGAAAAGTCTGCTTACTTTATTTTTGCAAGGTTATGATCTGTCCATTCGTTCATTGACGTCTCTGTTCATTGTAATAAGTTTAGTGTCTGTGTTTTGCGACCACACCGCAAAACCGTGCGATTAGTAGACGAAAGGACATGCCTCTCCAATGGGAACCGAAAACATTTGATCCAGGAAACCACGTCTGATATATTCTATACGACACTGGTGACAGCATGTGCGTCACATGACAGAAATATGTTGTCGACCCACCTAACTTGCACACTTGGCGAATGGGTAAAAAGATTCTTCTACCTTGCCCGATTTAGGTTTTCTTGTGGATGTGATAATCACTCCCAAAAAAGTGGTGATAACATAAGAGTGTGTCACATAAACTGCAACAAATGAATGCAACAGTTTCACAGTCGCACAGTTTTCTCTGTGCTCTGTCAAAACATATGTTTTTAACGTTTTCAAATTTTTCCGTGTGTAGACCGTCAAATCCTGCAGATGTCCAAGCAAATCTGAACATGTCCTGGAATTTTGGAGGGCGAAGTTGATTATGTGTGAGTGCCTGAACTTTGATAATTGTCTGAAAATAAAAATTTAAACTTTTCACTCGAGGGAAGATTTGAACCAAGGACCTCTCGCTCCGCAGCTGCTCACGCTAACCATGGGACCAAGACGCTCTTGTGCTAATATCATCCTTGATATTGCCTATGTTGCCCATGGACTACTCAGTTTGTATATTTTGCTTGTTTTTTCATAGCTCCACACAACTTCTTCCTGTTTTCTCGATTGATCTGTGTTCAGTTTTTCACGGCGTATCCACTGTGCCAACTTATAACTAAATCTGAGGAGGGTGCGATGGGGAGGTTCCCTTGTCAGACGTTTTTAGTGTAAACATAGCACCAGTTACATAATTTATTCATGATCAGCAAAATGTATTTCAAGAATTTATTCTCGTTGTCAAATGCAGTATTTACGTATGTATTTTTTGTGATGTTACACAAACAATCAATGTGAGTGATAGTTTGCATGTGTGTTTGTGGCTTTCTACTTAACTGATGAGGCACAGTACCTGATAACCTCAAAAAGCCGAGTACAGTGCAAGAGACGCAGAATAACACATATTCAAACACTATACAAAATACTTATTTACATATTTGCACTTGACAATGAGAAAAAATTCTTGAAACATGTCATGCTAAGCATGAAAAAATACATAACTAGTGCGGTATTTCATTATTTAAATAATGAATGACAGCTGCAGGCTTTCCAAAAACATCAATGACGATGTTTGAAATTAAACATTCTCGAAACATGTCATTAAGCATGACAAAATAAGTAACTAGTGAAGTATTTCATTATGTGAGTAATGAATTACAGCTGCAGGCTTTTCAAAAACATCGATTATGACATTTGAAATTAGGTCAAATGTTTCCACTTCCCAGACAGTTATCAATTCCAGTTACATCAGCGGTTTTTATTAAATAAGAAACCTTTATCAGATAATAAAAAAGGCCCTGACAAGTCTTTTGATGCCTGTTATGTGCATACATCATACATAAATTGCAAGGGGGTATCCTATACACAACTTTTACAGCTTAAAACATTATTTGCCACATTTTACATTTTCCCGCATTTTACACCATCTTTTTGAAGTCCCTTGAAAAGTGTAAAAGCAGGGTTTCACAGTACCTTCATTATAGAAACAGTAGTACCACATCACAAAAAGTAATTAATATATGCGATGTGTAGCAACCACCTAACTAATAACTTGAAGGGAATTGATCATGCCCATATGCAAGGTAGGAGTGTAATATCCATAGAACCTTTTAAAACTACATAAAATGTTTAACACCACCATTTAAAAAGACAATTAAACATTGGATCAAATGTGCAACAGCAAGCTAAGCAGGTGATATGACATTTAATCGTGTTTCTAAATGCTTACATTAAACATTTTATATGGTTTCATGAAGTACAATGGATGCTAGCTCCCTTTACATGTAATTTGATTTTTATACTTGATTGGTCACTGAGCATTTGAACCAATATTTAACTATCTCTTTAAATGCTTGTGTTAAACATTTTATATGGTTTTATAAGGTCCAATAGGTGCTCCCACTCCAAGTTTGTATAATTTTATTAAGGTTCTATGGGTGCTAGCACACCTATTTTGTATATATGTATGATCAATTCCCTTCAAGTTATTAGATTAGATTTACTTTCATTCCAATTGATCCACAGTGAGGAGGTCCTCCAGGATGTAGAACATGTCAGAAAAACAATAATACATGACAAATACTTACAACTGAAACAAATAAACTAATGTAACTTCCACAGGTCCCAACTGGAATGATCGTCATTCTTTTAAATGAACACTATATGAAAGAATTATTTTACAAATACTTATTTACTAAGATCGCATTGATGCACTGAATTTAAAATAAATGCCTTTTTTATTTATAAGGTAATAAACATATAATAGAACAACTACAATACTTATTTACAATGGACACATTACTGCACTGAAATGGTGCAGAAGTTATATTACACACACACACACACACACACACACACACACACACACACACACACACACCAGTTGGTTCTACTGAGAAAGTCATCAATGGAGAAGAAGGAGTTGGCCACCAATAAATCCTTTAGGCTTCTCTTAAACTCAATTTCATTGGTTGTTAAGCTTTTTATGGTTGCTGGCAAATTATTGAAAATGCGTGTTCCTGAATAATGCAAACCTTTGTGTACAAGAGTAAGTGACTTTAAATCCTTGTGAAGATTATTCTTATTTCTAGTATTGAGTTCATGAATTGAACTGTTGGTTTGAAAAAGTGATATATCTTTAATGACAAATTTCATTAAGGAATAAATATATTGGGAAGCAGTAGTTAGTATCCCTAGTTCCCTAAACAGGCTTCTGCAGGATGTTCTTGAGTTCACACAACATATAACTCTTATTGGATGTTTTTGTGCCTGGAAAACTTGAGCTTGGTTTGATGAATTACCCCACAAATAATCCCATATGACATTATGGAATGAAAGTAAGCATAGTACACCAGCTTTTTCATTTTTATATACTCTATGTCTGACACAATTCGCATTGCAAATAGAGATTTGTTAAGACACTCAGCAGTTCTGTGGTGTGCTCCTCCCAGTTGAATTTATTATCAAGCTGTAATCCCAAGAATTTAACACTGTCCACATCTTCTATCTGCTTGTCATCATATGTTAGGCATATACTCGTGGGAAAACCCTTACAAGTTCTGAGCTACATGTAGTCTGTTTCTTCAAAGTTTAGTGACAAAGAACTGGCTAGGAACCATTTTATTAGCCGATATTTCTAAGACCACACTTGATTTGCTATTTATTGCAATGTTTGTATCATCGGCAAACAAAACAAACTTAGCATCTGGTGATGAAAGGTAATTGATATACACAATAAAAAGTAAGGGCCCTGAGATGGAACCTTGTGGGATCCCACATGTAATTAGTTCCCAGTTGGATGATGCCTGATAGCTTAATACATGTCTCTTTCCTAATAACACCCTTCGTTTCCTGCCAGAGATATAAGATTTGAAACATTTTGCAGCATTTCATGTTACACCATAATATTCTAATTTGCTTAAAAGGATATTGTGATTTACACAGTCAAATGCCTTTGACAGATCACAAAATATACCAATTGCCTGCAATCAGTCTGTTGATTGCTATGTGTTGCATATATTATGTATTATATGTGATGTGACAGTCTGCCAGTTGCTACTCATCACAGAAATCATGTATTTTTTACGGTGTGACACTATTCATTGTTTCTTAAACAAATGGGCATGGTTTTTCCAAAGCTCAACTATTGTACATTTGTTTTAGCAAATCTGTTATACTTTTTTGTTGCTAAACCATTGTACATTTGTTTTAATTAAGTTTTTATATTTTTTATTGATTATTTGTATGACACCTTTATCATCTATCCTTATCTGATGATATCAGACTTCTGAAGATGACAGATTACCCTGTTGAAACCAGTAAAGTGACTTCAATAAAATTTTTGTGCAACTGATGATTGACCTTTTATGAAAATGCATCACACCTGCTGGACAACAGCTATGAACAAATTCAGCACACACTCACCCAGCTTCATAAAATGGGGGAGGGGGAGGGATGGAGTCAAATTTCAGTTGTCTACTGTTTATCAAGCAGTTTCTCAACAATTATAGAAGCACTGATATCTACTCCTAGCCATGGCCATGTTACAATTACATCTGCCATTTAGCTTTTGTTATCAATACCTCACAAAATACATCACAACGGAGGATATGAGCCATGCTGTCACACAAGATGCAAGCCATCGTCCCACCAATTACCACTTGGCAACATATCACATACATGTCCGCAACATTACCAATGTCACAAATGAATTACATTCACAATATATGGCATTAAGGGTATTAATTAGTTTCATGTTTTTTCCTCAAGGGACTACACTACATTTTAGTTTACTATGGACCACAAGATATTAATTTCACTTTTTGACACATAGATGAACCTATCCGATAAACAACTGCAACAGTGGGTCTTGGTTTCAGGCAATTGTAGCTATGTGAACACCAGCCTACCACTAAACACACCAATGACAAATCCCTATCATGTCTATCAACAGGTTTCAAGCATCACTTTCACAGGAAGGAAGCACTTCGTCTGCTGTTAGGTGAAGACATCATGACACACTGAACTAATTCTCAGTAATGTCATGGGAAGTTACTAAATTAATTGATCAGGACCTGTCTCTATGGAAAGTACCTCAGTATACCTCTCACAGTTAGTCAAAGAACCTCCACAAAACTATGTAACTGGCACTACATTTCATTGTACCTCAGACTAAATATTAGCCATGGGGCATTTACACTGATCACAAAAGTCTGTGTGCATAAAGATAATCCCATCCGAGCTTTGTCATCACATTTTCCAACTACTCCATCAGGCACACAGACTAATGTATAGAATGAAGGCATTGGCCTGCTATTATCAAACATGCTGTCCAGCCCTGCTAATCTTGTGTACAGACCAATCAGCTTCAAAGTAGCAATTTTCCCTTTGGCCTAATCCTTATCATCTATGAAAGGCTGTCCCAATGCTGCAACGTTAGGCATGAGCACTTGCAACTGTCCCTCATCTTGCTCGCAGGCAGGTGTAGGTGGTATAGGCAACTTTCCAGATGGCCTGATTCCATTAATTCTACATATATGCAACCTGCTTCACCACAGCTGTCTGCTTGAGATTGACCAGTAGAGCACACCCATATACACTATGGCCCAGCTGCAAGACTGCCCTCACATCCGCTATTTGTCCATCCCTGCCTGCCCTGTGACCCTGCTTGCCAAGTTGCAATCGGGCAGGCATGCGAGCCACAACAGCCTGATCATGGGGAATGGGTAAAGGTTGATTTTGTACACCAATTTCAGAGGTTATGTGGTTATTATTTGGGGTGCTCTTTCAAATGGTCTTTATGTTGGCCAGATATCACCAATGATGACCTAATCTACAATCTGGGCAATGGAAACTATATTCGCTAATAAAGGGAGCACTACTCACTATATAATAAGATAATGAAAAAAGCATATTTGTGCCATCAACTGTACAATTGTATATTTATTCTGTACCAGTTTCAGCTACAACTATCTTCATGGAAAACAAACAGTACACATCAATGAATCAAAAATGCATTTTTGTCATTGATGTATACTGTTTTTCTCCTGTGAGGATGGTTGTTGTAAATGAAATGAGTTGAGAATAAACATACAATTGTACAGCTGATGGTGCAAATATGCTTTTTTTTAAATGTTTAACAGCCATAGACAGTCACCTAAGAAAACTTTAAGATAATGGTCCAAAATACATCTACGGCACACTCCACTCCTTTCTTTCAAAGCAATTAATTAATAAATCTCACTGCCTCTTCTTTCTATACAGTTTCCAATTATGAGGCAGAGCATCTAGCACAAACATTTAAGTCCCAGATGAATTACATGGAACAAAAATTCCTGAGGGCACTCTGACATGCTTCCATGCTTACTAGCATGTCGCCACAGTAAATAGCAGCAGACTGGCAGTGAGTTTACATGGTTGCAAACAACAGATGATCTTCAACTTGGTGCTCCTGACTCTGGGAGCACAGGTACCATGAATACACCTGTAATACTATATATGCACACTGGCCAGGACTCACAAATTTGGCTGTAAACCATGGTGGACGAAAGGGATCATCACAGGTCACAGGGTTGTAGCCAAACAGGAGAAACCTGTGTGGCACTGAAACTAGTTTTGGCCATGAAACCTAAAGAATGAGACACCCTGATAAAACCATGGCAGGACCCTAGTAACTGTGATAGACTGTGGACCACAGCCGACCCTAGCCTACAGTGTGGCCTCTCAGTAACATGCAATACAAGGACAAGTAAAATTCCTCATCTCAGCCCCTGGCAAATCTTAAGTACTTCTTCCTCCTCCACAGTGAGACTGTTATGCTGAGACTATCACTTGCAATGATAAGCACATAACTGCTGGAGGATGAACCACTTTGTGCAACAGAGGAAGCACCAGCCATGGTGACTGCAGAGGCACAAACTCCAAAGCCCTCTTCTCCACCACCTATTGTCCCTGAGACCCAGATTATGATTACTGCCAGCTCTGAGCCACTGGTGACACTGATGGGAATACTCACCATTCTCCCCCCCCCCCCCCCCCCCCCGCACCCCACCCCCCACCCATTCACCACTACCAGTTCCAGTTCTGCCCCAGGAACTATTATTGCTCCTATGAAAAAGTTAAAGGGAGGACAGATTTGTATCTGTCCTGCCATGCAACATTGAAATATGAGTGCACTTTATTGGTGAAGATGGTATTTGCATGCATCCTAGTTCTCATCCACGATGGGCACACACAAAGAGGTTGTATGAGGAGCATCAGTAAGTAATGCAACACATCTTTTTATAGGCCAATTTCAGTTTTAAAAAAAATGGAACTTGTGGGATATCATGCAATATCCCCACTTCAGCCCCTATAGTTACATGAAGTTCCAATAGGTGGCAGTGGTATACACAGCCTTCAAAACGGTGTCATAATGGAGGTGTATTCCAAGCAGAAAGTTTTCACTACGTTTCATTTGGCAGAAAAGCAGAGCATTACAGATATTCATAGTCACATGCAAAATGACTACAGAGACCTATCAGCAAACAAAAGCATAGTGTATCATTGTGTGAGGCATCTGTCATCATCACAACAAGGTCGCACAAACCTGTCCATCCTCCAGCATGTTCACCAGCTGCACACAGTAGAGCCCCGCAATGTCAGAATGTGCAGACACTCTCATTCGAGCTGACTGATGGATCACAATCAAACACTCCACTACACAACTCCACATCTCTGTTGGTAGTGCTGACACTATCATCCGCCAGTTGGGATACTCAACATGTGTGCCCACTGTGTTTCTCACTGCCTAACAGAAGACCATAAGAGCAACAAAGGACCATCTGTGTGGGATTGCTTGCACATTATGAGGCTGATTGTGACAATTTTTTGTCAAAAATCATCAAAGGTGATGAAACACGGGTTCATTGCTTCGAACCGTAAACAAAATTGCAGTCCATGGAGTGGCACCACACCACCTCTCCTCAGAAGAAAAAGTTCAAAGCCATACCCTCAGCTGGCATAGTCATGCCGATGGTCTGTGACTCTGAAAGAGTTATTCCATTTGATGTCCTCCCTCACGGTGCAGAGATCAACTCTGAAGTGTACTGTGCTACCATAAGGAAATTGAAGAAACAACTTCAGCATATTCATCGCCACAAAAATGCAAACGAACTTCTCCTTCTCCGTGACAATGCAGGGCCTCACACAAGTCTGTGCACCCAAGAGGAGCTCACAAAACCTCACTGGACTGTTCTTCGTCATCCATCCTATGGCCACGGTCTCGTACCTTCCGACTTCCATTTGTTTGGTCCAATAAAAAATGAACTCCGTGGAAAGCAGTATGTGGATGATGAGGAGGTTATTGGGGGTTGGGTTGGGTGGTTTGGGGGAAGAGACCAAACAGCGAGGTCATCGGTCTCATCGGATCAGGGAAGGATGGGGAAGGAAGTCGGCCGTGCCCATTCTAAGGAACCATCCCGGCATTTGCCTGGAGCGATTTAGGGAAATCACAGAAAACCTAAATGAGGATAGCCGGACGCGGGATTGAACCGTCGTCCTCCCGAACGCGAGTCCAGTGCGCTAACCACTGCGCCACCTCGCTCAGTAGGAGGTTATTGATGCAGAAAGACTTTGGCTCTGATGTTGACCGATATAGTGGTACCATGCATGAATAAGGCTGTTGCACTGAACAGAGATTATGTTGAAAAATTGGGTTTTGTAGTCAAAACAGTTGTGAATAATATGGTTTATTGGAATCCTGAAAAAAATCAAACTACTTTCAGAAAAAGAAATTGTTGCTTTTACTTACTGAAAGCCCATCATAATAATCCTGTATCATGAGTGGAACGGAAAATAAAATGGACCTATACACCACAACTGTTCACGAAGCATTACACAGCTGACATTCTCTTATCAGCACAAACTGTGCTTGGAGCTGGAGTTAGATTACGTGCATGTGAGGTGATAAGACATTTGTTGTCATTGTACTACGGTGTAGATTAAGCTCATGTTGTTGTTGTTGTTGTTGTTGTTGTTGTTGTTGTTGTGGTCTTCAGTCCTGAGACTGGTTTGATGTAGCTCTCCATGCTACTCTACCCTGTGCAAGCTTCTTCATCTCCCAGTACCTACAGCAGCCTACATCCTTCTGAATCTGCTTAGTGTATTCATCTCTTGGTCTCCCTCTACAATTTTTACCCTCCACGCTGCCCTCCAGTACTAAATTGGTGATCCCTTGATGCTTCAGAACATGTCCTACCAACCTATCCCTTCTTCTAGTCATGTTGTGCCACAAACTCCTCTTCTCCCCAATTCTATTCAAAACCTCCTCATTAGTTATGTGATCTACCCATCTAATCTTCAGCATTCTTCTGTAGCACCACATTTCAAAAGCTTCTATTCTCTTCTTGTCCAAACTATTTATCGTCCATGTTTCACTTCCATACATGGCTACACTCCATACAAATACTTTCAGAAACGACTTCCTGACACTTAAATCAATACTCGATGTTAACAAATTTCTCTTCTTCAGAAAGACTTTCCTCACCATTGCCAGTCTACATTTTATATCCTCTCTACTTCGACTATCATCAGTCATTTTGCTTCCCAAATAGCTAAACTCCTTTACTACTATAAGTGTCTCATTTCATAATCTAATTCCCTCAGCATCACCCGACTTAATTCGACTACATTCCATTATCCTCATTTTGCTTTTGTTGATGTTCATCTTATATTATCCTTTCAAGAGACTATCCATTCCGTTCAACTGCTCTTCCAAGTCCTTTGCTGTCTCCGACAGAATTACAATGTCATCAGCGAACCTCAAAGTTTTTATTTCTTCTCCATGGATTTTAATACCTACCCCGAACTTTTCTTTTGTTTCCTTTACTGCTTGATCAATATACAGATTGAATAGCATCGGGGAGAGGCTACACCCCTGTCTCACTCCCTTCCCAACCACTGCTTCCCTTTCATGCCCCTCAACTCTTATAACTGCCATTTGGTTTCTATACAAATTGTAAATAGCCTTTCGCTCCCTGTATTTTACCCCTGCCACCTTCAGAATTTGAAAGAGAGTATTCCAGTCAACATTGTCAAAATCTTTCTCTAAGTCTACAAATGATAGAAACATAGGTTTGCCTTTCCCTAATATTTTTCCTAAGATAAGTCATAGGGTCAGTATTGCCTCACGTGTTCCAACATTTCTACGGAATCCAAACTGATCTCCCCCGAGGTCAGCTTCTACCAGTTTTTCCATTTGTCTGTAAAGATTTCGCATTAGTATTTTGCAGCTGTGACTTATCACACTGATAGTTCGGTAATTTTCACATCTGTCAACACCTGCTTTCTTTGGGATTGGAATTATTATATTCTTCTTAAAGTCTGAGGGAATTTCGCCTGTCTCATACATCTTGATCACCAGATGGTAGAGTTTTGTCAGGACTGGCTCTCCCAAGGCTGTCAGTAGTTCAAATGGAATGTTGTCTACTCCCGGGGCCTTGTTTCGACTTAGATCTTTCAGTGCTCTGTCAAACTCTTCACGCAGTATCATATCTCCCATCTCATCTTCATCTACATCCTCTTCCATTTCCATGATATTGTCCTCAAGAACATCGCCCCTATATAGACACTCTATACACTCCTTCCACCTTTCTGCTTTCCCTTCTTTGCTCAGAACTGGGTTTCATTCTGAGCTCTTGATATTCATGCAAGTGGTTCTCTTTTCTCCAAAGGTCTCTCTAATTTTCCTGTAGGCAGTATCTATCTTACCCCTAGTGAGATAAGCCTCTACATCCTTATATTTGTCCTCTAGCCATCCCTGCTTAGCCATTTTGCACTTCCTGTCGATCTCATTTTTGAGACATTTGTATTCCTTTTTGCCTGCTTCACTTACTGCATTTTTGTATTTTCTCCTTTCATCATTTAAATTCAGTATCTCTTCTGTTACCCAAGGATTTCTACTAGCTCTCATCTTTTTACTTACTTGATCCTCTGCTGCCTTTACTATTTCATTCCTCAAAGCTACCCATTCTTCTTCTACTGTATTTCTCTCCCCCACTCCTGTAAATTGTTCCTTTATGCTCTCCCTCAAACTCTGTACAACCTCTGATTCTTTCAGTTTATCCAGGTCCCATCTCCTTAAATTCCCACCTTTTTGCAGTTTCTTCAGTTTTAATCTACAAGTTCATGTTACGATAAGTTTTATATTCATCCCCATCTACCTATCCAGCTCTGGACACAGTGTGAACTGGAGTGTTTCCACATATTCCATTGATTTTTATGGTACTCTGCATTTTGTTATGAGACTGGCATTTTTGCTTATGTTAGTTAATAAATCTCACAGAAATTCACGCACCCTGGCATTGATAATCATCCAAGACATAGAACATAAGTTGTCAATCTATGTCGGTTTACAATATATCAAAAATACTTCCATGTGAAAGGTAATAAGCCAACCTCCCACTACTGATATGTAATGAGTGCACTAACACTATTCTTGTGATACTGTCATATTAAACACACAACAAGAGCTCTAAAAGAACACAATACCTGTAATTAACCATCATTCCATAGGAATTATTTAAACCACGAGCAGTTAAGTCAGCTCTCCAATTAAGACGCCACATTACAGCCCCATTTCGGAGATGGAAATTTGCTGGAACAACAAAAAGTCCATTAACACCAAGACTGCTGCAAGGACTGCGTGTACAATGTTATACTACATTAGAGCTTACCACAATCACTTTTTGTCAATCATATTATAAATACACAGCCAGCCTGAATTTTCCATTCACAACAAAATTAAACAATAAACGTCAGGCTCCCCATCCTAGGAAGCAAAGAGCCCCCAAAATTAACTGATCCCAGTTAGAAACAACATCGGAGAGAAAAATCCTAGACTACACAGAACTCCCTATACACCAAGATGTAGCCCTAGAAACAGACTTAAATCCTGGTCACTTTTATGGAAAATCAGCAAAGACCTGCAGGGTTTGGTTGGTTGGTTAGTTAGTTAGTTAGTTAGTTACGTGTTCCATTGATCAATAGCATAGAAAAACCGTTATGATGTGTAACGTGTCAAATGCACAAGAAATGCGCAGAGGAAAGAAGTTTTTTTTCCCCCTTTCTTTTACATTATAGTGCTATACCTACATACACTCCTGGAAATTGAAATAAGAACACCGTGAATTCATTGTCCCAGGAAGGGGAAACTTTATTGACACATTCCTGGGGTCAGATACATCACATGATCACACTGACAGAACCACAGGCACATAGACACAGGCAACAGAGCATGCACAATGTCGGCACTAGTACAGTGTATATCCACCTTTCGCAGCAATGCAGGCTGCTATTCTCCCATGGAGACGATCGTAGAGATGCTGGATGTAGTCCTGTGGAACGGCTTGCCATGCCATTTCCACCTGGCGCCTCAGTTGGACCAGCGTTCGTGCTGGACGTGCAGACCGTGTGAGACGACGCTTCATCCAGTCCCAAACATGCTCAATGGGGGACAGATCCGGAGATCTTGCTGGCCAGGTTAGTTGACATACACCTTCTAGAGCACGTTGGGTGGCACGGGATACATGCGGACGTGCATTGTCCTGTTGGAACAGCAAGTTCCCTTGCCGGTCTAGGAATGGTAGAACGATGGGTTCGATGACGGTTTGGATGTACCGTGCACTATTCAGTGTCCCCTCGACGATCACCAGTGGTGTACGGCCAGTGTAGGAGATCGCTCCCCACACCATGATGCCGGGTGTTGGCCCTGTGTGCCTCGGTCGTATGCAGTCCTGATTGTGGCGCTTCACCTGCACGGCGCCAAACACGCATACGACCATCATTGGCACTAAGGCAGAAGCGACTCTCATCGCTGAAGACGACACGTCTCCATTCGTCCCTCCATTCACGCCTGTCGCGACACCACTGGAGGCGGGCTGCACGATGTTGGGGCATGAGCGGAAGACGGCCTAACGGTGTGCGGGACCGTAGCCCAGCTTCATGGAGACGGTTGCGAATGGTCCTCGCCGATACCCCAGGAGCAACAGTGTCCCTAATTTGCTGGGAAGTGGTGGTGCGGTCCCCTACGGCACTGCGTAGGATCCTACGGTCTTGGCGTACATCCGTGCGTCGCTGCGGTCCGGTCCCAGGTCGACGGGCACGTGCACCTTCCGCCGACCACTGGCGACAACATCGATGTACTGTGGAGACCTCACGCCCCACGTGTTGAGCAATTCGGCGGTACGTCCACCCGGCCTCCCGCATGCCCACTATACGCCCTCGCTCAAAGTCCGTCAACTGCACATACGGTTCACGTCCACGCTGTCGCGGCATGCTACCAGTGTTAAAGACTGTGATGGAGCTCCATATGCCACGGCAAACTGGCTGACACTGACGGCGGCGGTGCACAAATGCTGCGCATCTAGCGCCATTCGACGTCCAACACCGCGGTTCCTGGTGTGTCCACTGTGCCGTGCGTGTGATCATTGCTTGTACAGCCCTCTGGCAGTGTCCGGAGCAAGTATGGTGGGTCTGACACACCGGTGTCAATGTGTTCTTTTTTCCATTTCCAGGAGTGTATTTCTATTATCTATCCCATTCCCTTAAATGGCACAAAATGCATATATTATATCTCCAGATTTATTTACTCATATTCAACAATTCATCTATGGTATAGAAGGAGTTGTCAAGGAGGTATGATTTCAATTTGTTTTTGAAACTATTACTGCTGTCTGTCAAACATTTTATTCCATCTGGTAATTTATCAAAAAGTTTTATAGCAGCATATTGTACCCCTTTCTGTGCCAAAGATAGGTTAAGTAAAGGATAGTGTACAGATTTCTTTTTTCTGGTATTGCAATCATGAATGTCGCTGTTGAGTTTAAACTGGTCCATGTTGTTGAGAAAAAATTTCATTACTGAGTGAATGTAATGAGAAGCAGTTGTAAGAATTCCTAACCTTTTAAACAGACGCCTACAAGATGTGCGACTATGAACCCCACACATTATTCTAACCACTTTCTTTTGAGCAGTAAATACCTTTTGCCTAAGTGTTGAGTTGCCCCAAAATATTATTCTGTATGACATCAGAGAGTGGAAGTATGCAAAGTATGTTAGCTTACTAATTTCTACATCCTCAAAATTGGCAATTATTCTGATTGCAAAAGTTGCTGAACCTAGTCACTTTAGGAGTTCCAAAATATGAATTTTCCAATTAAGATTCTCATCTATTTGTACACCCAGAAACTTAGTATGCTCTACCCTGGCTACTGACTTCTGTTGATGTGTTATATTTATTGAAGGAACTCTACTTTTTCCAGCAGAAAATTGGATGTACTGTGTTTTTTCAAAGTTTAGAGCAAGACCATGTGCAGAGAACCAATTAATGACTTTTCCAAAGATCTTATTTGTATCATTTTCAATTGGACTTTCTCTTACTGGATTAATAATGATGCTTGTATCATCAGCAAACAGTATCAGTTCCTGTTTAAGATAGCAAGGGAGGTTGTTCACACATATCAAGAAGGGGACCCATAAGTGAACCCTGTGGAACATCTAATGTAATTTCACCCGAGTTAGATGAAGTGGCAAACTTATTTAAATCAGTTGACCCATATAAGGAAACTTTTTGCGTCCTGTTCTGTATGTATGTATGACTTAAACCACTCATATGCTATTCCATTTATACCACAGAACTGTAATTTCTGTAACATAATGTCATGGTTCAAACAATCAAATGCTTTGGACAAGTCACAGAAAATTCCTATTGGTGACATTTTACTATTTAAAGACTCTATTATGTGGACAGTGAAATTATATATTGCTGTCTCAGTGGAACAGCATTTTTGAAATCTGAACTGTGATTTACTACATATCCCATTATTGTTGAGATGGCTAACCACTCTTGAGTACATTACTTTCTCAAAGATTTATGAGAATGCTGTAAGCAAGGATACTGGCCGGTAATTATTGACATCTGTGGTTTCCCCCTTTTTGTAGAGAGGCCTGACTATGGCATATTTTAACCCATCTGGAAAAATAGCCTGAGTCAGTGATCCATTACATATGTGACTCAAAACATTAGCTGTAATTGCTCCACATTGTTTGAATAACTTGTTAGAGATGTCATCTACTCCAACAGAACATTTATTTTTCAACGATTTAATAATTTTACTTATTTCACAAGAGATTTTTAGATGAAACTTAATCTGACTAAAATTTTTCAAAACTGACTCTTCCATGTACTGCCTGGCTTTTTCTTTTGAACTATTCTCACCAATTTTTTCTCCTACACTTAAGAAGTGATTGTTAAATACATTGGCTACCTGTGTACTGTTGGCTAAAATGTTCTCATTCTCTTTAACAGTATCACTACCTACCCCAGTGGTTACTTTTCCTGTCTCCCTTCTAACAACATTCCATATTGATTTGATTTCATTGCTGGAGTTGTTAATTTCTTCTCTAACATATGTATTTCTTGATGTCCTTACAACTTTTCTCAGTATGTTACAATAATTTTTATAGTGTAAAACTACTTCTGGATCTTTACTAGTTCTTGCTGTCTCATCCAGTTTTCTTTTTCTTTCCGAAGACACTTTAATACCTGTAGTAATCCAAGGTTTCTTTGAAAAGTTTGTGGTGTTACATTTAGTAATTTTCTTTGGAAAACAATGTTCAAAAAGGGATATAAATTTATCAAGAAATATGCTGCATTTATCTTTTTATTTGGCTCATTATATACATCTCTCCAGTTAACATTTCTTAAGCTTTCTCTGAAGTGCTGTATAGATACCAGGATGAGTGACCTCAACACTTTCACTTACCGTATTTACTCGAATCTAAGCCGCACTCGAATCTAAGCCGCACCTGAATAATGAGACTCGAAATCAAGGGAAAAAAATTTCCCGAATCTGGGCTGCTCCTTAAGTTTGAGACTCGAAATTTAAGGTGAGAGAGTTGTTTTAGATCGCCCCTCCAAATCGAAACTAAGTTGGTCCAGTGTAACTTGAAACACAACTGAGGTCGAATGGATGAAGATACAGCTACAGTAGTTTGGTTCGAGTCGTAATCTTAACAGTTAAGCTTTACCAAGTAGCCATTGCTATGTGCTAGGTGCTCCATCCGTAGCTATACTGGTACCCTTCCTTTTTCACGTGCTTCGTCTGGTTTGAATCGATTGCTTATTTTGCTTTGATCTGTGCCGATCTCTTTGTTATAGGTGTTTACGTCACTCTAAGCTGAAAATGCATTATTTTACTGTGTCATGCATTGTTTGTCGCATTCTGATAATGAGTGTTTACGACCTGTCACCGCTCACGGCATGGCTTGCTTTTGTGCGCGCTACTGCCGCTTACAATAAAAAAAAAGAGAGGAATTGTCTCATAAGCGAAACAATGGCAAGAGACTGCTATTTGTTGTTACACTGCTGCTTTCTATGATAATGATCAACAAGAACCAAATAACAGGCTGCGTATGATAGAAGATGTTCTGAACGAGAGTTTAGCGAAAATTTTTCTCCGTTTGAAAACTTTGCAGATGCCTCTTTAGTACATTACATTCTGCACAGAAATTAGAGTCATCTTAGATGTAAAAATCTAGTCAGTTGTCGTGCTTCATTTCACTATTCAGCATAAGAATAATACGATTATAAACATGGCATGATATGTATATTCTTCCGCATTTGCTGTTGTCTGACTCTAGTTTCGTAGTTTATTAGGCAGACAGGATTTAAATGAGATAGCAGCAAAGACGAAAGAATACATGGCATAATGTTTACATTCTTCCATCTTTTCTTTTAATATATCTATTGACACGGAAGTTTTGGCGCCAGTATTTTTCTTTGTACCTGTAAAGCATGCCTGTGTAGCGTTACATATATTCGGTGGCAGAAGTTAGCTGTGGCGGCACCTACCAACATTTTTCAGAACTTCTGCTTACTTTGCACTCGATTCCAAGCTGCAGGCAGTTTTATGGATTACAAAAACTGGAAAAAAAGTGCGGCTTAGATTCGAGTAAATCCGATAATGGTTTCTGAAGTGTACACCCCGTTAGGTTTTGTAAGTTAAATCAGTTGTGCATCATGGTCAGATAATCCAAATGCCACAGGGAAAGCATTTGTTTGTTCTGCATCCTCTTGCTGTACAAATACATTATCTATTAGGGTTCTACTGTCCTGAGCTATACGTGTAGGGAAATTGATCACTGATTCTAAGCTATATGTTGTTAACAACACTTCTAGTTCACTTTTCCTATCAGACTTACTTAGAAAGTTTACATTAAAATCACCACAGATTAATAACTTCTTCTTTCTGTCTGACAGACAGCATAATAGAGAGTCAAACTTTTTTATGAATAGCTCCCAATCTCCTAGAGGAGACCTGTACACCGTTGCTAATATCAACACAACATTATCTAACACAAACCTCAAAGTGCTGATCTACACAAAATTTGCTTACTTTAACAGTTCCGTATTTATACCCTTGTTTTATGAAAATGGCAGCTCCTCCGATATTCATACTAGATCTACAAGTGTAAGATGCTAAATTATACCCATTTATACTGACACTTTCCATCCCCACAGCTACATGGGGTTCAGACAGACAGATTATATCAATCTCATTCTTAATTTTGAGATCATCTAAACACATTATCAGCTCATCTACTTTATTTTTTGTTCTCCTGATATTTTGGTGAAGTAAGTTGATACCACCCTTAGCTTTATCCATGTTTGCTGTGCATGAACTTTCTTTTCTTCTATTGTCCTCGGTTGTTGTCTGTCTGGAATTTGGCTTTAACCTAAAAAAACCTGTCTGCCTGGTCCCAATAACCACAGGGATCACCCCTTGTGTGACTGTGGCCCCCCTTACAGTATCTGCTAATAGAGAAGCTAACTCATCTTTCCCCTTCCTATTAAGGTGCAGGCCATGTGTTGTGTAACCCCACCTACCAATAGCATCAACTGGAACAACACTCATGTGAGACTTTGTCGGTGTCTGGAGCATCTCGTTCAGCTCAGTGTTAACAAGCCTTACAGCAGTGTTTACCCAGGGCTGATCATGGTGCTGAAAGACCTCCACAAACCGCACATTCGTGTGCTCAGTTTCTGCTCCTATTTTATCCAGGTCACTCCTAATACTGTATGTTGAATTCATAGCCAGGCTGTTTCCTGCTCCCCCAACTATAATTACCTGATCTTCCTTCTCAAAGTCCTTGCATAGCTGACCTAAGTTTTCTGTCACCTGGCTAAGGCTAGCACTTGGTTTCATAAAACTTGTGACCTGGTACTCTGTCCCTAATTTCTCCTGAAGCTGCTGGCCCACACCCCTCCCATGACTGCTACCTATAAGCAGAATTTTTCTTTTCCTGTTCTGGTTTGATCCCGACCTGTCTTTTTTCTTTAAGCTAGTATTCTGCTTCAACCTACATTCAACTGCATCTGAATGTGGCCGGCAGTCGCAAGTTTGTTTACATATTTAGGCGTAAATTTTGTACGAGCGTAGATATTTGTTTTTGACTAGACTTAGTGCTTCAAAGTTAAATTATTTCATGTATCTCATCCAGAATTTGAGTGGTTTCATTAAAAGTTTCTCAAACAAGCTTATAGGTTTGTTTACATTAGTGTTTAGGTATGTATTAGTACAGGTTACAAAACTATTGTGTTGTTGAAGTTATTTTCTACTTTTGTGTTACGTTTTACTATCAAACCATGTGTGACAAGTTGGTGGTTGCCATAGAAATTTGAAAGAGGGGATGTTCTGTATAGACTATATGTTGTGGTTTCATTGGGGTGAGTGCAGCGGAGAGGAAACGAGGGTAGATAATGAGGCTCTTCCATGGCAATGTAGACTATGTAGAAAGGACATAAAAATCATGGAACAAGAGGCAAAGATTTGTGCCCTTAAGACTGAATTAGAAATCACGAATTTGGTATTACGAAAACCAAGGCAGGAAAAGGACTTTGGGCACTGGGAAAAGGTAGCAAGCAAAGGGTGAAAAAGGGAAACAATTGACAAAACCTCTGAAATTCAGTTAGAAAATCAGTTTGGCTTGCTATCTGAAGTTGACTCGAAGACAGCTTGGAATCAACTATGAGCTGTAAGTGGATATAAGAACTGATACTTGGTGGACAACGCCAATACGAAGATCGATGGATTCCACCTCCCAAGCAAATTGTGGACAACTTTGAATTTCCTACCTGACAGTCCTAAACATGAGTGTGGGGAAATCCAATCAATGGACAAATTACTCATGTGTGACATGCATGATTATGAGGATGATCTGAAGGACCTAGAGAGACACTCCGATTCAGCCACAGAGGGACTCAATAATATCTGAAATATTGTATAGTATTACACGAACATAAACTAAAACTAAAATCCATCCGAACAGGCTTCGGAAGGCCCAATGGTATCAACCAGCCGCCATGTCATCCTCAGCCCACAGGCATCACTGGATGCGGATATAGAGGGGCATGCGGTCAGCACACCACTCTCCCTGCCGTATGTCAGTTTACCAGACCAGAGCTGCTACTTCTCAATCAAGTAGCTCCTCAGTTTGCCTCACAAGGGCTGTGTGCATTATACGAAAATAAGTACATAATATTATAACTCAGTATAGAGTTATCAGAATATTTCAGATAATACATAATGTGATGTATGCCTTTGTAAACACTGAATGAATGAATGAATGACTGAATAAATAAGTAAATAAATAAATAAATAAATAAATGGGCCCTATCCCACCTACTGGTATTAAATTGGTAGAAGGCAGACCTCTGAGTGAGCCTGTGGTGAAGACGGTATGCCAGAACATACTCTCCAGGGGTGTCCACTGTACGCCAATGTTGCTGACGTTGATCGGCAGCAACTCAGTCAACACAGATGGCTCGATGTCAAGGGAATACTGCACTGTGAGACAGAATGGCAAATCTTGGACAACACTGGTGATGCTATTTCAAGAAAGGCTTGGGTAGTTCATTACCATATCAATCAAGCCCTGTCTACAGTGCTATGAGAGGTTGTGACAGAAATCGTGAAGCAATGCAGTGAAAGCAGCTGAGGTCAACAGTTGGCTCAGAAGAACTACCAATTCTGCACGCTCGGTGACCGTAACACCAACAGAGAGATAAACAGCTCTGGGCTGTGTCTCGCCATCTATAAACAGGGTGACATGGGATGGCATGTGGCTGCTCTCCTTACCGGCAACAACAATGTTCCCTCGGAACAGGGGATCATCCCCTGCAACCAGGGAACCTTCAAATAATGGAAGCGGCAGATGCAACCACAACACCATCCACAGTGCCCAAGGAACTAGCAAGGCATGCCTATGAACCAGGGAACAATGGATTATATTATGGAATGTGACAGACAAGAACTGAAGTTGTTATAATAATAGATTTGGTAGTATGTGTAGTTTTTTTATAGCAAAAGTAGTTTCTTTAATTGTTTCATTACTTATTCATATTTATACTATTATTATTATTATTATTATCCACACCTGCAGTCCCGGTACACAATGAAATCTCTGTACCACAGTATCATAAGATGTTGCTAGAGGAGGAGGAGCCAAAACAAAATGGTGCAAACTGCTGATAAAGATGATTTCTTTAGCCATCTGGATTGGTCCTACACAATTACAACATATCTGCAGTTTCCACAAATGAACTATTGAATGACAGATACTTCACTCTATCACTGGGTTATGGTACCTCTAGCATCACACTATTGTACTTTGGTGGAGACACTTAGTGGGTGCCAGGACTGCAGATATTTACTGGCAAACAAACAAAAAATTAAATATGTAACTTTATTTTTTCAATTTTAACTCATCTGTAGAGGCCCAAGGTGGTTAAACTCTACAATGGCAGGGTTGAGGCGGTGGATCATTGTTATGATGATGACTGGAGGTCACTCACAGAAACATCATTATTAGGCATACATTTTACTGAAGAACAAACTGCAACACTAGTAACAATGCTCTGTGGTGGCAACACCACCCTGGGCACGGCTGAGGGCAGTGATTATGGCGGCACTGTTACGACAGGGGGCCAGCAGCTCATTATGATGCTACTCACTGGATGGGAATGCTGACACACAGAGGCCACAGCACGACGTATACTGCCTGGGCATGGCTCAAGGCTGAGCCGTGCTGGTACGTGTAGAAATCCACTGTGATTCTCACAGAGAAAGATAGCCTCTCATCAGTGTTGTCCACCTCTGCAAGTGGAGACATACTGCATCAGTATTTCCACCCACACATAGGTGTTCGAGCAGCTGCACCATCCTGATCTCAAGCATCTACCCTCCAGGGCAGAAGGATGGCTGTGACTGATGTGAGCCCACAGGTGGCTCACCGGCTCGAAGGCATTAAGTCCACAGTGGCAAACTTAGTGCCAGCAGTAGGCTTGCAGCTGTGGATGCCAACTCTCACAGCAGCTGCTTACCAGAAGATGTTGCCCCGTTGACTGGTGTACATGTACCCTTACAGATGGTGCCGCCAGACGGCGGCCACCTCAGCTAAAAATGATAGGTATTCGTACTAGTTTGGTGCCTACTTGTTTTGCTGAAGCACCACTTCCGACCACATATGCCAAAAAAAAAAAAAAGGCTGCTCACAGGTGTAGTAACTGCTCTGCCACAGCTGCAGTGGCCCTGCCTTCCTGCTGTAGCAACATTATTATATTGTTGATCACTGGTTTAGACCACCATGTGGATACTGACCAGTGGCACTGATGCATGTGACATAACAATGTTTTGATCTGTTTCACACGCACTCACTACCATAGTGTTTTGCAACAGCTGTGGCAGCATTGCTATTTTAGACAGTAGCGTCAAATAATAGTGCTGGCGCTACAGATTCTTCCATAGCTTCTTGGTAGGGCAAACTCATAATTACAAATGAAAACAACAGTATTATGGATGTTCTATAATATTAATCTATTTTGTTAACTGGTTTTCAGCTTACAAGGCCACCATCAGAATTTAACTAGCTATCATCATCAAAGAGGGTAAGATACTGATTAACAACACTGAAAAAGATGTTACACATTGAAAGTGAGGTAAAAACAAAGAGTAAAAGTTTTTGTACTTCACTGTCAATGTCTGACATCTTTTTCACTATTGTTCACCAGTATTTTACTCTCCTTGATAATGATAGTTAAAGTACAACAATTGCCTTGTAAGCCAAACACTGCTTAACAGTAGCTTTTGATTAATGTGTCAGTGACAAGTAGCTTGATGAAACTTTGACCATACATAGAAAGAACTGCTCAAGTATTGTACAGGAGGTAACTGACAGCAATATGCAGTCAGACAAAAAGAAATGACACTTATGGAAAGACAATAATTACAAAGAAGTCACCACAATGTATGGTGGTCCCCTGGACATTACAAAAGGCAGGACAGGGTTCTCAACAGGGTGTGTGATCGCCACGGACAGCAGTGCTTGCTTTTCAAGGTACTCCCTTGCTGGATACAAAGTTTGTTAGGAATTCTTGTGAAAGAGCTTTCCATTTCTCATCCAGCATGGTTGACAGCTGTTGGGTGGTTGTTGATGCATGTGGACATGCTGCAATACAACTAAACACATTCCACATTTGCTCGATGGGATTTAAGTTTGGAGAATGGGCGGGCCAGTCCATTCTCCAAATATCCCCCCATTCCAAGAGTTCCTCCACCTGCACTGTTTGATGCAGTTGTGCATTGTCATCCATAAAAATGAAGTCTGGAACGAATGCATCCTGGAAAGACACACATGGGGAAGTAGTATAGTGTTATAATAATGTCAACATGTGAGCGTATCATGCCCATTTGAGGTCAGTATGCCCATGGAACATTGTGTGTTCCCACACCATACCACATGGTCCGTCAAACTGATCATGTTGACAGAATTATATAGAATAATTTAAAAGAGCAGATAAGTTACTGAATAAATATTGTTCAGTAACTAACTCCATACTGAATCAACAGCCAAATGGGCAGGTTACGGAAGCATTAACAACTTCTCAGAAGTAAAGCACCTTAAGGCTGCTGAAAGGAGGATATGAAATTCGCTGCTACTGCCACTGGTTTCATCGCTGCTGAGATTTATGACATCCAGTAGTACATCGCTCGATTAAATCCACCATCTATGCACTTAACCACCAAAAATACACACCAACATAGTGTCACCGTACTGTCATTCAAACATTATGTGCTACCATGTTTATAACATATTTTAAAGGAGAATTTGCCTAACTTGTCGCCAAACCACACCACTATCTGTATGCTTAGATCAAATGTAGTTTGATGCGCTCGTGTACATTTACATTTTGCAAGCAGCAACATGATCTACAGTGGGAGGTCCCAGGCAGCAGTCATGAATTTCTGAACAGCTACAATGGAAAATCTCCACAAGAATATATTTTAACAGAATTCTCAAACAACAGCAATATTCCTGTGTGAGCAAAACACTGATGCATGAATTGCTTCCCTCTGACTGCCCATCTGTTCATTCCCAACAGAACAATGAACTTCATTTATATGGGAGACTTTGACGTAACTGAAATATAATGAATCCTAAAAGAGAACACAGAGTTAGCTAACTGTGACATATTACCTGTTCTTATTCATAACTGCTCTTGTATGTTTATGCAACTATTCAGAGCACATTGTTACTAAACATTAAAACTGGCTGTTAAGTTCCACAGTCCTACGAAAATATGCAAAATTTTAGCAATTAAAAACAAAAACTTGCACTGTATCATTGGAATATTTTAGCTCATTCATATTAATACACAGAAATATTAAGCTCAGCTTTTAAAACTTGTGTACCCTGGCAAATTTTAAGGAAAAACAGTAATTTTCTGTTTTAGTGAAGTTAGAAAAAGTACAACATATCTATCACAAATTTTAAAAAGCATACATAATGTAAAAAATGAGATACTTTATTTTGACAAAAAGTGTGAGATTCTTAACTATCTAAAATTCCCATACATGCAATCTAAATTGAAGGCATCAATAACTTTAAGATTTATGCATTGAGAAACTTACCAACACTATCAAATGCATACCCACGTCTTTTTTCCAAATACAGATAACGAGCACAATTACGCATGAGTGGAGCTTCCATCATCTCAACTAATGCGTGATTGTTCATCCATCCACCTGTTTTGCAAATGTTTCTCAGTTCTTCCCATATGTTCTCACACTTCAAATGTGATCGTAGCTCCTCAATTTCAGAAGGTGTGAAAATAGTTGAGGGCCCACTACCTATGTTTGAAAAATTGTAGCCATTATCACTCTAAAGCACACAAGCAATTAATGTATTACATAGTAAACACAGCTATTTAATTTAAACTCTCCACCATATGGGTAATTAAGTGAAAAAAATTCCTTAGCTTGCAGTTAAATGCTCATCCTTTATTATAACATGATTGATGTCAAGGCTTCTACCCTCATCATCAGACATATCTGTTTATATACTCCCATGTCATCACAAATGGTTGCACCAGAAGGTATGTTTTATAATGCTTAACTTATTATACCTACTGTTTAGATTTTGTTTCTGGTGCAAAAACAAGCGACAACATAAAAGCATGACACCCTTCCTCATTTCCAATTTTTGTTAAGCTATGGTGTAAACAAATTAACATCACCATGAGGTTACTCTCTACATGTTAGACAACATCACTGTATAGCTGTGGCTTGTCAGTTACTATACACATTGGTGATCTATGTACAGTCTTGATATTGACATAAGGGCTATTAATTTTACACATATGACAGTACAATTTATTATATCTTAATTGGAGTGCAGAAGAAAGCAGCTCATCTGGTGACAGAGGGTAATATTTTTAATTACGAGCTACATCGTATCTGCTAGTCAATCAGCAACCCAAAATTTTATGTTTTGTTTGTGATTATTTCATGACTAAGAACAACATGAGAATCCTAGTTATCATAACAGGTGCTTTCATGAAACTTCCTGGCAGATTAAAACTGTGTGCCGGACCGAGACTCGAACTTGGGACCTTTGCCTTTTGCGGGCAAGTGGTAGAGCACTTGCCCAAGAAAGGCAGAGGTCCCAAGTTCGAGTCTCGGTCTGGTACACAGTTTTAATCTGCCACGAAGTTTCATATCAGCGCCCACTCCGCTGCAGAGTGAAAATCTCATTCAAGTGCTTTCATGTTGCTAAAACCACACTCCAGCAGATGTCAGTATTGTACAAACTTCATACTAAATGTCATGAGCAACCCTTTGTTGGAATTGCAATTCCAACAATGTAATAAAAACAATTGTATTATCATATACAGACTTTACACTATGCATGGATTCATTGTGACATCTTTAACATCTCTCACATGATGAAGGGGATATTTGCAAAATGGCAAAACTCAATGTCTTCATTCTGCTACTGTGCTGTCACTGCATTCATTGTTAAAGAGGAAAAATCTGCTGCTGACATTCAGCTCAGACTTCTGCATGCACACAGAAATGTGTGCATGGGTCCTGCAACATTATAATATGGATGGAACATTTCAAATCTGGAAACATGATCATCCACAATGGGCCCCGTAGCTGTTTCTCGAAGTTCCTCCATGGTACACACAAAGGAAAGAGTTGAAGAGTTCATTAGAGAAACCCTATGTGTCACTGTGAACGAAATCAGATCAAGACTTGCAATAGGATATAGTTCAGACCATGAAATGATTCAAAGATTGGTTACTGAAAAGTTTGTGCCTGTTTACTGACCGAAGGCCACGAACTTTAGAGAAGAATCATCACTCAATGCCATTTTCAGAGATTTTGAAATCAAAGAGATAACCTTTTGATGAGCATTATCAGAGGCAATGAAAGCTGGTTCCACCATTATGAGCCTGAAACAAAAAACCAGAATATGGAATGGCACTATTTGTAATTGCTGTCAAAAGATAAAACGAGGGCAGTGCGATCTGGTCAGAAAGTTATGGGTAGTGTCATCTGGAATGCACAGGGTTGCATTCTGGTTGATTTTCTTCAACTTGGACAGACCACAAATGCTGTCATTTACATACATACACATTTGAAGCTATGTCTTGCACGGCACAGTAAATGTCCCAGAATGAAGGTCCTCCTACAGCCTATTATACATGGTCTCACTGTGGAGAAAATTAGAACATTTGGTTGGAAAAGTCTTTTGCACCCTCTCTACAGTCCCAACCTTGTAGCCACTACCATCATATTGGCACTGTGAAAGAAAAACTGCAAGGCCAAAACTACATGAAAGTACTGCATCAGTGTCTTTGAGAAGCTAGGATGAGCTTCTACCAGGGGGGAATTATCAGGCTTGCAGAAGGAAAAATGTGTGCAAAAAAAAATGGAGCTATATCAGAAAGTGGCAACAAATCTGCAGACTAAGATGATGTATATGATTTATCTAAAAACTAAAAAAATAATATTCATAAGAATCAGTTGCTCATAACTTTTATTATATATCCCTCATAACACCTGCATTCTTGTCACAGTTTTTTCCTGTTAAATGTGTATAATGGCTCATTACAATAACTTTTGCGAAACTGTAACACACAAAAGAATGGCCCTGAATAAATTCAAATTTAGATGATTTGCAGACCAGAACAGTGTACTGGCAATAGCTGGTTAAGACTGTAAAAGTCTGACAGGTTATAAAGGAGAGGCAAGCCACTAACACCCTGAGTTGAGAGGGCAATGGGGAAACAAAGATGATAGGGGAGGAGTCTGAAAAGTAGTATGTCTCCCATCATCCTCACAACAGATAGGTCTTGATTTCTTTCGCAAGAAAGAAATTGACAGTTTGGACAGCTAGATACCTGTACCTGGAATTTCACCTACTGAATGCAAGAACTGGCCAGCTATTCGGTCTCTCTATAATTTTAGTTTTGCAAAATAAAGCTCATTGCCAGTATTTGGGAAATCTTATGCTTCAGCATATGATAAAGGTAGACAGATAAATAGAAATACTTTTCATTCCATGGAACTATAGTGAGGGAATCCTCAAGAATGTAGAACATGTCATGAAAACAAAAAGAGATAATACATACTTAAAAAAGAAAATTCATGCTTATTTGCCTTTCACTGATCCTAGGTAAAATGGTCCTCAAGGATATGAATTAAGTAAAAAACATCTGAAAACAATTTTCACTTTTATTTACATACACTGACGTATGAGGCATGTTTAGAAAGGAAGTGTGCTGTGACCATAATGAGTTTTTTTCTTCTATTTTTTTTACTGGCAACAATGAGTGGTAGGGGGGGATTCCCTGATCTCACTGAGCATCACAGAAACACTGTAGTACATAAACTCATGTTGTTGTGTCTAACTGCATGAAAGACAAAGGTAAGAAACCTTGCCAAGTGAGAGTCAGATGCTGTTCCCCATTTCTTACTCAAAAAAAAATAACAACCTACCAAATTTTTTGTGTGAATCAATACAGTTTAAAGCAAAGGTGTTACAAACACAATGAGCATGTTTAAGTGGTATAGAACTGTGTTCAAGATGGGTCCCAACACAGCTAACAGAGCTGCATGAGAAAAATAGGATCAATAGTTCCTGCCAAGTTTCTTGAGCAACTTGATTTGGAAGATGTGGATTTACTGTGTCCTACTAAGACTAGAGATGAAACAAGGGTGGCTCATTACATGTCTGAGACAAAAAGACAGCTGTTACTGTGGCTACACACCAATACCCATCTGTCAAAAAATTCAAAACCTCAATTTCTGGCAAAAAAATTATGGCCTTAGTGCTTTAGAACGAAAAAGGCATCATTTTGGATGAATTTCTGACTCAGAGGGAGACCATCAGTTCACAATGATATTGTGAGACCCTACAAAAACTTAAAAGGAGCATTCAAAACAAAAGGAAGGGAATGCTGATGAGAGAAGTCTGCCTGTTCCACAACAAAGCCCGTCCTCACACAGCCTTAGCCACCAAGGTGCTCTTGGACGCATTTGGTTGGGATGTTTCGAACCAGCCCCCCTATTCCTCTGACTTGGTGAAGACACACACATTTGGAATTACACTCCTGGAAATGGAAAAAAGAACACATTGACACCGGTGTGACAGACCCACCATACTTGCTCCGGACACTGCGAGAGGGCTGTACAAGCAATGATCACACGCACGGCACAGCGGACACACCAGGAACCGTGGTGTTGGCCGTCGAATGGCGCTAGCTGCGCAGCATTTGTGCACCGCCGCCGTCAGTGTCAGCCAGTTTGCCGTGGCATATGGAGCTCCATCGCAGTCTTTAACACTGGTAGCATGCCGCGACAGCGTGGACGTGAACCGTATGTGCAGTTGACGGACTTTGAGCGAGGGCGTATAGTGGGCATGCGGGAGGCCGGGTGGACGTACCGCCGAATTGCTCAACACGTGGGGCCTGAGGTCTCCACAGTACATCGATGTTGTCGCCAGTGGTCGGCGGAAGGTGCACGTGCCCGTCGACCTGGGACCAGACCGCAGCGACGCACGGATGCACGCCTAGACCGTAGGATCCTACGTAGTGCCGTAGGGGACCACACCGCCACTTCCCAGCAAATTAGGGACACTGTTGCTCCTGGGGTATCGGCGAGGACCATTCGCAACCGTCTCCATGAAGCTGGGCTACGGTCCCGCACACCGTTAGGCCGTCTTCCGCTCACGCCCCAACATCGTGCAGCCCGCCTCCAGTGGTGTCGCGACAGGCGTGAATGGAGACGTGTCGTCTTCAGCGATGAGAGTCGCTTCTGCCTTGGTGCCAATGATGGTCGTATGTGTGTTTGGCGCCGTGCAGGTGAGCGCCACAATCAGGACTGCATACGACCGAGGCACACAGGGCCAACACCCGGCATCATGGTGTGGGGAGCGATCTCCTACACTGGCCGTACACCACTGGTGATCGTCGAGGGGACACTGAATAGTGCACGGTACATCCAAACCGTCATCGAACTCATCGTTCTACCATTCCTAGACCGGCAAGGGAACTTGCTGTTCCAACAGGACAATGTACGTCCGCATGTATCCCGTGCCACCCAACGTGCTCTAGAAGGTGTAAGTCAACTACCCTGGCCAGCAAGATCTCCGGATCTGTCCCCCATTGAGCATGTTTGGGACTGGATGAAGCGTCATCTCACGCGGTCTGCACGTCCAGCATGAACGCTGGTCCAACTGAGGCGCCAGGTGGAAATGGCATGGCAAGCCGTTCCACAGGACTACATCCAGCATCTCTACGATCGTCTCCATGGGAGAATAGCAGCCTGCATTGCTGCGAAAGGTGGATATACACTGTACTAGTGCCGACATTGTGCATGCTCTGTTGCCTGTGTCTATGTGCCTGTGGTTCTGTCAGTGTGATCATGTGATGTATCTGACCCCAGGAATGTGTCAATAAAGTTTCCCCTTCCTGGGACAATGAATTCACGGTGTTCTTATTTCAATTTCCAGGAGTGTATATTTTCAACCCACGAGCAGGTGCAGAAAGAGGTTATGGAGTGGAGGAAAGAGCTGGCAGGAGAGTTCTTTGATGAGGGCATAAAGAAGTTTATGCCACGCCCCACCACATGCACTGGACGGGATGGCAATTATGGGGAAAAGTTGTCAGCAACTGATTCAAGAATATCCTGCCCTTTTTTTTTAAGGTACACTTCATATAAAAATCTAGTTAACTTACTTTCTGAACATGTCCTGTCCATAAGATAATTCTTAGGCTATAGTAGCCACACATCATGAAATTATCAAACAGGAAGTAGTTTACAACACATACTTACACTAATCGAGCTACTACAATGGAAGTGTTCAGAGATCAAATTTTATGCAAAACTCACATTGTACAATTATCAGTGCATTCAGCAATTTGTTCTACTACAGAACATACTCTATACTACACTGACATTTATTTAACAAATTCTAAGTTTGTGCATGCAAATGACAAGTGACAAAACATGTTATGTGAAACATTATGAAAGCTGTAACCGGAACTAGATGAAATTATTCATACAGGTCATTATGATTATGGGCTCATACCAGGAGCTTATTTCCTTTATTTTTTTAAGTCATGTTTGTCAGAGCGATTTGCAGTAAGGGGGAAATGCATCTCTTACACCAGGACACACTTTACACAGTCTCTCCTACACAGCATCAAATCAACATCTTCACATCGCTCATGCATATACCAAATAATAATTTATGCAAAAATTATTGATGGTTGGTTGGTTGTTTCGGGGAAGGAGACCAGACAGCGAGGTCATCGGTCTCATCGGATTAGGGAAGGACGGGGAAGGAAGTCGGCCGTGCCCTTTGAAAGGAACCATCCCGGCATTTGCCTGGAGCGATTTAGGGAAATCACGGAAAACCTAAATCAGGATGGCCGGACGCGGGATTGAACCGTCGTCCTCCCGAATGATTTAAAAGCAATATTGTGATGCGTGCAACAAAGAACTGAAAGAAACACAATGAATACCGTAGTGAAGCTTACATTAACTGGATCCTTTTCCTACAATCATGGTACACAGTCAAATGCTGCAGCAGTGCACTGGCTGCTCTTTAGTTTAGAATGTAATGACTGTAACATGCCATTAGTCTTATTATAGATAACTGTAATTAAATACAGTGAAAATACCTTTTTCTTCAGACTTAAGCTTTTCCAGGAACCATAGACGAAATGTTGGAATTGGAGAAAGTGTTGAAAATTTTGTCACCTGTGGAAATTCTGCTTGGACTTCTTGTACAACTCTCTTGATCAAATAATTTCCTAATTCAATACCCTAGAGAAGAAAAAATAGCACAAGAAAATTATTTATTGAAAGAAACCTCTCTCAGTATTTAGTAAGATTTCTTTCAAAAGACAACTTTAAGAATCTTCCATATTTTATGCACTGAACCACACAAGAAAAGCTGCTAGTGAGGTTGTACTTATCATCTAGCTAGAAAAATTTTATTTAAGGCTGTTGTACATAATTGCTTGAATTACAAGATCACAATATTATGTTATTCATTAAAATATGTGACTTCAGGTGGTAGAAGCCACAAAGCATCTGCCTGCACCTGATGATGTTTGTGTACGAGGGGATCACAAGCCAACTGGAGTCCCAGACAGGGAAAGTTGAGAGAGGTGCCCCGCCAGTCAATATGGCTGCACACTTCTTCCAGATAGTCAAGGTAAATGCTGCATCACTGAAATCAACCTAAGGCTTGTTGTTGCTCTATATGTCACAGATACCACTACACTGGAAAGAATTTGATAAATTGATAACTCAATAGGTTAATGAATTTTGCAAATTTTGGCAAACTAATTAGCACTAAAGATTATAATGGAATGCTCTTCAAGAGGAACATTCTCAGCTAGTGTATGTTTCTTCAAGCATGGGAAAAAGAGGATGTTTCCCTTCAACAATGATTGCTAACCTAGTGATTGGCAATCCAAGCTGGCCAATCAAATGTACAGATCGGCACCTATAGCAAATTTTGCAGAATTATAGAGGATGGATTCTCCTATTGTGTATCACTTCGCTACTGTGCCTGATGTAAGACGCTACAACTACAGTTCATAAGTTACTCAGTACTTTTTAACACCTGTTCTAGTTAAACCAGTTGACATGCCCAGTCTGGTTATAATCTCATTGAATTTTTGCGAATCTAACACACCACATTCATCACCTGGTAATGCAGTAACGCACTCCAGTAAAAGTCTGGCAGTCACCAATTGTTCATGATAGATGGCCAGACAGAGTAGGGAAAATTTTATTGGAAATTGAAATTTTACTTTCTCAATTGTTTGTTTTTGATGCAGTGGCTCTGTGTTCCATTGTAGAGTTGTGATTGGGCTTGGGCTAGTACAATAGCCAATGCCACTAGATATCACAGCCTACCCAGGCTCAGTTCACATAAATAGTATTCTCTCAATGAATTCTGCTGATGGGCTGATGCACTACGAAAGAGTCACTGACTACGGCATGCTTGTGAAGTACCCTCTGCCAGTCAATCAGAGGACTGTGAATGATCATGTGGGGGATGCAGGGCGGACTGGTGAGGTTGCACTGAGAATTCTGGGATGCTCTCTCAGTAACCAACTCTCAACTCAACCAGATGTGTCCTCCTGCTCCTCTGTGGGTGCTATGCCCCTCAGTCTGGTAGTAGGTAGCCGCCCATGTGCCGCAGTCTCGAATCTGTACCACATAGAGTTAGTCATCTAGAAATAAACTCCAATTAATTTGTTTGGAAAGTCTCTCATTCCAATTTATAAATTTTCTTCCTCTCCCAGACACACACATCCCACCTTGTAATCAGGCCTTTGGTAAATCCTGTACACAACATTCTATTTGTCTTAAAAGAATAACTAAACTCTTAAATGTGGCCCTGATATTTTGAGTAACATAATGGGCAATTATTGTAGGGTGTGGCAGAAAAAATTAATTGTTTCAAAATATGATTTGTAAAAGGTAGTTGCAATCTAGCCATGGCCCAAAACAGAATATTCCATGGAAATATAATAATTGCAATACGCTCTATTAATTGTAATATACTCTATCCAGTGCATCACATTCCTTTACTTTTATTAACAGCAAATGCCACAGCCAAATGAGAAATTATTTCATAGCTGATACCAGTAATGAACATAAATTAGCTAATCAACATGAGGCTCAGTAAAACATATCACAACATAAATGGCATCCAGGATAGGGCCTTACCAAATCACACACTACATAAGTGGTGTCCAACAGGTGGCCTTATTTAAATGCAACAGTATAACCTCTGCCTGGAAATGCCAGTATCTGCAACAGCTACACAGTGTGTCTGTGCATTACAAATAGCCTTTACTATGACCACTGACGCATGATACACCGCATTCAGGCAGGCAATGTCTTTAAGATACTGAGATACAACAACAATGACAGTTAACATGCCTAATTTCATCTCAGAAAGCTTGTAATATAAACTTATAAATTAAGGCAACTTTAATTCAAATGTAAGTATTATGTTAGCTACCACACTAAAAGCACTTGGTGGGAAAGTAAACACTGAACCCCGATACACAAAAAGTGTGTGTGTGCGTGTGTGTGTGTGTGTGTGTGTGTGTGTGTGTGTGTGTGTGTGTGTTAGCACTTCACATGCCACAGAAACTTTCTGTGCTGTTTCTGTATCTTTTCATCACACACTGATCAGCTGCACATCAAAGGCTACCTATCCTGATTCTAGTTTGTTGTTTCCATCAGGTAATTCACCTATAGTAGCAATTATGTCTAAAGCAACTATTTTTGGTTTGGCTTTTTTCATTTACTACTACACACAGTTTTATGCATCAGCTGTATGTCACGGCCAGCTGTGTTGTCACTGGCTAATCAGAACTAACAGTTTAGTTGCAAGTCCATGAGTATGCAGACCACAACATAACCTAAAATCAAGTGGCCTTACTTCAAAATCCTAGCAGTATTCCTAAGTGAGCAGTCAAAAAGTTTTAACAAGTACAATTACGACATACCTGTAATCCTTTTTGAGTTGATGTTATAGAGTAAAATATAGCTGCTTTTATAGATGAAGGATCTTCACATTCTGTATGCCCAATTCCAGTTGCTGAAGCTGAGGCGTCAACTAATTCAATAAGTTTATTATTAGCCAACTGAACTGCAGTTTCACTATTACTTATTGCTACTTTGCAGTATTATTAAATAACAGACTCTAAACATAAGTCATGGTGGAGAAAGAGGACAGATTGAAAATGGATGAAAAATGTAAAGATTTTATTGCTTCAGTTCATTTTATCATAACTGATACTAAGCTGAACAGTTTAATATATACAAACAATAGGAACTAACAATTTATTTACACACACACACACACACACACACACACACACACACACACACACACACACCACAGTATCCACAGCTTCATAAAACATACTCTTGTTGATGTTTTACAGTGTAACCTACAGTTCTGATCCACTGAAAAAGATAGGGGGCAGGGTGAGCAGAGTGGGGATCTTAGGTGCTTCAGATGTGCATTATTTGTCAGCTGTCAGTAAGTTCTGAAAACATTACTGAAATGAATTTCATTGAAGATCGTGTTTGGCACAGGAAAGTATTGATAACCGCTGGTACTGATGAGAGTAACAGAATGACTGAGAATACTAAATAGATAAATTATACTGTACAATATGAAGACAAAAACCATATGAACTTCAGAAGCTTTCATGTTGTTATTAATTTTTTTATTTATTTTAAAAAGTACCAGAACAATTGTGAAATACTCACTTGACATGCGTGCAGCAGCAGACACAATACCGCGCATACTACTTGCTATGTTGTCACTCAGTGCTGTGTGCAGGACAACTATTGGCTCAAATGGCATGCTTGTGTGGGTGTACACGAAACATCTCCTATAAGGGCCAACTCTTCTTTTCAGATCAGTCCAGCTCCTAACTGGATGTACTGCTTCATATTCAGAGATCTTAAAACAAAACAGCATAAGTAAAATTGGTGACAGCATTTCTGTTGAGAGAAAGTGAAATACATACAAAAAATCATATTTTGTGCAATCCTACAATTAGTATCTACAGAAGTATCCCACTTCCAAAGCTACATTAGTTTCATAGAAAATAACCCCCCCCCCCCCCCCCCACACACACACACACACAACACATACACAAAGCATACTTCAGTGACCATTTTTAACCAACTTCTGCGAGAAATGAAGATTAATAGTGACAAACCACACAATTTGGAGACTAATACTTCTCTTCAGGCTCACTGAATCTAATTTTGGAAGAAATATCTACTCACTGTTCAGTTCAACTTACATTGCACACTTCATGAAATAAATCAAGGAAAGGAAAAGAAAAGAAAATGTTTTACACATATTAAAGAATATGGAAAGAGGAAAATAATGTAGAACTCTAACATAAATAACAAATGAGAACTGCATTTCACAAACCTGTAGCAAGTAGTGAAACACTATCACTTGTTGTGATTAGTACGACTTTAATTTTGCGGACCTTTCACTCAGAGAATCTAAACAGTGTGTTAGCGTAGTCGTGTAGTGCAGCAGTCATTACCTGACAAAATTTTTCTAATTAACCATGAGGGAAAGCAAACTGAAGACAGTGAGTCAATGAAAAAAATCATGTCACTGAAGAGACAGGAATTAATCATTACAAGGATGATGACCGTCAAAGTTCACCAACAAACTAAACACATATTTGGGTTTGGTGGAAATAACAGAAAGGCACTAGCAATCCACATAAAACATGAACTGAGAACATTTAGTTCAAATTCAACAAATGTGTGAGAACTGGGGAACAAACATGTCATAAATCACACTCTAGATAAATACATATCAAGTAAAGTAATATAAGATAGTAAAGACACAACCTGACTCATTATACCACTCTGAGAATGTTCGAACAAAAGAGGATGTAGAAAAACTGATAGAGGAAACTCAATGGCAGCTCATGAATCTGCAAGAGCAATGCAGGAAGCCTACAATAATTTTCACAACCAAATGCTACAAAATGGCTACCAGATAGCCCCAGGAAATTTTCAATATATGTTCTGTTAATTCCATCTCTTTTGCATCATTCGGATGTTGAAGCTGACGACTACAGACAAATGGCCAAAATATTAAATTTCACATTAAAAATGCATTCACTCATGAGAATACTAATACAGTGCCAATGTTTTGGTGTCGTCTAAAGAGTGCGGTTGAAAGTTACAGTTGGTACCACAAAACAGCACCACAATCTACAGACAGTCACTGTCAAAGCTGTTTCACAGAGGAAGACCGCACTGCAGTTCCTTCTCTAAAACCTCGCACAAACGAAAAAATGGCTGACATCGAAATAAGTGTCCAAGGAATAGAAAAGCAACTGGAATCACTCAACAGAGGAAAGTCCACTGGACCTGACAGGATACCAATTCAAATCTACACAGAGTAAGCGAAAGAACTTGCCCCCCTTCTAACAGCCGTGTAACGCAAGTCTCTAGAGGAACGGAAGGTTCCAAATGATTGGAAAAGAGCACAGGTAGTCCCAGTCTTCAAGAAGGGTCGTCGAGCAGATGCGCAAAACTATAGACCTATATCTCTGACGTCGATCTGTTGTAGAATTTTAGAACATGTTTTTTGCTCGAGTATCATGTCTTTTTTGGAAACCCAGAATCTACTATGTAGGAATCAACATGGATTCCGGAAACAGCGATCGTGTGAGACCCAACTCGCTTTATTTGTTCATGAGAAAATATTAGATACAGGCTCCCAGGTAGATGCTATTTTTCTTGACTTCCGGAAGGCGTTCGATACAGTTCCGCACTGTCGCCTGATAAACAAAGTAAGAGCCTACGGAATATCAGACCAGCTGTGTGGCTGGATTGAAGAGTTTTTAGCAAACAGAACACAGCATGTTGTTATCAATGGAGAGACGTCTACAGACGTTAAAGTAACCTCTGGTGTGCCACAGGGGAGTGTTATGGGACCGTTGCTTTTCACAATATATATAAATGACCTAGTAGATAGTGTCGGAAGTTCCATGCGGCTTTTCGCGGATGATGCTGTAGTATACAGAGAAGTTGCAGCATTAGAAAATTGTAGCGAAATGCAGGAAGATCTGCAGTGGATAGGCACTTGGTGCAGGGAGTGGCAACTGACCCTTAACATACACAAATGTAATGTATTGCAAATACATAGAAAGAAGGATCCTTTATTGTATGATTATATGATAGCGAAACAAACACTGGTAGCAGTTACTTCTGTAAAATATCTGGGAGTATGCATGCGGAACAATTTGAAGTGGAATGATCATATAAACTTAATTGTTGGTAAGGCGGGTGCCAGGTTGAGATTCATTGGGAGAGTCCTTAGAAAATGTAGTCCATCAACAAAGGAGGTGGTTTACAAAACACTCGTTCGACCTATACTTGAGTATTGCTCATCAGTGTGGGATCCGTACCAGATCGGGTTGACGGAGGAGATAGAGAAGATCCAAAGAAGAGCGGCACGTTTCGTCACAGGGTTATTTGGTAACCGTGATAGTGTTACGGAGATGTTTAACAAACTCAAGTGGCAGACTCTGCAAGAGAGGCACTCCGCATCGCGGTGTAGCTTGCTCGCCAGGTTTCGAGAGGGTGCGTTTCTGGATGAGGTCTCGAATATATTGCTTCCCCCTACTTATACCTCCCGAGGAGATCACGAATGTAAAATTAGAGAGATTAGAGCGCGCACGGAGGCTTTCAGACAGTCGTTCTTCCCGCGAACCATACACGACTGGAACAGGAAAGGGAGGTAATGACAGTGGCACGTAAAGTGCCCTCCGCCACACACCGTTGGGTGGCTTGCGGAGTATAAATGTAGATGTAGATGTAGATGTCTATACATGAGGTCAGGTGTTCTGCTGTTGCATAAGATAATGATGATTTACAGGTCATGATTCTTCACTGCCTCCAGCATGAAGCTTTGTCTTTGTTTCACTAAGGTCACTGGAATGTAGTTTGCACAAAGGAACTCACACAAAATCATTGTACTTGGCAAGGCATGGACACCCTAACTCAGCAAATGATCTCTCAATGTAATGTTTGTGCAGAGCATCCATCCGCTCCACCGCAACACTTTTTTCAGTCGGTACATCTGCCCACACCATGCCAATGCATATTCATTGATTCCATAAGTTCATTCTGGAACATGCAATGGTTGCTGGTAGTAGACTGGAGTGTATACGTGAACAAGGAAAAACTACAAATATACTTTCTCCTGAGAGAAAATACTCTTTTTTCATGTTAAGTGACAGTATACTTTCCCTCAGAACTGTAAAACTTACCAATCCTTTGAATGGTAAAGGTTCTATACACCAGTATAGAACTTTGCAGCACTTTAAAAAATGAAACCCAACAAGAAAAACAACATATTTTGGGAAGCTCTTTGATGTGCAGCAACATGTACACTGCATCTTTTTTCATTGCAGATGTATAAATAGGAATTCCAACAAATGCAGCATGTTACTTTTCAAAGCAGTGAAATCGAGATTGCAATGCACTTTTGTCTGCCAATTATAGTTCAAGTCATGTGATTCCGCCAGCCAATGATATCACAGCACAGGACATGTGATGTAGTCAGGCAATAGCAACACCACTGTTATGCAGCGTGAACACACAAATAGGAAAAGTTAATGGTTTAAATTAATATACACATTGTAAAGCAACAAGAAAATTTAAATAATGTCGTAAATGGCTGGTTGTCTGGACCCAAAATTTTTCTAAGTGGCTGGTTCTCCAATTTTTAAGTTCTGAATGAGAGTCAAATGCTCTGTGGTTTACGAAATTCACTGCACTTTCTCATACGTAAAATAATTCATCTTGTGTAAAAGGAAACTGACTTTGAAAGTAACGCTTCTCAAACTACCACTTGCAATATTTTGCCATGACCTGTTAGAAATCGTTTCATTTGAACAGTTGCCAGAGAGTGCCAGAAAACAGGTGCTACTGCGCATGAGCAGCTACAATGATGTAGGAAGCCCTTGCTTGGCATTTGCTCTGCTCATACACCTTTTGTCGCATTTTTTTAGAATTTCACACATAGTGGGGTATCATGTGACCATGAGCAGCACTGTAGCATGTTGTTCGAAAAGGGCATATTGAGTTATTTTACTTAGAGCAATTTTTTATCATAGCCTAAACAGATAAGGAATGTAAAATACGAAAGCAGTCTTTGGCATAATATTTATTTCAAAACAAGACTCTGCAACTCAAAGTACCCTAATATTTTTCTGTGTGGTAACTATAACGAAGGTTTTTTTTATTCGTACTCTTCAATATTGTTATGTAGCATTTCCAATCAGGTTTACTTCCACACAGCACTACAAAATGCTAGTAAGATGGAATACAAATTTCTTGCAATACTAATAATAATAAGAAGAAGAAGAAGAAGAAGAAGAAGAAGAAAAACAGTTGTTTGAATATTTCAATACAAAAAATTAACAAAGTCATTTGTGAAACCAAGAAACTATAACTGGCAGTTCATATTCTACTCCAGAAGTAAATATAAAACCTTGTTGTGAGTTACAACGATACAACACAGTGTGCTGCCAATCTACAGTTTACTGAAGAATGTTGTTAAGTAACTTTTATATGGAAACAACACAAACTAAGAAATAATATCAGGCCTAGAGGATGTCCAGACAAGTGTTGAAACATGTCTTGTGACTGAGAAGCATAGGTTTTACGGAAGGCAGATACATAAAATTTTGCTAAAGCTGTCAAAATATTTAAAACAAAACATTTTATTCAATTGTACTGACCAAATTTGCCTTCTTATCCATCTTCAAGTGAATATTTACATATGTTTGTACTTATAGAGCATTAAGGGATCTTACATTATGTCATACAAGAAACAGGACCTCAGAGATTACTCCGAGATAATTAGAACTTCGTAAGACGTACTAAAATACACAATTTGACTTAAAGTGTACACTCATATGTCAAGATTCACATTTAAGTAGTCCCCTACATGGTATTAAGCTTTTCAATGTTGTTTTCAAGATGCCAGTTTTTTGGAGTACCAGTACTGTATTATCTCATGTTTGGTTCTTTATTACAGCATAATGTCATATATGCCAAAGGATGAAATCATGCACTTGAAATTCAGTGAACACTGAAAGTAGCCAATAGTGTGCAATACAGTACGACACTTTGTTTCAAGTACTGGCTGCTTCTGTGAGAAAGATTAATAAAAGTCAATTTTCTTCACAAAACTGACAAAAATAACTTCATTGTTCTGAGAGGTGATTAACTCTCAACTGCCAATAACGCAAAAATAAAATAAGATCAGAAAACTGAAACTAATAATATATTTTAGTTCTCTGTAATTATTACAGAAATCCACTCTGCTTTCATTTGATGTGAGAGCTGTAAACTAAGAGAAAACTGCAAAATCATGAAACATAAACACGGGTCACATGGAGACTGCCCCCCATTACAACTTAGACCGCTATGCGCATGCGCAAATCTGGCAGCTTGGGCACACCAGAAAAATTAGCACCAGACTGCTTACTACTACTGCTCATACAGCCAATAGCCACACTTCAAGTAGCCTGAAGTGAGCGAAGGTGTTGCTCAGCTCTGTGCATTCACATACGCCCGCTGGCAAGTGCTCACAGGAACCTAATTTGAACAGTTGTGAAGTCACACTAATCAAAAGCAGTTTGTTGTTATGAGGATAGTCTTCATCCTAAAGCCTTTGACAAATTTTGCTGTTGGCAGATGTTTATGTGCGTACTGTGTTTCTTTGTTGTAAATGGTGCATTTTCTTTGCAACTTAAGTTTTATTTTGGCGTTTTTCTCTCATTTATGTTTCAATGCTGCAGTATTATTCCGCAGTAGCAGACTAAAAGTAAAATCATTTGTTAGAGTATCAGTTCTTACTAGTGCCAGTCAAAATTACAAAAATTTAACTGAAAACTAAAAGAATGAAAAATTCCCACAATTTTAAAAAATTCCCACGCGTTCCCAGTTTTCTCCCACATGAAAAAATTCCATGTTTTTCCCGGATTGTTCAGCTCTCCTGGGGCATATACAATCTGTAGATACATACAATAAATTTCCTTTTGTAGTCCCCATGACACCCACCAATACAGAATCGGCTTTGTCTTGTATTTTTTGTCTCAAAGGTCTCCATGAGGTCCTTGTCTTGGACAACATACCACAATTCACATAATTGCTGTACCCTGTTGCACCTTCTGCAGCCGCCATGGAAACAGTTCTTTCCAAGGGGTCAGTCACAGTTTCAGCCACAGGATAGAGTATTCATTAAATTTTTCAGAAGGAAGCAGTGTTGGGAGCATGGGATCATCACACAAGTTTTGGGTCATTCATTTTATGTTGTTCAAGGTTTCCCTGTGCTCCTTCAGGATCACCAGAACCAGTCGCAGCACTCTAATATCAGCGATCCTGCCGCAGAATTTTCGCCCACAGACCCAGCTTGCTGCTGGGGGGAGCAACAGTAGTCATCTCTGTGTTGTCTAGAGCAGTGCTGGTGGAGATTGACATCGCACCACCATTGCCACCGCCACCATCATTGGCATTGCCAACATCAGCACTGGTCCTGCAGCCTGAGCCAATGTGCACAGAGGTGCCATGCTGCCAGACAACAGTCAAGACACCCCTAGTGTTTCACCTGTTGTCTGCTCACCACAGCATCTATGCCCCTGGATGCGGGGGTGCACTCTGTGGCTGATTTTTCTGCTCGTGTTCCTGGGCACTCGCAAGGTAGATACCAAGGTGTGGACAGGGAACAGCCAATAGCTGTTGCTACAGATCCTCCCTCCTCATCTACGTCCTCATTCCTCATTCAGGCCACTCACCAGTCATCATTACATGACCCAACACTACACGAGGACGGTATGGAGTTTTTTCTTGGGGGGGGGGGGGGGGGGTTGTCCAAAAAGTGAGGTCCTACACTACCGTTGGTACCTCAAAACGGCATCACAAGCCGACGATAGTCACTACCACCAGACACAGCAATGAACAAGAGATGTTAGCACGGACATGCTCAATAGTTCCCATGTTCCACTGCTACTGGGAGCTTGCTTACATCAGAGCACAGCGCCACTCACCCATTCTGTAATAACTGCCTACAATGGTGGCATGGTCTTAGCTCATATCTGGCTGTGTTCTAACAGAACTAGTAGTCAGAACTGTGTATCAACATTTATAGTCAATTGTACATCTAGAGGTGACTAGAATTCTCTATTGTATCAAGTGATAATAGTTATAGTGTTCAGCGACAGTCACAACTACATAGTGGACATGAATTGTTTCTAAGTTAAGTATTTTAAATTGTTAAAATTTTATTAAAGTGATATAATATTTTGTGTGCATTGTAGTAGCCCTCAACCTCATCAAGAAGTAAATCTAGGCTTGCTACACAACACTAAAAATGTTAGACTGCCACACACACTGCCAAATAAAGGATAGTCAAAAGCAAATAAAATTAATCAAAATGAGCAAGACACAATGTCCTGCAGGAGCTCCTGTTACATTTTATAATCAATATGCAACCACAATTATAGAAACAAACTTGGTTACAGTATTATGAAAAGCAAAGAGGAAGTAGATGAAGGTGAGGTGGGAAACATGATACAGTGAGCAGAATTTGACAAAGCATCGAAGACCTACATTGAAAGAAGACCCCTGGAGTAGATGACATTTCTACAGCATTAATGAGATACGTAGGACACTATAACATTACAAAACTACATCAACCTATATGTGACATGTACGAGACAACTGAACTAACATAATATTTCAAGAAAAATGTAATGATTCAAATTCCAAAAAAGGAGGTGCTAATAATTACCAAATCATCAGTTATGTAAGTTATGATGGCAAAGTACTTACACACTTTATTTGCAGGAGACTGGAATGACTGTCAGAATGACTGACAGAACACAACCTCAAAGAAGATCAGTTCGGTTTCCAGAGAAAAGTAGAAACTTGAGATAATAGTGACCATATGACTAATATTAGATGACAGATTGGGGGAAAAAAGTTTATAGTGTTTGTAGATTCAGAGAAACTTTTTGACAATATCAACTGTAATATACTCTTTGAAATCCTAAAGGTAGCAGGTTATCTACAACTTGCTGGAATATATTCTTTGAAATCCTAAAGGTAACATGGACCAAACACATGAAGCAAAAGGTTATCTACAACTTCCTGAGAAAATAAACAGCAATTATAAGAGTTGAACCACATGAAAGGAATCAGTAGTTCAGAAGGGAGTGAGGCATGGTTGTAGTCTATATCCAGGGAAGCATACACAGATAGTCCAAGCATTAAGAAGATGCTTGCTATAAGCAGGAAATCCAGATTTGAGTCACAGGCTGGTACAAATTTTCATGTCACTATTCCACATTTACATCTACATAGATACTGCACAAGCCACCATATGGTGCGTGGTGGAGGGTACCCTGTACCAGTACTATTCATTTCCTTTACTGTTCCACTCGCAAATAGAGTGAGGCAAAAATGATTGTTTATATGCCTCCACATGAGACCTAATTTCTCGTATCCTATATTCATGGTCCTTACACACAACGTATGTTGGTGGCAGCAGAACAGTTCGGCAGTCGGCTTCAAATGCTGGTTCTCTCTCAACAGTGTTTCTTGAAAAGAACATCGCCTTTCCCCCAGGGATTCCCATTTGAGTTCCTGAAATGTTTCTGTAACACTTACATGTTGTCAAACCTACCAGTAACAAATCTAGCAGCCTGTCTCTGAATTGCTTCAATGTCTTCCTTCAATCCAACCTGGTACAGGTCCCAAACACTCGAGTAGTACTCAAGAATAGGTCACACCAGCAATCCTATATGCGGTCCCCCTTACAGGTGAAACACTCTTTCCTAAAATTCTCCCAGTAAACAAGGTCGACCATTTGCCTTCCCTACCACAGTCCTCACATGCTTGTTCCATCTCATATCGCTTTGCAGTGTTACGTCCAGATATTTAAACGAACTGCCTATGTCACACAGGACACTAGAAATACTGTACCCAAACACTACAGGTTTGGTCTTCCTACTCATCTGCATTAACTTATATCTTTCAACATTTAGCGCTAGCTGTCATTCATCACACCAATGGAAATTTTGTCTCAGTCATTTTGTATCTTCCTACAGTCACTCAACTTCAACACCTCATTGTACACCATGGCATCATCTACAAACAACCACAGATTGCTGCTCATCCTGCCCACCAAATCATTTACGTACATAGAGAGAACAGCAGCAGTCCTATCACACTTTCCTTGGGCATACCTGACGATACCCTTGTCTCTGGTGAACACTCACCATCAAGGACTGGGTTCTATTATTTAAGAAGTCTTCAAGCCACTCACATATCTGTGAACTTATTCCATATTCTTGTACCTTCATTAACAGGCTGCAATGGGACACTGTGTCAAATGCTTTCCAGAAATCTACAAATATGGAGTCTACCTGTTGCCCTTCATCCACAGTTCACAGTATATCATGTGAGAAAAGGGCAAGCTGGGTTTCACATGTGCGATCCTTTCTAATACCATGATGATTAATGGACATACGGTTCTCAGTCTCAAGAAAGTTTATTATATTTGAACTGACAATATATTCAGGGATTCTGCAGAAAACAGAAGTTAGGGAATTTTAGAACATGTTTTTTGCTCGCGTATCATGTCATTTCTGGAAACCCAGAATCTACTATGTAGGAATCAACATGGATTCCGGAAACAGCGATCGTGTGAGACCCAACTCGCCTTATTTGTTCATGAGACCCAGAAAATATTAGATACAGGCTCCCAGGTAGATGCTATTTTTCTTGACTTCTGGAAGGCGTTCGATACAGTTCCGCACTGTCGCCTGATAAACAAAGTAAGAGCCTACGGAATATCAGACCAGCTGTGTGGCTGGATTGAAGAGTTTTTAGCAAACAGAACACAGCATGTTGTTATCAATGGAGAGACGTCTACAGGCGTTAAAGTAACCTCTGGCGTCCCACAGGGGAGTGTTATGGGACCATTGCTTTTCACAATATATATAAATGACTTAGTAGATAGTGTCGGAAGTTCCATGTGGCTTTTCGTGGATGATGCTGTAGTATACAGAGAAGTTGCAGCATTAGAAAATTGTAGCGAAATGCAGGAAGATCTGCAGCGGATAGGCACGTGGTGCAGGGAGTGGCAACTGACCCTTAACATAGACAAATGTAATGTATTGCGAATACATAGAAAGAAGGATCCTTTATTGTATGATTATATGATAGCGGAACAAACACTGGTAGCAGTTACTTCTGTAAAATATCTGGGAGTATGCGTGCGGAACGATTTGAAGTGGAATGATCATATAAAATTAATTGTTGGTAAGGCGAGTACCAGGTTGAGATTCATTGGGAGGGTGCTTAGAAAATGTAGTCCATCAACAAAGGAGGTGGCTTACAAAACACTCGTTCGACCTATATTTGAGTATTGCTCATCAGTGTGGGATCCGTACCAGATCGGTCTGACGGAGGAGAGAGAGAAGATCCAAAGAAGAGCGGCGCGTTTCGTCACAGGGTTATTTGGTAACCGTGATAGCGTTACAGAGATGTTTAATAATCTCAAGTGGCAGACTCTGCAAGAGAGGCGCTCTGCATCGCGGTGTAGCTTGCTCGCCAGGTTTCGAGAGGGTGCGTTTCTGGATGAGGTATCGAATATATTGCTTCCCCCTACTTATACCTCCCGAGGAGATCACGAATGTAAAATTAGAGAAATTAGAGCGCGCACGGAGGCTTTCAGACAGTCGTTCTTCCCGCGAACCATACGGGACTGGAACAGGAAAGGGAGGTAATGACAGTGGCACGTAAAGTGCCCTCCGCCACACACCGTTGGGTGGCTTGCGGAGTATCAATGTAGATGTAGATTGGTCTGTAACTTTGTGGGTACGATCTTTTACTCTTCTTATATACTGGAATCACACATACTTCTTTCCCAGTTACTTGGGACTCTGTGGTGGGTGATATATTCACGATAAATGCAAGCCAGGTAAGGGGCCAATGCCGTAGAGTACTCCTTGTAAAATCAAACAAGGATTCCATCTGGACCTGGTGCTTTATTTGCTTTCAAATCTTTTAGTTGTTTCTCTATTCTAGGGATGCTTATTATTATGTTGTTCATACAAGAGTCTATCCAATGGTCAAATGATGGCATGTTTGTATGGTTCTCATGTGTTAATGATTTTTTGAATGTGAAATTTAAAACTTCAGCTTTTGTTTTGCTATCTTCAACTGCCACACCAGACTGCCAGTGATTTTATGTAAGACCAGAATTTTCTCAGGTTCTCGGCCAGATCTTTTGTTAAGGTGTGACAGTGGTAGTTGCTGTATGCTTCATGCATGTATCTTTTCACAGATGTACAAATCTCTATTATACTTCGTTTGTCATCATTTGAACCAAGAGTGCAACAGCCTCTGCTTCCTGGACATCATCCAATTTTCATTATTAAACCGTGGTGGGACTTTTCCACCCTTTATCCACTTCCTAGGCGCATAACTCTCCAGACCACGATTTATGATCTGCTTAAACTTTGCCCATCTCTACAGCCATCTTACTGGAACTAAGTGATGCCAATTCACTGTCTAAGTGAGATGCTAATAACTCCTTATCTGCTCTATCTGGCAGTAACATTCTCCTTACCAAATAACCTAAATTGGAACAATGACATAGATAATGTTGTGGGTAGAACAAACCAAAGACTGTGATTCAGTGGCAGAACACTTAGAAGGTGCAACAGGTCTACTAAAAGATACTGCTTACACCATGCTTGTCCGCCCTATCCTGGAGTATTGCTGTGCGGTGTGGGATCTGCATCAGGTGGGATTGACGGACGACATCGAAAAAGTTCAAAGAAGGGCAGCTTGTTTTGTATTATCGTGAAATAGGAGAGAGAGTGCCTCAGATATGATATGAGAACTGAAGTAGGAATCATTAAAACAAGGGTTTTTTTTGTTATGACGGGACCTTCTCATGAAATTTCAGTCACCTGTTTTCGCTCTCATTGCGAAAACATTCTTTTTGCACCCACCTACAAAGGGAGAAATGATCATCATGGTAAAATAAGATAAATCAGGGCTCACACAGAAAAATTTCAGTACTTGTTTTTTCCGTACGCCATTCAGGAGTGCAACGGTAGAGAGACAGCTTGAAGGTGGTTCATTGAACCCTCTGCCAGGGACTTTATTGTGAATAGCACAGTAATCATATAGATGTATATAGATGAAGGTGTAGACTTTGTCAAAAAGATCTGACCTATTTGTAGTTACAAGCTCTGCGAAGAGCTTCTGTAAAGTTTGGAAGGTAGGAGACGAGATACTGGCAGAAGTAAAGCTGTGAGTACCGGGTGTGAGTCGTGCTTCGGTAGCTCAGATGGTAAAGCACTTGCCCGCGAAAGGCAAAGGTCCCGAGTTCGAGTCTCGATCGGGCACACAGTTTTAATCTGCCAGGAAGTTTCATATCAGCGCACACTCCGCTGCAGAGTGAAAATCTCATTCTGGTATTTCATACTGTTTGTGATGAAATAATTATTTAATAAACTTTTGGAATCATCCACCACAGTGTTTTTTAGAGTTTTCTGTGTGTTGAAGTCATTTAGTAAACTTAGTGATTTAGTTTTCAGCTGACATTTCCTATTGTTTCCAGTGAAACATTCCAGTAAAATTTTTGATTCAGTGTTTTAACTTCATTGAGTGTTCCAGTGGCCACTTGAATTTCTAGTTTTAGCTAATAATTTGGTTTTAGCTCTGTCGGAGGTTTGTGAGTAGTGGGTTATGGTGTGGGAGTTGTTCGAAGTATTTTCATTGGGGGGAATGCAGTGGGGAAGCCAGTGGGCATTCTAATGAAATCCTCTCCTGGGAATGCAGAATGTGTAGTAGAAATAAGTTGATAGAGGAGCAGAGGCGTAAGATCTGTGTCCTTCAGGTTCAGTTACAATGCACAAAGAAGGAACTAGATAGGTTGAGGAGGGTGAGGGGTGTTGGGGAATGGGAACTGGCAGTTGGCAAGAAGGCAGCTAGGAGGAGGAGGTATTCAGGCAGTTACACTTTGCGTATATGCAATAGATTTGGCCAACTGTCAGAGTTGAGTGCAGAGGAGCTTCTTGTAGCTGTACATGTAGGGAACATGCAGCAGTCCTCAGCAGTTAGGAGGCCTAGGTCAGTTGCAAAGTCTAACAGAAAGAAGAAGGTCCTGCTGCTAGGTAGTTCGCACAGTAGAGGTGGGGGCCAGCAGTTGTAGGAAACATTGCAGAGTGAGTACCAGGTCACCAGCATTGTGAAGGCTAGTTCAGGGTTGGCTCAGGACACTGACAGCTTAGGGGAGTTATGTATGAATTTTACAAAGGAGGTTCAGGTAGTGATAGTGGGTGGAGCAGGGAACAGTCTTGATGCGGATGGGGAATATGATGTAGGTGGTAACCAGGCAAAGATAGCTACTCAAACTGGTGGCACTAATGTGCATTTCGTGCAACTGTTTCAGCGTCATGATCGGCCTCATCTTAACACGGCTGTTAGACGCATTAACATGGGGCTGGAGAGGGTGGTAATGGCAGAGGGCATGGGTCACATTTCAGTGGTGCCAGTTGGGTCTATCAGTAAATCGGGTTTCACTAGGCATGGCCTGCACCTCATTAGGTATGTGAAGGGGAGGCTGTCAAAGTTTACAGGTGACAATAGTGGTGGGATCACTCATGGAAAAATTCCTGTAGTAGTTGGTGTTAGAGCTGCATCCTTTTTAGATTGAAGTCAGCTGATAGGTATACTTGCTTAAAGTAAGTCCCTCTAACTAAGGGCTAACCTTCAGAGGATGTCACGTTTCCAAGTAGAGAAGAAATTAGCATATTTCATCAAAATATAAGACCTATTAGAGATAAAGTTTGTGAACTGTTTATAAATGTTGACTCTCAAATTATTGGTGTATCAGAGCACCACCTACATAATTTGACAATTCAGAGGCTACCTTTCCCAAGATACAGATTAGCTGGCTGTTTTTCAAGGCGTTCCTTGCGGGGTGGGGGAGTGGCTACGTACATAAAAAACAGTATTCCATTTGAGTTCATAGACGTATCATGACACTGCACTGAATAGATATTTGAATGTTGTGCAGGGGCAGTTGACTTTAGTGAAACTAAACTTCTAATTGTCGTTGTTTATAAGTCCCATAACTCTGATTTCAGAGCATTTCTGCTCAAGCTAGAGAGGGTTCTTGATTCACTTTGTAGGAAGCAGCAGAAATTAGTTACATGTGGTGACTTCAATATAAATTTTGTATATGATTGGGGGGGGGGGGGGGGAGGAAGGCATGTTGGTAGATGGTAGATCTCCTAAATTCATATGATCTGATGCAGATAGTGTTTTTTCCAACTAGGGCGAAGGGGAACAGTAGCACAGCCATAGACAATATTTTTATTCATTCTTCATTGCTAGACGGGCATTCTGTTAGTAAAAGGGTGAATTGCCTTTCAGACCATGATGCACAAATTATAACACTAAAAGGCTTTTGTACTCAAACAAATGTCACATTTAATTATGAACTATGTAGGAAAGTTAATTCAATAGCAATAAAGAGATTTTTAAACCTTGTCAAGAAACAAGAGTGACAGGATGTTCATAGTGCCGATAACATAGATGATAAATATAATAGTATGAAAGCTTTCACAGTCATCCCGGAAGGTTTACCAGAAGATATAAATATAATACTTTCCTTAACACATTTCTCATGCTCTTTGAGAGTTGCTTTCCATTAGAACGTTCTAAACAGGGTACTAGCAGTAATAGGCAGCCCAGGTAGCTGACTAGTGGGATAAGGATATCACAGTCATAATCGTGCTACAGTAGCCCATTACAAACAGTATTGTAAGGTGCCCAGAAATGTTACTAGGAAGACAAAAGAGTAGGTGGTATGCAAATAGAATAGCTAATTCACAGGATAAAATTAAAACTATATGGTACTTGTGAAGGAAGTGTCTGGTCAGCAGCAGAAGGTCAATGATATAAAGTCAGTTCATAGTACAAATATTTCTGTTATTGATAAATCAGATATATGTACAGTATTTAACAATCACTGTCTCAGCATTGCTGCTGAATTAAATATAAATTTAGTTTCTACAGGGAATCATAACTTTCTAGGCAAATGCCTTTCCGAGACTAATGTCTGAAATACTCCTCTGTGATATAGACAAGGGGGAGATTGAGTCAATAATTAAATCACTGAAGACTAAGGGCTCTCTTGGAGATGATGGAGTGCCTAGCAGAATATTAAAGTACTGTGCTGCACATGTTAGCCCTCTATTTAGCCATATTTGTAATTTTTCCTTTAAGAATGGGCAGTTTCCTGAATTATTAAAATACTCAGTAGTAAAGCCACTTTAGAAAAAGGGAGAAAGGGATAATGTAGGCAATTTTAGACCTATTTCTATGCCATCAGTCTTTGCTAAAATTATTAAAAAGGCTGTGTATGTAAAGATAATTGATCATTTTATATCACATGATTTGCTATCAAATATACAGTTCGGCTTTAGAAGTCGTTTAACAACTGATAATGCTATATTCTCTTTTCTCTGTGATGTACTGAATGGGTTAAACAACATGTTTTGAATGCTAGGCATATTTTTTGATTTAACTAAGGCATTTGATTGTGTTGATCACAAAATATAGCTCCATTAGTTGGATCATTACGGAATACGGGTAGTAGCTCACAATTTGTTCACCTCTTACTTTAGCAACAGCAGCAAAAGGTCATTATTCACAATGTTGTGAATGGCTGTGATGTGGGGTCTCAGTGGGGTATGGTCAAGTGGGAGGTGCCCCAGGGATCAGTTTTGGGGCCACTCCTGTTCCTTATTTATACAAATGACCTGCACTCTAGTATTACTGGTAACTCTAAAATATTTCTGCTTGCTGATACCACTAGCTTGGTAGTATAGGACATTGTGTGCAACACTGGCTCAGTTTCAAATAGTGCAGTTCATGACCTAAGTTCATGGCTTGTAGAAAATAAACTAATGCTAAATCACAGTAAGACTCAGTTTTCACAGTTTCTAACCCACAATTCAACAAAACCTGATGTTTTAATTTCACAGAATGGGCATATGATTAGTGAAACTGAACAGTTCAAATTTATAGGAGTTCAGATGGATAGTTAACTAAAAGGATGTTTTTGGCTCAGAAATGGGCAGCTTGCGCAATAAGTAGTGTAAATTCATGAACCTCTTGTCAACCCCTGTCCACGAGTCCGGGTATTTTCACAATGGCCTCTCAATACATATTTTCTTTACTGTCATTTCTTGTTTACAGTATCAGCTTATTTCCAAGAATAAGCAGCTTTCACTCAGTTAATACTTGGCGGAAATCAAACTTGCATTTGAATTGGACTTCCTTAACTCTTGTGCAGAAAGGTGTGCAGTATACTGCTGCATCCATTTGCAATAACCTACTGCCGAAATTCAAACATCTTTGCAGTAATCCACACATGTTCAAATTGAAACTGAAGAGTTTCCTCATGGGTCACTCCTCCTATTCTGTCGAGGCAGTCCTTGAAAAATTAAGCTGATTCTTGTTTTATTGTTGATTGTGTTACTTAAACTTGTGGGTAGACTTTTTTTGGGTTCATAAACATTTTATTTTTATCTGTTATTACTTTTATGTTGTAATTTCATGTACTGAAATATTCCATGACCTTGGAGATTTGCTCCTCAATTTAATCCTACGGAACTTGATGTGTAAATAAAATAAAAATAAAACCTCAACTTCGACCTCATTAGGGATAATATTTTTGTCAACTGCAATGAACATTCCCCTTACAATGGGTAGTACATCTATACCTAATACAACTGATCTCAAGGAATTCACATTCAGTGAAATAATTTCAAATCATTTCATACAGTTGTGGATTATCAAAAGTGTCTGTTCTTTCAGACATGCATGTGAGTACCCCTATCCCATGTTCTTCAATCTGTATGTTAAGTAAAACAGGAGAAAGAAGGAGAAATTTGAAAAACGCATGAAGGCAGGGTAAGTAATAAAAACTGTGAGGTTTGCCAATAATATGTCAGGGATAGGAAAGGGTGAACTGAACACAATGATTAGTGCCTTGAAAAGAGGTTATAAGATGAATACCAACTAAAGTCAAGTAAGAGAAGGGGAATGCAGTTCAACTAAATCAGTCAATGTGGATGCGAAATGAGACCTAAAAGTAGTAGATGAGCTTTGCTATAAGAGCAACAAAATAATTGACAATGTCCAAAGTTGAGAGGACACAAAAAGCTCACCAGCAATAATGGCAGTGTGCTGTTGAAGAACAGAAGTTTGTTAAAACTGTATATAAATTCAAGTGTTAGAAAGTCTTCCATGAAAGTAAGTATCTGAAGTGTAGCCATACATGGAAGTAAAACATGGTCAATAAACAGCTCAGACAAGAAGTGACTACAAACACTTGAAACATGGTGCTACGAAAGAATGCTGAAAATTTGATGGGCAGGTTGGATAACTAATGAAGAGTTACCAAATCGAACTGGGGAGAAAATAAATTTAGGGCACAACTTGGCTAAAACAAGGGAGAAGTTGATGGGCACATCCTGAGATATCAAAGAGTCCTTAGTTTGATAATCCACATCTATGCTGCACAAGCAACCTTATGGTGTGTGGCAGTGGTTAATTTGTGTACCACTAACTATCTCTTGATATTTCTCTTGTTATTCTTCTTGGTCCTTTGGCTCAGAGCCTAAACTGATGAACTGATGCATCTCTCTTGGTATCCTATCACACGTCATTCACTTTACACAACTGTTACACTTACACCTTACTGAGCCTATCTGCTACTGTAAAGGTACTTCCTTAACCATCTTACTGATCTCTTCACTTCCTTCTCCTTCTCCCTCCCCCCCCCCCCCCCTCTCTCTCTCTCTCTCTCTCTCTCTCTCTCTCTCTCTCTCTCTCCCCCCCCCCTCCAGCCTTCCCCCTCCCCCTAGCATTTATCCCATCATACGGAGTCCATTGTTTTTCAAGATTTGTCACATTTATGTTATTTTACCTTTGTGGTATCTGTTTAGATGAGTGTGGAAAACTGCCTAAAAGCCACACACAGGCTGACAGGCTATCAGACTAACAAACATTAATCTGCTGTAAAGATTCAGTTTGGATCGGGCTCCCCTCTCCGTTCCACACACTACCATGCTGCACTTCAAGCTATGAGTAGCTCTGTTACTCCCACTCTGTGCCTGTGAAATTTCATTTATATACTTGTATCTTGTTTAAATACCTTTTCTTTATTGCCCAAGTTTCAGAAGCATTTATCAGAATAGATACGTAGTAGGATCAAGCATCTTTATCCCACATCAACCTCTTGACACTTCTTAGAAATGCTGCTGCTTTCATCTCTGTCTCACCAATTTATCATTTCTTCCACTTGTTTCCACTGTGCTTCCATGATATTTTAACATGTCATTATATTTCAGTTGTTCCCCTTCCAATATGAGTTCTGCAGTAGTCCTCTCCCTCTTCCTGGTCATTGTTGCTTCATCTTCCTTATTCCCCCAAACCTCCTCTCTATGTCACCCTTTTTATTATGTCATCCACAACAAACACAAAAAGTAAGGATCAAAGTGCACTTCCCTATTTTAAACCCCTTCTCTGCTTTGCCCAGTCTTTTAACTCATTTTATACTTTACCATAACTTGTATTTCAGTTATATATTTCTGTCAATTGCAGATTTTTGCATGCCCTTGTTCTTCAGACCTTCCCAAGCCTTATTATGGCACACTGCCTTACACCTTCTCAAGATCCAGAAAGAGCATCAGCAAATCTTGCCCATAATCATAATGTCTCTCTTTAAGCTGTCTTAAGACAGATATAAGGTCTATTACTGACCTCCCTGGCCTGAAGTCACAGAATTACAGACCAATACATCAAACCCCATCTGTTGCTAGAATCTGAAAGATACTCTGTATTTCAATGCATGAAGTTCCCTGGAGGAAAAGAAGGTTCTGTCCAGGGATCTCCAGGGATCAGTATGGATTTTACATTGACTCATCATTTACATTCTACCAGGACTTTGAGGTAGTAGAATGTCATCTCATGTTACATATGTAACTGTGATGCTCTTTTCACTGCAGTTTTTTTCCCCCACTTGGATTTCTAAGGATTGAAATAATTCCAAGATGCATCATGCATACTTTGTGATCAATAAAGTCATTCCTCCCTGCTGTATGACTTTATGACTTTTTATGCAACCTAGCCAGCTTAACTACAGATTCACACATATTTAGAGCAAAAGTATTCGAAGAAGACTGCTTAACAATTATGCTGTATGTCATAACCAAAATTTATATTCCAGAGTCTTTTAATTTACAAAAGAGCACAGAAATATAACTTACCTTCTGCAACATTTCACATGGTGATCTCCATGTAATTCTCTCAAGTTTGAGAAATCCTACAGAGAACCATAGAGCAAGCATTTCTTTCAGTGTGATGTTCAGCTGTTGGAGTGATGGGAGCAAAGGATTCCCCACTTCGGTCTCAGAAATAAGTGACTGTAATACATAACACAATGGACATCAGAAGCTTTGTATTACAGTAGCTAAACTAAAAGTCTTTAAAATTAGCACATGTAAAACTGAACACTTGAAACAGTTATGATTAACCACGGAATGTTGTTGAATAATATACATACCACAATGAAAGAAGCAAGGAAAAGTACAGAAATATACACACAGGGCATATAACAATAATGGGAGTCTGAAAAAAACAGAAGCTAAAAACTGTTTCCATTAGAAAAACACTATTCAAATTTTGTACTTTAAAACCCTGCTCAGTAACACATTTTCACAGTTATCTTTCTTGTCGGACAGCACAAATGATACCTTTGTCCACTGTTAATGAAGACCTTGGCCCCCAAAATTCTCACAAACACACTCACACCATCAAGAAGGGATTGTATGAAAAGAGAGTAAAACTTTAAAATAGCCAACTGCAAAAACTTTTAAACCAGCTTAGATTTGCTAGTGCAAATGACAGAGGCTCTAAAAGAGAATTACCCATGCTTACTTAGAGATATGAAGTATACCTCATGCATCCCAAGGGGAGATGTAAGTTAACAGTGCATCACAGATTTGTCTCAGGATGCCAGCAGTCTTTTGGCTATCTATGGGAGAGGTGTCCTTAATGAAGACAGAATATGGACTGGAGAACAGTTCATGTGTGTAACAACATAGGGAAAAAAAGGCTACTTAAGAAACTAAGTATTACAATAAATAGTCAAAACACATGGAAAATAATAAGGAATTTGAGTGGAGACAATATAATGCTCCATATAATCAAATGCAACAACACACAACATAATATATCAGGTGCTGGTGGATGGTGATGCCTCGAGAAAGAAAGACAGTAAAAAAGGAAAACAAAATCAGCAGGCATTGGGAGGGAGTTCACCTTTCTTGCATAAAAAACTTGAAAAATCTTAAATAAATAAAAAAATGGGAAAGCTACAGTACTGTATGACATCCAAATGGAACAAATTAAGAACACTGGAATTTCAAGGTGATACTGGATCCTTCAAGTATTTAATGGCTACAGTGGTGGTTGCAAAGTTTGAAAGGTTTAGAGGAAAGAAAAATAGTGCTGAAACAAAGAAAGGATCCACCTAACTCAAATAGGTTATTCTTCTATCTCACACCCGAGCCATCTTTATAAAATATTTGAGACAGCTTTGTTAAACAGACTGATACCTATTAGAGATCCCTTTCTAAACACAAACAACCAATTTTCACAACAGGTAAATCACACACAGGAAAGGTGCTAAAGCTGATACAGCATATTAAAGAGAGTGACAGGTGTTGTTTGTATGGACCTTTTGGTACACACAGTTAACCATCATAGCTTATATGTGGAATTATATGACTTCAACACAGGATACCATCTGTTAAGAATCATAAGAATTCTGCTGAGAAACAGGAGGTTCTTAGTTTGAGTCCATGCCAAGTGAAGTGAAGCTATAAAAAAACTGGCTGCCACAAGGAACTCATGCACATGCACACAAATTACCAATTAAATGGTGCAAGATCCTTTGTATATGCTGATATGGTTGGCAGCCCAAGAAAAATATTTCAAGAAGGTTGAGGTGAAACTAACTGCTTTGGAAAGAATGACATTTCTGTCAAGCAGGTGATGACAGTGATGCAATGTTTTGATAGTAATTTAGTTATTCTTAACAAAACTGCTTTTTATGAAGGAGTAAATATGAATGTGCTGGATAACTAAATTATTCTCATAAGTAACAGCAGTCTCTACTTACTATTAGAAACTTCATCTGAAGCACAAACCATCCAACACCCTATTGCAAGCTTCCAATTTTCAAAACAGAGAAGCTCAAAGGAAACAATGTCATATGGAAAGGAACTGCACTGCAGTACCACAAAGTTGGCATAGATCTGGAAGAGACCTTTTCTTCATGACACAATCAGTAAATACCAAACAAAAGGTTACAAAACTCATCAATTTTCTCTGGAAACATGTCAACCTGAAGCAGGGAAGTATATGACCAATCCTGTATGCAAATGTTTTTGTGCTTTGCTAATCAGCAGGAGGATATGCATGCAAAAAAAGGACAGGAAACCTGCTAAAATATAACTGGGTGCTTAAAAACATAAGTGGTAGACAAACTGTATTAAGTCTCTGGAACAGCACCAACATTTCAGTGATAATACAATACAATTGATGGGTAGAGGTCAACTATCTGCACCTGGGTGGGTGACATTCACTGCACAGTCACTAGCCACACCAAAACAGAAATTACTACCAAAGAGTCCTTCATAAACTATATCATCAGTTGCATATTCCCCCACCAAGTAAGAATGATGAATAGGCAGCATTAAAGAGAGAAAACTTATCTGAGAAGTTAGTTCTTGGTTCACAACATAAGTGAGCCACATGGAAAGCCCTGAACTGGCTTTGTACTGGAGTGCCAGGGACTAGAGGAGAGCTCTCTATGGAGACTATGCCATGACACATACAATGTTGAAGGCTGCCATTTGTATTTATAATACTCTAATATACATAGGCAACAGACAGCAGTTACAGTTAGAAGACAGGTTCTTTATTACAGTTCTCAAACAGTAATGTACAAAGGGTTGCAAGATCATACATCAACATGATTGCATAGACACCACTTATTTTCAGTATTCTTCTTCACTTTCTCTATTCTGATTTACCTCTATATATTACTCCTTCTTCTACTTTGACAACTTATTTTGAGCGGAAAAAAAAGAGGGTCGCAGGTCCCTCAAGCACATGCCAAAGTCATTGCACAACATGCTCCAATTTTACTTTTTCGCAAACTGTAATTATGGAAATAGTACAATGATTACTCAGAAGAATGAATTATGTAAAAAGAATACAAATGGAAAGCATTTTATAAAGGGTGATTTTTAATGTGCTGGGTACACATCACAATAGAGAAGTCTGTGTGAACATTAGCTTCCCTGGCTCTTCTTCTTATTATTTATCTATTTTTAATTATTAGGTAAAAGCTTTCATCAACCCAAGGGTCACTTTGAACACCACAATTCTGCCCTACACATGGTCCCATTAAAGGTTGTATACCATTGCCTGTGAACTGTCTTAACCGCCTGTTGTAGGGGGGACACTTTAACATGGACTCTGAACCATGGTGCAACTCAGCATTTTTCAAACTGATAAGCACTGGCAGGGGTGAAGAGTGACAGATAAAGTTCCAAGAACTGAATGTAGATTGAAGTGGAGACCTTCGGATCTGTAGTCTGACACTTAACCAATGAGCCAGCAAGTTATTGGTACTGTAGCAGTAAAGTGTACAAGACCTTGAAAGTGTGCGTGCTCTGATTCACATAGCTGGAACAGATTTTTCTTTCTACAGTTTACCTACAACTAATCAAATAGTTTATCATCAACAGACATTGCACAGAATTGATCCTCCCTGCTCTCAGTTGCAAGACAATGCCAGGCAAAGTGAGACACTTCACTTCTGCAGAGTTAATGATATTTTGTCCTGAAATCACATTTTGATCTCTGTTAACGGCTGAAACTATCTTCCCAACATTATCATCACTAGTATCTACAAAGCAAATCACTTGTATAATTTCTGATGCCTCTATTTTCTGCTAGAGCTTACAAAGGTGTGTATCTTTCCCCCTCCATCCCCCACACCAATCCCCCAGCCCACCTGCACCTCCCAGATACATATGAATGTCATAGCAGTTCATGTGCAACCTACACAGTCACTCTTATAGGCAACAATACAAGTTCTGAGAACCCACATCATAAAAAAATTACACTCAGTACTTGGAAAACTTAATTATTATTGGAGATTTATCCCAAATGTTTCAATAACAGCTACACCGTGAAATAAAGTTGGTAATTAGGACATGTCCACCCCTCCAAAGTTGCCTAACCCATTTCACTCCAGCAGACGTTTCTCCCTACGGTCTTGGTGCAGTCTGTACCATTGTGCAACTCGCTAGTCAAAACATACTACAGCCTAAGCTTCAAGGGCCTTACTACAGATATAGAAGAATTAATCACAATCTAAAGCAAAGCTCTCATAATTATTTTTGTTGTACAAGAATTGCAAAAGCATGTTTCTGAGACTATTTTGAGGTGGTCAAAAACTGAAAATCATTGCTGGCATTTTTGCATCCCTAACTATTGTATTCCCAAATGAACCCTTCAAAGACTGCACCCCTGGCCCCTCTTGTTATCAGCACAACACTTCTTCCACATCAACAGTTTGGTGTGCCAACAATGACACAGTACTATGGCTACCTGTGAGACCTGACAATAGTTCTGACACTTCTGCAAATATGTGCTGCCATACCTCTTCCTACACGTCTCACAGCAGTCTGTGCTGCAAAAGCTGGTTATTCAGGTTTTTGACAAGTGGTCACATTAACATGTCCGGACACTGTACATTTCCCTGGTTTCTCCACAGTTACACTGGACTGCTACACTTTGGCAGACAACTGGGAACACCTTGTTTCTTCTGCACTGTAACATTTTCTATAAACTGAAATATGTATTTGGAATGATTCCCAGAAGGACTGCATAAATGAGCCGTTTTGTTGGGTTAGTTGTTGATGCCCATACTACTGGGTTGTGATTTGAAAAAGTTTAATGGTTCCATCTCAGTCCTATAAGCAGCATAAGAAATAGGGGTCCATTCAGCAGAGCCCTGCTTGCCTGGATGAGCTTTATACAAGTGAGCTGCAGCAGGTGCCCCATAAGTTGCCTGCTAATGGCTGTTCCACCTCAAAAGCCATGGGCCTCATCAGTGCACAGCACAACTTGAGATTTTTTTTTATGTATAGAAAGTTACAACATCCTCATGATCTGGGCAGTTAAGACAAGATTCTAATTCCCTGTAACAAACAACATTCCACTTATGTACCGAAAAGTGGTCAATGAAGCATGCACTGAGCTTCCAATTACGGAGGCCAGGTGGCACTTACCAGTAAACAGCTCACAAAACCCAGGCTCATCTAGCACATACCCAGCTGACTAAGGTTGAGCTCCCAGAGGTGCTCACCATTTAGAACGATCCGGGAGGCACGTGTGGCTTTATCGACAATACCACGGACGCGGTGAGCATTACCCCCCATGTAGGAACATGTGAGGCAATAATGATCCTATGACTTACGTTAGAAAATATAGATTAAAGAAACGTGAACCTACATTTATAGCATCTGTAGATATAGAGAAAGCTTTTGACAAAGTTGTCTGGAATACATTCTCTGTAATTCAGAAGGTAACAGGGATAAAATACAGGGATTGAAAGGTTATCTACAACCTGTACCAAAACCAGACTGCTGTTATGCAAATTGAAGGACATGAAAGAGAAGCAGTGATTGAGAAGGGAGTGAGACAGGGTTGTAGCCTTTCCTTGATGTTATTCAATCTGTACATTGAGCAAGCAGTAAAGATAATGAAAGAAAAATCTGGAGAAGGAATTAAAGTTAAGGAAAAAGAAATAAAAAGTATAAGGTTTGCTAATGACACTGTAATTCTGGTGAAGACCGCAAAGGACTTGGAAGAGCAATTGAATGGAGTGGATAGGGCCTCATCGATAAAAGTAAAACAAGGAAAATAAAATGTAGTCGAATTTAATCATGTGATGCTATGGGAATTAGATAAGAGTAGAGTGAAGAGCTGCATCAAACCAGTCTCTGGAGTGAAGACCACAACACCGCCACAACAACATGCTGCTTACAACTAAAAACAATGTTTAAATGAATTTACACCCCAAGTTGAATACAAGATTCGTCTCATATCCTGTTATGCTTCAGTAAATCATTGTGCACTAGAAAGTGAGTGAGTGGTTTTAGACTTTTCCCTGGATAAATATTTATGGTTTGTGATATTTAAGATGGATAAAAAATGTTTATGATTTAGGTAAAAATGAAAATGAAGTCTAGTCAGGACAGATGATACATCACTGTCAAAACTGGTGAGATATCACAAGCTTTATGACAAAAGGAGTGTTAGCCACTAGAGGGAAAAACAATGCACAATGGGAGGTCCTTAAAAAAATGATGGGATGACTCATCACACAATCAATATGCAGCAGTCAGATACCAATAAAATGTTTACTAATGTTGTATACTGCTCTAGTATATGATAATCAAATAAAACAAAAAATCAGAAAGGACTACAGAGTACTTACTTACCAAGATATCGGTACGCAAGTCAACCAAAAATTTGACACCTGTTTCGAGCCGACTCACATGTGTGAAAAGCCAGGAGTAGGGTGGTGTCAAGAAGTTCCTTAATCTTTCCTCTGCCTTCAGAATCTGTGCAGTGTCACATGAAGTCTGGAAAAAAAAAAAAAAAAACAAAGCACTGGAACAATATGTGCACTTCTTTGGTTGAGAAAGTGAAAGTAATAAAAAACTGACATGTTACCTCTGAACTTGGTAAACATTCTGCTGCTTTTCTGACTGCTGTATGATCTACAGAATGCTCGGTAGACAATGCTTTGAGAAAGCCATATCTGTGAGGCTTTAGAAGACATTTGTAGGCTGCACACAAGTTTTTTACTTTACTCTGCAACACATAAAGTGACAACAAGGGACTAATTCTACTGTAATTTAACTTCAAGGAAAACAATTCATTTAAAGTATAACATGTAAAATAAAGAAAGACAACACTCTCCTGCAGTTGATTGATGTGATGCATAGAAACAGGCAATAGAAAACAGTACTTACACTAGCTTTCAAGCTCTCACTCTTTCTCTGGTGAAAGTGCATTCATTCCTTCACACAAACACACAGATGCACACACCTGCTGTGAGACTGATATATATATATTTCAAATATAAACTGTTTACCTAGCAAATAAATAGTAGTGTCATTTTATATCATATTCATGTTACTCACACTTACTGAAATATGCTTTCCATTTTTTAAAAGAAAAACAGTGAAGGCAATTATTCTACCAATTGCTAAGAAATATTATAAACCATATCATATTTCAAATGTGCCCACTACACCACCTGTGCCGCATTTTCTATTTTTGCTGTTTTCAGTTCTTATATTAATACTGAATGAATATTCTGCCCCACTCCTTTCAACATTATTCATTTGCAAGGCAAGTTCAGAAACTGACACAGCAGTTGAGCATAAAATATACACAAGAAATCATTGTGAAATAACACTTGGAGAAATAACTTACTGACATTTATAAAAATGTATTGAGTTAATAAATGACATGTTAGAATACAATCTCAACTTACTAGTTAAGATACAAACCAGTAAACCCATGATTCTTTAAAGAATCAAACTCTTATGTATAATACAGCTTCAACTGTCTGATAACTTTAAACATGAGTTCATGTGTTATATATTTGACAGGAAGTATGTATGCCATATGTAGTTAGGAAAGGTATGAAATTATGCTTACTGTTTGTCGGAAGTTGGTAGGTGTTTCATTATGAAACACTGGATGAATATAGTGTGCGTAATTTGCGCTCCATTTTAAGCAAAATCTAATTTTTCATTCATCACAATGTTTACCACATCATATTTCCTGAATTGTGTCTCATACAACAACATAATTTCGCAGGTTCATTCAGTGGGATATGTGGATACTGTCTGCAAACTACACTGCAAACAGAGTTGGTAGTAAAGAAGTAATAAATTAAAATGCCATACCTGATACTTAAGTTTGACTGCATCATACCTCTTAATAAGTAGATTATGACAGCATTTCAAATTTGGCAATAATTATGCGAAATATTGAAAATCAAATTTTTGTTGCCCTTGGCAGCCATTAGATAGGCAACCTGCAACTGGAAACTGGGTTCCAGGGTTACAATTTAGTAATAAAGATAGCAATAAAATGCTGCATAAATAATAACTTAAATTTCCTTCCTTTTATTTAAAAATCATGTAATTACTGTCATCATATTCAGTTAAAGTTAGAAAGGGGGATGGGGAATGCTCTGACAGAAAAAATAAAGGCAATTAACATGTTTTATTCGTTTTCTGCTGCTTACACCAAAAATTTACAGTTACATATTAAAGAGAAATGCAACATAATAAAGCAAGAACAAATTTATACAATTCCTAACTGTAACAGAGCAACCTCCTCTCTCTCTCTCTCTCTCTCTCTCTCTCTCTCTCTCTCTCTCTCTCTCTCTCTCTCTTTCTCTCTCTCCCCCCCCCCCCTCCTCCTCCTCCCCCCCCCAACCCCCTCTCCCTCTGAATTTAATTTTTATCATACGAGGTGGGGGGTACTACTTCAATTTTGAATAACTAATTTTTAAGCTCATGCTGAATATTTCAGTATTTTAATTCATCTCAGACAGATTTTCTGGTGCTTATATTATGTGCTGAGGTCTGTGACTGTTCTTGTCTGTCATTTTTTGAATGAGCATGACTATAGGCCCTAGAATCCTTCATGAGATATCTTTGGAAAATCAAGCTTTTAAGACCCTTCCTTTCTCTTCACAATTAAAGGCGAATACCGAGACTGTATTACTATTTCATTTTTGCCTGTAAGAGTGCAGGTAAACTGAATTTATGAATTCTTGTGTTGGATAGCATATTAACAATAGCATTAACCATGCATGTCATAAACCCAGCTTAACTAATGCTCTTCATTAATTTTAGGCAGAGGTTTTCCAATTAAAGTTAGCTTGGAGGAATAACAGAGATTCCACAGCGGTGGGACTGAACCACAGCCTGTATTTTTTATCAGAGGATGATCGATACTGGCCAAAACTGGTAATTTGATTAGAAACAAATGTGACTGTGCCAGGTAATTAAATTATTTTCTAATTCATTATGTTACTTTTGAGCAAAAGGTCTGGTATTACATTTCAGTCCTGTGTGTGCACATCTGAAATAATAACTAACAATGCAAATCGAAGATAATTTGTAGTATATTTATCAAAAACAAGCAAGTACCCACAACAGAATGATCTACATCTACACACATGTACTCTGCAAACCACTGTCAGTTGCATGACAGAGGGTACTTGCATTGTATCACGTTAGGATTTCTTCCTATTCTATTCACATTTGCCTAAATGCCTCTTTGCATGCTGTAACTAGTCTAGCCTTGTCTTCACAGTTCCTATGGGCATGATACATAGGGGCTGAGTATATTTCTAGATTCTTTATTTAATAATGGTACTGGCAACTTTCTAAATAGGAATTCACATGATAATTCCCATATATCTTCAAGCGACAGTCAATTCAGGTTTTTTAACATTTCCCTGGTGCTCTTCCATGAGACAAACAAAACTGTGACCAATTGTGCCACCTTTCGTTGTATACAATCAGTATCCACTGTCAGTCCTATTTTATAATGTCCCCACAGGCTTGCATTTTCCCAGTATTCTGACAACGAACCAAAGCCTGTCATCTGAATTATCTATGACAGCCAATGTGATCATTTCATTTCATATCACCACAAATTATTACATGCCGGTACTTGTATGAGTTGACTCATTCAACCAGTAACTTAAAGATATTTGTGAACCTTTTTTCAGATAACCCCTCTTTGCAGATCTTCTTTTTCCTCATCTTATTCCTTGTCTTCTGGGGGTCAGCATATTATTCTGCATTTGGCAGTGTTAGTGGTAGTGGGTGGCCAGATGCCCTTCGTGTCACCACCCATTCTTCCTCTGGGACAGAATTTGTGTACCTCATCTGCCTGCAACTAGTGTTGTCAATGTGAAAGTGTGAAAATGTTTTCAAAATGTTTGAGAGTAATGTAACTGAGGGGTGAAGTGGCTACCAGCCTGGGGTTCACCACGTCAGATGTGAGAAATAGCCTAAAAACCACACCCAGACCGGCTGGCACACCAGCCCTTGTCTTTAACTGCTAGGCAGATTCGAGCCACAGCCAGCATATCTCCCCGTAGCCCAGATATGGTGTGCTAAAATATGTAGCTGTCCAGGTGGGTCCCTCCCTCTACCATTATATGTAAAACTCTGAGTTTACTGTTTACTACTAAGTATCCCAGATCAATAAAATACAACATCGACAACAAGAGCCCCAAAACACTTCTCTCAGTCACACCTTAATTTACTTCTACACCTATCTATGACTCTCCATCCAAGGCAACATGCTGCATCCTCACTAACAGGAAATTCATAATCCAGTCAAAAACTTTGCTTGACAACCCATACAATCACGTTTTTCATAAAAAGCATAAGCATGGTGCAGAGTCAAATGCTTCTCAAATGTCAAAAAACACTCAAACACTTAATTTCCTTTGATCCATGGCTTTCAGCGTGTCATGCAAGAAAAGTGAGAATTGAACTTTGCAAGACCAATGTTTTTGGAATCTGTGTGGGTTGGCATTTTGTTCAAGATACCTCATCACACGTGAGTTCAAAATATGATCTAAAATTATACAACAGATGGGCATCAATGAAATTCATTGATAGTTGACAGATTTTTTCTGTTACTCTTCTTGTAGACATTTGTGACCTGTGCTTTCTTCCAACCACTGGGTATAGCTTTTTGTTTGAGGTATCTACTCTATATTATGGTTAAAATCTAATTCCATGAGGCCATGGAGTGTTGTTAATTTTAGCAATTCCCACAGTTTCTCAAAGGCACTTACACTAATACCTGTATCACTCATTTTTGAAGTGGTGAGAAAATTGAACTGGGCCACTACTTCTGCATTTTCCTTTGTAAAGGAGTGATAAAAACTGAGTTCAGCATTATGGATTACCTCAAAGAAAATGACCTATTGACACATAGTCAGTATGGATATGGAAAATATCATTCTTATGAAACACAATTAGGTCTTTATCCACATGAAGTAATGAGAGCTATTGATAGGAGATCTCAAAATGACTTCATATTTCTAGATGGCTTTTGATACAGTTCCTTACAAGTGGCTTCTATTCAAATTGCACTCCAAAGGTGCAACATCTCAATTGTGTGACTGGATTGGCACAGTATATGGTAACTGATGGCAATTCACTGTGTAAAACATAAGCGATACCTGGTGTTCCCCAAGGAAATGTTATAGGCCCTCTGTTGATCCTAATGTATATGAACAATTTAGGAAACAATCAGAGTAGTACTCTTACATTGTTTGCAGCTGATACTGCCACTTATTCTCATCTTAACTCATGATCACAACCAATTGCAAAATGATTCACACAAGATATCTGTATGGTGCAAAAAAGTGGCAAGTGACGGGGAACAGTGCGGTCATTGGTCGCATCGATCGGATTAGGGAAGGAAGTTGGCCGTGCCCTTTCAAAGGAACCATCCCGGCACTTGCCTGGATTAGAGAAATCACGGAAATCCTAAATCAGGATGGCCGAACGTGGGATCGAACCGTTGTCCTCCCGAATGCAAGTCCAGTGTAGTGGCAACTGACTCTAAATAATGAAAAGTGCGAGGTGATCCACATGAGTTTGAAACTATACTCAAATTTCAATCACCAACTTTCTCCTCCAAATGCAAAAATATTTTGTTAACACCCAACTATATACATCATGAAAGGGTTAACATAATAAAGCAAAAGAAATCAGAGCTCCCATAGAAAGTGCCCATTTTTCTCATGGGCATTTTGAGAGTGGAACAGTAGAGAAATAGCTTGAAGGTGGTTCGGTGAACCCTCTGCCTGGCACTTAATTGTGAACTCCAGAGTAGTCATGCAGATGCAGATTTATATTTCTGTTTTTGGTTTGTTACCCTCAATTTCAGATTCTGTGTCATCCATTAGTTTCTGAACACTAATCTTGGTGCCACCAAAATCTTTTATACATGACCAGAATTTCTTGGGGTTTTGTGAGAGATCTTTTCATAAGATTTTGTTATGGTAGTCACTGAAGGCTTCACTCATTGCCCTTTTGAGAGCCCAATGCAGTTCATTCAGTATCTCTCTCTATAGGCTTATGTTTTGTTTTGCACCTATTATGCAGTAGTCACTGTTCCTTTGGAACTTTTTGTACAGTGACTGTATTCCGTGGAGGATACCTTCCATCCTGCACAGTTCTAATTCACGCATGTCTATCCAGTGCTTGGTCAACTATTCTTTTGAACTTGGAGCACATTTCCTTTACAAGTTCTACCATAGAGGTAAATGGATTGACTTTCTCTTTGATGTATGACACAATTGCATCTTTATCTAGCTTACTAAATATGTGAATCTTTCTGCTTGTTTAGTTTCCATTTGTACATTAATAATCATTGCTGTTACTAATGGGTCATGGTTACTGAAACTATTTTCAATCAGGATATTTTCGAAGAGGACCAGCATATTTGTTGCCATTAAATCTAATATATTTCCATTATGAGTGAGTTTCTGTTTTCAGGGAAAGCATTTAGTGTTATTTCACAGGATGTCATGTCCTAGGAACCAATTATAAGTTAATGTTGTCTACTACCTCTACTGATACAGAGAGTTGTTCATGCAACTTTGCATGTAGTTTCAATTTCTGTTTTGGTGGATTTGAGTTTCTTCTCTATTAGTAAAAATACACCACCTCAATTTCCTATTAGCCTATCCTTTCCACACTCACTTAGATTTACCCCAGAAATCACACTGCTATCAAAGTCAGGTGTTAGCAAGCTTTCTGTTCCTAGTATTATATGAGCCCTACTGCTCTTCAGGGCTGCTTTAATAACCAATTGCTGTGAGATTAACATGGAAATGATACTCTCTGCATTTTGTTCTGTAGATAAAAACCTTGAACTTGCTGTGTGTACCATTCCATAATATTTTAAATTCCGCATGATGATATCACAGTTCACACACTCAAAAGTCTTAGCCAAGTCACACAATATTCTCAGCAGTAACAATTTTTGAATTATTGATTCTAGTATATCACCTGTCAAAGTAAATATAGCCTGTTCAGCTCACCGATCTTTTTGAAATCCAAAGTGTCTGGTATACAGTGTTTTCTTGTACTAACTGTGATCTTCTCTAAAAGTTTTGAAAATTCTGGCAATGAGACGGGTGGTAATTCTTTACTAACATTCTATCTCTTTTTTTGTGAAATGGCTTGGAAAATAGCATGTTTAAGTCTGGACATATAGACTGCACATGGTGGCATTCCATGTTGCCTCCCATGGATATGATGCACTTATCTCTGACAGAGGAGCAACAGGGACTGATACCCACATGAGTTACAGGACCTATGTTAAATCCTAGTGTATCAGTGCAACATTGCGTTCTTACACATCCCAATTTGACATGTACTTCCGTGATGGTTTACGAGGTGACAAATCCATTCTTACCGCTCAGTTGAGCTCGGCTGGCAAGGCCACACCAGAAGATTTCCCAGTTTTCTACTCGGGTTACTAGAGCAGTATGATCTTTTCTAGCATATACCATCTCATATGGTGGAAGCAACTCTGGTATATATGGTACACACTTTAGAATTGCACACAGCTATAACCTAAGGTATATAAACATATCAGTCAGTATGATGGCTGTTCACATAATAACTTAACATCTTACTGACAGTATGATGGACACACTCCATTCTTCCGTTTCGCTGGGAGTGGCTAGTTCTGAGCTATTGGATCTGCAATAGATGGCGTAGCTGCTTAAGCAACTCTGACATAATGTTTATCCCCTGATCTGTATCTATTGTCAGAAATGCCAAACTCTAGTAATCAGTTGTGTACTGTGGCATTTGCCACCATACTCGCTTGTTGATTCGGGATTGTAACAGTTGCAACATAGTGTGAAAAGTGATCTATTGAGGTTAACACGTAGTGATTACCCACCGGTGTTAGGTTGACCAGACCTAAAATGTCCATGCCCATCACTTAGAATGGCTTGTATGCCTCCAGGAACCTTTGAAACAGTACTCACTGGTGACTGAGATTGTCACATTGTGTGCTTGGCATACAATTTGTCACATACTGATTGATATCCTGCTTCCTTGCCCTCCACCAATTTGCTCAGCTATTCAACTAACAATTTTTATTCAGCCCCCAAGACTTGCTAATATGACGTCACATGCTTCCCTCAACAATTCATCCTTCAAAGCAACAGATACCAATATGCATGCCTCGTACTTCATCATCCTATACAAGAGCCCCTCATGTGTTGTGAACTGTGGCTGCGTTCTAAATAACTGGCAGACCACTACCCAACAGCATTCTCTCATGCTCTGGGCCCAATGCTGGCTGCAGCCTGCAGCCCATTTATCAGCAGAGTTCACCTGCAGCAGTTCTAGTGCAGCCCAGGATTCCAATTGGACATCAACCCAGTGCAGCCTTGGACACCAACTGGACAGCAACCTAGACACCAGCCAGACATCACCTAGGATGTCATCACCTGCCTGAGCCCATTGGCATCTGTCCATCCCAGCAGCTGCCGTTGGTTGGGGATCTTGTATCCCATCAGCTGCCAGCACTCTGCCAACTTCCCAACAGCTAGGTTGCACCCCAAGCCCAACTGGACACTGGTCAGCCATCGGTTGCCAGCAATTTGCCAACATCCCATCCACCACACATCAACAAAGCTGGACACCATCTAGGACATCGACCAAATGCTGACCAAGGACCTCAAGCCATACTAAAGTTGAGAGATTTTATCATTCTACGCAAAGTGGCTATTACTTTACATTTCACACCAGAACTGTGAACTGTTCATTTGTATGTTTACCAATAAATGTGATTCTTTCATTGTACCCCAGGAGCCAACTATATTACATGGTGTTCTTGTACTACATAATGGCAAAAGTTGGTGGTGAGATGGCCCAAACCTGCCGCAGTGCACAAGTTGGTAAAGCTTCTGTTGAATGTGACCCAACACAACTTGTCTCATTCAGCACTGCTATCCTGCCTAATGGCTGCCCTCCACCAGCTGTGGCCAATGTTGCACGTGCTTTTGGCTGAAAGCCTGCATCTGTGGCCTGCCTACCTTCTGAGGATGGCTCACCATCCATTCCACCACATGCCCATTCAGGGCACTTGTCTGGTGTTGTTACCTCAGAGCTTGACTGCAGCCATGTCCTAACCCAGACATTGCTGCCCTGGATTTTCCCATCAGCTGCAAGCATTTTGCCAATGTCCGATCAGCCAGACTGCCTCTGACTGCACAGATAGCACCATGTTCCACGCTGCACTTCCTGTCATCATTTCCCATGTCTTAATGCACAATCCTACTGCTGGTTTTGCACCAGGACTGTAGGCTCACATTTCTCGCATTTGGAACTGCTCTGCTTCCAGCCTGCCTCACAGTCACCAGCTTGATTTTTCTTCCGCCAGCATCAAGCTGCTCTTATTTACTTATTTGCTATTTTCCTTTAGTCTGTTAACTATATAAAAGAACAGACTGAATGTAGCAGATGAATTGGCATGAATATAGTAAATAATATTTTAATGCAATTTCAAATATGTTGGTAATAACTAAGCATAATGCTGTTTAAAAGAAAAATCTACATAGGTAACATAAAAACTGTTCACCCAGAATCCAGAAGAGATACGCTGGTCAATTACATTATGCAGCATTGGCGACCACAAATTATGTAATTTATAATTCTGGGCTAAACCATTATACAACACTACACTACATTACGGTACTTGGTATCAGAAAGAAGTTGGATTTCTCATCTGTCTAGATGGTTAGCCCCTGACACACTGTGGCGCAACTCAGGATTCACAGGGGCTGGGCTGCACTGCTGTGCCACCCAAGGTGTAGAAATTGGGAGATGGCTGTCAGGGTCTCAGGAAATCACTCCTGACCCTCCCCATTGCTCATCTCCTCACTGCTTCCAAAAGATTGTTGTAGGTGGATGTTCTGCCATGGCGTATCTTGTTATCATGATGTATGGATTCTTCTTGGTCATCTCTCAGCCACGTAGGCTTGCAGTTCATAAGCTCATATTTTAGCTATCAGCGAGTTCAGCTTATGCCACAGTCCTCATTCCTTATTGTATTGTAGGCTGTTGCATTTTCAAATGCATTCCTGGCTTGGTCTGTAACATCTTGTCTAATTGCACATTCCCAGATGATGTGATCCGGGTTGCAGATTGCTCCACATTTACAAGTGTCTGTGATGCACTGTTGTATTTTAGTAAGTAACTGGGATATGGTCCAAGTCCCAACAGGTAGTGTATAGCTCCGTTGGTAGGAAGGAAGTACATCATTCTTGTTCTTTCTTTTATATTAGAAAGGAACTGGTAGGTTCTCTTGCCTGTTTCTGCCCTGTCCCAGATTTCTTGTCATGCAAGCTTTTATTTACTTATTTAATATGGCTCTTGTGCCCAGTATCTCCTCTGCTGGAGCTTTTTGAGGCAGTATCGTGCGCCTCTCTTTCTTACTGCTAGGTCTAGAGGTAGCAAGCCTAATATCACCAGCAGCACCTCAGTCAGTGTTGTTCTATATGCCCCTGTCAGGTGAAGGGGTATACTTCTCTGTACTCACCATGTAGCCTGTGCTGTTCTTACCCTTCTGGCTCTACGAGCCCAACCACTCAACCCATAGTCCACAACAGCGAGTAAGAGTGAACTGTGGCACATTCTTATAGCAATCAGTGGCAGCTGAAAACCTCTTTGGCCAGTCGTTGCTATTTTATTTAGAATTTTAATACCACTCTGGCAGATGATTTCTACAGCTTTGCTTCAGCTGCTGGCACGATTTGTGTCTGCCACTAGCATGGCTCTCCATTCACCTGCCGTCATGGCTCTCCATTCACCCACCGGCACAGCTCTCCATCTGTCTACTGACATGGCTCTTCATTCTGCCTCCAACATGGCTCTCCATTCTGCCGCCAGCACGGCTTTGCTGTCTGCCAGTGGCACGGCTCCTTACCCAGTCTGACGCCTACTTCTGGACAAGTCTTCAGTTTTCAGTTTTTGTGCCTAATTGTTGCACGTTTCCTTTTCTGTGTCTCATCAGTAGACAGGTTTTCCACTCTCACTTCAGTGCCAATTTCTGTGCCAGTTTCCAATCCAATTGTTCTTTATGTACTGTGGGTATTAGTAAGCCCTCCAGGGCACTTAAATTTCTCTCAGATCTTTACAAAACCATTACACTAACCCACTGTCCCTAAATTACTTCCCCAGGTACAAAAAGATACACAGGAGGGTACTGCAAAAAGTCATTCAATGACAAAATAATACATAAAAACAGTGTGGTATGGAATGTCATAAAACATTAAACTGGAAGAGGCAGATACAAGTATAACAACACACAAAAGAAAGATGGCTGTGTGTTATGTTTTAGTCCATTTATTGGCATTATATTACTTTGAAAAATCCTACATCATTGTGAAATGATCTTGGATGAATAAAAAAATAAGTAAATGCCAGTAGAAAAATAAAAAATCCTCACAAATTGGCAAATTTTATAAATGATTATTTCTCTCGTATTGCAGAAAAGTTGCAAGCAAATTCTTCATAAAACATGTGGTACCCACAATGAATTATATAGCAAGCTCAATGATGATGTTTCCCACAAGAGTGCGTGAAATCTGGAAGACAATAAACAAATTACAAAATTACATCAGCATGCATTTATTTATTTATTCATCCTTCGACCATTCAGTACAACCCTGTAGAACATGTCAGATACATCATAAGAATAATATAAAACATTTAGAAAGTAGCACAGGATTAGAAGACAACAGGGCAGGAAGATGAGGTGGGTCAACCCGAGCATTCAATACCTCTCATCTGTTTTGAACCACGATGTAACTGTGTCGTGTTGTTTTGTATGAGTCATGGTGGCTTGGCATCTTTGAAATAAATCACATTTGAAGAAGGCATGTTTGACTATGTGGTGGCGCACTCTTATGTGGAATGTTTGTGTTTCCAAATTGTTTGTCAGTGCTGTTAGTAAAATTGGACTCACTGAGTGCTTTTGTGGTGGTGGTGATGATGATGATGATGATGATAATTATTATTATTATTTTTCTTTCCTGTCTCAGACGTTATGTCTGGTTAAAAATGGAAAGTGACGCGGACCTTGATCAAGTGTGACTTCCTTTTAACTGTACGGAATATGTTACATTGCATTTAGGAACTTTCGGGTAATTGAACATGTATCAATAATTATAGATTTCTGTAGTTGTATATATACGTTTGGATGTAGCTGTATTGCGTTGATGTACTGGTGGATATTGTGTGGTATGACTCCTGTAGTTGATAGTATAATTGATATGATGTCAACTTTATCCTGATGCCACATGTCTTTGACTTCCTCAGCCAGATGGATGTATTTTTCAATTTTTTCTCCTGTTTTCTTCTGTATATTTGTTGTATTGGGTATGGATATTTCGATTAGTTGTGTTAATTTCTTCTTTTTATTGGTGAGTATGATGTCAGGTTTGTTATGTGGTGTTGTTTTATCTGTTATAATGGTTCTGTTCCAGTATAATTTGTATTCATCATTCTCCAGTACATTTTGTGGTGCATACTTGTATGTGGGAACATGTTGTTTTATAAGTTTATGTTGTAAGGCAAGCTGTTGATGTATTATTTTTGCTACATTGTCATGTCTTCTGGGGTATTCTGTATTTGCTAGTATTGTACATCCACTTGTGATGTGATCTACTGTTTCTATTTGTTGTTTGCAAAGTCTGCATTTATCTGTTGTGGTACTGGGATCTTTAATAATATGCTTGCTGTAATATCTGGTGTTTATTGTTTGAGCCTCTATTGCAATCATGAATCCTTCTGTCTCACTGTATATATTGCCGTTTCTTAGCCATGTGTTGGATGTGTCTTGATCAATGTGTGGCTGTGTTAGATGATACGGGTGCTTGCCATGTGGTGTTTTCTTTTTCCAATTTACTTTCTTCGTATCTGTTGATGTTATGTGATCTAAAGGGTTGTAGAAGTGGTTATGAAATTGCAGTGGTGTAGCCGATGTATTTATATGAGTGATTGCTTTGTGTATTTTGCTAGTTTCTGCTCGTTCTATAAAGAATTTTCTTAAATTGCCTACCTGTCCATAATGTAGGTTTTTTATGTCGATAAATCCCCTTCCTTTCTGCTTAATGTGAATCTTTCTGTTGCTGAATGTATGTGATGTATTCCATATTTGTGGCATTGTGATCGTGTAAGTGTATTGAGTGCTTCTAGGTCTGTGTTACTCCATTTCACTACTCCAAATGAGTAGGTCAATATTGGTATAGCATAAGTATTTATAGCTTTTGTCTTGTTTCTTGCTGTCAATTCTGTTTCCAGTATTTTTGTTAGTCTTTGTCTATATTTTTCTTTTAGTTCTTCTTTAATATTTGTATTATCTATTCCTATTTTTTGTCTGTATCCTAGATATTTATAGGCATCTGTTTTTTCCATCGCTTCTATGTAGTCGTTGTGGTTATCCAATATGTAATCTTCTTGTTTAGTGTGTTTTCCCTTGACTATGCTATTTTTCTTACATTTGTCTGTTCCAAAGGCCATATTTATATCATTGCTGAATACTTCTGTTATCTTTAGTAATTGGCTGATTTGTTGCTGCCAGTAGTTTTAGATCATCCATGTATAGCAAATGTGTGATTTTGTGTTGGTATGTTCCAGTAATATTGTATCCATAATTTGTATTATTTAGCATGTTGGATAGTGGGTTCAGAGCAAGGCAGAACCAGAAAGGACTTAATGAGTCTCCTTGGTATATTCCACACTTAATCTGTATTGGCTGTGATGTGATATTATTTGAATTTGTTTGGATATTAAGTGTGGTTTTCCAGTTTTTCAGTACTATGTTTAGGAACTGTATCAGTTTAGGATCTACTTTGTATATTTCCGATATTTGTAGTAACCATGAGTGGGGGTACACTATCAAAAGCTTTTCGGTAACCAATGTATGCGTAGTGTAGTGACCTTTCTTTAGTTTTAGCTTGATATGTCGCCTCTGCATCTATTATCAGTTGCTCTTTACATCCTCGTGCTCTTTTGCAACAGCCTTTTTGTTCTTCATTTATAATTTTGTTCTGTGTTGTATGTGTCATTAATTTCTGTGTAATGACAAGTTAATATTTTGTATAGTGTTGGTAGGCATGTTATGGGGCGATATTTTGCTGGGTTTGCTGTGTCTGCTTGATCTTTAGGTTTCAGATAAGTTATTCCATGTGTAAGTGTATCAGGGAATGTGTATGGGTCTGTAATGTTACTGTTGAATAATTTAGTTAGATGTGAATGTGTTGAGGTGAACTTCTTTAGCCAGAAATTTGCTATTTTATCTTTTCCAGGGGCTTTCCAATTGTGCGTAGAAGTAACTGCTCGGGTGACTTCATGTTGCAAAATTATCACTTTGGGCATTTGTGGTATCATCTTGTATGTGTCTGTTTCTGCTTGTATCCACCGTGCATGCCTGTTATGTTGTACCGGGTTTGACCATATGTTGCTCCAGAAGTGTTCCATGTCTGTTATGTTTGGTGGGTTGTCTATTTTAACGTGTGTGTTATCTATTGTCTGGTAAAATCTCTTTTGGTTTGTGTTGAATGTTTGGATTTGTTTCCTTCTATTTTCACTTTTTTTGTATCTTCTAAGTCGTTTGGCCAATGCTTGTAATTTTTGCTTCTTTTCATCTATTTGCTCTATCGCTTCTTGTTGTGAGATTTTACCTAACCTTTTTGGTTTTTTGTCTGATATTTCATTTCTTATAAATTGTGTTAGCTGTCCGAAGTCTTTTCTCAGTTTTTCTATTCTGATCTGTAGCCTGTGTTGGCATGCTGGTTTTGCGGGTTTCTTCTGTGTGTTGGTTGGTTCTGATCTCTGCCTAGTGTGTATATTTAGTGTAGTGAGTGCTCCTATATAAACCAGTAGTTGAAACTCTTCCATAGTTGTATTTTCATTTATTTTGTTGTGTATGATTGTGTTGATAGTTGTTATTGTTGTTTCGACTCGTGGGTTATTTGGTGGTCTATGCAAGAATGGTCTAATGTCTGTATTTGTGTCTTTGTATTCTATATATGTCAGTTGAAATTTTTCTTCTATATCTAACATGTGTGTCACTTCGTGTTCTATTTGTGCTTGTTGTGGTGGCTGTCTTAAGATTTCGTTTTCCTCTGATTGTTTAAGTGATGCGTGTTGTTCTTTGTTTGTTTGCTCTGGGATTTTTGAGTCCATTACTGTATTTTCTTCTTCTTCTGATAGCACATTATTTTGTTCCAGTATTTGTTGTACTTGTTGTTTGATGTTTTCTAATTCTGACTGGGGTATCCTGTTATTTTTGATTATTACACAGATCTGATCAGCTAGTCGTTGTTCCGTTAAAAATTTTAATTCTGGGTGTCTGGTAATAAATTTTGTGTATACTTGTGATCTGTATCCAGTTGTGTTGGTTCTTAAGTTTGTTGCTTGGTAATAACAGAACATGAGGTGTTTGTTAACTTCATCTGACCATCTCATTCTCTGTCTTTGTTTTCCTTCTAGAGTGGTTGCAGGAAGCATATCCTGCAAAACACCTCTATTTGGATTTAAATCATTTTCCGTGTGGCTAGCAGTGTCGTTACCATTGTGGTTCAAGCGTCATCCTCGACCATGACAGCGATTGTCCGAGGCTTCATTAGTTCTGTCCTGAACCAACTAATCACACTAAAAGGGGGGGTTAAGCCTATTAGTGGTTTTACGACTGGCAGAACATACCGGAGGCCTATTCTTTTCCCGGGCCTCCACGGGATTTATTATTATTATTATTATTACTATTATAGAGAGTTTGTGAGAATTTGTTAATGAGTTACTTTGAAGTTGACAAATGTGAGTTATTAGATTCATTTCTGAGTTTGGAATTATTACTGCGGTATGTCGATTATCATTTCAATTTTACATTTTGTTTTTTGCTAGTATTCATGTGCCAGTGAAGTTCATGAGTAGGTTCCTGCATATTACAATGCAGGACAACATGTTGAGCACAATCAAGGCCTGCAGTTGTTCAGTTGACTAGCCATGTACATGAAGTGGTACATTCATGGACAAGGTATGAAACTGACTGAAGTTGCTGCATCTCACAGATGGGCCAATATATATGGCATTGTCGGTTGGACTATGTATGGTGTTGCATCCAGAGACACTCCCAGTTTGAAAAAGCTATACATTATATTTGAGAGATTGTGTTTATGATATACTGTTTTTGTTATCGCTAGACTGTTACATTTATGTGTCAGTTGACTTTTTATGATTTTATGCTGTTATTTCTTTATTGTGGAATGTATGTTCAATGCATAATTGTACTTTTTTTGTATATCGAAATAAGTGTCAGTGTTACTTTTTATGAATTTTTTGTTTGTGCATTAGTTGTTGGTAATTCTCTTGGATTTTTAGTGTTAGGATCATGGAGCTTGTTGACCTATTTGATGATGTTAGGTTTTCCACACACACACACACACACACACACACACACACACACACACACACACACACACACACACACACACACACACACACATATATTGCCAATGTAGGTGCACTATAGAGTGTGTGTGTGCGTGTGCGTGTGTGTGTGTGTGTGTGTGTGTGTGTGTGTGTGTTTTTCCTCTCGATAAGACAAAGCCGGTGAGTTGCCTCCTTTACTCCTAAACATATTACCGTCTCTCAAGTCTTCTGGCTTTTTTTAATGTAACTCTGTTTAGGATTTTTGTATTGGTATCGGTATATCAAATTGGGCTATACAGCTCAACTGACATTGTTGATACCAGCTTTTGTTAGTTTTCACAATTATACACTATGTGTATCAGTCGTGGCTTTCTCTTTCTTTATTTTTTTTTATTTTTTATTTTTCTTTTTTTTTTCTTTTGCATAGTGCAGTTTGATTTAGCTTTTTGTTTTGGTATTGATCTTTTGAGTTGGTGTCTATTGCTAGAACAATGTTTTCAATATCAGTTATATTTTCTTTGCTTTTGCTGTCCATCTTTTTTTTTCCGGAAACTATTGTTTTTATGTTGTCACTATGTTTTGTAATTTATACTATCAATGTGATTTTGTGATTGGTGTGTTAAACTTCAGTTTGTTTCCACTACAACCCCTACTTCCTGCAATACACCTGTTAGCTTTTACTAAAAATAATTTATGCAATTCTGAACTTGATGTTTACATTTTCATACCCTGTTAATGTTTAAGGTTACTGGTCGTCATCTCATGTTGTATCTTGGGGACTAGTATGACGTCACTGGTTTATCTGATAAGGTTCCAGTCTGTTCTGATGGCATGCATAAACAGCATACACATGTCATTAACAAACATACTAAATGAGTCTTTTAGTTCTGGTATTTTCCAGGGTGCCAAAACCATGCACGAGTTGCGCCCTTACTAAGGAAATGTAATGCAGTGAGTACAGAAAAGTACAGACCAGTTCCACTACTGTCAATGTTCCAAAAAGTAATTGAATAAATCTTTAAAGACAGACTAACAAGTTACATGAATAAATACAACTGTCTTAATAAAGTACAGTTTGGTTTCTAAAGTGGGAGAAATGCAATATTGGCCATCACAGAGATCGCTAAAATGGTATTTGAAGCTCTTGATATGGATGACTGTGTTACAGACATATTCTTAGATTTGTCCAACATTTTTTGCACTGCTGCCCATAAAATACTACTAAACAAACTAGAAGCACTAGGTGTAAGAATAATAGTAACTAAGTGATTCGAGTCTTACTTAGAAAATAGGATACAAAAGTAGACATAGTTCACATCTGCTGATGATAAATATTCAGTATGAAACAACTGTCAGACAAGAAACATACATACGCCTCCAAGTAATGTACTGAGTGTAATACTATTCTTAATATATAGTAATGGCATTCCAAACAGTATAATGCATGGGTACAAAGTTCTCTTTGATGATAACAACAACATCGGAGTCAACTCCTAACAGGGAAGAGAAATTAAAAACTCAAGGATGTTGACAGTTCGACATTCTGTAATAAACCAAGACTGAACATAAAGAAAGCAAACAACATGCTGTTCAACCCTACAGAGAAAACAAGTCTGTTGCATTACATATAGATGAAATATATGGAAGGAGAATTTGACAGTGCAGTATACATGTAAAGAATTAAGGAGGAGATTAGTGTTTAACATCCTGTTGGCAATGAGGTCATTAGCAACGGAGCAAAAGCACGGATTAAGGAAGGATGGTAAAGGAAAGTGGCTTTACCCTTTCGGAGGAACCATCCCAGCACTTGCCTTACATGATTTAGGGATATCATGGAAAACCTAAATCAGGATGGTTAGACATGGGTTTGAATCTCTGTCCTCTCAATTGCGAGTCCAGTGTGCTACCCACTGTTCTACCCTACTTGGTTGTAAAGAATGAATAATGTTAATATCTGTATGTATGTACTATAATCAGTTCAATATACTGTATGCATAATATGTTTTTGTATGCCTGCTCTGTAGTTAAACAACGTATACAAAATTTTAAGACCTACATATTAATCAAGAGGAAAATGTATGCAACGTTACTGCCACTTTCAGGTTTCGTATTGTAAGATGTAGGCTAAATATTTTATAATATGGAATTAAGCTGACTTGTCCTATATTGCAAGTATACATTTTGTATATAATGTAATCAAATGGGACCAAATAAAAATCAATCAATCCATGATAAACCTATCTGCAGATTACATAATTTAGTTTTAACATGTGGTTACTGGGCGTCAACTGACATATAATGAACACAAGCACATACTGGCAAAAAGAATGTCATCAGCATGTTATTCTCTTACAGTTCTAACATCAGTCTGTCTTAGCAAAGGGATTGATTTCTGTGGATCAAAAGGCACTAAATGTGGACACTGTTTTCAAACTGCTGTAAACAGCTACAATAATAATAATAATTGATAGTAGTAGTTGGGCTCACTGTAAAGAACCTTTTTTTTTTTTTAAAAAAAAATTAAAAACTGAGTGTCCTTACTGCACCAAGTGAGTACTACATCTAGTACCAATCTGTTGTGAATATCAGGGAAGACCCTGGTACATATTTCACTAATAGTTCTATACATAATCATGAAACAAGAGCCAGTTCAGATTTTACAAGTACCGATGAAAACAAGCAACAAAAAAACTCAATACTATATTTTTATCAGGGAATTAAACTGTACAATTAATTGCCCAATAAGATGAAAAAGAGTACTAAATTACATTTACTTAAAAAGGCAGTTCAAATGTAGGCCCCCTACTTCCTAAGTAATGCATACTACACAATTATAGATTCCTTAGAGGACTCTGTGAACGTGTTGAAAACCAAAGGGGACGACTACTCCACTATTGTCATATTGCAACAAAAGATCACAACGTAATGCCTTTACGAGAATTTATCTGGTGCAAATTGTGTGTGGTCAAAAGAACATTGTAGAACTGCTACCAATCGAATGAGATGGAGCAGCTGTTAATAAACTAACTCACATTTGGAGGGGGGGGGGGGGGGGGAGTATGTTCTGCGGCTATACTGAGTTAAGTTGTGGTTTTTCTATATCACTTCAGCCAAATGCCTGGTAATACCTTTAGAAAGGCCACAGGCGACCACCTAGTCTATCCTCGTAAAATACAGTAATATATTCCATGTGTATGTAATTTGAGTTATTAATTTTCATTGTGTTTATTTATTTTGTCATCCTTTGATCACTGTTTTGAGAGATAATGGATACGTCAGTATAAATTTACAATCCCACCTACACTGCAAATTACAATTTATATGATGACAATTCCTTTATGTTACATTAACACACACAGGTGTATTCTCCACTACTGCACTATGAACATTAAAATTATAATGGTGATGAGAGCAAAAAAACAGTAGACGCATTAGAAAAACTTTATTTACCTCAATAATCCAGCTACTGATATTGGTGTTACGCAAAGTTAAAATTTCATTAAGCAACACTTTCACACGATATTCGTCCTCTTCTGTGCTCGGTAGTTTCGATAAACCTTCTGTAATAGAAAAAAATGAATCCGGGTCGTCACTGTCTTCGATATTTCTACGTTTCGTATCATCCGTTGCCCCACTCGTGATTTTCATAGCCCGCAGAGCACTATATTTCACGGTATTTCCATCTTCACCATCCGCCATTCGATTTAATCTGTTCTCTCTGTGGAAATACCGAAAATGTGGTCTGAAACAGGCACCAGTTATTTCGTACTCAAGTTTAGGTGCACGTATTTCAAATAGTAACATAACCTTTCTGCTTAAAATAAGTTTCTTTGCGCAATTCATGTCACGTATCCTAAGCGGAAAACTCTGATACTTTTATATGAGGATCTGATAATACACACAAGTTTGAATGTACAGTAAAGTATCACTACATAATTGAGGTGGAGGTGGAATGGAACTTACAATATCAGATTATACAAGATAAGTGCTTAATAATCTACGCTTCGAGCCAGGAGTCACATGGCTTTGTTTGTAAACAAACGAAACTGTCACGGAAAGAAACAATACATTTCTTTGCAGTTATTTTAAAAGTAATTGTTTCTGACAATGCTGTCATGCACCAAGCTATCTTTTTGCACCAATACAAAAGCAGGAACACTTACGGTGGTCGTATTTGCGAGATGAGGTTTAGGGGAGTATTGATTTTCTTTGTGGGCAGTGTAGTATGTTACCTGCGCATCTCCGAACTTGACAAGTTTGACCGTATGATGAAGAAAGTGTTGAAGTTTGTTAAAGGCAAAAAAGATGAAAGAAAAGATTACGCACCTTCTAATATCGGCTTCAGTACCGGTGACCAATACGCCAAACTACCGGTTTCCAGACCCACAGAAGAAGCGTCAACAACAATAGAGCATGCATGCGGATATAGTGTAGATATAAACGGAAAGGACAAAAGCCTTACAAAATTGCATAAGGTAACATGGCAAGGAAACCTGGAGAAAGTCAAAGCAGCAGTTAAAAAAACAGACATTGACATCCGTGACCGTTCGAACAGAACAGCATTGCATTTGGCTGCAGCAAGAGGTCATGCAAATGTTGTGTACTTTCTCGTAAATAACAAAGCAAACGTTAACATTCGAGACAGTGATGGAAAAGTTCCTTTGTTGAAGGTATGAAGCGCGATTTTAAAACTAAATACACCTTTTACTTTTTTTGTGATTAGCATTTTGGAAGTAACATTGTTTTACCATAGAATGACAACTGTGTACATGTACCAAACACAAAAAACGTTGCATAGTACAGAACCTCTAATGCATGAGTTAAAACTGTAATGTTTCAACAGTTCTAAATGTATTGATAATCTTATGTGTAATCTATACTACACCATATAAATTTCTTTCGGCACATTCTGCATGTTATTGAATATTTTGCTGCACTCTTAATGTTCCCTCTATTTGTTACCAGTTACTCAGTCAGATGATGCATACATATGACAGAGTAGAACTACAAATGATACCAAACAGGATAGTGCAGAAACAAAATGCTGTGCGGTTATAGATAAATTTTCACTACAATTCAAATTGTAACTAACATAACATGAGTTAGGTTTTCTGTAGTTTCTCTCACTCACCTATGATCTAATTAGGATGCTCACCAGGGAAAGTCCAGAAAAAGCTGCTTATGTACAACACTGATTACATGTTCCTCATGCAGATAAATCCCTTGTACATGAACAGAGCTACACCAGAGTAATTAACTGTTTGACAGTAGAGAAAGAAATGCATTGTACATCAGTTTGAATGTGTGTTTCAGCTGTGAGTGTGATGCAGTTCTGACTGTACAGTTAGCAACATTCACTGTCTGCAACAGAATATCTATACTCTCTATGTAATTTTAAAATGTATGCCGAAATCTAAAAATCAAATAACCTGTGCTTTATTAAGAGTCTTCCATTATATGGAGGTATAAATTCATTTCCGGTAAAATCATTATCTGGACCTCCTGTGTATTGCAAGCAGTTGCCTCAACCAAATGTGCCATCCAGGCATATCAACAGGACTGATGCACACTACAGCATCACAGGTGTTCCCCTTCTGTTACTTTTGAACTATAATGACAGCTTATTGCTGAGAACTAGCAGTCATCACTCAGTTAATACTAGGCAGAAATCCAATCTGCATTTAGATCCCACTTCTTTGACTCTTGTGCAGTATTATGCTGCACCCATTTTCAGTAAGCTACCGCAAGAATTTAGAAAATCTTAGCAACAATCCTCACAGTTTCTAAACTGAAGAATTTCCTCATGCTCATAACTTTTATTGTGCTGGGGAGTTCCCGGAAAAATTAAGTAAAGTTCTGTTTTATGTTGTTGATTATGTTTCTCTATACACAGCAACTTGTACTCTGCATAGCATTCATGTAAATTTTATTTCATCAAAACTCCAGGTTGGAATATCAACAAGTATGAAAAAGATAGATTACACACACAAATACCCGAGGCAGGATTCGAACCTGCGACCGTAGCGGTCAAGCGGTTCCAGACTGAAGTGCCTAGAACCGCACGGTAACAATACAATACTACTTCAGATGTTACAAATTACTGTACACTTGAAACTCTTTGAGGAGATGCTTCACAAGCTGTCATTGCATCTGCATCCAATAATAGACTTGTTTCTACACAGAGTTACAAATTTTTTTCAAAACCTGGGATCATCTCGTAATGCTTGACAAGACTACAATTTCTGACTCCAGTTCTTCAGTCATATAAACAGTGTTGTTGTACACTTAACTTTTGAGCTGTAGCCAACATAATAATCTAGAATTAAGGTCATGTGTCTTGGTGGCTAAAATGCAGGGCCTGCTGGACCTTCCCATCTTGGATGATATTGGTGTATTAACAGTTATGAAAAGGATAGATTGCCACTCACTGTAAAGATTAAATGTTGAATTGCAAACAGGCACAATGAAAAGACTGCTGCACACTGAGCTTTTCACTAAAGCCTTCTTCTGTGAATGTGTGTGTGTTGCTTTCTTTTCTGAAGTAGTAGTTATAGTCATTTGTAAAGTTTACACGGTCATTTTACCTTCTTATTTAAGGGCTTCATACATAAATGGTTTAATATACATGAAAGTGCATAATATAAAGAAACACACAAAAGTCTTGTAACTGAGAATATAGGTCTCTTAACCAGTCCACAGATTGTCATGGAATCAGTTCATTGAGTCGGCCAGGAAATACTCTTTAGTAAGGTGCTCCATAGTTTACACAGCAATGCCACAGTCACACACTGGGGCATCTTTGAACCCCCATACATAAAAACATCTACCACGCCTTCCATGCTCTGTACAGAATCAATTCGGAGCTATCCATAATTTTCCAGGAAGACAAGAAATTGCTGGAGGAAACTTCTGCCAGACTTATTTCCATTCTTGGCACACATCATATACAAGGTCTTGCTGCATTGTCCAGAGTGGTTTCTGGATTTAAGTCTGCTGGCAGGTATATTTTTTTAGGTGATTATCCAGAAGTGACTTTCGATGAGTAGTACACTTTTGAAACACTCTTCAACTGCTGCTTTTTATCTAATTGATGGTGGTGCAATATTACATAACACAGGCAGGTGTGAAAGTGATGTTGACTTAGTGGTGCAACTAATTATTCTCATTTCTTTCTTTAGTTTGACACCAGTGTTGTGCGCATGTGCACTGGTTTTCTGTACTCAAGCTCACTAGTTTGCTGTTGAGTAAACCAATGTCAATGTAGCAATACAAACAGTATCTTTTTTTGCACCCCATGCTGACCCAGATAGTTTTCTAATAATATCAACTCTGCTCTTCACTTTTTTTGTTGTGTATTCTATGTGGTCCTTAAAAGGAAGTGTCCAGTCCAAAGTGACCCCCAAATATTTTGGTTGTGGTTTATGTTCCAGAGAAACATTTTTGAAGACCACATTTAATTAGTGATTCACCTCATGGTTATTAAGATGATAAGCACTTACCTGTAGTTTAGATGGATTGGGCTTCAATCTGTGGTGCTTGAAGTAATCACCGATTACGTGTTAATCTGTATCCTAAGCTCCTTTACAGTCTTCAGTGTTTCCTGCTTGATAAGGTAGTGCTAGATCATCAGTAAACTGAAACTTTTTAGCTTTAGTGTTTGGCATATCGACAGTATAAAGATTAAAAAGGATTGGTGACAGCACCAAGTTCTGCAGTAGCTCACAATTCAGCCTTCACCATCTACTATCTTTTGCTCCAATGAGTGCTTGGAATCACCTGTTATTAAGTATGCTATCCATTAGATTAATTAGTATTTTGCATTATATGATTTCAGCAAATTTAAGTAGCAGCCCATGGCACCGTATGATATCAAATTTGGCTGTAAGATCAACAAATGCTACTGCAGTCTTTATTTTATATTGGTAATCTGCTTCAGTAAACGATATTAATATCAATACATAATTACAAAAACTGTGATTCTTTTGAAAACTGGCTTGTTGGAGTGGAGCTTCTTTGTCGGTTAGTGATTGAATTCATTTTAGTAGTTTATAAACTACACTAAGCAGTGATGCAGGTCTGTAAAGTGATTCGTAAACTACACTAATGGTTCAAATGGCTCTGAGCACTATGGGACTTAAAACTACACTAAGCAGTGATGTACGCCTGTAATGTGATTCTTCATTGCCATCTTTTCTACGTTCTTGGCACCTATTACGTTTTCAGCCCTAAAGTTTGTTGTCAGGTTTCTGGTAATCAGAATCATGTTCTGTAGTTGTAGCAACCATTACTTAGTGCTCGGGCCCACATTATTCAGGAACTGTGGATACATTTCATCAAAATCAGGTGCTTTGTTTATATGCACACTTGCCAAATCTTTCTCCAGCTCATCAGTTGTGAACTCATGCAAGAGCTCTGTATGGGGAGCTGGCTGAGAGTGTTAACTGTGGCCTCATAAGTCTAGGGCTATTCTTGTCCATAGCTGCTTTAGCATTCTGCAGTGAGTGTGCTATGACTTTGTTTGAGCTGATGTTTTGTTCGCATCACACTTGCTGAGAATCTGCACCCAGTGCAGATGGATGACTCAAGTGGGTGAAAGTGAGACTCTCTGCGGCTTCTTGCCATTTTCTTTTTCGGTAGTCATTTGAACCTTGAAGTAGTTCATCTGTTGCTTCATTTGAATGTGTAAGTTGATATTCTTTGTATAGCTCATCACACTAATCAGACCATCCTGGGATATGTGTTCCCTGTATCCTCTGAATATTGATCTCTTGGCTACCTCTTTGAGAGATGTTGTAAACCTATCATAGTTCTTCATTTGCACGGGAATGAATTCAATAATCTCATCAAGTTTATCAATGAATTGTTGCCAGGTCACTTTTTTGACATTCCAGTGAGCTTTACCAGTTGATCTTGCAAGCTATATCTGGATGCCGTGATCAGAATGAGGTTGTCTGTGTGGAAAAGAGTCTAATATATTCCTTTTTGCCAGTTCATTTCCATTAGCATTTTGTAGTGATAAAGCATAGGTCTGGTGTTGTGTTCTTCAGCCATCTGCCTAATTGGAATGTTCCTTTAAAACAGATACAGATTACTCAAGGACAACCAATATTCTAAGATGTTGCCATTTATATCATTATCCTAATATCCTTAATCGTGGTTGTCATTATTAAAATTTCCAACATAGATGGCTGGGTCTGTGAAAATTCTCAGCAGAGTTGTTGACCACAACACTACTGGAGGTTTTTAGATGTTGATGATAGTAGTTCAGCCATGTCCATCTTAACATAAATTGCTATTCCATACACATAGTGTTCATTGTGAATATCCTAGTATTTTTCCTCTACTTTGGAGATCTCTGCCATATCCTGTGAGTATTTCTCGAAGAGTAATTAGGATCGCATTGTTCTCACAACACTAATGCGAAAGATATTTACATTTGCTTTTAGAAATTCCTTCAACATTCTGGTCACGGATCTTCAAGGTTTTATATATCATCAAATCTTTGGGATCTTGAGAGAGGCCATTTGAATTTCATTTTCTAGTAGCCATGTTTGCTGTATTACAGTACCACTTGGAATGATTAGCCAGTGATTAACTGTTATCCAGAGAACTCTTGAATGTGAATATGATGTTTAGCACACTCTTCGGGGGACGCTCCTTCCTAATAGAAATACTACAGCTGGAGTCACGAATGATGGCGGGCGAGTTTAGGGTTGCTTTGTTGTTTTGTGCATCCACGCCACGCATTCTCCGACAGCCAGTGACCTTTCAGGAGTATTCTGAGTGCTCTGCTGTGAATATCGTAGCCAACGCAAGCATTAAACGTGACCGTAGCAAGTTTTTACAGTTGTTGCAAGTAATCACTGCTGATGTTCGTTGTAAGGTACAAATTCTACATAAGTAAGCAAAGGGAACGATACACGCTTTCTTCAAGTGCGTAGCATGTGAATGCATGTACCGTAACTGTTGCCGGCAAAAATGCGAACCCCATCCATGCCTTGACCTGCGCGAACTTGCAACAGTTGTCGGAATGGAATAGGGCTGCAAATGCTTCTGCTCGCTGGCTCTCCTCGTGTAACTCGGGGATAACGTCCTACCCTTTCTACCGCCAGACACGTGCGCTTAACGCCTGTTAAAGTGCATAAATAAAATATTCACGACGCTGCTGATCGACAAGTACAAATGCTAACCAGGGTACAGTCTAGGAGGCTGATGTTAAATGACGAATCGAATGCGTGTGTTGAGTTAATTAAAATTCACAAGCGTTTCTTCATGACTAAACACAGGTCAGTGCCTTTTTAAATGCTACTCGAGCCCCCAATAGCGATACTGAACCTGCTGTAAATTTTAATAAAAGTTATTCAATGCTGAAGAACGTCGATTGATATTTAGCAAATAGATCAGTTCGCTAAAACATGGACTAGTCCGGATGATCTAAAGTTCACTCGACACTAGTGCGAATACCTAACAGGCGCTCGAATGGAAACAAGAGTCACACAGCTACGATTTTGCAGCAAAGTTCCATTTACATGCAAAAACAATCGCCAAAAGACACAACGCATGAAAAACACAAGTCTCTACTGTGCACCACATCGAAAATATCCTAAGTCCGAATTCGTTGTGAAAAGTTCTATTTGCCGTTTGCACGAACACATGCGAAATTTGGCTAAGTTCTACACTTCTGGAACCGCAAAAAGCATCACCAAAGTGTCGCGTCGAGCAACAAAGGTCCTGCGTAGGCAAAGGCGCGACAGCTCTGCTTCCCCTTTGAGCTTTGCGTCAGCTCCGCTTAAATACCCTCGATCCGAAATTCGCTAGGCTACATTACGTAACTGTTTTCCATTGATCACTACTTATTTGCATACCTTTTTACTTAGGAGAGTAATCTTAATTCTGTTTGCTCCATTATATGCGCGCTCAAATTCTTATCAAAACCAATATATTACACAAATATGTAGCTGCAGTGGTTTGCCCACAATTAATGTTTTACAATTACTTACGTAGAGTGCCACTAAATACACTACTGGCCATTAAAATTGCTACACCAAGAAGGAATGCAGATGATGAACTGGTATTCATCGAACAAATATATTATACTAGAACTGACATGTGATTACATTTTCACCCAATTTGGGTGCATAGATCCTGAGAAATCAGCACCCAGGACAACCTTCTCTGGCCGTAATAACGGCCTTGATACGCCTGGGCATTGAGTCAAACACAGCTTGGATGGCATGTACAGGTACAGCTGCCCGTGCAGCTTCAACGCGATACCACAGTTCATCAAGAGTAGTGACTGGCGTATTGTGACCAGCCAGTTGCTCGGCCACCATTGACCAGACGTTTTCAATTAGTGAGAGATCTGGAGAATGTGCTGGACAGGGCAGCAGTCGAACATTTTCTGTATCCAGAAAGGCCCGTATAGGACCTGCAACATGCGGTCGTGCATTATCCTGCTCAAATGTAGGGTTTCGCAGGGATCGAATAAAGGGTAGAGCCACGGGTCGTAACATATCTGAAATGTAACGTCCACTGTTCAAAGTGCCGTCAATGCGAACAAGAGGTGACAAAGACGTGTAACCAATGACACCCCATACCATCACACCGGGTGATACGCCAGTACAGCGACGACGAATACACGCTTCCAATGTGCGTTGCCATGCGGATAAGATGCCTGTCATCTCGACTGCTAGTAATACGAGGCCGTTGAGATCCAGCACGGCGTTCCGTACTACCCTCCTGAACCCGCCGATTCCATATTCTGCTAACAGTCATTGGATCTCGACCAACGCGAGCAGCAATGTCACGATACGATAAACCGCAATCGCGATAGGCTACAATCCGACCTTTATCAAAGTCGGAAACGTGATGGTACGCATTTCTCCTCCTTACACGAGGCATCACAACAACGTTCCACCAGGCAACGCCGGTCAACTGCTGTTTGTGTATGAGAAATTGATTGGAAACTTTCGTCATGTCAGCACGTTGTAGGTGTCGCCACCGGCGCCAACCTTGTGTGAATGCTCTGAAAAGCTAATCATTTGCACATCACAGCATCTTCTTCCTGTCGGTTAAATTTCGCGTTGTAGCACGTCATCTTCGTGTTGTAGCAATTTTAATGGCCAGTAGTGTAATATTACAGTTCTTTATAAGGCACCACTTTCCATATGGATTTGAATGGCTCTTTCTGACGCGCTGTTCAGAATTGACGTATATACAAAGGTTAAGCAAATACTGGCAAAAAAATGCAAAAATTATTAATAAACAAAGACAACATATCACAATAGCTAGAAATATCGCAAACTAATGATGTTGAAGTGTGTGTAACGACACTCGCTATCATATACTGCCTTGCTGTTCGTGTATCTTCCTTGCAGTGTTTGTTTTAATTAATTATGAGCAACTAATTAATAAAATTGGTGTTTTACCAGTGAAATATTAATGCCGCAAATTATATACCGGTCTTTGCGTTTCGGCGAGACCTTTCAAATGAGCATTCGCTCTACTCTGTACCTGCATTGGTTCAAAAATTATAAATTATTCAGTAAACTGCAAATATTGTAGATTTGTTTTATTTAATATCTCTCCGTGTAAAATTTGTATAAATCGCACCAGCGTCTCGGCTGATACGTCTCAAACTTCTCTTTTATTTGCGTATTGTACTTTGTCGTACTAATTTGCATTTCCGTATATTTAACGCAAACGTGGATAAAGCATTGTCTTAAAGCCGTGCTCTGGAATTGGGTAAACCCGCGTGGCATCATGTAACCACCAGCCGTTTGAAACTGACGGGTCAACGTGGAGCGATGTGTCGCTGACCACTCGCTCGTGCCCACTGCCTGGCTGAGCCGCCCTTACCGGTCGCCGTGCGCGCGCCCCTTAAACGCGACCTGCGATCAAACTTCTCTCTCCAAATGAAAACAAATGACTGTCGTGTCACAATACCTCCGCTTATCTTAGGTTTTACGCGGTGACCAAGCCAAGACAACCAACACCAAGAATTATTACCACAGATACATCAATTCTCCATCCAGATCATATACACTACTGGCCATTAAAATTGCTACACCACGAAGATGACGTGCCACAGACGCGAAATTTAACCGACAGGAAGAAGATGCTGTGATATGCAAATGATTAGCTTTTCAGAGCATTCACACAAAGTTGGCGTCGGTGACGACACCTACAACGTGCTGACATGAGGAAAGTTTCCAACCGATTTCTCATACACAAACAGCAGTTGGCCGGCGTTGCCTGGTGAAACGTTGTCGTGATGCCTCGTGTAAGGAGGAGAAATGCGTACCATCACGTTTCCGAGTTTGATAAAGGTCGGATAGTAGCCTATCGCGATTGCGGTTTATCGTATCGCGACATGGCTGCTCGCGTTGGTCGAGATCCAATGACTGTTGGCAGAATATGGAATCGGTGGGTTCAGGAGGGTAATACGGAACGCCGTGCTGGATCCCAACGGCCTCATATCACTAGCAGTCGAGATGACAGGCATCTTATCTGCATGGCAGTAACGGGTCGTGCAGCCACGTCTCGATCCCTGAGTCAACAGATGGGGACGTTTGAAGACAACAACCAACTGCACGAACGATTCGACGTCGTTTGCAGCATCATGGACTATCAGCTCGGAGACCATGGCTGCGGTTACCCTTGACGCTGCATCACAGACAGGAGCGCCTGCGATGGGGTACTCGACGACGAACCTGGGTGCACGAATGGCAAAACGTCATTTTTTCGGATGAATCCAGGTTCTGTTTACAGCATCATGTCGGTCGCATCCGTGTTTGGCGACATCGCAGTGAACGCACATCGGAAGTGTGCATTCGTCATTGCCATACTGGCGTATCACCCGGTGTGATGGTATGGGGTGCCACTGGTTACACGTCTTTGTCACCTCTTGTTCACATTGACAGCACTTTGAACAGTGGACGTTACATTTCACATGGGTTACAACCCGTGGCTCTAGCCTTCATTCGATCCCTGCAGAACCCTACATTTCAGCAGGATAATGCACGACCGCATGTTGCAGGTCCTGTACGGACCTTTCTGGATACAGAAAATGTTCGACTGCTGCCCTGTCCAGCACATTCTCCAGATCTCTCACGAATTGAAAACGTCTGGTCAATGGTGGCCGAGCAACTGGCTCGTCACAATACGCCAGTCACTATTCTTGATGAACTGAGGTATGGTGTTCAAGCTGCATGGGCAGCTGTACCTGTACACGCCATCCAAGCTCTGTTTGACTCAATGCCCAGGCGTATCAAGGCCGTTATTACAGCCAGAGGTGGTGGTTCTGGGTACTGATTTCTCAGGATGTATGCATCCAAATTGTGTGAAAATGTAATCACATGTCAGTTCTAGTATAATATATTTGTCCAATGAATACCCGTTTATCATCTGCATTTCTTCTTGGTGTAGCAATTTTAATGACCAGTGGTGTATATATATAAAAGAAACGGTGTAACAGTTCGGCCATGGGCAAGGTCAGTGCGTGCGGTGCGTACTGTCAGAAACATCTAAATATGTGGGACAGTGTGACAAACAATTACACAGACAAAATTATATAAAATTACAAGAAATCACATGGAATGTAACAGTCTGGTCACAGTAATCGTGAAGAAAATAAATCGTTCAGTTTTCCTTGACAACATTCACCCTATCATTGAGTCTATAGTCACTTGCGAGATTTCCGCAGTTTGCTGATTGATTATTTTACTCTTGAAGCACTACACTATTTTACTCACTCAACATTGCACACGAAAGTAACAGCTCACGGAACCAACTGTTCTCACAGATACAGCAAGCTCCGTGGAGCCAGCATAGCCGTGATGCCGCTTGCAGCATGCCAGCCAGACCCAGTTCTGAGAAAGAAACAGTCTCCCACCAGCTACTGCGGCCCGAATAACTATCACGTCCCCCATAGGTGAGCCTACTCAGCGTCACCCTTGGTAGAACAAAACCACGTACACCCGAGAGCCCTATATTGCATAATCACAACGGGCCCATGGTACAATTCAAACAGCTTCTTAATTTCTCTGTCCACTTCACTGGATTTCTTCTCTGTTTTGACGAGTACTATGTCCGCCGTTTCGTACCGCACAACCTTGTATCTTCCATTGTGCTGTTTCTGCCTCTCTCTCTCTCTCTCTCGCCCCCTTTTCCATGTGCGGTTTTACCCTCGCCTCAATTTCCTGGGCTGAAAGTTGCCCTTCTGGAGGGAAATCTACTACCTGCATCAGAAGGTTTGCCGGTTTGTCATGTATCATCACCTCATGCTGAGTAAACCCAGTTGCACAACTCTCGGCGCTATTCATAACGTCATCAAACGCTCATATATACTCGGCCCACTTCGAGTGCTTGTGGCTGCAATAGGTCCTTGCTTGCCCGCCCCACTCGCTCATGCAGCGTTCAGCCGGATTTCCCGCCAGGTGTCCGACTGATGTCCGCACATGTTTTACACCTGCTCCAGTCATGAAATCTTCCCACAATCTTGACACAAATTACGACACATTTTCTGACAATAAGGCTCTAGGCTTCCCTACCTCTGGAAAATAGTCCTTTTACAGCTTATTTTTCATGACTGCACTAGTGTCTCTCTTCATGTCGTATAGTTTAACGTATTTCAAGAATACATTTACAGGAATCGGTACATATTTTACTCTGCCACAACCTGAGGGAGGGTTCCCAAGCACGTCAATGGCCAGGAAATCCAGTGTTTTATTGGGAACAATGCGTTGCATCATTCCCTGATTCGCCACTGTGCTGCGTTTTACCCACTGGCAGCGGTCACAACCCCTGAGCTATTGATTATTAAATAGCACATAGTCCTCAAGCACCTCCAAGCACTTCTGTGTCCGGTAGCGCCCGTGAATCAGATGAATGTATTGGATCAAGATTTCAACATGGTGCTCTGGGAAACAGAGTCTCCTTTGGAACAGCCTTCGTTTATGGATTTTGTAGAAGCTCTGCAGTTTCTCTTTTCCCTTGATTCCAAATAGTGTCTTCACTAGCTTGAGAGCCAGATCAGCATTCTGCATTCGCCGCATATCATTTATCACACAGTACTCCTCTGTGCTCGTCCTCTTCCTGACTCTCCTTATTGTATGATACCGGCAGCAACGACAGTGCGTCTGCTACAACGCTGTTGGCTCCTCTTAAATATTCCACTGTATATTGGAATTGCTGGAGAAACAACGCCCATTGTGTCAGTCTTTGATTCAGCAACTTGCATACCTGCAGGAAGCTAAGTGCTTTATGGTCCATTAGCACGACCGTTTTACGTCCTTTCAGGTACACTCCGAATTTCGTAAAGCCCCACACTATATCTAGGAGTTCCTTATCCAAAATTCCATGCCGCCGTTCGTGCTTAGACAACATGCGGCTTGCAAACAAAATGGTATGATATTCAGAGGTCCCATCCACTTCTACTCTCTGGAACAGTACCGCTCCAACGCCAAAATTGGAACTTCAGTCACTAGACAAAATGGCAGTGTCATGTCCGAGTAGTATAAAATCTTGCTGTGGCACAAACTATTTTTTATTGCTTGGAAATCGTCTTTGCTCTCCTTTGTCCACAGCCAAGACACATTCTTTTTGTCCCCTTATGAGTCTGGGGGCTAGAATAGGCCCGAAGTATTCCTGCCTGCTATAAGAAGCGACTAAAAGGAGTCTCACACTTTTCAGCTCTACGAGATCAGGTCCCGTTCCATGGTTTGACCTGCCAATTTCAAAATCCTACAGACGTGCGAGCCATATGGGGAAGGACGTCTTATGTGGTGCATGAGTGCCCCTAGATTCGATCCCCTGAATCTCTTGCCATGGCTTTGCATCTCCACCTGCGATTCAACTATTCGGGCGAGGACACTTTCCGGGGTTTGTCATCTTCTTCCTTTGTCCTCTGTCCTCTATCGCCCCAGTGACAATAATGGATTTCTCAGCACCCAATATCCAGCACGGTAGCCAGTCTGTTGTGGTGGGGCCGTCATGTACCCATTTGGTGGTAGCCCCCTGACAACATAGGGATCACACTGCTGATGCCTGAGCTGTAACCTCCCCACGTATGCCAAGGAGTAGATTCCTGCCTTCCTGGGCCATTAGGACTTCTGGCAATGGCCATCATGCCAGTTGGCCTTTGCTGTGGCTGGGTGGCGCCCATGAGGAGAGCCCCTGATTGGAGTGGGTGGCATCAGGGCAGATGACCCGCAATGAAGCAGACTAAGTCATCTCTTGCTGGTGACCGTACGGCACTAGCAGTCTCTAAGAAGGGCAAGATAGAATACAATTCCGACAGGTATGACCCTAAATAGTTTCCCTCCCTCGCTACACCATGGGAGGAACATAGAGCTACAGACGGAGAGAGCTATATTCATCTCGGTTTTTCGTCTGTAGCAGAACCGATGGGAACACTTTTCTACCTACGAAGCCTCAATTTTTCGTTGAACATCTTGAGGATAAGTTTGGAGAAGTGACAGCACTGTCCAAGATGCAAAACGATGCAGTCTTGATTCAGACAGCATCCCGAGCGTTACTCGCCTGTGACAAGCTGGGTGATATTCCTGTTTCCATCATTCCCCATAAAAGCCTCAACATGGTCCAGGGGATTATTTTCCATCGTGACCTCCTCTTGCAGTCTGACAACGAGCTCCGCGCCAATTTAGAACAGCGGGATGTTCATTTCATCCGGCGCATTTACAGGGGACCCAAAGACAACAGGGTTGCTACCAGTGCCTTCATCTCGGCCTTTGAGGGTGATTCATTGCCTGAGAAGGTCCAGGTCACATTAAACTGTACGTCTATCCCCCTATGCGGTACTTTAAGTGCTGGAAGTTCGGGCACATGTCTTCCTGCTGCACTTCCAGCGCCACATGTCGAGACTGCAGACGTCCTCTGAACTCAGATACTCCATCTGCGCCACCTCCCACTTGAATCAGCTGTGGAGAGCACCACTCCCCCAGCTCCCCAGACTGCCAAGCACTCCAGAAGGAGTGGAAAATCATGGAGTACAAGACCCTGGATTGGTTGACTTACACAGAGGCTAAACATAAATTCGAAAGATTACACCCCATTCAGTTGACGTCGACATACGCTGCAGCTACATCACCATCACTGTCTCAAGCGTCAGTAGTTCCTCACTCTGTGCCACGAACAGTGGGCTCTCTGGGCCACAAGAATACATCTGTCCCCTCGGTGGTAGGGGGCAAATCTACCTCCGTTGCTCCCAAAGCACCTACTTTGGGAGCAAGCCCCTCCCCCCCCCCAAAAGAAATTGGGAACATCGGTCCCCTCCCCCCTGCCTGAGAAGTAACAGCCTCCTCACGCTCCTCTCATGCAGGAGGGGTTCCTTGGGGCCCTCTCTCCCAAGGTCTCCACTAATACCATGGCAGACACTCGCCAGCGGCTCAAGAAGCCAAAAGCTGCTAGCCAAAGAGCTTCACGGTCCTCCTCCATGCCTGAAGCTGCTTTGGAGAAATTTTCCCAGCAAGCCCCTAAAGATAAGCGAGAGAGCAAGCAAACTAAGAAGTAGTCTGCTAAGAAACAGAACCCTCTGGTGCCCCCAACTCCACCACTCCCTATCAATTCTGCATCTGAGGATGCAGTAGAGATCTTAGCATCTGCTATGGATCTGGATCTCACTGATGCCTCATCCACCATAGAAATGACTACAACTACTCGAAGGCATCAGGTCACCCTGAGGCATAATCTGCCTCCTTGCACGCTTCATGCCTTCCCAGCCTCATGATAACGTCATCCTCCAGTGGAATTGTGGCGGTTTTTGCCACCACCTTGCTGAGCTACGGCAACTGTTAAGCTTTACACCTGCTCTCTGCATTGCCCTCCAGGAAACCTGGTTCCCGGAAATGCGGACCCCTGCCCTCTGTAGCTATAAGTGATATTACAGGAACCATAGCAACTATAATAGAGCATCAGGTGGCGTTTGCGTCGATGTCCTGAACTCTGTATGCAGTGAACCTGTGCCCCTTCAAACCCCTCTTGAAAATGTGGCTGTCATGATAAGGAAGACGCAGGAAATAACTGTCTGCAACGTATATCTTCCTTCAGAATGTGCAGTACCCCTGAACACATTGGCTACTCTGATTGATCAATTCCCTAAACCTTTCCTACTTTTGGGAGGTTTTAATGCTCATAACCCCTTGTGGTGTGGCACAGTTCTTACTGGCCGAGGCAGAGATGTTGAAAATTTACTGTCACAACTCGACCACTGCTCTTAAATATTGGGGCCGCCACACATTACAGTGTGGCACATGGCACATATTCGGCCACTGATCTCTCGGTTTACAGTCCTGGCCTTCTCCCATCTCTCGTTCTTTAGGGTGCCCCCGGCTAAAGACAGTCCCTTGGTGGCCGCCGGAAGTCGCTGAGGCAATTAATGAGCGTCGGCGAGCTCTACAGTGGCATAAGAAGCACCCTTTCCTGGAGCACCTCATAGCCTTTAAACAGCTCCATGGCCGCATTCGCCAGCTTATCAAAAGGCGGCAACAGGAGTGTTGGGAGACGTACGTGTCGACCATTTGGTGCCATATGTCACTTTCCTAAGTCTGGGCAAAGATCAAACGAGTTTTTGGGTACCAGACCCCAACGGGTATTCCCAGTGTTAACATAAATGGCGTGTTATCTATCGACACAAAAGCTATTGTCGAGCACTTTGCTGAGCACTGTGCTCGCGCCTCTGCATCAGAGAATTCCCCCCAGCCTTTCGCACTCTCAAATGACGGATGGAAGGGAAAGTCCTCTAGTGCACTACACGCCACAGAGTGGGAGCTCCTCAGTGCCCTTGCACATTGCCCCGACACAGCTCCTGGGCCCGATCGGAACCACAGTCAGATGATTAAACATCTCTCGTCTGACTACAAGCGACATCTCCTCGTGATCTTCAACTGGATTTGGTGCTATGGCGTCTTTCCATCGCACTGACGGGAACCGGCCGCTGTGGTCGAGCGGTTCTAGGCACTTTAGTCTGGAACCGAGTGACCACTACGGTCGCAGGTTCGAATCCTGCCACGGGCATTTATGTGTGTGATGTCCTTAGGTTAGTTAGGTTTAATTAGTTCTAAGTTCTAGGCGACTGATGACCTCAGAAGTTAAGTCGCATAGTGCTCAGAGTCATTTGAACCATTTTTTGCTCAGAGCCATTTGAACCACTGGCGGGAGAGCACCATCATAACAGTGCTCAAACCCAGCAAAAACCCGCTGCTTGTGGATAGCTATCGAGCCATCAGCCTCACCAACTTTCTTTATAAGCTGCTGGAACATGTAGTGTGTCGGCAGTTGGATTGGGTCCTGGAGTCACGTGGCCTACTGTCTCCATTCCAGGGCGGTTTCCGCCTTTGTCGCTCTACCACTGATAATCTTGTGTCCCTCGAGTTTGCCATCCGAACAGCCTTTTCCAGACGCCAACACCTTGTTGCCGTCTTTTTTGATTAATGAAAAGTGTATGACACGACTTGGCGACCTCATATCCTTGCCACATTATACGAGTGGGGTGTCAGAGGCCTGCTCCCGATTTTTATCCAAAATTTCCTGTCGCTTCGTACTTTCCGTGTCGAAGTTGGTGCCTCCCATAGTTCCCCCCATATCCAGGAGAATGGGCCCCGCAGGGCTCTGTATTGAGATTATCTGTATTTGTAGTGGTCATTAACGTTGTAGCAGCAGCTGTAGGGCCGTCCGTCTCAACCTCTCTGTATGCAGACGACTTCTGAATTTCGTACTGCTCCAGCAGTATGGGTATTGCTGAGCGGCCCCTACAGAGAGCCATCCACAATGCCCAATCATGGGCTCTAGCCCAGGGCTTTCAATGGTCGGCCGCAAAATCGTGTGTTATGCACTTCTGTCGGCGTCGTACCGTTCATCCGGAACCAGAACTTTACCTTACTGATGATCCCCTCAATGTAGTGGAGACATATCGACTCTTAGGACTGGTTTTCGACGCCCGATTGACTTGGCTTCATCACTTTCGCCGGCTTAAGCGGAAGTGCTGGCAGCACCTCAATGCCCTCCGCTGTCTGAGCAACACCAACTGCGGTGCAGATCGCTCTGTGTTGCTGCAGCTATGCAGAGTTCTTGTTCAATCCCGCCTTGACTATAGGAGTCTGGTTTATGGTTCGGCGGCGCCCTCAGCATTGCGTTTACTCGACCCAGTGCACCACTGTTGCGTTCGACAAGCAACGGGAGCTTTTAGGACGAGTCCGGTGACCAGCGTCCTTGCAGAGGCTGGAGTCCCTCCATTGCAGGTCAGGCATGCACAACTGCTCGCCAGTTACGTTGCACACATTCATAGTTCTCCTGTGCATCAAAATTACCATGTCCTTTTCCCACCCATGGCGGTTCATCTCCCACCGTTCAAATGGTACACTTGTCTCTGGCAGTTCTTGCAATGGTGCTCTACTTTTTCCTTCATTATTCCGTCTGGTACAGGAATCACATTGTGAAAAAAACTCGAAAACGTCAGCTTTGCGGCTCGGCCACCAAAACACTTAAGCTAGTTTAATGTTTGTTGCTTTTCTACCGAAATGTTCTGATAATAAAGAAACGTGTTGTTCTCTCATGACTTGCTCTTTCATGTTTTCTGGAATAACTAGGCGGTTTCCTTTACTTGTGATTTTGTACAATAATCCATCTATTTCGACAAAACGTTGATCATTTTTCCATAATTTGCATTGTGGATCTTCTTTTTGAGCTGCCTTTAACTCTTCTTCTCGACTCATTGTAACACAAACATTGACTTTTTGACTCATTGCATCAGCATTCACATGTTGTTTACTAGGTCGGTGAATAACCTTAAATTGGCACTCACTCAGTCTTAATACCCGTCTTGTTAATCTGGAACTTGGATCCTTTAAGCTCAATAACCATTTAAGTGCGGCATGATATGTCATAACTGTAAATTCTCTTCCTGTTAAGAAACATCTGTTATGTGTTATACCAAAAACCAAAGCACAAAGCTCCTTCTCAGTAGTAGTATAATTACATTCTGCTTTGTTTGATTGTCTGGAAGCAAATGAGATTGGATGTTCATGACCATCAGCTTCTTGAGACAAGATTGCACCTATGGCAACATTGGATGCATCTGTTGAAAGAATGAAAGGTTTACTGAAATCCGGATAGGTTAACATTGGGGCTGTGGTTAGAGCAGTTTTAAGTTCTTCCATTGCCTTTTTGCATTGTGTTGACTAATTAAATGTGGTTATTTTCTTCACCATCTGTGTCATTGGACGTGCTATATTCGCATAATCGGCTATAAATCGTCTGTAGAAATTTGACAATCCCAAGAATGACTGTAGATCTTTCAAATTCTGTGGTTCAGGAAGATTCAAGGTTTCCACAAAATTTGGTAAGGGGTTAATGTCGGATGTGGTCACAGCATTCAAAGATCGCTAATCAACACAAGAACGGTACTGTAGTTCTCCAGAAATTGATTTTGCCTTTTTGCATTCTGTTGACTAATTAAATGTGATTCTTTTCTTCACCATCTGTGTCATTGGACGTGCTATATTCGCATAATCGGCTATAAATCGTCTGTAGAAATTTGACAATCCCAAGAATGACTGTAGATCTTTCAAATCCTGTGGTTCAGGAAGATTCTTTACATCTTCAATTAATTTTGGATCAGGTTGAACACCTTCACTGGTTATAACATGACCAAGATAGTTAACTTTACTTTGTGAAAAATGACATTTATCTATTGATAAAGACAGGTTTGCGCTTCTTATTGGCTCAAAAACAACTTGTTGTCTCTCAGTATGCTGCTTCATGTTTTCACCAAAAATTATTACGTCATCAAGGTAAACAAGTGCTTGTGTTGGGGTGAGCCCTCGTAAAACTGAATCCATCAGGCGTTGAAATGTAGCTGGAGCATTACGAAGTCCAAATGGCATACGAAGATACTCGTATACTCCTGTTGCTGTTACAAATGAAGTTTTGGCTTGATCATCTGGATGCACTGTTAACTGGTAATAACCACTTGTTAAATCACCTACTGAAAAAATTCGACATCTGTCCAAGTAATCCAAGGTTTCCACTAAATTTGGTAAGGGGTAAATGTCGGATGTGGTCACAGCATTCAAACATCGGTAATCAACACAAAAACGGAACTGTAGTTCTCCAGAAATTAATTTCTTCTTTACAATTACAACAGGTGAACACCACAGTGGGTCTGAAGGATCTCTTGGTTTTATAACTCTGGCTTCTAATTGTTCTTTAACCATGTCTTCTACCAACTCTCTGTGACTGAATGGTATTCGGTAAGGTTTCTGTGTGATTAGGGCTGCATTCCCCGTACGCATACCATGCTGAACTAAATGAGTGACAGGTAAGTTTGCACGTTCTCGGAATAAATCTGCATACTCCAACAAAACAGGCGCTAAAATCTTCTGTTCATTAGCTGTCAAATGTTCTATCTTCTTCCAAATCTTGCGCTTCCGTTCATTATTAACTTCGTCTCCTCGTTGCAATTTTGCGGTACTGTTACAAAAATCTGTGTTTATAACTGCAGCATTTGTTACCTCATCAAGAGTCTGTATTACGTCACTTTTACTTAAGCTCGACACTTCAGCAACTTCCGTTCCTCGTGGCAAAACAACATCCTCATTGCTCATATTCGTTATTGTAACCGGGACTTTTGCGACATTCTGTCTCACTATTGTAGCGACACCTACACTTCTAGCAATATAACAATGCATTGTATCCAGTAACTCACTTTCTCGGATCGCTCAATTAATAACAAAGTTCCTTCCTTGGATAGGGATTGTCTTTCCTGCTCCCTTGGGAATTTGCTGAGGCTAATCAATTTGAACATTGACTCGGACGGTTTGCCGTGCGGTTAAAGGCGCTTCAGTCTGGAACCGCGTGACCGCTACGGTCGCAGGTTCGAATCCTGCCTCGGGCGTGGATGTGTGTGATGTCCTTAGGTTAGTTAGGTTTAATTAGTTCTAAGTTCTAGGCGACTGATGACCTGAGAAGTTAAGTCGCATAGTGCTCAGAGCCATTTCGAACTCGGACGGTTTGAACTGATGCATCGTTTGGGCGGTCCATTCCCATGAAGTCAGTGTTGGTGCTCCTTTGAGTACGATCTGAAGAACGATTTCCTAGGTTGTAGCTGCTATGGCCTAGTCTGATCTTCCTTTCTGCGACAAATATCTCTGCCTCGTTAGCGGACAAGAAATCGAATCCAAGTACACCGTCATAACGCGTTTCGTTATTTGAAACAACTTGCACCCTTACTGTGTATTTATCTTTATTTTCACCTTCATCTTGGCCTTGGCCAAGAATTAATTCTACGTCAACTTCTCCACAGTTACGTACCTTCCCTCCGTTTAACCCTCGCACTTTTAATAGCGGCGGTTTCAATTTATCCCGTTTATCTACGCAACACCATATTAATGAGGTCTGTGCTCCTGTGTCAATAAGTAGCTTGATGTTTCTCCCACGATATACAACACCTATCACGAAGTCATTTCCGGTCTGATTTTCGCTGGAACTAACAGGAATCACTGTCTCTGGCAAGGGGCGGACGGAGTGGTGGCCCGTACTCGTTTAAAGATCTGGCAGATTATCTGTTGTTCACATTACCTTGCTTCTTGTTGCGACAATCTCTCGAAACATGACCCTGCATCCCGCAATGATAGCAGATTCGATTCTGTTTACAATCCTTACGCTTGTGACCCAGCTTATTGCATCTGTAGCATTGTACTGTTGTGTTGAAAACTCTGTGTTCTTGTTTCTGCATCTCATTCGGTCGTCTTAGTGCTTCAACGAAACCAACAGCTGATTCTACTGCTTCCTGAAACGTTTTACATCGTGCCAATCTAACAGCTTTGCCAACTTCCTCTCCGTGCAATCCATGAATGAATGTGTCCACGGCTCTCTGGTCGGCTTCGAACAACGGAATGCAATTTTCGTTTTCATCTTCTACTAACTCGTACGTTTGAGCGTTGATGTTTCGAATTCTGTCGGCAAACTGCTCGATAGATTCGTCTCGTCGAATTCGCAAACTGTAAAGCTGCTCTTTGTAAAATCTGATCGCGTTTTTACGTTTAAATCTCTGAACAACAATCGTTCTAAACTCATTGTAATCTTCTATTTTCACGCAAATAGGCTCCGTGCTAATGAAATCTTGTGCTGCTCCCTGAATTCTTTATTTGGCAACCACTAGCTTATCGGAATCTGTCCATGATCCTAACAGGGCGGCACCTTCAAGTTTACGAAAAAACACCTTCACATCGTCTTCGGGTTTCCCGGTTAACACTGGCACTGATGGCAATAATGAAAAATTCTTTATTGTAGTTGTATCTGTACTGCATGAGCTATCATTTTACAAGTCTATCAGAATGCTACGCTCGCTTCTTTCTGCTTTTAACTGCCGAATCTCTTCTTGCAGTTCATTAATAACATTTTGTAGATCGACTCGTTACTCTTACTGGATTGCGACATTTCGTCTAATTTAACGCCAATGAGTCACTCAAATGTAAAATAAAAATCCATCACTGCCTTTCGTATTCTAGCCAAACTGGAGTAGACCAACCTGAATTCCAGCGTTGGATGTCCCCGCGTAGTCGGAAGATGTTCATGCTGCTGTTGCTCGAAGTTCACGTTGTGCTGCACCTCTTCAGGACTGTAGATTTTCCATCATTATCCTCATGCTGACACCACTTCTATACAGCTGGTCCCGGCGGAGGTTCGAGTCCTCCCTCGGGCATGGGTGCGTGTGTTTGTCCTTAGGATAATTTAGGTTAAGGAGTGTGTAACGTTAGGGACTGATGACCTTAGCAGTTAAGTTCCACAAGATTTCACACACATTTGAACATTTGAACCACTTCTATAAGGGGGTTGTCTGTGTTGTTACCGCGGATGATGATTACACCAATATTTTGTCAGGATTTGTTAGTGGTGGATCCCTACGGTACGGCAATGCGCAATCACCGAGAAGTAAGTTTAAACAGTTTTATTAACAAAGGCAGATTATAAAACACGCACGCTATACGTACCCATCGTCACTGTGTCTGACATCCTAATTACGGTCGAATCAAAAATGGTTCAAATGGCTCTGAGCACTATGGGACTTAACTGCTGTGGTCATCAGTCCCCTAGAACTTAGAACTACTTAAACCTAACTAACCTAAGGACATCACACACATCCATGCCCGAGGCAGGATTCGAACCTGCGACCGTGACGGTCGTGCGGTTCCAGACTGTAGCGCCTTTAACCGCTCGGCCACTCCGGCCGGCACGGTCGTATCGAAAGGCTCCATGGTGAGCTAAGAAAAGAGACGTATTCGCACCCGAGGCCACGGTAGTTAATACTGCGCGCTGCGGACGGCGGACAGTGGCGTACTTCTGCCTCGCACTGCGGCCGGATACGCATGTGCTGACCAAGCAGATTGTCAGAATTCCAGACAGTTCGGCTGGCGAGCGCGTGTTACGTATCGTATGGCTGCGCGCAATCTGTAGACACTTACAAACATTTAATTTTCAGGTGCTGGAACTCATTTTAATCTGGTGGGAAAAGCTCACATCCAGCAACTATGTCCTAATTACGTAATTACACTGCTGTAGATTGAAGGTGTCGTGTTACTGGAAAATTTTCCTGTGTGGGCTCACCTTGCCATGCAGAGATTGACTGAGCTAGTGCACAGGGCCACCACCAGAGGACATCCACCCACCTCTGCCCCTGGCCCCCTCCCTCCCCACTCCTCCCAGAAAAAATTGGTAGGAAGAAGACTCACACTGTGCTGGAGAAAAGGGATCTCACAATACGAAATTCAAATCACATCCAATAATATATCTATACATATTCTTTATTTATTATACATTTTGTGGAAGATGAGGTTCCTCCACTTGGGTAGACATCATGAGAGAACCCCCCGCCCTTGCTCCACGTGACATAATAACTGTAATCACAAGGTAATGGATTGAGGTCCGATATATTAGCCACTGTTTGGGGTCTCCCGAATGTGTGTCTATCGTCAGGACGCCGCCACAAAGGTCAAAGCAGCCCAATATCCTAATTACAAGCCATGTTACTAAATCCTCCGACCACAGACCAGATATCAGCCTCCTCCAACCTCACAACTGGCAAACTAAGTATCAAGTTGGGTTGTTGGGTTGTTTTTTGGGGAAGGAGACCAGACAGCGAGGTCATCGGTCTCATCGGATTAGGGAAGGATGGGGAAGGAAGTCGGCTGTGCCCTTTCAAAGGAGCCATCCCGGCATTTGCCTGGAGCGATTTAGGGAAATCACGGAAAACCTAAATCAGGATGGCCGGATGCGGGATTGAACCATCGTCCTCCCAAATGCGAGTCCAGTGTCTAACCACTGCGCCACCTTGCTCGGTCAAGCATCAAGTGGCAGCATTCTATTGATCGGCAAATTCCAGACTCGCTTCTTGTCTCTGCCGCTCACAAGAAGCCACTTCATGCTTGTCTGTGTGAACCAACATACCCAAACACCAAGATGAAGGTTTTCATCACTTCTCAGAATACTGTAGTCCTATTGGCTGATGATGGAGTCCCAGGGGAAGCTGACACAATCTCAATATCAAAAATAGAGTGAAGTGATCCATTTCTGTCAGAACCTTTCTCCATGACACTTTCATGGGCCTAAAAAAAGTAACATCTAATGGTTGAGTTAGATGTGTGCTATTGGGGAGCAGACATACAAATGCAATATTTTCATCTCTACACTTCTGAAAAATGTTAATGTTCAAATGCATCGACAGATTGTCAGCAATGAGAATCTTTTTTCCTTCTAGTTTTTTCAGTCTTGTCAACATGAGACTTTCAAAACCAGTCACTCAATGCACATGTATCTGTTGTGACTTGGCAAGACAGCCAAGCCACTATGAGGTGAAGCCGAAAGGCACGCGTTTAAGCTCACACAGGCTGGCGTGAGGTCTGGAACAGTTAAAGGAGTTGAGACCAGTAAAATAAGTACGTAGCTTCTGGAATACTTAACTTTAATCCATAATTGGTGAACATCGGTCTGACAGTACATGCATCACAAGATTAATGGCAAATGATAATGGCGCCTTGCTAGGTCGTAGCAAATGACGTAGCTGAAGGCTATGCTAACTATCGTCTCGGCAAATGAGAGCGTAATTTGTCAGTGAACCATCGCTAGCAAAAGTCGGCTGTACAACTGGGGCGAGTGCTAGGAAGTCTCTCTAGACCTGCCGTGTGGCGGCGCTCGGTCTGCAATCACTGATAGTGGCGACACGCGGGTCCGACGTATACTACCGGACCGCGGCCGATTTAAAGGCTACCACCTAGCAAGTGTGGTGTCTGGCGGTGACACCACAGTATCAAACCAAACTGATTTAGAGGTTTGGTAGCGACACTGCTTTGGTCCTCCTTCCACCCAGGTATACCACAGTTGGGTAGCTTTATATACCACAAATGGGGGCAGTACTTCCCCAGCTGCACTTCCACACATCATTAATGAAGTGCTGGATTTAGAAAAATTGCAGATTTTTTCTGTGTATTTGGTTCCATGATGACATATAACTTTGATCTTTCCCGGATCATCAGTTAAGTTAGTCTCATCCAGGCTCCAAACGTTCTCTGGAGGCACATCTTTCACCACATACTTCAAATTTTCCATATAGGCTCTCACTGTACCTTCATCTAGAGTGGCTCTGCTACGCTTTATATTTGATGCAAACCGTTCCTTCAGTATGGGGTAATGTGACATAAAGGATTTCATTCAGTCGGCTCCAGGAGTATTATTTGTAAAAAAACTTCACCCACCTATCAGTTTTGTTCAAGTAACTGCTTATTATACAGCTAAGATCCTTTTGCGTCAATGGGAAACTGAAGTCACTCACGGCCTGAATACATGGAACAAAGGATTCCTTTTCCTCTCTCGAGAACACTGGTGGCCAGCCTGTCTTCCTAACATGATGTAATTTCAATTTATTGTTTATAGTCTTCCTGGGACTTTTCTAATGTTCTGTAGCTTTGCGTTGGGGAAAATGTTCCATTTCTTCTGGACTCCAGACATTCTTCCAGATGTGCAGGCGTGTAATCTGCCTATCTCCGTGCTTCAAGTTTCCGTTTATACACACGTCCCATGCTAAAAAAAACATTAATCTGTTATCCAAATTCAGTTTCTCAAGATTTTGTGCTAATTTATATACAAAACTTTGCACCACCTACTTAATGATGCAAAGTTACTCCCATTTGCCCAGAAAATAACCTCCAAGGCTACTTTCAGAAACATACTCGTGCATAATGAACTGATAACTAATTTATAGATGTGATTTAAAAGACAACTGTTTTTTACACGTGAATAAATGTTACTAAAGTGCGCGCCATTTACGACAGCGGCCGAGTTTAGGTTCGTTCTGCGCATCTGACGTCACAAAACACAGTCAGCCAATGAACAGAGAACGACGTTGCCAGAGCTCGACTGCAGTGCAGAGCACGGACGAGTGTCTTCAGTTTTAGAAACGTTCAGTCATAAATAAAGCAATAGAACAAAAGCAATGTCTTGATAGCAGACTTTCTTTTATAGAAAGTTTGGAAAAAGCATTCTTTATACCAATTGCTTCATATTCTATTAATTAATTAAACCAAACAAGCAATAAGCCTCCTAATTCAAGCGATAGCAAGGAAAGGTGTTTGTATCATTCCCTCGAACCGCTTTTTCGCAATAAAGAACAGCGGTAATTGTTTGTTTCCTATTGTACTTCGACGAAACGTGAGTAATTCATAGTCATACCAACAGTGTTTGTCGGTATATTGCGTGATATTTTAGAGTCCTCCAGGAATTCTATCGAATGACGAGCTATGTCAGCGTAATGGTTAAGGTGTTTAGTTGCCAAGCGAAAGGTTCTGAGATCAAATCTTGTTCGGAATTTAATATATTCTTTATTTAAAAACCAAATCGAAGTGTCTTACTTCATGAATTTCATTCGTTTGAATTAAATTTTTCGAAATTTCTAATGCTTTGTCTCTTGATTATAACCATAATAGGTTTTCGGTTTTTCTAATTTTGTCCTCCAATATTTCTTTTCACAGCAATTAAAAACAATGAAAAGGCACACATACCATATTCATGTTATCTGTTTTGTTTGTATATCTTCTCTTCTGCAGTCGCTGTTTTACTATTCATATTGAGATATATTCTTTTGCGACAGTATTAAAAGTATTATTTAGAGCAGAATTTGAATTATATTCCTCTTCTGTAACTGTAATAAGCATCTTATTTAGACCAGACGCGTTTTTCTCTTCTGAAGCATCTTCAGAGGACAGTATCTTGTCTCCTCCGTTGCCAAGTAACCTTTCGTAGTTTTGTGCTGTAGTAACACAATATTCAACGTTTGTATCGGCTGATCTGTGTTTTAGCAAATAAATGCTGTTTTTGTGTGCCACACACAAAAATTATATTTGACATAGCTCAGAGCACTTCACTGATACACAGTATATTCTAGTCCTAATATTTTTGTAAGTCCACAGTTTTGTTTAATGTATTTTGTCTACTTCCTTTTGATTGATTGAAGTGCTTTAAAATAAAGCCAAACGCGCCCAGTGTAAATAAAACTTTTATTACAGTCACGAAAGACGGAGTATTTCTCAATATTACATACGATACCTATCTGGTACTTAAATTAAATGAGATATTGTTATACAGTAAATTTTATATGAAATTTAGGTATCTTGTCCACATTTCATTCTCAACATTGTGGCAACTAAAATCGACCATACGGAAAGTATACGCTATGGAAACTCTTCAAAATTTCGTGCAATGTTTTACTACATTTAATGCTGCACAATAACTGCACAAAATTAAGTCATTTATGGGGGAAGTATCAGTCAAGAAGATGTGTAAAAATCAAATTTTTGGGCCAAATACTTTTTGTGAAATCGAATGATAAGTGTGTCAAAGCAGTGGGAACACCATGTGTGTCCGCGGCTCGTGGTCGTGCGGTAGCGTTCTCGCTTCCCACGCCCGGGTTCTCGGGTTCGATTCCCGGCGGGGTCAGGGATTTTCTCTGCCTCGTGATGACTGGGTGTTGTGTGCTGTCCTTATGTTAGTTACGTTTAAGTAGTTCTAAGTTCTAGGGGACTGATGACCATAGATGTTAAGTCCCATAGTGCTCAGAGCCATTTTGAACACCATGTGTCTGCACAGGCGAGCAGTGCAGTGATGACAAAATCGCGCACAGCGCGGAATGCGGGGAGCACGTCTCTGTAGCAGCAAAAGGGTTATTGCGGCCGTGGTGGCTTTACTTCATAAACTGCGCGCTCCCCCCTAAATGTAAGTTTGCGAACTATACTATACTATGGTGCTGCTTCTCTTGGCGCGTGCGTCGTTTGCAACTGGCAACGCAGCAATCTCCCGCGTCTGGGTTGGCATGCGCGAGCAGCCAAGATAAAAGAATTGAACTATAACCGTATGATGAAGGCATTTTCTTGTAGAAAAGTACCACTTTTTTCACACAAAAATTAGAGCAAAAATGTGGCATGTAACTAATGTTTCACAAAGGCACCTAAGATGGCGGAGGGCAAAGACATTCCAACATATAACATTGCCAGGGGTGCCAACTATTGGGTAGAAACAAATTTCTACTAAAACATTTAGTATCTTTAGCATTAGGGAGGTTTGAATCTTTTCTCAGAACTGGTGCAGAGATACCCCTTAAGATGCAAAGTAACCCCGTTTTACAGTACTCTGAATTTGGATCATGTCCGTTGTTTTATATAGAGCGATAAGCATCGTGGAAACATGGACAACAATAATTTTCACAGCATTGAGCATACAAATGCTGCGTTTATACAGTTGTCACCGTGCCACTGCAATATGAACCAAACAGAACTGATCTGGAGCCAAGTTTAGGTATTTATCACCAGAAATAAAGATATTTAAGCTGCCAGATGGAATGGAACTAACGCAAGAAGTTTGTCCCACATCACTGTTGAACACCGGCTGCATACAGAACGGGGCGTCATGAAATAATAGAAAGCTTGGATAGATTCGTCGATTCTGTTGTTGATCAATGCGTTGTCCGTGTAGCAAACAGTTACAGTACCGAAAAATATTTCTCGGATTCGTGTATGGAACGATTAAACTGGGAGATTACCAAACTGACTGTAAGCAACACTTTCAGTGGCTTCAGTATTTAACTATACGGTGAAACCGCTGCATCACGCTTTTGTGTCACACACATCTCGCGCAGAACAATTACCGTACCCCGTGTTTAAGATAGGAATTTTCATAACTCTTGTTTTTAATTACAGTATTATGTTATTTAAGAATGAGAGAATGTTATGCTCTCCGTCTGGTCTCCTGAGAAGCGTGCGGTATTTGCTAAAGTTTTGCCGACTACGATTTCATTCCCTTAAAAAATTAAATAACATTCGAAGCTATGGTGTTTCTCTGGTTATGTCGGAGCTGCAAATGCTTATGGCACTGCAGGTTACTTGGACCAGCTGGCGAGCCAATGCACCAGAAAAGCTGCTGTCTTGTTTTACCGTTCAGTCGATGTATACTTAACGCTCAGCATACATCATGTCCTTATTATCATACTCAGCCCTGTATTTACGCACGGGCCACATGGGCCCGTGTCCAGGGTGGCGAATTCTTAGGGGTGGCAAGATCTTACGGGCGGAAAATTTCGAACGTACAAATTTACTTGTGCAGAAAAAAAGAAGCAGTGGTTGCGAGAATTATTAGTTTCGTTCGAGATAGGTCGAAACCGTGTTCAAGTGCACTTTTTCCCCAGTTGCCATGATTTCTGACTGGTCATTTGCTATTCGATTAGTAGCCGATTAACGGCCGAAGCTGTCTTCCACTGATGAGAGTATTTTCTCCTGATGCTTCCAAAGCGTTTAAAACCGTGACCGAAGAGTTCATTGCGCATGCGCGTAGCATAGTTTTCTGAAGCGAGCAAAGGTGTCAATTAGCGCTACGGGTGGCCAAACTACGAAACAATCAAAAGGTGTCCGAGTTTGCAAAGGAATCGAAACGAGCGCAACACTTCCGATGGTTTGTGATACCGCAACTAGAATGAGCGTGAGTGGGAAATGGTAGGTAGGCGGGTGAGATCTCTACATCATGCAACTGGCAGCACTGCTTATGCATTGTTTTTGTGTGGCAAGGCACGGACGCGTCATATGTAGCGTTGATGTGGCTTGGTTTCAGTTTGGTGCTTTTATTATTGTGTGTGTGTATTTTCCTCCCGTTTCATTAATCTGGTGAAGTTTTGACATAACGTAATCGTGAATGTGGACGGTAAGAAAGGTCTCAGTGGCGCAGGCTGCAGAAAATTAGTTGAACAAAGGAGGAAGAGGGAAAAGGAAGTATTAGATCAAACGCCGAAGCTAAAACGTTTTGCGCTAACAAAGGACTAGATTATGTACCTGCAAGTTCTTCCTCTCTTGCGAACTTGACACCTACAAATGATTCACAGTGCAGCAGCAATTGTGGTGAAGGGCTCCACGATAGTGACTCTGAAATTGATAGCAAACATACGAACAATTCCACAGCAAGTGAACCAGAGTTGGGGCAAGGGGAAGTTTCATCAGACTTTACCTTTGATAAAGATCCTTTATTTTGGGAAATCAGTGATAAAACACGAGCTCACGTAGTATATGATATGGATTTAATCAGAGTTGAAACTGTGATTTTGTGATGTCAGATCGTACATATTCTGATAAACGGAGATTTATTTCCAAGGATTTGTTTGAAAGGAAGCCGGCCTCTGTGGCCGAGTGGTTGTAGGCGCTTCAGTCCGGAACCGCGTTGCTGCTACGGTCGCAGGTTCGAATCCTGCCTTGGGCATGGATGTGTGTGATGTCCTTAGGTTAGTTAGGTTTAAGTAGTTCAAAGTCTAGGGGACTGATGACCTCAGATTTTAAGTCCCATAGTGCTCAGAGCCATTTGAGCCATTTTTTGAAAGGAAATTGTTGAGTAAGGACATTGTGCAACGCGATTGCTTGATTTACTCACCCAGTCAGGGATCACTTTACTGTGTACCATGTAAACTGCTTGGGGGTCCATCGCAGTTCGCTTGTAGCTTGTGGCTTTAGTGATTGGAAACACGCTAATCAAAGGATAACTGAACATGAAAACTCCAGTGCACATCGCGATTCTGTTGTAAGTTTCAGACGAAGGGGAAATACTCTATGAAGAGTCGATAAACAATTAATTACTCAGCTACAAGAAGTAAAGTATTGGAGGAATGTACTACAGAGGATAGTGGGCTTGCACCACATCCCTGTTATCTCTACTAAGCAAAGAAAATCGCGGGAAGATACCTCACTTGGGATACCTCCACTAACCTAAGTCAACTGACCGCCAATTCCTCCTACAAACTGGCGCCAACTTTAAATTTTGGCAGTAAACAAAGCTCACTTGGGGTTTCGCTGATAAGGTAAAAAATGGTGGGGAAGAAAGCACACTCGCCACCTCCTCCTAATGATTCATGGGAAAAAAGGACTTGTCGGTATTATTTAAACAATTTCATGCAGATGTGTTCGCCACTGGGTCCAGTGCCCAATTGGCTTAGTACAAGTGGCCACCAGCAGAGGGCGCCCTCATGACGTCAGTTGATGATGCAAGTACATATTTAAGATGGCGTTCGTGAGGCGTGCATATACACAGACATACAGCAAACAGAGCAAACGCTCTCTGATTGTGGACATAACTGGATACAGTCGAGTACAGTGCTATATTACACCTCCTGATCAGTGCATTTGGGCTAGGTGTTGGTACCTGTTCTACATTTACCTACAATTTTAGAACACAGAACGAGATGTTATGTCATGATCGCATAGATAGATCTGGCATAAAATCGATAGAATTGCGAAAAATGACTAGCGAATAGGTAAAAATTGAGCGAACATACACCAAAATGCGGGGAAATTGAGGAAGTACTTGCGTATCTTCTGGTTCGCGCAGAACAATTTGTACATGGGAATAAGTATGCGACAACAAGAGGAATCTGGGAAAACGCTGACGTTGAAACGAAGGGAATCAGGAAGGCATTCACTTTTTTTCCTTTGAGGCAGTATTATACTGCATTTCTATTGAGGTACCAGTGATACATGCGAGTTGACTACTGTATTTGGTGCTTTTCAGGAGGACAGAGAACTAATCACCTCTACACTTACTTGAATCTGCGCTAAAGGATAACATAGAGTGGATAGGTTGATCGATTGAGATAGAGCTGTAACGAGGTACGATTTAATGGTTGACTGATTCATTCTAGAGAAGGAGAAGTTGCAGCAGGTCAATTTTTTTCCAGTGCTCTGTCTGCATGCATCAGTCACATGACATAGCCTGCGTTATACTCGTATACAGCCACGTGTTCCGTATATGGTTTAAAGCACTGTCTACTTGCGATCGTTAACGGTAAACCTGTCGGTCATCAGAGGACTTCCATCTCATGTGTGATGAAACTTGACACCATCTCATGTGTGATGAAACTTGACATAGTCTTCTAAACGAACTTTGATTTATACTACCCCCCTGTCACATCTTGGGTGTAAAATCGAGACTTCAGCCTCATAACTAAGTTAGCGGTAGGAGCTTGTGAGGCGCTGCAATCCCCATGTACACATTTGCCCGACAGATGTGCTGTTTACAGAGTTAGTGACGGAATGACTTGTACTTTTCACTTGTCGGATGCTGCTGCTATGAATTTATGTGTTTCCATGTAGGATGTATCCGCCGCTGGTAACGATAATTTTATATAGGTCTGATGCAGGCACAGTATAATACAGGGTGATTCAAAAATAATACCACAACTTTAGGAATTTAAAACTCTGCAACGACAAAAGGCAGAGCTAAGCACTATCTGTCGGCGAATTAAGGGAGCTATAAAGTTTCATTTAGTTGTACATTTGTTCGCCATTTCAGCCAATAAAGTTTTTGGTCCCTTTTTCTTCGAAGGTGCTACTGTAACTGGACTACAGTATCTGGAGATGTTAGAGAATTGGCTGTTCCCTCAGCTCGAACAAGAAGCACAACAATTCATATTTCAGCAGGATGGAGCGCCACCACATTGGCACTTATCTGTCCGTAACTACCTGAACGTCAACTACCCGAGGCGATGGATCGGCCGCCAGGCAGCCCGTGACAGAGCACTTCATCACTGGCCTCCCAGAAGCTCTGATCTTACCCCCTGCGATTTTTTCTTATGGGGGTATGTTAAGTATATGGTGTTTCGGCCACCTCTCCCAGCCACCATTGATGATTTGAAACGAGAAATAACAGCAGCTATCCAAACTGTTACGCCTGATATGCTACAGAGAGTGTGGAACGAGTTGGAGTATCGGGTTGATATTGCTCGTGTGTCTGGAGGGGGCCATATTGAACATCTCTGAACTTGTTTTTGAGTGAAAAAAAAACCTTTTTAAATACTCTTTGTAATGATGTATAACAGAAGGTTATATTATGTTTCTTTCATTAAATACACATTTTTAAAGTTGTGGTATTCTTTTTGAATCACCCTGTATATGAACAGTGATTGGCTGTGAACAGTGGACACTATACATCTCCGCAAAGCTATATTGTGCTCATATCATAAAAACTAAATGTTTTACGGAAGTAGTTTTTTCGTTTTACGGTTCGATAAGATAGTTCATCGTAGAGAAACCGGGAAGAAGGACATATGTTATGCGCTTGAAATATATTTCTCACAATGAAATATTAACAACGCTACAATCCATACGTCTGATAGGTCGGAAACGTAGGCGATCTAACATTATAGCCCGTTTTCAAGTGCAGAACGTTGTAGCCTTAGGAGTGCGTGTGTTTATGTTCTCTCTCTTATCAGTACCTTCCCGGTACCGATCCTAGACTCTAGATCAATACTTTAGAGATGATAGCTTGGTTGATTTACGTAAAAATGCGTCGAACTCCATCCGCCTGGAGCTCGATCGTGTATAAAAATCATTCCTTTCTTGTTCTTCTTAACTGTCTGCTATTACATGACGGGACTTTGAAATCTGTTACTATACACCGACAAGGAGTGCTAAGCTCCTAGACATGGTCACATCTCGAGAAATCTCGTGCACTTGGACTCGTTAGGACTCAGAAAGCTCTATTCATTCACAAGACGTGGAGTGTAGCGATCTTCTTCTTCTTCTGATTGGTTGCAGATTAATTCGGTAACGAAGCTGGAGGATGGGTTGGTCAACGACAGTGTGAGGATGGTCTTTTACCCTAAGACAGCGAGAATGCTCTGTGACTCCCGTACACAGAGAGATGGGTCGTAAATCAAGTACTATGCTCGAGGTCTTCGAAATACGTAGAGCGCTGTCTGGTATACTTTGATCATTTATGTCTTCGAGAATTAACACTGAATGGGTGTACTGAGCAGTCATCTATCCATGTTCGCAATGATACTCGCAAAGTAGAAAAGGGGAGGTTTACCTGTGATACTGTAATTGGGGAAACATGCTGTCACATGATTGGCCAGTGTTGGAGTTACTGTAAAATTGGTAAAATTCTTCGCGTTATGAACTGTGTTGATTAATATTACAGTACATCGTCCGTGTCTTTTTCCGTCCCATCCGTGCATTGGTACACTGTTAGTTACCACATAATGATTGACTGACAACACTTGTTTGAGATGGGGAATGAGTTTTGCCAATGGGTGAAAGCTTCTGGGGGTTGCTAGCAGCGAAACAGTGATCGCGTACGTGAGTGCAAAGTGAGGAATAACTCGAAATAGAACGCAGAGCCATCATCTATTCCGTCATTGTGACAGATGAGTTTAAGTGTAGACGTCGTCATGCACTTTCGGACATCAGTTTGGAAACCCTCCACAACGCAGCCAGACTCTTCTAGTTTCCTTATGTTGTAATTGTCTTTTATTCAAAATCATTCACTGTGTATCGTGTGTTATGGTAGTTGCAGTAACAAAATTATATACACTGTGCTACGTCTAGTTTTCTGTGAGAGGCCGTGGATCAGAGGGTCTTAATGTCAGTTTAGAACCTGACACAGGCATTGAAGTCGTGGCATAAAAACTAAATTTTTGGCGTTGTACAAAAGTGTGGTAGAAAACTGTGTTTGAAACAACTAAACAGGACCAGAGGGAGCGTCTCATACGACTTAGTATAGTCTGTTAGATAAGATCATTCGCCTGGAGTATAGGTGATCAAACTTTAAAGTGGTCTCTGCAGTGTCTGTAGATTTAATAGGCGGCAGTAGCAGCAGCAGTTTGAGGTGTGAATTCGGTCAGGGATTGGGTATACCATTATGAATGCTTGGAGGGCTGCACGCTTCACTATTGTGGGGTGAGCATTGCGAAATCTCTCATTTTCCGCGCTGGAGGCCCACTGCAGCTATGCGTCATTGCACCGGCATTGGTGCCTATCTGACTTCTATATCAGATGAAGTTAGTCGAACTGCTACAGGGTGGACGGAAATTCCCGTTACAGACTTGTAGGACTTGTAGAAGGGAGTGAGTACATCGTATTTTGAATAGGAACCCATATCCGGAAACGTCATCCAACGAGACTACAGAGCGTCAGAGTTATAGGTGCGGACGTCTGTTAATGTACGTATACACGGGGTGATTCCGTGATGATGTTACAGGCTTACTAGGACGATGGAGAACGATAAATGTATTAATTTGAAGTAAGGATCCCTGTACCGGAAACGAACGAGTCGAAAGTTATAAACGAAAACCGTTCTGATACCTCTGACAGTTGAATACAAGTACTGGTTCTTGTGTTGGGAAGACTGTAGGGTTGGTAACTTTCAGTGGTGGTAGTGTGGACAAAAACGAGAAAAAATGACCAATAAACGTGGGCTCTAAAATGCGTACCTTAGCAGCTATGAACACTTTCTCAGTAGAGGAGATGTGTTTCACATTAGTGAAGATGAACGAATAGTCCTAGCTCCTGAATGTGAATGTAGTCTGGGGACATACCACAATGTGCGAATTTCCATTGAATGGTCAAAACATGCTCCTGTTGCACTAACTCAGGTCGTTCTGTTTCTACACGGGATGCAGAAGTTGATGTGTCTGTCTTTCTCCGACTTCTGCTCAGTTACAACTTAAAATGGAATGCTCACATGCGCGAAGCTGTAGAAATGGGCGCGACTGCAAGATGCATAGGGGGTGATTAAAACCAGGTCGTAATTTTACTGTAGCAGACAAGTTCGAGGAAGGTGACTCGTTTCGAGATATGATAGTGCCAGAAATATGATTCACTTGTGGGTGTGATCGGATGCAGGTATGTGCTTGAATGGAAAGAGCAGATTCCAAATGATGGACATCATTTCTAGCGGATAGCGTAAGACTAGATGTCTGAAAAAGTTAGTGTACATTTCATATGACCTCAATCGGCACATCACTTACTACTACTGTTTGTGTTCCTTCTCAATCAGTCATCGCCTATAACTCAGTGGATATATAGTAGAACCTAGGACATGGTATCGAGACAGAATGGGCTAAAAATAGTATAGAATTATTGGCTTGAGAGAGTGTCAAATACCGTTTACATACTACGTTCCTTAGCTGATTCACTTTCAAAATCCGGTAATTTTATCCCGAGGGTGCATTGTGGGTTTACACACTCATACGATGACCATCACGGTATTTGCCTGGAAAAAACATCTCATTCATAGGTGGTGTCGTATCTAGATTCGTAAAGCGGGTATAGCTTTTAACCTGGATACTTGTGTGTATCTGTAGAACGAAGATTGCTTGTGAAAGTAACATACGGTAGTTGCTGTGATCGGATTTTTCTTTAACATATGGCCGTTTACGTCTCTCTTTCTAAGACACAGTGATCGCACTTGCAAGAAAAACATAAGAGAGATGGCCATCCATGGTTGTTTTTCGGTCAGTATTTTTGGTATGGTGGGCAATCAGTTACTGACGAAGTATTATACTTAGTAGTAGTGGTGGGAGCGTGATATGTTCGCATTTGAGCATCAGGTTTATAAAGGTTTGTGGAACGGAAATGACTATGTCCAGTCGTAAGGAGGGTATGGATTTGACTGAGAGTACTGTGATAGCAAAGGGAAGAGTATGTCAAGTCATAAGAAAGGTAGTGATATTTCTATTCCCAGAGCCACTGCTGACAGCAGGGTGTATTTCCGATACTTCGCTCATTGTCGAATACCGTTCAATTGAGACTGCAATCGTAACATTGAATTGCGAGTATAATATAAAATATATTTGTGACCAGTTTTCTAGAATGATTCTGTGCATGCATGGCCTGTGGTGAGAATGATTCACGTTTCCCGTGAGCTGGAGCAGTCGTCCAAATGCAGAGGTCTGGTGGAGTGCAGGATTGTATGTTAGTTAACTTTCCCGTCCTCTAGACGACCGAATAGCGAACTAATACTTAGTATGTGTTAGGCGGCTTTCGTAATCAATTGGAAATTTGAGAAGATGGTGCGTTTGCACTGGACGGTTATTCCCTCCCGTGTAAATTGTTCGGTTGACAGCTTCTGAAAGTTTCGCGCATTTATTTAGCTGAGAGAAGATCGATTGTGGTGTGTGGAAGACAAGTTTGCCTGTTCTCTAGACATGGGAAAGACCTTAGTTGGCTTGTAAATTATAGGAATGATCTGAAATATGTTACATCACCGACTTCGGTATTCAAGAGTGGAATTATCAGTTTACTCTATTTGTTTCTAGTTACTGAGTGGTTTACAGCACACTGGACCTCGCTAAAGTTTGGCGTTTGTATAAGATAATTTCCAGTCCATATCTTGGGAATTATGTTGCGCTAGCGATCGGTAGGATGCTGCCTAGTGCTTGATATCGAGAATTACGGCGAAAATGGTATAGTATTATGGTGAAAATAAGTGTGTTCTTGTAATCTTCGAGTCTGGAGGTGTCTGTAGAAAAGGGATCAGGTTCGGAGCAGAAAACAGTAATGTGTTTGTGCAAAAGGGAAACGATCTCGAATTTTTAGAATAGTTCTTACAGCAACTTCGGTCCGCTGAGGGTGCTCTGATGTAAAAAGGATGATTTTGTATGGCGCTGAATGTCACATCTGTGGAAAGAAAGAAAAGGCTGATGGTGCTTCCCTAGGACTGGGGAGCATCGTGACATGTAGCCTGTGTAAGTGTAGGCATATGATAATTTTTTTGGATTCTGTTTGTGTAAAATGTGTATATATTGTATTGTAAAGTTACTGTGGCCTACATTGTGTAAAATGTGTACAGGGCTATTACAAATGATTGAAGCGATTTCATAAATTCACTGTAGCTCCATTCATTGACATATGGTCACGACACACTACAGATACGTAGAAAAACTCATAAAGTTTTGTTCGGCTGAAGCCGCACTTCAGGTTTCTGCCGCCAGAGCGCTCGAGAGCGCAGTGAGACAAAATGGCGACAGGAGCCGAGAAAGCGTATGCCGTGCTTGAAATGCACTCACATCAGTCAGTCATAACAGTGCAACGACACTTCAGGATGAAGTTCAACAAAGATCCACCAACTGCTAACTCCATTCGGCGATGGTATACGCAGTTTAAAGCTTCTGGATGCCTCTGTAAGGGGAAATCAATGGGTCGGCCTGCAGTGAGCGAAGAAACGGTTGAACGCGTGCGGGCAAGTTTCACGCATAGTGATGTGAAAGATTCAGTGTTTAAGCCTCCTCTACCAAGAAACGTGCCAGAACTGCGAACTCGCATCAACAATGCTTTCAAACTCATTGATGGGGACATGCTGCGCCGAGTGTGGGAGGAACTTGATTATCGGCTTGATGTCTGCCGAATCACTAAAGGGGCACATATCGAACATTTGTGAATGCCTAAAAAAACTTTTTGAGTTTTTGTATGTGTGTGCAAAGCATTGTGAAAATATCTCAAGTAATAAAGTTATTGTCGAGCTGTGAAATCGCTTCAATCATTTGTAATAACCCTGTATATATTGCATTGTAAAGTTACTATGGTTTATGTTATGGCAAGAGCAGAGAGAATGACTGTGTGTCGTATTGTAAGAGTCTTTGCTTATTTGATGATATGTATGGTAGTTTGTATCTTAATTGTCAGTGCAATATGGCGATGTGTGTCAAATAAGCGCTGAAAGTCACATCTGCAGAAGGAAAAAAGGCAGACAGTGATTCGATGTTGGCGGTATGAGTCATTTGGCAGGTAAACTGGATAATAGCCAATCATAATGCTCGATTCATTCACATGCTTTGTGCTGGGATATGCCTCTGCATAGCGGTGAGAACATTCGCATATGTAGAGAGCAGGAAGGGTAGCATGTGATGGAGTGGGTACCACATTAGGTCCGTGAGGAAGACTGCATTCGACATTATTGTGCGTTATTTTCGTAAAGAGGTTCTGGTAGGGCAAGAACCTCCGTACATACAAGATGAGACAAGACGAAAACTCCTACAAAAGCGCACGTTAAGTATTTCTGGGGGACTATGAAATTTACTAGAGTTCGACTTGGTTATTATTTTAGATAGCAATGTGGCTGCAGTATAACATTGTGAACATTGCTAGATGCACTTGCGATGGTATGTGGCTACACGTGACGAAGTGTCAACCACACCTCACATATGGTCCGTTAGAATTGCTGAGGAGAAAGCTATTCTGTAATGGATTTCTGCAGCATCTCCCCAGACCGCAGTTATAGCGAGGGTAGCGACGAACCCACGCGCACGGCCAAGCTTGGAACATCTGCGATCTGTAAATAAGTCTTCACTCACACCCGATCGCGTCATCAACAGTGCCAAGATGCAGCTTTCACCTGCGTTCGGTGGGGGCTTGCAACTGTGACAGCGTGCGCTTCCCTGGCCAGTCGTGCCAGGACCTTTGTCTAGATGAACACATATTTTGATAGGAATTTCTCAGAAATCAAGTACGAAGGGGATGTGGCCACCTCATGCTTGCGGGACCCAATCGGTGCGGTGGCCTGTGCATGGTTTGACAGCTGACAGCTGCGTCACTTCATGATCCAGTGGACAGGGTGTGGGATGGGGGGGGGGGGGGGGGGGGGGGGGGTGATGCTTGCACGTGTTGATTGCATTATTTTGCGAGCTGGCCTGTAGGCAGTGTCATACGCTATTTGGACAGTTTACGAGTACTGAGCGCGTCTACATATCACTGTACTGCATTATTTATGAGCAGTTTGCAGGTCTGTACTGAAATTATTTGGTTAATTTATGAGTTGTCTGCGCGTCTGGAGAGCGTTATTTAGAAGTAGTTTGCAGGTCTGTGGGCTGTGTGAGATGGCCCCAAGCATGTGAGAGCGTGTGTTTTGGATAAATGTACTCGATCCCTAAATAAAATGTTCAAAAATAAAGAGTGTGCACTCCTTCCTTACTCTCGCCCGTACCCCAGCACAGCCTGAGTCATTTTCGCGCCATTTTCCCACTACAGACCACCATCTGGGGTTCTATGATGTAGAATCACGTGACTAATGCAGTAGCCAATAGGAGTGCAGCATTCTATGGGTGGGAGGTGCTACGTAATGAATGAACACTGCACTCCTAGTGCGATCTTGGATTACGTAATTGGACCTTGCAGTGGCTCTGTCCTGGAGCACATGTCGAACAAATTGTATGCAGCCATCTTCAATAAAGGTACTTCCGTCATCACCTGATATCATGAGGGCGCCCTCTACTGGTGGCAATGAGTACTAAGTCACTTGGGCTCTGGACCCAGTTGCGAACACATCTGCATGGAATTGTTTAAATAATAAAGGTAAGTCCTTTTACCCACGAATCATTAGGAGGAGGTGGCGAGTGAGGTTCGTACAAGTGTGCGTCGTTCCCACCATTTTTTTACCTTAGCAGCGAAACCCCAAGTGAGCTTTGTTTACTTCCAAAATTTAAAGTTGGCGCCAGTTCATAGGAGGAATTGGCGGCCGATTGACTTAGGTTAGTGGAGGTATCCCAAGTGAGCTATCTTCCCGTGATTTTCTTTGCTTAGTAGAGATAACAGAGGTGTGGTGCATTATCCTGTTGGAATTCAAATTTGGCGTAAGTTCATAGGAGGAACTGGCGGTCGGTTGACTTAGGTAAGTGGAGGTATCCCAAGTGAGCTATCTTCCTGCGATTTACTTAGCTTAGTAGAGATAACTGTGGTGTGGTGCATTATCCTGTTGGAATTTGAACTTCGCGCCGTTTTTCTGGAGGAGGGGGGGGTGCCACTTTCCACCAAAATTCATAGTTCTCGCCATCTTGAATGACGTCATGGCCGCCATCTTGCGTCATGTGCTGTTGCTAACTCTACATGACACCATCTTGGATGATGTTATAGCCGCCATCTTGGATACATCTGGCAACAATGCAGAGTGGACTCGTACCTTCATTGTCCCAGTACTGAAATCTACCTGTTTTGGTTATTAACCAACATCTAGGGTTTACGGTACAACAGATTAGTTAGAAGCATCCCATATTCCTTTGAAGCTGAACAATATCGAAATCATCCAGTGAAATTGTACAAACACTGACATAATTTCTCTTAGAATACTGACTGTCATATCTCATGTCAAATAGACATATCCTGTGATGTCAGTCAGTTTGACGTGAAATATGACTGTCAGTATTCTAAGACAAATTATGTCAGGTATTATGTACAATTTCACCAGATGATTTCGATATTGTTCAGCTTTAAAGGAATATGGAGATATTTCGGCCACTAAATCATTCTAAGATCAACAAAAGTTCAATGCAGTATATTATACCTACTCCAACTCGTTTTGGATGCAATAAATGTCGAATTCAAAGCATACAAAAACCGTTATTTGCGAAATACTGTCACATAATCTACAACCACAAGTAGTCCCTCCATTAACAAATGTTCCACTAAAACTACAGACTTCCGCACCATATATATCCCATACTAATTTTGGAAATTTACTTCCGCATCACTAGCATTTAGACAGAATCAAAGTCGAACAGTCCATATACATAGTTATAAAATGGTTCAAATGGCTCTGAGCCCTATGGGACTTAACTTCTGAGGTCATCAGTCCCCTAGGACTTAGAACTACTTAAACCTAACTAACCTCAGGACATCACACACACCCATGCCCGAGGCAGGATTCGATCCTGCGACCGTAGCAGTCGCGCGGTTCCAGACTGTAGCACCTAGAAACGCTCGGCCACCCCGGCCGGCCATAGTTATAAATCAGAGCTTATAAACCACGATCTTTTCAGTGGAGGCAGACGTAAACGTTTCTCCCAAGCGTTATTTATTCACACACATCAATTCTAATAAAAAATTCTCACTTATAATGAAATCTATAATCTGGTTGTCATCGACGGAAGGCCATTGCAATATTACAGGCTAATGGTCCATTTCAATGTCAACCAGTTCTGATTTAGACAGAGTTGTTATATTCCCACTGCATCCATAACAATTTATCCTAATATGCACCCCACTCTTGACTTAAATATGGTAGAACGTCTCCAGAGTGCATAGACTTCCCCCTACTAAAGTACTCATATATGACATCATCCTTCCATCTAACAATACAGTTCATACATTAAGAAACCAAGAACCTTCAACCACCGCTTCCGATTACATGTGCTGTGTAATGCTTTATACTAAAGTAATATGACGCATGGCTGTACTCAGCACTCAGATTATTCCTTATTATTTCCTCCAGTGGCATTTAAGCACCTAGTACTTCCGGGAAGGACAGGATGCTGGACAAGCTGAGGAATGTCTTTGAACCACTTGCTACTGGTTTCTACAATTTAGAGGCTGCCCATTTTATTCAGGGAAATACACCTGCTGACCTTTGTGAGAGAAAGCATATGTGCTTCATTGCTTGTTGGTCAGGAGCACTTAATTATGCAGGTGTCAACACAAAGTAAGCCACTGCTAGTGCAAGTTTGCTGGAATCAGTTATGCAGATCCACGAAGCGGATCGCCTTCGGCAGACTGGTTTAGGCCAAAGTATTAAAATTCTATGGGGAAATACGTGGCCACCTTTGTTTACATGAGCCACTGCTGTCAGCTGCCTGTTTGCATGAGGCTTAAGTAGTTTACATGGGAGCCACTGCGCAGCACGTGCATGCAGTCTGAGTGCCAGCTACTGCGGTAGTTTGAGATGTGAGGTGGTGCACTCAGTCACTTGCTGTCTGCTGGTCCAAGCGCAGGGCACTAGGCTTCTGGACGCTGCACCAGCAAGTGGACGTGCTGCTGTGGGCGCTGACGGCGTGCCAGCCGCCAACTGTGCAAATACGTGTAATTTCCCTTTCTCAGATGGTGTAGGAAGATATCCCTTCATGATATAAAGACTCCATATGCAGTACATAGTGTGTGTGTTTATGATCTGCATGTGAAGCTTAGGAGTTATGGCATACTGTATTTCACGATATTTTCAATATGTTTGACACCGTTCCTCACAAGCGAGTTCTAAACAAGCTGCGGCCCTATGGGGTATCGTCTCAGTTGTGCGACTGGATTCGTAATTTCCTGTCAGGAAGGTCGCAGTTCGTAGTAATAGACGGCAAATCATCGAGTAAAACTGAAGTGATATCAGGTGTTCCCCAGGGAAGCATCCTGGGACCTCTGCTGTTCCTGATCTATATAAATGACCTGGGTGACAATCTGAGCAGTTCTCTTAGGTTGTTCGCAGATGAAGCTGTAATTTACCGTCTAGTAAGGTCATCCGAAGACCAGTATCAGTTGCAAAGCGATTTAGAAAAGATTGCTGTATGGTGTGGCAGGTGGCAGTTGACGCTAAATAACGAAAAGTGTGAGGTGATCCACATGAGTTCCAAAAGAAATCCGTTGGAATTCGATTACTCGATAAATAGTACAATTCTCAAGGCTGTCAATTCAACTAAGTACCTGGGTGTTAAAATTACGAACAACTTCAGTTGGAAAGACCACATAGATAATATTGTGGGGAAGGCGAGCCAAAGGTTGCGTTTCATTGGCAGGACACTTACAAGATGCAACAAGTCCACTAAAGAGACAGCGTACACTATACTCGTTCGTCCTCTGTTAGAATATTGCTGCGCGGTGTGGAATCCTTACCAGGTGGGATTGACGGAGGACATCGAAAGGGTGCAAAAAAGGGCAGCTCGTTTTGTAGTATCACGTAGTAGGGGAGAGAGTGTGGCAAATATGATACGCGAATTGGGATGAAAGTCATTACAGCAAAGACGTTTTTCGTCGCGGCGAGATCTATTTACGAAATTTCAGTCACCAACTTTCTCTTCCGAATGCGAAAATATTTTGTTGAGCCCAACCAACATAGGTAGGAATGATCATCAAAATAAAATAAGAGAAATCAGAGCTCGAACAGAAAGGTTTAGGTGTTCGTTTCAATGGTTCAAATGGCTCTGAGCACTATGGGACTCAACTTCTGAGGTCATTAGTCCCCTAGAAATTAGAACTAGTTAAACCTAACTAACCTAAGGACATCACACACATCCATGCCCGAGGCAGGATTCGAACCTGCGACCGTAGCGGTCTCGCGGTTCCAGACTGCAGCGCCTAGAACCGCACGGCCACTTCGGCCAGCGGTGTTCGTTTTTCCCGCGCGCTGTTCGGGAGTGGAATGGTAGAGAGATAGTATGATTGTGGTTCGAAGAACCCTCTGCCAAGCACTTAAATGTGAATTGCAGAGTAGTCATGTAGATGTAGATGTAGATGTTTACATATAGATATGATCTGTAGGTGCAATTTAGGCGAGGTTTTTAGCTATGTTGGGATACTGTTTTCTGCAGTATTTCACGAATATTCGTATGATCTGTAGGTCACGTTTTTAGCCGTACTCTATTTGCAATATTTAATGATGGATCTCTGTAGCTGTCATATGATTATTTAAACTGATCTAGATTGATGATCTTTAGCAGTGTGATTAGGGTATGTAGTTGTTGTTTGACCCAAATGAGTAATACTTGCACCTTCCTGAGCTTTTCTTGCCAATTTCTTGCAGTATTGAAAACTTCTTGCAACAGCATAACACTTGCATATCACAAAGAATAATGAAATAAAGATATATTCATCCACACCAACAGCTCTACACTGACTGAGTATTTAATACCAATTCCTAGGCAGGTGAGGGAGTGGAGAGGTGGGAGGGAGGGACATGGGTAGGGGATAGGAGGGGGAGGAGGAATGGGTGGGGAGTGGGGGAAACCCATGATGTCGTCTGGTGATGTCATCAGTGTGACATTGTCACATCTACCGCAGCTATCTTGAATAAATTTGGCTGCCCTGCAGACTGTGCTCATATTGGCTTGGTACTTCTACTAGCAGGAGCACTCTCGTGGTTGACTACAAAATTGTACATCAGTGTGGTGATTTGACATGTTGTACTGATATTCATGAACAGCATTCTAGGGGGTGTTTCCCAACAGGATACTTCTCTCCCAAATACCGTTGTTGTAACCCAAAATGCCCTACAGAGTGTGTACATGTTTGCCTTGGCCTGCTCATTGACCAGATCTGTTCCCAAAAAAACATATGGGACATCATAATATCACAATTTCAGCGTCATCCACAAACTGCATTAAGCGTACCTGTATCGACAGACCAAGTGTAACAGGCACAGAACTCCATCCCACAAAGTGGCATTTGTACAACACAGTGCATGTACATATGGATGCCTGCATTCGACATTCTGGCGCTAGCACTAGTTATTAATGTACCAGAATTTCACATTTGCATTTTATTATCTTGTGCTTACATTGACCTGTGATCTTGCAATATTAATCACATAGATCTGTTACCTAGAGAAAAGTATTCACGAAATTTTATTACTCTACATTAACTATATTTTGTTTGGGTATTTTTTATCTGTGTATATAACACTAAAGTTTAGAACACTAGTCAGGAAGAAGAACTGTGCAAAGAAGTGGGATACAGAAATACTAAAGAATGAAGAGACCTGCTTGAAGTTATTTGAGGCTGTAGATACTGTGGTATGGAATAGCTCTGTAGGCAGTGCAATTGAAGAGGCATGGACATCTCTAAAAAGGACAATCATAGAAGTGAGAAAGAAAAACATAGGGACAAAGGAGGTCATTTCAAAGAAACCATGAGCAACAGAAGAAATACTTCACCTGATCGATTAAAGAAGAAAATACAAATATTTTCAGGGAATTTCAGGAATGCAGAAATAGAAATCACTTAGGAATGTAATAAATAGGAAGTGCAGGGAAGCTAAGGTGAAATGCCTACATGCAAAATGTGAAGAAATCGAAAATGATATGATAGTGTGGTGGACTGACTAAGCATATAGAAAAGTCAAAACAATCTTTGGTGAAATTTAAAGCAAAGGTCGTAACATTAAGAGTGCAATGGGAATTACATTGTTGAATGCAGAAGAGAGAACGGATAGGTGGAAAGAGTACACTGAGGTCGGGGCAAGACTTGTCTGATGACATGACAGGAAATGACACAAGAGTTAACATAGAAGAGATTGGGGATCCAGTATTAGAATCAGAATTTAAAAGAGCTTTAGAGGACTTAAGATCGAATCAGGAAGAAGTGATAGATAAAATTCCATCAGAATTCCCAGAATCATTAGGGAAGTAGCAACAATAGGAGTATTCAAAGTGGTGTGAAGAATGTATTTAGTCTGACTATATACCATTTGACTTTTGCAGTAACATCATCCACAAATCCCAAAGCCTGCAAGAGCCGAAAAATGCGAGAATTATCGCACAATCAACTTAACAGCTCATGCATCCAAGTCGCTGACAAAAATAATATACAGACGATTGAGAAAGAAAACTGAGGATGTGTTACATGACGATCAGTTTGGCTTTAAGAAAGTGAAGGCACCAGAGGGGCAATTGCGACATTGCAGTTGATAATGGAAGCAAGACTACAGAAAAATCAAAACTGTTCATAGGCTTTATCGACCTGGAAAAAGTGTTCGAAAATGTCAGCTGGTGCGAGGTGTTCGAAATCCTGAGAAAAATAGGGGTAAGCTATAGGGAAAGGTGGGTAATACACAATACTTTGTATTTACAAGTTCCAGGATTGAGCAATAAAAGAGCAAGAATGAAGTGCTAGGATTGAAAAGGGTGTAAGACAGGTGTATAGTCTTTCACCCCTACTGTTCAACCTATACATCAAAGAAGCAATGACGGAATTAAAAGAAAGGTTCAGGAGTGGAATTAAAATTCAAGGTGAAAGGATATCAATAATAAGATTCACTGATGACATTGCTATCCTTGGTGAAAGTGAAGAAGAATTACAGGATCTACAGAATGGAATGAACAGTCTACTACGTACAGAATATGGAATGAGAGTAAATTGAAGAAGATGAAAGTAATGAGAAGTAGCAGAAATGAGAATAGCAATTAGTTTAACATCAGGACCGGTGATCATGAACTAGATGAAGTTAAAGTATCCTGCCTCCTAGCCTGCAAAATAACCCACGACAGATGGAGCAAGGAGGATATAAAAATCAGACTAGCATTGGCAAAAAAGGCATTCCTGGTCTGCTGGTATCAAACATAGGACTTAATTTGTGGAATAAATTTCCAAGTATCTACATTTAGAACACAGAGTTGTATGGTAGTGAAACATGGACTGTGGGAAAACTGGAACAGAGAAGAATCGAAGAATTTGAGATACGATACTACAGAAGAATGTTCAAAATTAGGTGGACCGATAAGTTAAGGAATCACGTGGTTCTCCAGAGAAAGAGTGAGGAAAGAAACATATGGGAAACACTGAGAAGAAGAAGGGACAGGATGATAGTACATCTGTTAAGACATCAGGGAATAACTTCCATGGTACTACAGGGAGATGTAGAGGGTAAAAACTGTAGAGGAAAGTACTAGGACAAAGCTGATATGATATGAGCATAATTCGTTCATGTGGGTTGCCTACATTCAGGGGCAAACCTATTGTTCTGTTAATTGATTTATGACCCCTGGAGTCCTTCTGAGAAACTCCCTACAATTTATTGATACAAATAACATCATCTTATTCCTATGATTACCAAGCTAGAATTACGATAGTGTAATGGTGTCAGAGTCTTTGCTGAGAGCACAGTCTCTCTCTCTCTCTCTCTCTCTCTCTCTCTCTCTCTTTCTCTCTTTCTTTCTCTCTCTCCCCCAATCTCCCTCTTCCCTACCCCTTCCCTCCCTCGTACCCTTCATCCCTTCCTCCCTCCCTCCCTCCCTCCCTCCCTCCCTCCCTCCCTCCCTCCCTCCCTCCCTCCCTCCCTCCCTCCCTCCCATCCTCTCCCTTTCCCTCTGCCTTTCATCTCTCGCTCCTTGTTATTTTTGTAACAGCGAACGGAGTAAAACTAGAAACTATAAAAGCTTCACTAGTGTCACTTGGTACAGAACTCAGTAAGATTTTACTGCATCTCTCTTTCCTGTTACAACAGAAACAAATACTGTTTGTATGTTGACATCGACTGTATGTGGTGATCCCATTAAATATACATGTATTGATTCATTGGAGCAAATGGCCGGTGATTGAAGTCGCTTCCACAGGCCTGTGTAAAGTTTTGTTTCCTGTACTGGAGGAAGCCCACAGACTATCAATCACAATAGAGTGTTGTTGTGTTGTTTCACAAGCAGTTAAATACAGTTTCTTACTGCAGCTGTGTATACAGCCACACATTTTGTTTCTCTATCATGACTTTGATGTCTGTGTCAGACACTAAACTGACCTTAACACATTTCGATCCATTGACCCTCACAGAAAGCTGAATACTGCATGGTGTAAACAACACTGCTCCCACAACACACATAATGGTTGAAGTACGAGTAAAAGACAGATGCGGTGTTTCCTATTAACAAAAATGTGGGAGACGACTCAGTATATGGAAACTGGAAGAGTTTGCAGCATTGTGGAGCATTTCCAAACAGCTATATGAAGATGATAACCTCTACATTTAATCTCATCTTCCACTGTGACAGGGTAGCAGATGTTTCAGTGTTCTGTTTTTGAAGAGGCCCAAAGCACTGATTCCTCATACTGGTGGTGCATATTGTTCACAGGTATGTGATCGTTGTTTTGGTGTCCTAGGTGGTAGTCATCTTGACCCTCAAATCTTCGGACACTGCGTCTTTCATTTTTATGACTTACACTGCACAACGACACGTGGAACAAGAGGCTATTTCGCAGGACTGAAATCTATAGAGCATGGATAGTATACGCCATAAGTTGTCAAATAAAATGATTTTCATATACCCAGGTGAGCATGTAAGTACTCTCAACCCTCCATATTTTTTGTCGTATTTTCATCAATTTTACGTATTTTCCATCGGTTTTCGTAATTTTACCAGGTTTTCCGTAATTTTAACGCATTTTACTCAATTACTTGATGTCCAAACCACCACTCTCTTCGAGTTGTCACCTCAACAAAATGACTCATCTCATTGATTTCGTGATGCTATCAACCAGTGACATTGCAGCAAGGCTCTCAATTTCTGTACCATTGCTAAAACACCGCCTCCATTACTTTCAGACAGTTATATAGATTTAGACATCTTGTGAATATAAATTTTGATATCTTGTGAATCCTGTCACACATCTTAGTGTAGGAAATAGCTATCAGCAGAGAGGAGGTGCAAAAACTATATTCCTTTATAAAGTCAGTAGGATTTTATTACGATTTGCTTTCCATACTATGTGGAGAGTCACAAAGTATTCTCACATTCGTACGTTAAAGTCGGAGATTCAAAGATCTAGCACTCTGTCCTCTATTTTCAACGGAGTTACCCCTTCGTTGAAGATATTGGCTAAGGACCCTGAACAAAACTCTAGACGGCATCTCTCTATGCATCTTGTAGCTCTTCCTCTGTCTTTAAGCAACCTTTCCTACAACACTGTCCTTGATTTAATATGGAACTGACCAGAAGTAGGACCCATTACATTCGACGTCTCATGGAGGAATAGAACGAGCTGAGTTCGAGTAATCAATACACTTAGATATTTTGCTTTTGCAAAGAGAATAAGACGTGCTCCAAACTAGTACTGACCAACGCTAGTGATATAGACCGGTGTTCTCACTCCAATACTATAACTGCCGTTCTGTGAAGACTGTTCTGTACTAATATTACTCACACCACCTGTCCAATTACTCACGATCTCATTACATGCTTGCAAGCTGAGGAGTTTAGCACTCCTTATTGGAGTATAGTGACTACCATCCGCATAGGGACTGATGGGCAGTCGTAATCGTAAATTACACACTATGATCAAAGTGGCAGAAATATGTAGATCGCTATTTGGTATGCATTGGTATGTATATGTTGGACAGTTAATAATGAATGGATGTACTGCACATCATCTATCTACATTCGCACTGGTATTCGCAAAGTAGAGGAGGGTTGGTTTTAGTGATGATACCGAAACTGAAAAGCATGCTGCTGTGACACTGGTAATAGTTGAAAAACTGCTAAAACTGATGGTACTATCAAGTGTGATGCTTATACAATACATCGAAAGTGTCTTTCCCATTCTATCCATCCACTGGTACGCTGTTGACTACCGTGTGATAATTGACTGACGTCACTTGTTGGAAATAGAGAAAGAATCTTGGTGGAGGGGCAACACAAGCTGGGGATGGCCAGCACCGAAAGAGTGATCGCGTGTATGACTGAAATCAATCGAAATGGAACACCAAACCATCTGCTATCCAGTCACTGTGAAAGATGAATTTAAATGTAGAGGTCATCAATCACTTTCAGACAGCTGTTTGTTTCCGTATCTTGTGACTGTCTATTACTTAAAAGCATCCTGTTCATGTGTGTTGTGGGAGCAGCAACATAATTTACACCATGTGTAAATTATTTCAGTCAGTGCCAACGCATCGATACGTGTTAATGTCAGTTTAGAACCTGACACAGACCTTGAAGTCGTGGTGGAGAAAACAAAATGTATGGCAATGTACAAAGCAGTGTCATGCGCCGCCTGGAAACATTACAGCAGAAGAAAAACAATGTATCAAACAACAACAGAGGGACCCTTTCTTGCAACAGATGGTCTGTGGGGTATGGTCCTCCTACAGTATAGGTGATGAAACTTTACACTGGTCCGTGCAGGCGACTTCGATTACTGAGTGGATCAACACTTGTTATTTAATGTGGGTCAACCCATATGCTCGATGCCAGCATGCTGATGGTATTTTGTTTTCAGAATACACATCGGAAGACAGGACGCTGTAAAAATCTTAGCGAGTTTACTATTGCACAATGTAGTAGAGTTTTTACAGTTCATAGTTTTGTATTCTGTGTTGAATGGTACATGATAGTGAGAATGTTTGGATGACAGACGTGAATGCACCCTGAGGGATGCAGATTGCCTTCGGACTGCGGTACCTGTATGTAGTTTGGAAACGCGCCACAGCACGCTGGAGCAGCAAAATCCTCGTCCCTCTCATAGTTCCCCAACTGCCTTTTTCTACTACAACCTCGTGTTCCAGGAGGAAGCTTCGTTTGGCGCTGACTTTGCACATCGTACATGGTTGGTGGAGCTACAACAGCGTGTTCCCATTTCCACAGAGTGGTCAAAACAAAGACGGTACTGTTGCATTCCCTCATCTCAAACTGTTTCTTCACTGGTCACAGAAGGTAGAAGATACAGCACTCTCCGACTTCTGCTTAGTACTGATTTACTTTGTAGTGATCACATGCACAAAGCCGCAGGGATGGTGGGGCAGAGAGTGTGGGAAACAGTTACAAGATGCATAGGGACTGCCTAAAACCAGTCTGGAGTTTTACTGTAGTTCGAAAAAGGCAACTAGTATAGAGATATTCGTTGCATAGCAAACCATCTACATTCTTTCTCAATCAACCATCGCCTATAACCCTGTGGATATATCGCAGAACTCTGACATGGCATCGAGATAGAACGCATTACAAATACTAGAGAAATATATAGTGACAGCATGAGGGAGTTGCAAATACAAGGGATATCCACAAAGTACATTACGTTTTGGAATTAAAAATAAGTAAAGTATTGGAAATTTTTTTTATTATATACAGATGAAACCCACACTTCAATACTACTTTTCTACATTGTTGTCGTTTAAATTAAGGCACTTATCGTAGCGATGGACGAGCTTGGAAATTCCTTCGTCGTAAAATTCGGCCGCCTGCGCCTTCAACCACGTGAAGATGATGGCGACTGTCTTTTGGGGCAGAAAAGGTGTGATTTTTGTGGATTTACTGGAAAGAGGCACTACAATAAACTCTCAAAGGTATTGCCAAACTCTGTACAACCTCAGTAGAGCTATACAAAACAAGCGCAGGGGAAAGTTGGGCTCAAAGATCTTGCTGATTCACGACAACGCCCGGGCCCTCACGGCAAATGCCACTCGTGAAGTTCTCGAATCTTTTAAGTGGGAGTTGTTTCCTCATCCGCCGTACAGTCCCGACCTGGCACCGAGCGACTTCCACTTATTCCCAGCAATAAAGAAGTGGTTGGCTATGCAGCGTTTTGATGACGACGCACAGCTTCAAGAAGAGGTAACCACGTGGTTGAAGGCGCAGACGGCCGAATTTTACGACGAAGGAGTTTCCAAGCTCGTCCATCGCTACGATAAGTGCCTTAATTTAAATGGCAACTATGTAGAAAAGTAGTATTTAAGTGTGGCTTTCATCTGTATATAATAAAAAAATTTCCAATACTTTATTTATTGTTAATTCCAAAACGTAATGTATTTTGTGGATAGCCTTCGTACCTGATTCATACCTTGTTGATTAGCTTATTCACTTTCTAAATTCTGCTATTGTATTACGATCTTACACAGTCACCGACTTGCACCCACACTTTCGGTCTGATCACCATTTACATTCAATGTCGCGGTATTTGTGTGGTAAGCACTTCACTCGGAAGCAATACGATACCGCGATTGATAAAGCTTCTATAGTTTTTAACATGTATATCGTTAGCGATACTTGAATGCGCCGGTAGAAACAAGACCACTTGTGACAGTAACATGTCACTGCGATCGTGTTTTCAACATCTGGTAGCTTGTAAGACGATAACGCCTCCCTTCCTACGACACACTGCTACCACTTGCATGAAAAAACAAATTAGACACATCCATCCATCGCGGATTTTCGCTCAATATTGATTGTCGTCACCAGCATTCAGTTATTGGCGAAGTATTATTCTTAATAGGGTGTGTGTGATATATTCGCTGTGGTCAACAGGCTTGTCAAGTATGTGTGTGCTCTAACATGTGCAAAGAAAATGACCATGTCATGTCATAAGGACGGTATGTATTTGACATGGTAAATTACGTTTGCTATAAGGGGAATGAAAGATTTGTTTGCTTCGAAAATATTGTCCAGTCATGAGAATTGTTTTTATATTTCCAGAGACACAGTCGTCCTGAGGGTGTTTTTCCGATACCTCGCTCATTGTCGCATATTGTCAGATTGAGACTGCAATCGTAACATTTAATTCTAAGTACAGTGATAAAATATATGTCTGGTTTCCTAGCACGATTCTGCCTGGGGCGCGGAAGCGCGTGTTGCGGCGGTAGCCTGTGGCCGGAAAGGTTGACATTTCTGGTTTACAGCCGGAGCTGACTGAACTGGATGGACTGGAGTATAAGATTGCAGCTGACCTAACCCTGTCGCCCTCTAGGCGGGTGAATAGCAAACTAATACTCGTTATGTGTTGGGCAACTTTCGTGATAGCGTGTGTTCTCGGTGGAAATTTGAGAAGATTCAATATGGGCACTGGACAGTTATGTCCCATGTAAATTGTCCAGTTGACTGCTTCTGCACATTTCCCGCCTTTGTCTAGTTGAGAGAATAGCGGTTGTGGTGTGTGCTGTCTGCATCTAGATGGTTAAAACAGCTGGTAGAGATGTTTGCTGGTTCTCTAGACATGAGAAACGTCTTAGTTGACTTTGTAAAGTGGAAGGATGATTTGTAATCTGTTATATCATTGACATCGGTATTTGTGAGTAGAACAACCAGTTTCCTCTATTTTCGAGTTTTCACATAAAGATCTATGCAGACGAGATAAGTTTGTAGTTACTCAGTGGTTCGCAGCAGCCGGCCGGAGTGGCCGTGGGATTCTAGGCGCTACAGTCTGGAGCCGAGCGACCGCTACGGTCACAGGTTCGAATCCTGCCTCGGGCATGGATGTGTGTGATGTCCTTAGGTTAGTTAGGTTTAATTAGTTCTAAGTTCTAGGCGACTGATGACCTCAGCAGTTAAGTCGCATAGTGCTCAGAGCCATTTGAACCATTTTGGTTTGCAGCACATTCCACTTCGCTGCACCTCACTTATATTTTGTGTTTCTAGACCTATTATTTCCAGTCTTTATATACGGAATTATATACTACGCAAGCGATTGGTAACATACTGCTATGTGCTTGATAACGACAACTATTGCTTAAATGGTATGATATTCTGGCAAATCATGTTGAAATGCATATGTTCTTGTAATCCCAGAGTATGGAGATGGGTGTAGAAAATATGGCAGCCAACAAGCAGATCGGGACCATGAAGAGTAAAGTCTTTGGGCCAGACAAACCAGCCCAGCCTTTGTGCAACAGTTCTGAGAATGACTGCTGTCCGTGGAGAGTGCTCTGATTGTGCGTCGGGATAGCATGTAGTTGGGTGCAATTGACTCGTGACCGTTGGCCATGGTGGATGAGTGACCAACCTCGCAGGAAATATCTAGTGCTGCGACTGTATGTACAGCGCATGTGCTTAAGTTTTTTTGGCATCTGTGTGTCTGGTGGTCGATAGGTACATGCAGGATGGAGAAGTGATGACTTTGTATGTTGCAGGATACAAATTGTGTTTACTGCATTGATATGGTATGTGGTGATATAGCCAGGTTGGAGATCAGTTTCTCGGTAAAAAATTTAAGCTAACCCTGACAGTAGCAGAGCAGTGAAACTGAGGAAGTGTCTTTATCTCATGATCTGTAGGCTTTAACTGTCAGTGCAATATGGCTGCTGTATGATTTTTCGATCTGTGCAGAATAGTTTTTCCACTGAAAGTCTCGTAACTTCTCTGGCTGCAGAAAAAATGGCGGACCACACTGGCAGCAGCAGCAGCAGTTTGACTGATTTCTCACCGAAAAATTCAAGTTTTTCTCGACAGTAGCAGAACAGTGTAGTTGAGGAAGTGTCTTTGGCGACAGCTTCCACATTTCATGATCCGTAGACCACTTTTGCAGGGTTTCAACTGTCAGGGCATTATGACTCGCTCTACATTATTTTTTCGATCTGTACAAAGTAGTTTTACCGCTGAAAGTCTCGTAATTTGTCCTTCTGCTGAAAAAAATTACGGACAGTACTTCCACACTGGCAGCAGCAGCAGTTTGGGGGGTAAGTTCAGTAAGAGCCAGTCAGAATACTCCATTCAGAAGACATCCTTTTTTGTGGGACATAGGAGCCTCAACGGACTGGTTCTAACAAGACTGGGGAAAGGTATCTTCGGAAAGTTCTGTGATGTCTGAGAGTAATGTGATGTCTTCTTTGTTCAGGTGTTCAGAGACATGTCGAAGCAGACCACCTATCTCTGGGGGGATGCTGTCCCTCATCCACCATTGTGGCTTTAGAGCTCTCTAGACCAGCAGCTGTAGAAGACCAAAATTTCAGCCATTTTTCTCGTCTGTAGGACAGTGCTTCGTATTCTGTTTGTGTAATTGTTCTAATTTTCCCGTCTGTGCATAGACATCAGTGTGTGCTAGAAGTGAGGAAAATGATGTACCTCTCTCCATCAACAGCAAACATAAAACTAAGTCCACTCACCATTTCAGAAAAGTGATGAACACCACAGCAGCTGTAGGAAACACAATATTTTCCCTCTCTGGCAGTGCCTTTAGACAAGCAATTAAAACTCGAAAAGTGGAGCGTCCTGTTTAGAGTTACAGAGCTATTTATTTCGACTTTCAAATATTGTCGTTTTTGCCTGCAAAATCAGATATTGCAGCTGACATCGGTTTTGGGATCTGTTTCCCATAAAGGCGTGTGAAGTGTCTCAGGGAGGTTTCATAAGTGTGCATCGACCTTTTTTTTAGAGTTCATGTTCTAATATGGTATTGATCCAAACTACTGTGCAGCGACCTTTTTTCAAAGTGCATTTAGAGACACATTAATTTGAATTTAGTAACCCCTGAAGCAGCCTGTGCTCAAGGAAGGGATATTTCTTTCAAAATCACACGAAGTGTCTCTGGGATAGTTTCAGAAGTGTGCTGCAATCTTTTTAGAGTCCGTGTTCAAGTGTGACAGTGGTGGTATTCCTCATAACAAAACATGTAATTGTCTAAATATTCTCACATCATCTGCCATGCCCTCTTTCTCCATCTTTGTACAGTGGTACATTCAGTTCCTGTGGCATCTTCAGATTATGTATGTGACAATATTTCACAATTGCATGAACACCAGATGTAATAACTCCTGAAGCAGTTCATATTCAATGAGAAAGGGATCTATGGGCCAGATATGGGAAGGAGGAATGCTGTGGGTATTTCCAATGTGACAGGGAGTGCTTAGCGCATGACCCTGCAGCTGTTGTGTGGTGTGCCATGATCGCAGTACGCTACCTGCCCGAGTCTCTGCTCCCATTGGAGGAGGCCACCTGCTGGAGTGGGTGAATGTCTTGCCTCTTGTGCTTCAGAAGACAGACTGTACTTTTATCGAATGATCGACAGTTACAGCACATGCATTTATCCGCATGAGTTGTGAAGTGTAACTTAGCCTCATACTGCTGCATCTTCATTATTTCATGAAATGTGTTCATCTTCCCCAGATATCATTGCCTGATTACAGCTAATATATTCCTCCTTCTCCAGCAGAGATCTCTCGTCCATTGAACACAGTAAACAATTATGTCTGTCCTCCCAGTCCAGCAGGTAGACACAGACTGTGTCCCGCCATTTTTTCGCCTGACCGCCATCTTGGATTATGTCATGGGAAGGGAGAGGGGGATGGCCCAGAGTGCCCTCTGGTGCCAGTGTTGTGAACTAGGTCAGTTGGACTCCAGACCTCATAGTGAAGACACCAGATGGTGCTACTGTCTATGACAACTCAAATTGTTTAAATAAACAATGCATATTTATGTCCATCCTATCTGGCAGCCCAGCAGAGACTGAGTCCCCTTCCTATCAATTTCCAGATTGGGGAAGAGAAGGGGAGGGGATCAATGTATACTAAATAAAGACTTATGTCCATCCCATCTGACCACCCAACGGAGACTGGGTTCTTTTCCCGCCAATTTCCAGACGGTGGTTGGGAGATGAAGAGGAGGGGGAGAAGAGGGGCGTTAGGTTAGTGGAGTTGGCCCATTTGATCTATTTTCCATCGAATATTTGAACTTCCTGATGTCACTGCAATGCTGCCTCCTCTATGGCTGTCATCTTGATACACCATCTTGAATAAATTTGGCAACAATGCAGAGTGGGGTGGTGCCCACTTTGCGCTACTACTATTGGCATCTAGCTTTTGGAAGGATAGGCACAAACAACAAATATTTTCGATTGTGGTTGTGTTTGCTTGTGAAAGAGATTAGGTACCTTTTGGCCTGCAGATTTTTATGCAGTTCCTGTCCACAATTAGCATATGCTGCCACCAAAACCGTTAAAACACTGTTTGACCTACCATGCTTGCAAAACAAAAGAATTGAAATTTTCTCTGACTTCCAGTTCCCTTCTTTCTGCATCCCACCACATTCTCTCTCCCCACCTTATATGCTTTTCTGTCTCTGTCTTTTCTCTGTATGTGTGAAGTAGATGCCTAATGACTCATAGATGTGTGCCTCGTCTCTCATTGTTAATGAAAGCCACATGTTAATTGGATCCTTGAAAACTAAATATCTCCAACACATGCAAGGATACTGTGCCTAGTGCATGAAGCAATGATGGGTTGCGTTATTGTTTTGATACAGGTTTCGCTCTCACCCAGAGAAGTAGTGTTTTAAAGAGATAACATGGTCATAAAAAGTGACTGATCTTCTTTAAACCTACATATTGTAAGTATGAACACTTATGTTGATGTATAATGGGAAAGGAGTAATTATGATGATGGGGTGCACATTTTATATTAGAATACTTCGTCTAATGCCAGACGACTAATACAACTCTTTATTTTGGGTTACTTTCGGCTGTTACACCAGAGGGCAGTGAAAGTTAGTCGAGTATTAAGTGATTTGAGGAAGATGACATAAGTGATGTATCTTTAACATAACGGTATGATTTTCATGTCCCTGGGAATATGATTAACTGGTGTGGAGAGTGCAGAGGGCACCGAAGTTGTATAATAAGGGTGTGTTGTTGACCCAGTCTTTCTCATTTCTACATACCGAGTTCCAGAATAAAGAACGCATTCGAGCTTATTTGAGTAGCTTTCTGATCCTGATGCCCTAATTTAACGATGCTTGCAATAGTGCAGAGTGGGGTCATGTTCGCTTTGCCTACTACTGCCAATGTCACAGCTTTCTCTGGTCTCGAAATGAAAACATACTCCCACAAAGATTTAAAACTGATGACCAATGTTCTGATTCTCTACAGTTTAGTGGGATAGGAAGCATGTGCAACCCTTCAGCGCCTCACGTCTGTACGGACAGAAATCAACTCTCATCATGGGCACGGAAATCGTACTAATAGGAAAGATGAAAAACGACAGAAAAGGTTAATTAAACTAAACTAAAACGGAAGAAAATGTCGCTAACAGCTGGGATACTCCGTGGGTACTTGCTACCTGCAGGTCACTGGAGATTAGTGGAAACTCTGTCCCAAAGTAATAGAAATGTAATTTCATATGCTACAAATAAACTCCAATAATTTCCAAAATTATCCTCCATATTTCGTTTGCAATTAGACTACTGGCCATTAAAATTGCTACATCAAGAAGAAATGCAGATGATAAACGATTATTCATTGGACAAATATATTATACTAGAACTGACATGTGATTACATTTTCACGCAATTTGGGTGCATAAAGCCTAAGAAATCAGTACCCAGAACAACCACCTCTGGCTGTAATAACGGCCTTGATACGACTGGGCATTGAGTCAAACAGAGCTTGGATGGCGTGTACAGGTACAACTGCCCATACAGCTTCAACACGATACCACAGTTCATCAAGAGTAGTGACTGGCGTATTGTGACGAGCCAGTTGCTCGGCCACCATTGACCAGAGGTTTTAAGTTGGTGAGACATCTGGAGAATGTGCTGGCCATGGCAGCAGTCGAACATTTTCTGTATCCAGAAAGGCCCGTACAGGACCTGCAACATGCGGTCGTGCATTATCCTGCTGAAATGTAGCGTTTCGCAGGGATCTAATGAAGGGTAGAGCCACGGGTCGTAACACATCTGAAATGTAACGTTCACTGTTCAAAGTGCCGTCAATGCGAACAAGAGGTGACCGAGACGTGTAACCAATGGCAACCCATACCATCACGCCGGGTGATACACCAGTATGGCGATGACGAATATACGCTTCCAATTTGCGATCACCGCGATGTCGCCAAACACGGATGCGACCATCATGATGCTGTAAACAGAACCTGGATTCATCCGAAAAAATGACGTTTTGCCTTTCGTGCACCCAGGTTCGTCGTCGAGTACACCATCGCAGGAGCTCCTGTCTGTGATGCAGCGTCAAGAGTAACCGCAGCCATGGTCTCCGAGCTGATAGTCCATGCTGCTGCAAACGTCGTCGAACTGTTCGTGCAGATGGTTGTTGTCTTGCAAACGTCCCCATCTCTTGACTCAGGGATCGAGACGTGGCTGCGCGATCCGTTACAGCCATGCGGATAAGATGCCTGTCATGTCGACTGCTAGTGATACGAGGCAGTTGGGATCCAGCACGGCGTTCCGTATTACTCTCCTGAACCTACCGATTCCATATTCTGCTAACAGTCATTGGATCTCGACCAACGCGAGCGGCGATTCGCGATACGATAAACCGCAATCGCGATAGGCTACAATCCGACTTTTATCAAAGTCGGAAACGTGATGGTACGCATTTCTCCTCCTTACACGAGGCATCACAACAACTTTTCGCCAGGCAACGCCGGTCAACTGCTGTTTATGTATGAGAAATCGGTTGGAAACTTTCCTCATGTCAGCACGTTCTAGGTGTCGCCACCGGTGCCAACCTTGTGTGAATGCTCTGAAAAGCTAATCATTTGCATATCACAGCATCTTCTTCCTGTCGGTTAAATTTCGCGTCTGCAGCACGTCATCTTCTTGGTGTAGCAATTTTAATGGCCAGTAATGTATATTATTGAAAAACATCCACTTAAACTTGAGATCATCGTAAGAAGAAGGGCCCATGTACCCATAGAGTAAAAAGTGCTTATTATTCACGTAAGAAACAATATTTAAAATGGCAACCATAGTACACAAAATGATCTGCTATCCTCTGGAGAAGCAAAATTACGCCTTTATTTGGACTTAAAAGAGACATCAACCTCAACTAAAAAATTTCCAGAACCACAAGATCGTTCAGAATGAACAAGTAAAAAAGAAACAGGTACCTATCAAAGAATAAGTTTATGTGGCAGTCTGTCTTCTGTTATTTTTAACTCTAGTGTATTGGTTTTTAGACCACTCTTAAATCGCGTCTAAAACTTATAACTTAAAAACAATAGTGTCCTGGAGAGGAAATCAGTGGTTCAAAGGTACCGCACGCAACCAACGCGGCACGCTGTGGCACACGTAGGGGGGCAGCGTCGACAACACGGCGTGCTTAGCACCCGCATCAGGGCGGCATGGACTGCGTAGCTACCGGTTGTAGCGGGCTGTTGTGGTTCCACGAATGTCGCGCGCCAGGAAAACACCTGGCTGCGCTAACGTTTCGGACCGGAAACTGATGTCCCGTAATCGCACCCACCCGTCTGGCTACAGATGTTCTACTATTCTGAAAGTAGCTGCTAAGACGTCTGCTACGCATGCCTACTCTCATATCGCGTACTTTCTTTCTTATTTTTTTGTTTTTGTTTCGGTTGTTTTATATTTGCTGCTGGAATTTACTTACATCTTACATTCTTATGCCGTTAAAGAGTTGAATACAGTAAGCAGGCTCAAAAGGATATAGGTTGCAGTAATTATTCGGAATGAAGAGGCTTGCACGGATAGAGTAGCGTGGAGAGCTGCATCAAACGAGTCTTCGGACTGAAGATCACAACAACAACAACTACATTGCTATGGTGACGATTGTCGATGTTTAAATAGTCTGCTATTCATTGTCCATTATGTTAGTTAAAAAAGACAAGAATCCTCATAACGTAAATACACAGTACATGTAGAATACCTAAATACTTAAACAGAGGCGTACAGGAGCTTCTAGGTTTACAACATTTATGATTCTAATGGCCTTTTTTCTACTCTGAAAACTCACTTAGCTGCCGCCCAATCACCCCAGAATATGACCCCATATTTGACGTGGGAAAGAAAGCGGGCATAATAGGTACTTTTGATTGATTTTCTCATGACATCCGTATTTTAAATAACAATGAAGCTGAAGCTATTTACATTTTCCATCACGAACTCAGTGACAGAGTTAATACATAAGCTGATTTAGATGGCTAGTCATACACTTATATCTCAAACTGACGTGGTAAGCACGTACTCACTAGTTATACAGCAAGATATTAAAAGTGGGTTCATGCTTCACAAATAAGAAACCACTGTAAGTGAAAAACAGTTGCTTACATGTTACAGTTTCCTCTGTTAACATTTTCTTCTTTGTATTAGTCTTTGTGGAGACCATACTACACATAACAGTATTCTTTTGGAAAAAATAAACCCGCCAGAGCAATCAAAGGGATATTCCATACCATATGTAACAGATTCAATAGGCCATCCTTCTCAGTGATTTACAACATTAATTGTATTACCACTGTACCCAAAAAAAGCCTTATTGCAAAAGTAAACAAAAGTTAAATGAGTCATTATCACAAAGACATGATGTACACAGACATGCCCCTACATATAATAGTAATCTAGATTTCACTTTAGCCACATGGAGTAGCCGCGTGGTCTGAGACACCTTGTCACGGTCCGTGTGGCTCCCCCCGGCGGAGTTTAGAGTCCTCCCTCAGGAATGGGTGTGTGTGTTGTCCATAGCGTAAGTTAGTTTTAGTTAGATTAAGTAGTATATAGGCTTAGGTACAGATGACCTATGTAGTTTGGTCGCATAAGACCTTACCATTAAAAAAAAGAAATTCACTTTTAGACTGAATAAATTTCAGTATTTTTAAGTTCACTAGGATGAAGATGTCAATGAACTACCTCTACCAGTGATAAAGATGCCCAGAAAAATATGAGAGTTTGTTCTTCTACAACAAGTGTTGACAGAGTAATGTTTATGAAATTTGAATGTTGTTTGCTTGGTTTAGATAAACAATCATACAACATTGAGGTTAGTTATGGACAAAGAGTAATAATTACATTTAATATATCTGTATAGATGCATTTGAAGTAATCCACAATTTGCCATTTTAAATTATCAATGAGTTACTCAGAGAGGCTAGGGTCCCTGTACAGGGCACATATAACATTGGAGATGCACTTATATAGCACTCCCAAGGATTATGGGTGAATTCCAAAAAGTGTCTCGGTTATAACAAAAGGCAAGTGATGATGCAATCAGTACTAAATGGATAGGCGACGTTCTCTGACATTTTACTTACAATGGATCTGTGAATAGTGTAAGTGATGCACTTCATCAAACAGGCTGGATGCTAACTGATCTTGTAGAACAGTAAGTGTCATTCATTATAACACCTGACTACATCAACTCGCAGTCTCTTCCATAACTTCATAAAATAATGTAGGAAATTTGCTGGGTCAAAGAAAGTAAAACATAAAAATCAGACAGACCTACAAGTCAACGCATTCTTTGGGAATCATAAAAAACTTAGGTGCCTAACACAAAGGTAGCAGGAAGAAAACCCACTGCTATAAAATTCTGTGGCTGTAGGAAAGTGGCCTGCACGCTTGACACAGGCACATCCCAAGGCAAAACATCTATAAAAGGAGAACTTTGATAACATAAGTGAACCGACAACAGTCGTTTTATAAAAGTTTGTACATCAAAAAATACTCAGCTTTTTCTTACAATAAAGGTGCAGCGGTGATGACTAACTAATCTAATTGAAGTTTAAAGTAGGTTGCATGTAGAGAGATTATAAGTACAGAGTCTCAAAAGATAAATACTCTGACTATCACTTTGACTATTCTTCGTCACTCGGCATTAACTGTACGATTTCTGGAACTGGTCTCCAACTGTAGATAACTTGCTGACAAATGGAGGCAACTGGTTGAGGATGAGTGATATTTGCCCAAGTGTCAGCGTGCAGCCCCTTAAAACATGCATACTGCATGTGAATGTGCAACAGCAGTCTCTTTAGCAGATGCATAAAATATTTCCGGGTTTTAACCCTCTCTGTGGTGGCATACATAAATAGTGGTGAATGAATGAGCTATTTGGATGTCTTGTAGCGAAAGCCTGATATGTGCGCCATCTAGGAGGTGACTGACCATACAATGTGTGGCGCCACACTGAGACCGCCTAGGCTCTCTAAGACGGCCTGCTGTGTGGTGCTCTCTGAAGACAATTGCTGTGTGCCATGTTTGGCAGAGAGACAGCACATTCTGATTTGGCAGTAATAGAGGTGGCTAATATAGACAATCAGGCATCTACAAAAAGATAACACATAAATAAATTTATTTACACTATGTACTCTTAACAACTGAGATTACATAACTCTGTATAGCAGTAGGTTCTTCTTGGAACTGAATTGTATACAATCAGAGTAATGTTCTTGATAGCAACAGGCGATCATTGTAGCAAAACCACCCCTTCCTTCCGTCTCCTCGACTTCTATATCACCATTTATGGCCGTCCTATCACCCCCACCCCCACCCTCAAGTACCTTGGCGTCACCCTCGACCGTCGCCTCTCGTGGACCCCTCATCTCTGGACAATCCAAGCCAAGGCATGCTCCCGCCTCCGTCTCCTCAAGCTCCTTTCTGGCCGCCAATGGGGTCTGGACCCCTCCACCATCCTCCACACCTATAAATCCCTCATCCGCCCTATCCTCTGCTATGCCCACCCTGCATGAATCTCTGCCCCTCCAACCTTTTACAAATCCCTTCAAATCCTAGAACGCCATGCGCCCCACCTCGCCTATCACATCCGGATCCTGTATGACCTTATTCCGTTCCCCCACCTCCTCCTTTTCCTCAAATGGATACGGATCTTCTGCACCTCCCGTAAACTTGATCGCTCTCACCCACTTGTCTCTCCCATCCTTTGCCACTGTTGCTTCCTAAGATGCTGTTCCATATCCGATGGTGGGTGACTATAGTCTGACATATAGCCAGGTGGCAGAAAAGCGGAGGTAGGTACAGCTCCATGATCAATAACTATGGGGTCGGGACAGGCAGCTTGTGCCTGCTGACGGTCATCATTCATCTGTATTGCCTCTGGCAGGGCTGTAGGAGAGATAGGCGAAACGGCCATCGCATCGTCGAGAGGAGTCGATGCTGATACCACCTGATTTAGAGGGGGCGTAACAGGCAGCACCGCCACGGACGTGTAAGACAGAAAAAAAACAGTGGGCACCGCAAGATGAGCGACGTCTCCAATCGGCGTCTGAACCAGTCTATGCTGGAGACATTCAGAACAGACATGACCTTCCTGGCGACAACCTGAATAGCTGTGCAGCTGGCCATCATACATGACGACAGTCCTGCAACCGGCAATAACCAAGTAGGAAGGCACGTGTTTCCATAGTTCAGTTTTTATCTGATGGACACCATTGAGGACACGGCATCTTTCGAACGTCTTCCACGTTTCAGCCACATGACTGACGACGTTACCGTAAGGTTTAAAGGCGGCCACCACTACGTCCGACGTTACTTCAAACGGGAATTCGAAAACCCGCAACGTTCGGTGGCCAAAACAAGCGTGATGAACCACAACAGTCCCTATATGTCCGTCAGAGTATCGAAACTTGAGAGTGTAAGCGTGGCGCTGCACAACGTCGGCGCACAACTCGCATTCACCAGCCTTATGTACACAGTAGTACTGAGGATCGAAAAATGAATTCCAAGAACATCTTGTAGCGGGAGACGCATTTCATCCCGTAAAAAACGTTCTACTTCATACTCCTTCGGTCGCTCGTGATCCAGTGGAAAATTAAGGCTTGGCGGTAAGAAAACTCCATGATGGTCGATGAAGTCGGACTCTCAGCAAGCCGCTATGCAGAAGTGAACAAACCCGTGCTCGCTCGCAAGCAGCACAACAGGCGAGGCGCAAACAAGGCGCGCGCGCCTCACCACAGCCAAAGGCCTTGAACTCCAGCATCCAGCACTTAGGCACAGATACATCCGTTACATAATACACTACTGGCCATTAAAATTGCTATACCGAGAAGATGACGTGCTACAGACGCGAAATTTAACCGACAGGAAGAAGATACTGTGATATGCAAATGATTAGCTATTCAGAGCATTCACACAAGGCTGGCGCCGGTGGCGACACCTACAACGTGCTGACATGAGGAAAGTTTCCAACCGATTTCTCATATACAAACAGCAGTTGACCAGCGTTGCCTGGTGGAACGTTGTTGTGATGCCTCGTGTAGGGAGGAGAAATGCGTACCATCACGTTTCCGACTTTGATAAAGGTCGGATTGTAGCTTATCTCGATTGCGGTTTATCGTATCGCGACATTGCCGCTCACGTTGGTCGAGATCCAATGACTGTAAGCAGAATATGGAACCGGTGGGTTCAAGAGAGTAATACGGAACGCCGTGATGAATCCCAAAGGCCTCGTATCACTAGCAGTCGAGATGACAGGCAGCTTATCCACATGGCTGTAACGGATCGTGCAGCCACGTCTCGATCCCTGCCTCAACAGCTGGGGACGTTTGCAAGACAACAACCATCTGCACGAACAGTTCAACGACGTTTGCGGCAGCATGGACTATCACCTCGGAGACCATGGCTGTGGTTACCCTTGCCGCTGCATCACAGACGGGAGCGCCTGCGATGGTGTACTCAATGACGAAACTGGGCGCATGAATGGCAAAACGTCATTTTTTCGGATGAATCCAGGTTCTGTTTACAGCATCATGATGGTCGCATCCGTGTTTGGCGACATCGCGGTGAACGCACATTGGAAGCGTGTATTCGTCATCGCCATACTGGCGTATCACCCGGTGTGATGGTATGAGATGCCATTGGTTACACGTCTCGGCCACCTCTGGTTCCCATTGACGGCACTTTGAACAGTGGACGTTACATTTCAGATGTGTTATGACCCGTGGCTCTAGCCTCCATTCAATCCCTACAAAACCCTAAATTTCAGCAGGATAATGCACGACCGCATGTTGCAGGTCCTGTACGGGCCTTTCTGGATACAGAAAATGTTCGACTTCAGCCCTGGCCAGCACATTCTCCAGATCTCTCACCAACTGAAAATGTCTGGTCAATGGTGGCCGAGCAACTGGCTCGTCACAATACGCCAGTCACTACTCTTGATGAACTGTGGTATCGTGTTGAAGCTGCATAGGAAGCTGTACCTGTACACGCCATCCAAGCTCTGTTTGACTCAATGCCCAGGCGTATCAATGTCGTTATTACGGCCAGATGTGGTTGTTCTGGGTACTGATTTCTCAGGATCTATGCACCCAAATTGCGTGAAAATGTAATCACATGTCAGTTCTAGTACAATATATTTGTCCAATGACTACCCGTTTATCATCTGCATTTCTTCTTGGTGTAGCAACTTTAATGGCCAGTAGGGTATACGCGTAAAACATTTCTTGCGATCTCCTCAGGGTTGCCAGAGTAGTGCAGCTTACTACTTGCTCATTATGTTGTTTTGGTGGCCTACTAAAGGTGGACAAAAAATGGTTCAAATGGCTCTGAGCACTATGGGACTTAACAGCGGAGGTCATCAGTCCCCTAGAACTGAGAACTACTTAAACCTAACTAACCTAAGGACATCACACACATCCATGCCCGCAGGATTCGAACCTGCGATCGCAGCGGTCGCGCGGTTCCAGACTGAAGCGCCTAGAACCGCTCGGCGACTCCGGCCGGCCAAAGGTGGACAAAGTTTGAAGTAAATCTGTGATCCCAACGTCGTGGCCTCCCGTTGTGAGTATGGGCCAAAGCTGGAGTGCAGCAGCTTAAAGAGGTGGGCGACCAATCAGAGTCACGTGCAGTGACGTCATGTCAGTTTAGCATCATCTGGTGGCGTGTATGCGTGACGCCGCCCCTCAGAGAACTGCCAGCACCGGAAGAGAGAGCTTGCCTGGTGGTGCACCAGCGGAAGACTTAAAAAGTACCGCCCCTCGCGTAGCTGTGAGCAGCACCACAGATGCGGTCGACGAATATGCCGTCATTACCACACATTCATTGCATAATACGAAACTGTCAGTAACTTCAGACTAATGGCTATAAAACCTTGTAATTGGACAGTAAAATAAAAGAAACTGGGAAAAGACAGAGTGCTTCAGTAACAGCCAAGGTGTTGGAGAAATCAACTGGCAGTGTTTTCTTTTCCTGCACAGGCAAAGGAATTTTGTATTGTTCGGGCAGCAACAAAGAACAAATAAACAAAGGTTATATGACAAATCTCAGTGTCGAAGTAGTACAAGGAAGGTTATGAATTGCCAATATGGCAACGGAAGAAAAATTCAAGGACGTAGAGGGACGCAGGGAAGTATCGGAAATTAATGCGACAAATAACACATAAGAAGTCGAAGAAAATTGTTCAAATCAGGAGGGAGGTGTCGTTCAGTTTCTCCATTGCCCTTGAAGCTCAAGGTCGAAAACTACCTTTAGGCGTGATTTCCCTAAATCGCTCCAAGCAAATGCCGGGATGGTTCCTTTCAAAGGGCACGGCCGACTTCCTTCCCCATCCTTCCCTAATCCGATGAGACCGATGACCTCGCTGTCTGGTCTCCTCCCCCAAAACAACCAACCAACTACCTTTAGGTATAGGACTTGCTTCAGTGAGTAGAACTATACTCCAAGGTGCTGGCTTCCTTGGCTGTAGAATTCCACTATAGACAACCACACACATTCTTGATTGTCGGCCAGGGTTGAATGAAACACAGGCAGTGGTCTTTGGTTGACTGTATGAAAGCACGCCTACAAAATAGATTTAATAAGGTAAATAATTTTCTGTACAGGCAAGATTATTTATAAAGTCAGACCCTTATTTCTCTTCAAGCAACAAAATGAAATTGAGAAACATATCTGTAATGGAAACGGGTAACTTCTGCCTCTCAGAACAATCCCCCATATAATGCAGGGTGAAAAGGGTATTAAGATATAAGTGACAAAGTGACATGGAAAGTACTTAAAATAAGAAAAAGATAAATTCTCACCTAACAGCACTGCAGAACTTCTTAGTTCCAAGGAGAATCGGAATCTACAAAAGACGTTGAATTGCATCTCAGTTGTGTTCTTGGAAACAAGATCTATGGCGAAACTTCCTGGCAGATTAAAACTGTGTGCCGGACCGAGACTCGAACTCGGGAACTTTGCCTTTCGCGGGCAAGTGCTCTACCGACTGAGCTACCCAAGCACGACTCAACGACCCGTCCTCACAGCTTCAATTCCGCCAGTACATCGTTACACTGGGTTCCCAGCGGTCATACAGTTCAGTCTGTCGGAGAGCAGACTCTTATTTCTGCAAATTCCTTCAAAATGAATATGGCAACCTTCTCCACAATGATAACCTGGGATCTGCACTTTCGCAGTTAAAGGTCTCAATACTTCATAAACTTTTAACATAACTTCACCACATCGAACAATGGTTAGAACTACGTGACAACGATTTCTTAATGCAGCGAAATACACTGAGGTGACCTCCTTTTGGCCAGTGTAGTGCAACAAGTCGACGTGGCATTGGCTCAACAAGTCGTTGAAACTCCCCTACAGATAGCAGTCCATAACTGCCAAAGTGCTTCCAGTGAGAGATTTTGTGCACAAACTGACCTCTCTATCGTATCCCATAAATTATCGATGGGATTAATGTTGGCCGATCTGTGTGGCCAAATCATTCGCTCGAATTGTCCGGAATGTTCTTTAAACTAATTGCGAACAATTGTAGCCAAGTGACATGGCACATTGTCATCCATAAAAATTCGGTAGTTTTTTCGGAACCTGAAATCCATGGATGGCTGCAAATGGTTCAGTTGGACTAGAGGACCCAATACATTCCATGTAAAATCAACCCACACCATTATGGAACCACCACTAGCTTGGACAATGCCTTCTTGACAACCTGGGTTCATGGGGCTTCGTAGAGTGTGCGTCACACTCTAACCCTGCCATCAGCTCTTACCGTCCTAAATTAGGACTAATCTGACTAGGCCACGGTTTTCAGTCGTCTAGGTTCCAATCCATATGGGTGCGAGCCCAGTAAAGACGGTAAAGGCGATGTCGTGCTGTTAGAAAAGGCACTCACGTCGGTCGTCTGCTACCATAGCCCATTAACACCAAATTTCCTCACACTCTTGCGACTGTATCTAACAGTTACTGCTTGTGTAGTTGCTCTTCTGAACAGAATCCCTCACGAGGAAACCAGTTGCGTTTTTACCTGTGGTTAGTCGTACTGTAGGTACCTGCGCTGTGCGCAGCTCTGTTTAAAGAGAATAGCTCGATGTAGCCTGCTTTCATGCCCCTCAGCTAATTCGCTGCACATAATAACCCGTAGCTATGGTGCTGCAGTCAAATAGTATATGCATTGGCTAAAATTGCGAGTTAATATAATACACAGAAATATAAAATAAAAATTAAATGAATAATTTAATAACAAGGGTGAAATTCTTTTCCGCAAAGCGAAAGAAAATTGACATTAGAGCCAGTCAAGCTAGGAAACAAGGTTCCTAGACTGGAAGCAGCAGGGTGTTTTGACAAAATCTTTTTCATTTGTTAGACATGCAACTACATTAGCACTTGGGCACAATTATTAAGGAAAATACCTTCCACCAACACATGGGACTAGCCTTACAACATTCTTAGTGTTCAGCTGTCTTTTTAAATTAAAATTTAAAACTGACATTCCAAAATTTAAAATCATTAAAATGCAATATAAAAGAATAAGAGTCTCTTGTGGGATTAAATTACTGCTTGCTCCAGGTCCTCAACAACGATTTCAGAAAATTTAAATTGATAATAACAGAGCTTATACAAGTACAAGCGTGAACAGAATGAGGCCAGCAAAATGCAACTATAAAAGTTAACCCTCATGCAGAATTATATTACTGCTTGGTCCAGGTTTTCAAGAACGACTTCTCTAAGTTTACAATTTAATATTAAACAGAGTGACCACACTAAAATCTAAATATAAAAACTTAATTTTCAACCTATGACAACCATGGCCGAGCTGACCCAGTATTCTTGCTTAACAATAACAGGATAACCACCGAATTTACATTTGAAACCAGCACGACCGTAGCAGTATACAGTGGTTTGAGGTACAGATTAATATAACAAAATTTTCAACAGACACTTCTTATTAGCAACCTAACCACATTCAATGAGTCACTTAGATGCAAAAACTGTCCATGTCCACTTTTAAAAAAAAATTGAGTTGGCAGCTCTGGATTTTAAAGCATGACATTTTACACATTCTTGAAATGCTATTTATGCTGAAAGCTCTCCATGTCCTATGGAAAATAGCTCACGAAAAGTGTGGTTAGATTCAAAACTGTCCATGTCCATCAGTAAGTTGGGTGCAAAACTTGCCTTGTCCCTTTTGACAAATCGCATTGAAGGCTGGTGTCATGTGACTGTAATGCAGGGAGAAAAGCTGTCGCGTGTATTTACCTGCGACTCTCAACATTACAAAGATGTGGCGACATTACAATTCCGTTGTTACTACTGAAAAGCTAGTAACGCAAAATTTTTTTAGGAACACATTTAATACAAAATTTGACATTGAATTTGGGTCTCCAAAAACAGATGTTTGTTGCATGTGTCTCAGACTTTTGGAGCAGATCAGAACTGAAAAGTGTGACGTTAAGAAAGCTCAACTTATGGATCGAATGAGACTTCATAACCTTAAAGCAAACAGTTTCTATTCACTGCTGAAGGAAAAGCAAGACAACCTTCTGACAATGTCCTTTGACTGACAAAAGAATTAACCCTTGTCAAAAATACATGATCAGAGTGTCTATTACAGCAGGCAATTATACCTATATAATTTTGCCATTGTAGTAGATTCCTCTAAATCAAAGTTAGCCACTGTCTTCATTCACACTTGGCTTGAAAATGAATGTAAGAAGGGGTCAAATGAAATACACTCCTGGAAATGGAAAAAAGAACACATTGACACCGGTGTGTCAGACCCACCATACTTGCTCCGGACACTGCGAGAGGGCTGTACAAGCAATGATCACACGCACGGCACAGCGGACACACCAGGAACCGCGGTGTTGGCCGTCGAATGGCGCTAGCTGCGCAGCATTTGTGCACCGCCGCCGTCAGTGTCAGCCAGTTTGCCGTGGCATACGGAGCTCCATCGCAGTCTTTAACACTGGTAGCATGCCGCGACAGCGTGGACGTGAACCGTATGTGCAGTTGACGGACTTTGAGCGACGGCGTATAGTGGGCATGCGGGAGGCCGGGTGGACGTACCGCCGAATTGCTCAACACGTGGGGCGTGAGGTCTCCACAGTACATCGATGTTGTCGCCAGTGGTCGGCGGAAGGTGCACGTGCCCGCCGACCTGGGATCGGACCGCAGCGACGCACGGATGCACGCCAAGACCGTAGGATCCTACGCAGTGCCGTAGGGGACCGCACCGCCACTTCCCAGCAAATTAGGGACACTGTTGCTCCTGGGGTATCGGCGAGGACCATTCGCAACCGTCTGCATGAAGCTGGGCTACGGTCCCGCACACCGTTAGGCCGTCTTCCGCTCACGCCCCAACATCGTGCAGCCCGCCTCCAGTGGTGTCGCGACAGGCGTGAATGGAGGGACGAATGGAGACGTGTCGTCTTCAGCGATGAGAGTCGCTTCTGCCTTGGTGCCAATGATGGTCGTATGCGTGTTTGGCGCCGTGCAGGTGAGCGCCACAATCAGGACTGCATACGACCGAGGCACACAGGGCCAACACCCGGCATCATTGTGTGGGGAGCGATCTCCTACACTGGCCGTCCACCACTGGTGATCGTCGAGGGGACACTGAATAGTGCACGGTACATCCAAACCGTCATCGAACCCATCGTTCTACCATTCCTAGACCGGCAAGGGAACTTGCTGTTCCAACAGGACAATGCACGTCCGCATGTATCCCGTGCCACCCAACGTGCTCTAGAAGGTGTAAGTCAACTACCCTGGCCAGCAAGATCTCCGTATCTGTCCCCCATTGAGCATGTTTGGGACTGGATGAAGCGTCGTCTCACGCGGTCTGCACGTCCAGCACGAACGCTGGTCCAACTGAGGCGCCAGGTGGAAATGGCATGGCAAGCCGTTCCACAGGACTACATACAGCATCTCTACGATCGTCTCCATGGGAGAATAGCAGCCTGCATTGCTGCGAAAGGTGGATATACACTGTAGTAGTGCCGACATTGTGCATGCTCTGTTGCCTGTGTCTATGTGCCTGTGGTTCTGTCAGTGTGATCATGTGATGTATCTGACCCCAGGAATGTGTCAATAAAGTTTCCCCTTCCTGGGACAATGAATTCACGGTGTTCTTATTTCAATTTCCAGGAGTGTATGTTCAGCTCTTTACCACCATTTGTGCCATACAGACATGAGCAATGTACAAGGTTTGAGATTAATTGCCGATGGATGCCCTGGGCAAAATAAGAACACAGTAGTTGTCGCGATGCTGTGTCACTGGATATACAAACTTGCCCCAGGAGTAAACAAAATAGAAGTTATTTATCACGTAACTGGACATTCATTCAGTTAGAGTTTTTGGGCTCATCGAAAGGCACCTGCGGAAACGAGAAGTGATAGTTCAGCCATCCGAGTACCGTACCATCTTGGAACAGTATGGGACCCTTCACATTCTATTGAAGAGACTGGGAGGTAGTTGACAGGAAAGGAGCCATTGAAAACATCACTAAACCCGCAGCATCATTCCCCTTCCAGATAACGAAAGTGAAACGAGTGATCATAATCTGTGAGTCTCAGAATGCTGTAAAAGTCCAAGGGGAGCCTAATTATAATTTTGAAATCAACCTACCAGTGTCCGTATGCAAACGTGGGAAACACTTAGGACACACAAACTCGAGCTGCATTACGAACACGGTCGTTCTTATTAATGAAAAGAAACTGGAGGATGTTTTCAAAACTCCTCGAGAAACACTATGGTGAGTCCTGGAGGGAACGTGAATCCCTGTCGTGGTACATGACATTACTAGGTTCCAGCGGGTCAGGGGCATCAGTTGAATCAGAATGCCTAGCAGGAGAACATGATGACATTGTTCCAGATATGATGTATTAAGTGGATTGCAGTTTGTCAGTTGTTACACCATGTACCTTCAGAAATATTAAAAGAAATTAAAACTGAATACACAGTTTTATGTTCACTCCATATCCTCTCCTCATGTACAACTAGTCAGGTTCAAAACTGTCCATGTCCATTTCAGTTGCACGCAAAAGTGGCTATCTGCAAAGTCAAATTCAAAACTGTCCAAGTCCATTTTTATTTTGCTTATATATTACATGCTTTGAGTTCCTGATTTTTTTCAATAGCCCAAATGGTTTTGTACTAATCCATACTTATGTATACAACATACAGTGTAGGGCAGTGTGTATTTACCCAGTGAAAACAGTTTTTCCACTTATTCTCAAAACCGGTTATGGAGGACATGGACAGTTTTGCATCTAGGCGACTGAAATATTCGTTATTTGCTGAGCTGTTAAGCAGATCACCTTAGACAAACAGCTATTGAAATAAGTTGGTTACAAGAACTCTAGATTCACTACTTAATAACAAGGTAGGATGGCATGTATGGTAAGCAGCAACACTCAAGCTTAAGCAGAATGCTAAATTACATTAAACCATTAAACACAAAACAGTTACCAAATGCTGTCGTTCTTACAGTACAAGCAGGCAACTGTTTGCCTGCCTAGTCCACCGATAGGAATAGCGCTGGCCCCACACAGACCATTTCGCCAGAAAACAGTTTAGTCGTTGTCATATTTTTCTTTTTAAGGGTCCTTGGAAGTAAACCACAAATGCGAACCCCCTCTCGATTTTCCCATCAAGCCGCTAAACCCTGGCACACAAACAAACAGCTATCCATGTAGCTCACTTCCACCCTGCTACCCATCCTCGCCACAACTGACTGTCTCCATGCTGATGGCTCTACGCTCATTCTCGTGGTTACCAACTTCCTCCAGGCCCCATATCCCAACTGCTGCCGTCGCTCCCCTTACATACACTATGTGAGCAAAAGTGTCGGGACACCTGGCTGAAAACAACTTACAAGTTCGTGGCACCCTCCATCGGTAATTCTGGAATTCAGTATGGTGTTGGCCCACCATTATCGTTGATGACAGCTTCCACTCTCGCAGGGACCGATAACCTTGGCAGTTTGGTCCCATAAGACCTTATCACGAAAAATTTCCATTCGCAGGCATACGTTCAATCAGGTACTGGAAGGTTTATTGGGGAATGGCAGCCCGTTCTTCACGGAGTGCTGCACTGAGGAGAGGTATTGATGTCAGTCGGTGAGGTCTCGCACGAAGTCGGCATTCCAAAACATCCCAGAGGTGCCCTATAGGATTCAGGTCAGGACTCTGTGCAGGCCAGTCCATTACAGGGATGTTATTGTCATGTCACCACTCCAACATAGACCGTGCATTATGAACAGGTGCTCGATTGTGTTGAAAGATGTAATCTCCATCCCCAAATTGCTCTTCAACAGTGGGAAGCAAGAAGTTGCTTAAAATATCAATGTAGGTCTGTGCTGTGATAGTGTCACGCAGAACAACAAGGGGTGCAAGTCCCCTCCATGAAAAACACGATCACACCATAACACCACAGCCTCCGAATTTTATTGTTGGCACTATACATTCTGGCAGATGATGTTCACCGGCCATTCACCTTATCCACACCATGCCATCAGATCGCCACATTGTGTACCAGGATTCGTCACTCCACACAACGTTTTTCCACTGCTCAATCGTCCAATGTTCACACTTCTTACACCAAGCGAGGCGTCATTTGGCATTTACTGGCGCGATGTGTGGCTTATAAGTGGCCACTCGACCATGAAATCCAAGTTTCCTCATCTCTCGCCTAACTGTCATAGTACTTGCACTGGCTACTGATGCAGTTTGGAACTCCTGTGTGGTGGTTTCTATAAATGTCTGCATATTACTCATTACAACCCTCTTCAACTCCCGGCAGTCTCTATAAATGAACAGACAAGGTTGGCCTGAACGCTTTTGTGCTGCACATGTCCCTTCACGTTTCTACTTCACTATCACATTTGTCCTAGGGATGTTTATGAGTGTGGAAATCTCGCTTACAGACGTATGACACAAGTGACAGCCAATCATCTGACCACGTTTGAAGTCCGCGAGTTCTGCTGAGCACCCCATTCTGCTCTCTCGCGATGTCTAATGACTACTTGTGTCACTGGTATGGAGTACCTGGCAGTAGGTGGCAGCACAATGCACCTAATATCAAAAACCTATGTTTTTGGGGTGTCCGGATACTTTTGATCACATAGTTTATGTAGCAAAACCGCATGGCCGACACAGTGCGCATGCCCCTTGCCTCGAGACAAGAGAAATCAATGAGTGCCAAATTGGTGGGTACACATCAAAGGGTTCTATTCTAACATCTGTAATTGATGTAGATGACTGAGAATTATGCTGAATAATGTTCCTTAAAGAGAGAACATCTCAAATAAATGAGAAGTGATCCTATGACACTCAGTTAAAATACAGATAGGAAATACCCTTATCAAATGCAGTAAAGTTATGTTGAGAGCATTACGAGAATGATAGCAAAATCCCCAAACTATATTGCAATCAAATATACACGAAAACTAATCCCATTTTTAATCACAATACCCGAAATATTCACCAGCTCAAAACAGTGCAGAATTCAATGTGATGATTTACAAATTATTACATGTGATACAAAGAATAGCAACTCATCCTCTGTCTGTCGTCAGTTCTGTAGTAATTTGGAAAAGTTAGAGAGCTACTCTGAAACATATTCAGACCTCACGAAATATAAAAGTCCCGTGAGAAATTTTAGCGTGGTAGCGGCCGTTCATCACCTAGAATGTATCGCATATATCTCTGAATAACGCGTGTTACCACAAACAGGTCTACCTCCATCCAGGAAAAACGTAAATGCATTCAAAATCAATCTCTTGAGCTCATCACTCAAAAAGTCCCAGTCTGCGGATGACCCCTGTGATGTTTGCTACTGTCTACTTCTCCATTGCCTTATACAGATATCACTTGATTCAATATGAGCGCTCTCCGGGACTAAACTAATATATTACGACAATGTTGAAATATAGAGATGTTATAAATATTTGGGCACCCTCAGATCATTCACAATAATTACAAATAAATGTTTGTTCATAAATATGTAAGCTGGTATTCCTACAAAAATGTGCCATATTAAATGACAGCAAATTGTCATTAAATTTTTAAACATATATTTATGCCTTCTTGACAAAAAAGTCTTCTGGTTCTCTTTTCACTTGTGGTGAGTAGTAAGGTAAAGCCAATTGTGGGCCAATTTGTTTGTGGGGGTTACATACATTTAAGGGCAAGCATCCATTCAGACCAGACCTATTGTTCTATTAATTGATTTTTGACCCTCTGGGAATAATCTCTGCTTCTGACAAACCCCTCATCCTCCCCAGCCTCCCCACCCCTCTGGGAAATCTCCAGCCCTCCCCATCCCCCTCACTGATACAAGCACGCTTTTGATATCAAATTAGTTGATTAATTAATTAAACTGATCTATTAATTACTCCCTCTGCCTCCTGGTAAAATCCTCAGCCCTCCCCTCCCCCACTTCCCCCCTCCACACCCAGAAAAAATTGGCGGGAAAATCGCTCATTCTGTGCAGAGCTGTTGGTGTGAAAGGTACAAGTATTACACTGTCCAGTAACTACATGCTCTAATTTCATAATTATGCTGCTGCAGATTGGAGGAATTGTGTTGGAAAATTTTCGTGTCTGTGTGCACCTTGGCATCCAAGGATCGACTGAGCTAGAACGCAATGCCACCACCAGAGGACGTCCCACACCTCCTCCCCTCATCCCCTCCCTCCCCACCCTCCCAGAAAGACTTGGTGGGAGAAATCGCTCATTTCATGCTGAGCTGGTGTAATGGAAGAATCCCATGATAGAAAATTCACCTACATTGCAGAGGGCATGATAATATAGTGTTTATTTATAGAATTCAAGTTGCATACCAGTTTTTAGGGGTTGGATCTCTTTATTTGGTGGGAAAAGCTCATCATTCTCTGCTGTTTATTTAATTTTGGAAGATGGTGGTCTTTTAAAATACATAAAAAGGATGTAATTAAATACAGAAATAGTTTGCTTTCTTCTGATCATGCGAGGAGTACTGTCATGAAACTGATGTCAACATAAAGACTCACCGCATGTCATTACACTGTCACATATTGTCCTAAACAAATCTGGCAAAAAATCTCCTGATCACATCTTCACATGTGCCACACTGATGTGCCAGGCTGCTGGCAACCCTTTGAAAGCATAGCATAATCTCTGAACTGTTATTGGATGTGAGTATGGGCGCAGTATGCCTCCAGAAAGCTATATAGTGCATGTATCACAAAGAATCTATGTTTTTTTCCTTAGGTGTAGAAGGAAGTACTTCGGTCATCTTAAAATTTATCACCATAGAGAGTCGGATAGAAAATTTACACAGTGAATGTATATCAGATGTTGGAAATATATATTTCCTGCATTGGAGTATTAACAATGTTGCATTCCATGCAACTATTATAATGGAAACCATACTGCTTTAGCATTATAGAATGTGTAAAATAACTGTGTAGCCTTAGGAGTGTGTGTTTACATTTTGTGATCATTTCTCTATTTGCAGTACCTTCTGGGTATGGAATCCAAACACTGCAACAATACTACAGGATTGATAACACAAGTGATTTATGCAGAATCTGTCAAACTCCTTCCTTATGTCTCTCCTTCTTCTTCTTCTTGGCAATGGCCTTGCTGCAGTGGATACACTGGTTCCCATGAGATTACCGAAGTTAAGTGCTGTCGGGCATGGCCGGCACTTGGATGGGTGACCATCCAGCCACCATGCACTGTTGCCATTTTTCGGGGTGCACTCAGCCTCGAGATGCCAATTGAGGACCTGCTCGACCAAACAGTAGCAGCTCCGGTCAAAGAAAACCATCATAACGACTAGGAGAGCAGTGTGCTGACCACACGCCCCTCCTATCCGCATCCTCAACTGAGGATGACATGGCGGTTGGATGGTCCCGATGGGCCAGATGTGGCCTGAAGACGGAGTGCTTTTCTTCTTCTTCTTCTTCTTCTTCTTCTTCTTCTTCTTCTTGCAATTAACTGTCACCACAATGCTCTCAAATGTATCAGGCTCTTATATACCATACATCAGTAAGGAGTGCTAAGCTCATCAGAATGCACACATCTAGAGAGATCGTGTTTAATTGGATGGATGACATAAGTAAGACTGGTACAGAACAGTTATGCTGTTGGAATGAGCATACCAGTCTATATCACTAGCATTGGTCAGTTGTACAAGTTTGGAACACGTCTTATACTCTTTTCAAAAGCAAAATTTTGATGTGTATTGATTACGTGGAAATTAGCTCACTCTGTCCCTTCATAAGATGTCAGATGTGGGTATAGTACCCTCCAACATCTGGTCAGTTCCAAATTAAATTGGAGACTATGTTGTGGGGAGCATTGATTAAAGACCGAGGAAGAGTTAATAGATGCATAGAGAGAGAGACCATATAGATTTTGCTCAGGATCCTCAACCAGTAGGTTCAACAAAGGGGTAGCTTGTTTCACACTACAGGACAGAGTGCTGCTATGGATATGATTTGTTGTTGGGGAGGTAATCATCAAAGGTGTTGCTGATATCTTTCAATTCCGAACTTTATCCCACAAATGCTAGAATACTTTGTGACTTCCATCCACATAGGGGGAGACTGGCAATTGTAATAAAATCTCGAATTTATATAATGTTTCAACTAAGGAACATAGCTTTTGCACCTCCTTTCTGCTGCTGGCTGTCTCCCACACTACAAAATAGTATTTGCATCATGTCATGGGGGCTGTGTAACAGAGTTCACAGTATGTCCAGATGAACATAGCACTTGCAGTGTAATGGAGGTGGTGGTTTAGCAGTGATACATAAATTGAGAATGCAATATCATCAGGTGATAGCATCACGAGATAGACGCAGTGAGACATTTTGTTGATATGAGTGGTCATCGAGAAGAGTGGTTTTGAACTCAATTGGGTAAAATGCATTAAAATTACGGAAAACTGGGAAAAATCGCGAGACTGATGGGATATACGTAAAACTGATGAAAAATACGACAAAAATGGTTGTTATAGATCTGCAATCTTGGGAGTTTGTTTATCTGTTGTTGTCAACAGTATCATAGACCGAGTTCATAGCTTTACTGGATTCCAACATATGGACCATTCATTGAACCGTGGCTCATTCCAGCGATACCAGTAGGACAGAGTGTGGCTGGGCCTATACCAAAACAAATGTATGATGATGCTGCACTCATGGTGAAATATGGGGACTGATCCGTGTATTTACAGTATCCCAAGAACAGATTACCTACAGTCTGTTCTCAATTATGATTGGCTGGAAGACCTATATGTTAAATCATTTCGTAGAAGTGACAAAATCGAGACATCTCGTGGGGATGAGATGTCTGGGAGGGTGAGGTGATGTTTTCGTAAAAGTTAGTTGGACCCTTGTAAGTTACTCTTTATACGTTAAGTGTGTCAGTTCTTCTTGCTCTGGCATACGCCAACTATCGTGCAAAAACATATGTAACATAAATAAAATACGTGAGGGCTTTTAAACTGTGATTACACCCTGTATGCTTCGACAAATATGTAACAACGACAATGTGGTGGGAGAGTTTTGCTACTGGGAAACTATGGTAGGCCATGCGAAATGACACACAGCTGGTGTGAGTGTGGACATATCACAATCTTTTGGGCGCTATACACCTATAAATGATGATCACGCTACTTGTTGGGAATGTTATGGTGTTGGACCATAACTCTCTGTGGATGGTGTTCCAACATATCATTGGATTTGTATGGGAAGTAATCAGACTACTATTCTTGTAAAAAATTACTTACGTTTAGATCTAAGGGGAGGATTGATTTGACATGGGGAATTTTGATTTCAACGCATCGACGAGTATATCCAAACGTAAGGGGGTATAGATTCATTTCATAAACACCTGCACAATATACGAAAGTAGGATTCAACTGGATCTGCTATAGTGTACAAACAGGACAGGCAATACTGCTGTGGCATCATGGATACACGCAATGTCCTCTCATTGGCTCCCCTAAGCGGATCCTCACATGCTCTTTGTTGCACTATTGACTGTGATGTTTATTAGAGTATACGAACCTATATCAGAGATGTCTTTCCAACACTTTTGTCTGTGGGAGCGCTGCTGATTATTGCATGGCGGCGGTCGTCTGTGCTTTACAACACTTATTTGAGAGAGTCTTTGAAGGATGTTGCACATTCTGGAAGTGCTGACTGAAAATACCTGCAGTTTGTTCTCAAATATAACTTCCTGGAAGACCTAAACGTTAAATAATTTTGTAGAACTGAGGAGAACTTAGACACCTGGAGGGCGTGAGTGTGGACGTACTATAATTTCTTTTGGATGCTATACATGTATAAACGATAATCATACTGCTTGTCTGATGTGTGAACATGTTGGAGTGTAAAGCTACTGTGACCAGTATTCTGACATGTGTAAAGAAAATTATGTGGATAGGATTATGGTCATAAGGGATGGTACAGATCTGATATGGAAAATTGTGATTTCGGTGCATCAATACCTGTAAGAGTTATGAAAGATTTTACATGGAAAATTATATCAGCATAAGGAGGCTATAGATTCATGTGGATAGTTAATACACTCCTGGAAATGGAAAAAAGAACACATTGACACCGGTGTGTCAGACCCACCATACTTGCTCCGGACACTGCGAGAGGGCTGTACAAGCAATGGTCACACGCACGGCACAGCGGACACACCAGGAACCGCGGTGTTGGCCGTCGAATGGCGCTAGCTGCGCAGCATTTGTGCACTGCTGCCGTCAGTGTCAGCCAGTTTGCCGTGGCATACGGAGCTCCATCGCAGTCTTTAACACTGGTAGCATGCCGCGACAGCGTGGACGTGAACCGTATGTGCAGTTGACGGACTTTGAGCGACGGCGTATAGTGGGCATGCGGGAGGCCGGGTGGACGTACCGCCGAATTGCTCAACACGTGGGGCGTGAGGTCTCCACAGTACATCGATGTTGTCGCCAGTGGTCGGCGGAAGGTGCACGTGCCCGCCGACCTGGGATCGGACCGCAGCGACGCACGGATGCACGCCAAGACCGTAGGATCCTACGCAGTGCCGTAGGGGACCGCACCGCCACTTCCCAGCAAATTAGGGACACTGTTGCTCCTGGGGTATCGGCGAGGACCATTCGCAACCGTCTGCATGAAGCTGGGCTACGGTCCCGCACACCGTTAGGCCGTCTTCCGCTCACGCCCCAACATCGTGCAGCCCGCCTCCAGTGGTGTCGCGACAGGCGTGAATGGAGGGACGAATGGAGACGTGTCGTCTTCAGCGATGAGAGTCGCTTCTGCCTTGGTGCCAATGATGGTCGTATGCGTGTTTGGCGCCGTGCAGGTGAGCGCCACAATCAGGACTGCATACGACCGAGGCACACAGGGCCAACACCCGGCATCATGGTGTGGGGAGCGATCTCCTACACTGGCCGTCCACCACTGGTGATCGTCGAGGGGACACTGAATAGTGCACGGTACATCCAAACCGTCATCGAACCCATCGTTCTACCATTCCTAGACCGGCAAGGGAACTTGCTGTTCCAACAGGACAATGCACGTCCGCATGTATCCCGTGCCACCCAACGTGCTCTAGAAGGTGCAAGTCAACTACCCTGGCCAGCAAGATCTCCGTATCTGTCCCCCATTGAGCATGTTTGGGACTGGATGAAGCGTCGTCTCACGCGGTCTGCACGTCCAGCACGAACGCTGGTCCAACTGAGGCGCCAGGTGGAAATGGCATGGCAAGCCGTTCCACAGGACTACATACAGCATCTCTACGATCGTCTCCATGGGAGAATAGCAGCCTGCATTGCTGCGAAAGGTGGATATACACTGTACTAGTGCCGACATTGTGCATGCTCTGTTGCCTGTGTCTATGTGCCTGTGGTTCTGTCAGTGTGATCATGTGATGTATCTGACCCCAGAAATGTGTCAATAAAGTTTCCCCTTCCTGGGACAATGAATTCACGGTGTTCTTATTTCAATTTCCAGAAGTGTATTTAAAGAGCCACACTCGTCAGGAGGAGGTATTTCCAATAATTCACTCATTATCGAATGTCACCAGATTGGTGCTGCAATCGTAATATTTAATTGCAGTTCAACTGATAAATATGTGGCTGGTTCCCCAGGATGACTCCGCCTGGTGTCTGGGTGCATGGTGGAGGTAGCGGGTGACCATAATGAATGGACATTTCCACCTTAAGGCGCGAGCTTCCACTGACACTCCTGAACTAATCAGGCAGGGTACAATGAGGATGCAGTTGACCCAAATGTGCCACCCTCTGTGTGGGTGAATAGCAAATTAATCCTCAGTATGTGTTGGGCAGGCTTCATGATCATGTGTGTTGTGAATATTCTCCTATTTTAATGTGGACATTAGGGAAGATTCATTATGTCGAGTATTTGCACTGGATAATTATTCACCCTATGAAAATTGATAGGTTGACAGCTGGGCAGTCACGGTAACACTCTGTCTGGCCTCTGAGCATCTGGAAAGCTGGCATGTGGATGCCTGGAGAAGAGCGTGCATATGCCGACGTGGCAAATGTGTAGCGGTGGCGTATGGAAGTTTCCATGATTTCCCACATCTAACTGTGACAGCTGGTATGGAATGGATTGTGATGGAAGTCCTCTGTCTGTGACGGCTGCTGTGTGTGGCACTGAGTGCTTCTTAATACATTCCAGTGGATTCTTATCTTGCAGCGGATAGGTGGAGTGCTGTTTGTTTGAATAAAGATGGATTTCTGAGATCTGAGGTTTTCCTGGTGTACGGAAATCTTGAAAATTTCTCAGGTATTCAGCTAGGTGGCGTCGTCGAACCGGCGCGATATTTCGGCAGGCCGACGTCTTGCCAGCTTCAGTCGTTCCTGGACTCTGATCAATCTCTGATAGATGTCGACTCCAGCACACCTTCACAGATAAGACGGCGAAGAAACTTCGTCCACGAGCACCTGCACCTCCTAGACGTTATGGGCTACCTGAAGTCCATAAGCAAGGAATGCCTCTCTGCCTGATTGTAAGCAATATTGGAGCACCAACATATGAATTATCAGACCTGAAGTCGATGCACAGTCCCTTTGTGGGCAGATGTCAGCACCACATAAAAAACTCGGCTCGTTTCGTTCATTAGCTTCAGAACTTCCGACTGGGCCAAGAAGACCTCATGATGAGCTTAGACCTGGTTTCCCTCTTTAGTAGGACGCCTCTAAGAGACTCCATAAGACGCATAGGGGAAAAATTCGGACCAGCAGTAACGAAACTTTTCGAATTTGTGTATACTTCAACATACTTCATGTTCGACAGGAACTACTATGAACAAACAGATGGAGTAGCGATGGGTTGTTCGCTATCACCATTACTGGCCAATATGTTTATGGCAGCTTTTGAAGAAGAAGCTCTCGAGTCAGCAGGCTACAAGCCCTCTTGCTTTTTTCGATATGCAGACGATACATTTGTTATCTGGTTGCACGGACGACATCGCCTTCAAGACTTTCTGCAGCATCTGGACTCGCTGCACCAGAATATACAGTTCACAATGGAGGTAGAAGAAAATAACCAGCTTCCATTTCTAGATGTGTTCGTCAAGTGAAGATCAGACGGCGCACTAGTACACAGCATCTACTATATGCTGACACATACAGATTTGTACCTGCATGCCTCCAGCTGCCATGCTCCTTCACAGCGAGAGGGTGTCTTGAACACACTGGTGCACAGAGCACGTGCAATCTCGGACCGTGACAGCCTAACGGCTGAATTACAGCACTTAAGGGCCATGTACCACACACCGCCAGATAAAATGCGCCTTCAGACCAAAGAAGCCAACACTGCAACCTTCCAAGGAGAAAGAGAAACTGGCTGTGACGGCGAATGTACCAGACGTCGGGAACACATCGGCAAATATCCGCAGAATACTCCGAAAATACAATGTCTAGTGCGTGTTTCGCTCTCCATCCAAAACAAAGACGTTATTAGGATCAGTCAAGGACGACAGGAGTTCACCGCATCCCTTGCCATCGTGGGGAAATGTATATCGCCAAGACCATCTGGACAGTACAGGAGAGGTGAAGTGAACATAAACGTCACACAGACAACTCACAGACAACCAAGTTTGCCATTGCAGAGCTTCCTACTCCCAGTAGACCTAACCTAGAGCTATGAGGGGGCGAGAAAGGATAAACGAAAGGAAACCACAGAGGAGCCATGAAAATTAAACATAAATTAGCTTTTTCGAAGCGAGGTGTAGCAAAGGTAATGCAGTGAGCGCTCAGCTACGATCTACTCTCTTCTGCAAGAAGGAAGTCAGTACCAAGACTCAGTTATCAGTGCATCGTTCAATCTTTCGACCAACTTTGTTGTATGGGAGCGAAAGCTGGGAGGATTCAGGTTACCCTATCAACAAGATTGAGGTTAAGGATATGAAAGTAGCTAGGATGATTGCAGGTACTAGTAGATGGGAACAATGGCAGGAGGGTGTCCACAATGAGGAAATCAAAGAAAAACTGGGAATGAACTCTATAGATATAGCAGTCAGGGCGAACAGGCTTAGATGGTGGGGTCATGTTACACGCATGGGAGAAGCAAGGTTACCCGAGAGACTCATGGGTTCAGCAGTAGAGGGTAGGAGGAGTCGGGGCAGACCAAGGAGAAGGTACCTGGATTCGGTTAAGAATGATTTTGAAGTAATAGGCTTAACATCAGAAGAGGCACCAATGTTAGCACTGAATAGAGGATCATGGAGGAATTTTATAATGGGGGCTATCCTCCAGACTGAACGCTGAAAGGCATAATCAGCCTTAAATGATGGTGATGATGATAATGATGACGTTTAGTTACTTATTTATTCATTTTTATTTAGTTCTATATATGAGCACCTTGAGTGGCGAGTCCTGCAACGGGCAGCACGTCCAGGCGTGTCTTCTCGTTGAGTGGGGTAGATACCACTATCAGTTCTGTTTGGTTTGGGTAGGTTCAGATCACTTTTCAGCTTCTCATGGCTTGGACATTCCAGCTACGAGGCAGATCATTAAAGGTGCTCCCTAAGAAACTGGAGAAGTATTGCTGATTTTGTGGATTGTATGTTAAGATGCAGTGTCGTTCGTTGAGATAATTCCAATATCCTAGCACTGACTTATGGTCAGAATTAAACATCGTGTGACCACAGATCCAGTCCACAGAGTGAGTTCTAGTGGTGAGGTAAAAACTCCCCTCCAGGAATAAAAGTGTGTGAATATCGATCTGAGTGGATCTTTAGTGTGTAAGGAATGCCAAAATACACTGCGCAAGTTCCAGTCATCAGAAGCTGGACCACACTGGAATCAGTGGTTGTCTGTTTTCCACTCCACAGCGGATGCAGAGGGGCGAGTCGGTGAGATGGATGCGATGCAGGCGATGTCAGTTAACTTGTTTGCCATTCACTGTGGTGTACCACGCTGATTGCCGGCCGCTGTGGCCGAGCGGTTCTAGGCGCTTCAGTCCGGAATCGCGCTGCTACTACGGTCGCAGGTTCGAATCCTGTCTCGGGCATGGATGTGTGTGATGTCTTTAGGTTAGTTAGGTTTAAGTAGTTCTAAGTCTCGGGGACTGATGACCTCAGATGTTAAGTTCCATAGTGCTTAGAACCAACCACGTTGATTGGATGTCGGATCTGATATAGTGGTTATGGACCGCTTTCCGTATGTGCTGCCACACATACTGGGATGCTTAATTTCGATGGGGTTGGCCGGGTGGCACTGTTGTAACACTTGGTAAACTGTTTTCACCTGAAACAAACGTGTAAGCGGTAAAGACTGGTAGGCATGACTGAAGTCCAGAGAAAAATCGTCAGATATGATAAAAAGGGGGAGGGGATGGTAGATACCAAAACTGGGTGGACAAAGAGTCAGGTGCAAAGTATTGGAACAGGAGTCCAGTGAGGTTCTGCAGCTGACGATGCCAGAGTTTTAGCAGGGAGCTGACATACAGCACTGTGTCTCTGGTTGGTACATGCATAAGTCCCACCTCACCACGGCCCCATGGGAGTGCAAGGGAGTCATACTACACCCTGAATAGCATCCCTGAGCTGATGAAGGAGCCCAATGCCATCAACAGAAGTTGGGCAAGGAGAGTTGGGATCGGTATACCTGAGCCACATGTCATATACAGGAGGCATGATAGATGTTCCAATATTGGGTGCATTGGAGAATGTCGAAGGCTTGTAGCTGGTGGTCTGCAAGGCTAGCTCTGATGGTCTGCAGCAAATGTCTACCATTAATCGCCACTGATCGACAGAGACCGACTGTGAATTCAGTGCCAAGACATCGAATGATGGCAGCGACGCTAAAGGATATAATGCTTCTCTCCGGTAGGCCCTCTCTGATGAGCAAGACCTTGAATTTGGACACGCTGAGAGAGCTGCTGTAAGTCGCCACCCATGTCAGAGCTGCTCGAACTTCATCCTTACTGCACAGATAAAAGACAAGGTCGTCTGCACAGGCCACGCTACAGAAATGGTGCCCATGGAACGTCATACCTTCCAAACATTGGCACAGTCCCTGGAGCAGGGGTTCCAAAGCGAAAGCATATAAAATCGTGGATAGGGGGCAAGGGCAGACTTGCGAGATAGATCGTGCAATGACCAGCGGCGGCGTGAGTCAGCAATTGTACATGATTCTGGAGGTCGTGCCATTCAATAGGCGCAAAATTACTGTGGCAAGACCAATGGGGAAACCCACGTGTTGGAGAATTACCTGCAAATAGGAATGGTCTACACGGTCGAAGGTCTAGCTAAAGTGTAGCGATGCCAAGGCATCAGGGAGATGTTGGTGATGAGCAAATGCTATCATGTCTCAGTAATGGCAAAGGGGCATACGGATATTATTGTCGCCTCCTAGGAAAGTGTGGTCACTGGAGGTAACATAACATGTGACCTTCTTGAGTCACGATGCCAGCAGCCATATAAATATTTTCATATCACTGTTGAGCAACGTGACTGGTTGATAATCATAGATGCTCGATGGCCTGTGCAGTTTGTGAAATGGTATATAACGATGCCATCGAGAAAGGTTTTAGGGACCATTGTCTCTGTGAACATCAGCTCATGTGCAATGATCATCCATGTGGAAGTCAACGAAGAATTAAGACTTTTGTAAAATTCGATGATGATACCATCAGATCCTGGGGATCTGTTATCAGATCCCTCCTTGATAGCGCTGAAAACTTCATCTGTGGTCATGTCTTCATGGAGTTCATGTGCTACCTCCACCTGGAGAGTGCTCATAGTAAGTTGTGATCACTTCCATGGAATGTGATATGGTTGCATACAACCCAGCGAAATGATTGTGGAGAGCATGGCCAATGGTTTGTTGAGTCTCATGCCAGTGTCCTTCCATATCAGCGAGGATGTTGGCAGGATGATGGTGTTGTCGTGACACATATGACTCCACCTTATTTTGGTGGCTTTCCTGTGCAAAGCTGGCCCTCCATAAAACATTGATGAGCTATGGTAAGGAAGCCAAGGCATGGTGTACTAATACCTTGCAGTTTTATTATTCCATTTTTCATGACTGTACAATGATGCCTTTCTCACCAACAAGATGTTGTCGTTGTCTTTCCTGGTGGAGGTGGTACATTGATGGATGTTCTTGAGGTGCACAATTAGAGATCTGAGTATCGACTACAGTATGTTCCAGGTGACAGTGCATGATCAAGGAGATCTGCACCTTTGTTCAGTGTACCACTGCCTGCCTTGTGCCTTGCTGGTGAGAAAGGCATCGTTGTACAGTCACGAAAAATGGAATAATAAAACTGCAAGGTATTAGTACACCATGCCTTGGCTTCCTTATCATAGCTCATCAATGTTTTATGGAGGGTCAGCTTTGCACAGGAGAGCCACAAAAATAAGGTGGAGTCATAGGTGTCACGACAACACCATCATCCTGCCGATGCATCTTCGACGATATGGCAACAGTCTTGGGATGTCAGGTGGTTGACACTGAATTTCTATAGACCACAACTGTGCCACATACACTGTCAGGCAAGAGTGACATTGCAGATGTATGCTTCATGGTCTGAAAAAGCCATGGGCCAGACTTCTGCATGGTGGGTGCCATCAGCAAGTGGGCAGGTGAGGTAGATGTGGTCTATGTGGCTTGATGAGTGAGCAGTGTAAAATGTGTAACTTGGTTGGAATCCATGGAGCTTTGTCCAGGTGTCAATGAATCACAGGCGATCGACAAACACCGTGAGAGCCACACGAGGTGAAGGCCATGGGAGTTGATGAGTGGGCCCTTGTGTTGAGCTGAAGTCCCCATCGAGCACCAAATCGTCTTGCGGGTCTGTGAAGAACAGTGTGACTTCCTCGGCAAATATTGTATGTCGGTCATGATGGCGACTAAAGCCAGACAGTACATAGATGTTAGTGATACGCACACTAAGTATTGTAAGGGCAATACCATGTGCATTGGGGAGGTATGCGACATCCTCTGCTGGGAGCCCATTCTGTAGGAGGATGTGCGACACCACTACCAGTGTTAGAGGCATGGGAAACATAGACAGTGTACCTGGTGGGCACTTGGAAGTCAGCGACAAATGCTTCCTGTAGGAGTGCAATATCCACATCTGCAGAGTAGATGGTATCTTCGAATATGGCCAGTTTGTGAGGCGCTTGGATGGTGGTACGATTCATTGTGGTGACACGATATTGCTGTGTACTGTCCCTTGCAGTCGATGAAGAATGCCTGATGGAAGCATCCGGTGGGCGTAGACCCACCAGGTCTGCCACAGAGGTCATGATTACTGGCAGGGTGCCAGGTCAGGCACCTCCATGGGGTTCTCTCACTCGGACACGATGGTGATCTGATCCACTCCTTAAACGTCATTGGCCAAGGGTGCTGACATCAAAGACATGTGACAGTCGTTTACTGTCAGAGTGTGGGAAGCAGCTGGTGCGACAATAGCTATGGGGGATCTGTCATCCTCATGCACTGGAAACATGAGTTCATTTTCTGGATTAAGAGAGGACTCATCAAAGGAGGGGTGTCAGGAGGGTTCATACCATGTGGCTGGATGCAATATAGAAGGTTACTATCAGACATATGGTCATCATCTTCCGAGGGCATCTGAAAGAGGGCATCATTGGAAGGTGTCTGTTGGCGTTTCTTCCTGAGCGACTGATATTTCCTAATATGTTGTTCTGAATCAGAATGTGGTTGCCCATTATCCAATGCTATACCTGTCTGGTTCAAATGGTTCAAATGGCTCTGAGCACTATGGGACTTAACATCTGAGGTCATCAGTCCCCTAGAACTTAGAACTACTTAAACCTAACTAACCTAAGGACATCACACACATCCATGCCCGAGGCAGGATTCGAACCTGCGACCGTAGCAGTCGCGCGGTTCCAGACTGACGCTCCTAGAACCGCTCGGCCACACCGGCCGGCTATACCTGTCTGGATAAAGGCAGCAGTCAGCATATCTAGTTCGATGTCCAAGGTTTGAGCAGGTTCGTCCGTCATGGTCCTGAGAATGAATGGTCCTGGTGCGAGCACTGAGGGTCATGCCATGCTGGTCTCATCGCCGTGTTGTGGTGCGATGGATGGTGTTGACGAGGCTTAAGGTGTATCCTGAAGTGCTGTGTCATAGTTCTATGCTACCATCATGTAGGTGATGGGTAGGGAAGGACGTGAACATCAAAGCTGGGGTCACTTACCCAGCAGTGTCTGTATCAAACATCAGCATAAACATTCAGATCAGACATGTCCTTTTTGGCCACATATGGAGCACATTCATGGCTAGCCATTACACATGACGATGGCCTGCACACTGCCAATCATCAGGTACGATGGAACATGTTTTGTCAGCTCAATTTTGATCTGCCAGGCGCCATTTAACACTAGGTAGATCGTAAATGTTTGTACTTCTCCATGAGGTCACCCAAGACGTTTCCATATGGCTGGAAAGTGACAATGACCACTTCTTGAGGCACCTCAGACGGGAGCTCAAACACCCGCAAAGTTTGGAGACTGAATCCCACATGGCCCACTGTCACTGTACCTGTGTGTCCTTCAGAGTGTTTAAATTTTAATCCGGAGGCATGTCGTCGCTCAACTTCAATGTACAGCCCCTCCATCGTCATCTTGATCTATACAACACTACCTGTGATGGAAAAATGTTTTCCATTTCACATCCAGGGGGTTCAAATGGAGATCCTCTCGCATGAACTGTTCAGCTTCAAAGGCTCTTGGTTGTGGATGTTTGGCCTGAAACGTTAATTTGATCGTCGCATGGTGGCAAGAGTGCTCCATGAGGTATGGTAGTAGTGGACTCTAAAACACGAGTACCGCGACGTGGAAGTATACAATGCCGAGAGAGGAGTGCTGGTCGGCGCGCGAGGCAGTTCCACATGCTACCACAGCTTAGAGCCAACTGTTATGCACGGATACAGCAGTTACATAATAGACGCTTAAACCTTCTCTTGCGATTTTCTCGGAATTGCCAGAGTAGTTCACCATACTACTTACACATTATGTTTTTTTTTTTTCTAATGGCCTATTAAGGTGAACAAAGTTTGAAGTAAATCTGTGATCCCAATATCGTTGCCCTCCTTGTTAGAAGTATATATCCTTGGAGTAGTGACGTAACTTTAATCACTTAATAAAAGCAAGTCTTCTGGTCCAGACTGTATACCAACTAGGTTCCCTTCAGAGTATGCTGATGCAATAATTCCTTACTTAACAAACATATACACCTGCCCACTCGACAAAAGATCCGTACCCAAATACTGTAAAGTTGGACAGGTTACATCAGTTTTCAAGAAAGGCAATAGGAGTAATTCACTAAATTACTCCATATCATTAACGTCGATATGCAGCAGTATTTTGGAACATATCTTGTGTTTGAACATTAAGAATTACCTCGAAGTGAATGGTCTATTGACACATAGTCAACACGGATTCAGAAAACACTGTTCTTATGAAACATAACTACCTCTTTACTCAGACAGTGTTGAATGCTATCGACAAGGGATTTCAAATTGATTCCGTATTTCTAGATTTCCAGAAGGCTTCCGACACCATATCTCACAAGCGGTTTGCAATCAAATGACGTGCTTACGGAATATCGTCTCGGTTATGCGAATGGATACATGATTTCCTGTCAGAGAGGTCACCGTTCGTAGTAACTAATGGAAAGTCATCGAAACAAAACTTATTTCTGGTGTTCGCCAAGGTAGTGTTACATGCTCTCCGCTGTTCCTTATCTATATAAATGATTTAGGAGACAATCCGAGCAGCAGTCTAAGGTTGTTTGCAGATGATGCTGTCATTTACCGCTTAGTAAAGTCGTCAGAAGTACAAAACAAATTGAAAAACGATTAAAAAATGATATCTGTATGGTGCGAAAATTGACAGTTGAACCTAAATAATGAAAACTGTGAGATCATCCACATGAGTGCTAAAAGGAATCTGTTAAATTTCGATTGCACGATATATCAGGCAAATTTAAAGGTAAGAAATTCAACTAAATATCTAGGAATTACAATTAAGAACAACTTATATAGGAAATAACACGTAGAAAATGTGGGGAAGGCATATCAAAGACTGCGTTTTACTGGCAGATCACTTAGAAGAAGCAACAGTTCTACTAAAGAGACTGTCTACGCTATGCTTGTCCGTCCTCTTTCGGAGTATTGCCATGCGGTGTGGGATCCTTAATAGTCAGGATTAACGGAATACATCGAGGAAGTTCAAAGAAGGACAGTACGTTTTGTGTTACAGCGATATAGGGGAGAGGGTGTCACGCACGTGATGCGTGATTGGAGGAGGACAACATTAAAACAAAGGCGTTTCTCGTTGCAGCGGGAACTTATCACGAAATATCAATCACTAACTTTCTTCTCCAAACGCGAAACGCTTTTGTTGACGCTGACCTACATAGGGAGAAACGATCATCATAATAAAATAAGGGAAATCAGAGTTTGCACAGAAAGATATAGGTGTTCATCTTTTTCCACGCATTGTTCGAGAATGGAATAATAGAGAATTATTGCGAAGGTGATTCAGTGAACCCTCTGCCAGGCACTTAAGTGAGATTTTCAGAGTCTCCATGTAGATGTAGATGGTGTGTATTTTACATTTTTCTGAGCACAATGTCTTCTGTACAGTACCCATGCACTGACATGACATTTTGACTGGATAAAATATTCTGTGAGATATTTGTTCTATAGAGTTGAACGAGCTTGCCACGCAGATCACCACCCTCCCTCCTATAAAATTTTTGTACTTTTTTATTACGGCAGGCTGAGAGAAATTCACATATTGCTTAGCAGTTACTGACCATCATCCTGCATCTTCAATGGCCTCTTGACCTTTATATGAAGAAATAAGTTGCACTCCCTTATTGTCAAACCCTTTTAGCAGCGTGATGTTTTCGTTTCCCTCCACTCTGCAATCACAAGTTTGTTTCGAAGAATCATCTGTCTGCAAAGAGCATCCTTGCAGTTTATTCTTTCGTAGGGTTTCCACCATACTCAGGGTTTCCACCTTGTATATTACCAATTTTTTTAGTTCCACAGCCAGATCACAGAAAACAAACCAGTTGTCAACAAATAATTTCTGATTCTGATGTTTAAAGCAAACTATCTACAAGCCTCATGACGACATTACCACTCATACCCAAACAGCCATCTTTTACTTTTGTCCTGTTACCCACACAAATTTCGAAATCATACACAATTCCACTTACTCTACCCATTACAAATAACTTCACTTCTTGTCAGTGTGACTTGCTCCTATGTGCATAGAGGTGTGAGACTTGAGTGGGATCGTCATCTCATCATCTTTCTCAATTTTACCCCTATGGCTCAATTTGCGGAGAATCGACAAAGGCTCTAATTCTGGGCATTTTCTCATAGTCATTGTGTCCTGTGCGAACCACGCCACCATTATTGTTTACAAAGACGATCACATCACACAGTTCGTGCTGTAGACTCACAATGGGTAGAGATAGCCTACTGCATCCTATACTTTAGCATTGGAAAAACTCAAGCAAAAATGTGGATTCCATAAGACTCTGACATTTTAATTGTAGAAGGATCGATGGACTTCTCTGTATTCTTTTTGTGTAGCATATAGATTTGTTTGATCTGCTTCTTTCTGAATGATGCTCCTATAAATAAATTTTGCAGAGTAATTCAATGGTCTTAAGAAGTCATTTGGAACTTCAGGAAATGTGGACTTATAGGTCCAATCTATTGATTCCATTTTTCTGTGTCGCCAGTGTGTGCTCCTTACCAGATGTACAGGAAGTTTATTTGGATTTTGTGTTTCAAGTTTTATAAAGAGGGGTGTCTCATCTAACTCTTCTTCTTCATCGTCATTCAATGCGTGGATTTCGACAGGCATATCTGAGTAGTCTATATTCAAAGTTTCACCTAGAAGATCTTCTTCTCCAAAACCTCATTCTTGAACAGCTGCTTCAGACGTAGTTTCCTTCTCATCATCTTCAACGTCAGCCTATTCAAAATCATAGTGTCACTTTCTAAAGTTGCGACAATTTCTGCGTTTGTCAATGAGTACAACATATCTATAAATAAATGATATCAAATTAATAACTATATCGTGAATGATGTTAAAAATCAAAATTTAATGACATAAGAATCACTATTAGCAATATCTTCTTCAAATGATATATAATTAATATCATATTTGTGATTGTTGAAGACATTTAAAAATGATAAATGTGGTTAGTAGACAGTAGTGCAGGCTTGGCTTAGGTGACTGATAGCATAGGAGAGTAATGTATGAATTGTACGAAAAAGGATAAGGTACTCATAGTGGGTGGAACAGGGAACAGTCTTGATAGGGACAGGAAATACGATAAAAGTGGTCTCCTGGTAAAGATAGCTATTCAAATTGATGCCACTGAAGTGCATTTCGTGCAACTGTTTCAGCACCATAATCAGCCTCATCTTGATGCAGCTGTTAGGCACATTAACATGATTTTCCGTCTATTACTACGAACTGCGACCTTCCTGACAGGAAATCACGAATCCAGTCGCACAACTGAGACGATACCCCATAGGCCCGCAGCTTGATTAGAAGTTGCTTGTGATGAACGGTGTCAAAAGCTTTCCGGAAATCTAGAAATACGGAATCAACTTGAGATCCCCTGTTGATAGCGGTCATTACTTCGTCCGAATAAAGAGCTAGCTGTGTTGCACAAGAACGATGTTTTCTGAAACCATGCTGATTACGTATCAATAGATCGTTCCTTCGACGTCAATGATATAGGTCTGTAGTTCGATGGATTACTCCTACTATCCTTCTTAAACACTGGTGCGACCTTCGCAATTTTCCAATCTGTAGGTACAGATCTATCGGTGAGCGTGCGGTTATATATGATTGCTAAGTGGGGAGCTATTGTATCAGCGTAATCTGAAAGGAACCTAATCGGTGTACAATCTGGACCTGAAGACTTGCCCGTATCAAGCGATTTGAGTTGCTTCGCAACCCCTAAGGTATCTACTTCTAAGAATCTCATGCTAGCAGCTGTTCGTGTTTCAAATTCTGGAATATTCCATTCGTCTTCCCTGGTGAAGGAATTTCGGAAAACTGCGTTCAATAACTCCACTTTAGCGGCACAGTCGTCGGTAACAGTACCATCGGCACTGGAGATATTGACTGCGTCTTGCTGCTTGTTCTAAGTGGGGTATGAGCAGTAATATGCAGCCCGGCTGGCTGGCTTGTGGGATAAGGATATCATGTAGAACAAAGTGGGAATTATATCAAAATGTTAGAAGTATTCACAATCATGCTACAGTAACCCATTACAAACAATACTGTAACGTGCTTAGAAATGATATTATGGAGTCGAAAGAGTATGAGGTATGAAACAGAATAGGTAATTCACAGGATAAAATTAAAACCATATGGTCAGTTGTGAAGGAAATGTGTGGTCAGCAGCACAAAGCCGACAATATAAAGTCATTTCATAGCAAAAATATCTGATAAATCAGATATATGTACAGTACTTAACAGTCATTTATTGAGCATTGCTGGTGAATTAAATAAAAATTTAATTTCTACAAGGAATTATATAACTTTCTTTGCAAATACCTTTCCAGGATTGATATCTGCAATACTCCTCTGTTATACAGACAAGGGGGAGATTGAGTGGAAGTTTAACAAGTGAAAATGCTATATTCTCTTTTTTCTGTGAGGCACTCGATGGGTTAATCAAAATACTTCGAGCGCTAGACATATTTTTTGATTTAACTAAGGTGTTTGATTGTGTAGATCACAAAATATTGCTCCAGAAGTTGGACCATTACGGAATACTGGGAGTAGCACACAATTTGTTCACCTCTTACTATCGCAACAGACAATAAAAGGTCATTGATCACAATGTTTAGAATGGCTGTGATGTGGGGTTTCAGTGGGGTACGGTCAAGTGGTGGGTGCCACAGGGCTCAATGTTGGGGCCACTCACGTTCCTTATGTATACAAATGATATGCTCTCAGGTATTAAGAGTAACTCTAAAATATTTCTGTTTGCTGATGACCTTAGCTTGGTAGTAAAGGATGTTGTGTGCAACATTGGCTCAGTTTCAAATTCTGCAGTTCATGACATAAGTTCATGGCTTGTAGAAAATAAACTAATTCTAAGACTCAGTTTTTACAGTTTCGAACATACAATTCAACAAAACCTGACGTTTTAATTTCACTGAATGTGCATATGATTAGTGAAACTGAACAATACAGACTTCTAGGTGTTCAGATAGATAGTAAACTGTCTTGGAAAGCCTACGTTCAGGATCTTGCTCAAAGACTTAATGCTGCCATTTTTACTACACTACTGACCATTAAAATTGCTACACCACGAAGATGACGTGCTACAGACGCGAAATTTAACCTATAGGAAGAAGATGCTGTGATATGCAAATGATTAGCTTTTCAGAGCATTCATTTCCAACCGATTTCGCATACACAAACAGCAGTTGACCGGCGTTGCCTGGTGAAACATCGTTGTGATGCCTCGTGCAAGGAGGAGAAATGCGTACCATCACGTTTCCGACTTTGATAAAGGTCGGATTGTAGCTTATCGCGGATGCGGTTTATGGTATCGCGACACTGCTGCTCGCGTTGTTCGAGATCGAATGACTGTTAGCAGAATAGGGAATCATTGGATTCAGGAGGGTAATACGGAACGCTGTGCTGGATCCCAACGGCCTCGTATCACTATCAGCCAAGATAACAGGCATCTTATCTGCATGGCTGTAACGGATCGTGCAGCCACGTCTCGATCCCTGATTCAACAGTTGGGGACGTTTGCAAGACAACAACCATCAGCACGAACAGTTCGACGACGTTTGCGGCAGCATGGACTATCAGCTCGGAGACCATGGCTGCGGTTACCCTTGACGCTGCATCACAGACGGGAGCGCCTGCGATGGTGTACTCAATGTCGAAACTGGGTTCACGAATGTCAAAACGTCATTTTTTCGGATGAATTCAGGTTCTGTATAAAACATCATGATGGCCGCATCCGTGTTTGGCGACATCGCGGTGAATGCACATTGGAAGTGTGTATTCGTCATTGCCATACTGGCGTATCACCTGACGTGATGGTATGGGGTGCCATGGGTTACACTTATCGGTCACCTCTTGTTCGCATTCACGGCACTTTCAACAGTGGACGTTACATTTCAGATGTGTTACGACCCGTGGCTTTACTCTTCATTCGATCCCTGCAAAACCCTAAATTTCAGCAGGATATTGCACGACCACATGTTGCAGCTCCTGCACGGACCTTTCTGGATACAGAAAATGTTCGACTGCAGCCCTGGCCAGCGTATTCTCCAGGTCTCTCACCAATTGAAAACGTCTGGTCAATGATGGCTGAGTAAATGGCTTGTCACAATACACCAGTCACTACGCTTGATGAACTGTGGTATCGTGTTGAAGCTGTACACGCCATCCAAGCTCTGTTTGACTCAATGTCCAGGAGTATCAAGGCCGTTATTACGGCCAGATGTGGTTGTTCTGGGTACTGATTTCTCAGGATCTATGCACCCAAATTGCGTGAAAATGTAATCACATGTCAGTTCTAGTATAATATATTTGTCCAATGAATAACCGTTTATCATCTGCATTTCTTCTTGGTGTAGCAATTGTAATGGCCATTAGTGTGTTTGAATGCTATCTGAAGTGAGTGATCGTTCACCACAAAAATTAGTTTACTTCACTTATTTTCATTCACTTATTTCGTATGGCATTATATTTTAAGACAACTCTTCCCATTCTAAAAGAGTATTTTTTGCTCAGAAACGGGCAGTTCGGGCGACAACTGGTGTAGGTTCACGAACTTCTTGTCGAACCCTGTTCACGAGTCTGGATATTTTGACATTGGCCTCTCAATATATATATTCCTTACTGTCATTTCTTGTTTACTATATTAGCTTATTCCCAAGAATAGGCAGCTTTCACTCAGTTAATACTCGGCAGAAATCAAACCTGCATTTGGATCGGACTTCGTTAACACTTGTGCAGAAAGGTGAGCAGTATACTGTTGCATCCATTTTCAATAAGCTACCACTCAAATTCAAACATCTTAGCAGTAATCCACGTGCTTTCAAATTGAAACTGAAGAGAATCCTCGTTGGTCATTCCTTCTATTCTGTCGAGGAGTTCCTTGAAAAATTAAACTGATTCGTGTTGTATTGTTGATTGCGTTTACTTAAACTTATGGATAGACTCTTTTTGCATTCATAAACATTTTATTTTTATGTGTTATTACTTTTATGTTATAATTTCATGTACGGACACATTCCATAACCTTGGAGATTAGTTCCTCAATTTGGTCTTACGGAACTTGACGTGTAAATAAATAACGTGCTAAATATTCGCAGAAGCAGTAGCAAACAATATCATACATTTAAGTTTGCACAAGACAGACCTACTGATTCGAAATAGAATCACTGAATTCTCACGACGAAAAATCTCATTTCGGGAATACATTACAAAAATGTGATATATATATATATATAATTCTCTAATTATGTAACAATAAAAACAGAGATCCATAATACATGCTTGATATTATTTTATGAAGTTCTTAAGTGGAGACGGAAGCAGGCCGAGAGCAAGGAAACAAACAACAAAAGATATCGACCAACGAGGCGCTGTAGTCTGTCGGCGGAAAACAACTACAGATACCATGTAGGAACATGCGTAATAAGGTTTCTACAAGCTAGATTAGCCAGTGATTCCAAATGGAATCACAAGGTCAGAGCCGCTCGGGGTAGCCGAGCGCTCTAAGGCGTCTTGTCACGGTCCACGCGGCTTCCCCAGTTGGAGGATTGAGTCCTCCCTCGGGCATGGGTGTGTGTGTCATCCTTAGCGTAAGTTAGTTTAAGTAGTGTTTAATCTTAGGGACCGATGACCTCAGCAGTTTGGTCCTGTAAGACCTTACCACAAGGTCAGAAAGTGTTAAGAATTAAATTAACTTCTTCAAAAGCAAAAACTCTCACTTAATTCCTAACTACTGTTCTTCACATGCATGGGACGTATTCAGGAATATTTGCAATAAACGGGATAGTTTCAAAATATTTCCACACATACCGAAATACGCTATTGTCCCATTCCTTTGCAGGAATAGTAGTAAGACATATTAATAATTACAGACTAGCCTCATTACTTACGTCCTTCCTAAAGGTACTGCAAAGATTATTAGGAAAGAAACATAAAAACCTCTCACAACATAAGATACTTAGTCCATCATAGTTGCATTTCAGAAGGATCTCTCCACAGAACTTGTCATTTTTCAAATCATGGATCACATTAGGGGGCCTGTACAAAATTTAAATGACAACTTGTAGTCAACTGGTATTTTTTGTCACTTGTCAAAAGCGTTTGATGGTGCAGTTCCAGTACTCTACTAGACAAATTCTACTATTATTGTATCATGTATCTTGCAAGTAACTGGTTTTCATCCTGTACAAGAATAAGGATGAAGAGTATTACATTAAGAAACACACTGTGCGTGCATAACAAAACAGTACTTTCAGAATATGGAATATGTACTACTGGTTTACCATAGGGACTGATATTGGATCCACTCTAATTCTTTTATCTGAATGATTTGTCATTATATATCTAAGAAGCAGAAACAGATCTCTTTGTGGACAATGCAAAAATTTTAATTAACCTTAATGGGGAAAATTAAACACTTGAAAATATTGCCGTGAGCTCTGGTTTGTGCAGTGTTATGTTGCAGTTGTGTTGGCTGGCTTGCTGCGGGTCACCACTTGAAACTGGGCCACCATAAATTATTAGTTATTTCATATTTATCATTTTGTATGGTTCTTGAAATACTTTGTTTGTATATATGGAATATTCGATGATGGTACAAATACTAGTATTCTGGAATATTCAATGTCTGTATATACAATTGCACTCTCCATACAAGAGATCAGTTTTGTTCTGATTGTATGCTGGTGTCAGTAATAAATGAGCTTTCATTTCTAAGTGTTGTACTTCATTGACGACCCTGCCTTCAGTTTTGAACATGATTGTGGTTTTGACATGATGTTGTTTGGTGGAGATGCCAGTTATTGGTACTTCAGGACATTTGTGTCACAGTGGCTCCAATTAGGCACTGTGCAGGGTAGCTGCGTCGTCAGTGGCGCCTTGCCACGGTTCACGCGTCTACCCCCATCAGAGGTTCGAGCCCTCCCTTGGGCATGGGCGTGTGTATTGTCCTTAGCGTAAGTTAGATTAAGTAGTGCGTAAGCCTATGTACCAATGATGCCAGCAGTTTGGTCCCATAGGAACTAACCAAAAATTCCAAATTTCCGAATTAGGCGACATGAAGAGGAACCGGAATACAAACAATACATTGTTTGCACTGTCTGTATATTCAGGAGGCCAATGGGTTAGAAAAAAGCAGTAAGTCAGCTGCACATCAGTAATTCAGCAATATTTTCCAAAGATGCAGGTCAGACCTGACAAAATGGCTGAAAGGATTTAACTGAGTCACCAAATACAAGAAGTAGGATGACAAGACGTGTTTGGCAGACGTGTACTTCTACTTAGACAGCACATCCTAGCAGTAATTCAAGAACAATGGATAGAGGCTCAATGTTGTTTGTTGTGGTCTTCAGTCCTGAGACTGATTTGATGCAGCTCTCCATGCTACTCTATCCTGTGCAAGCTTCTTCATCTCCCAGTACCTACTGCAACCTACATCCTTCTTAGTCTGCTTAGTGTATTCATCTCTTGGTCTCCCTCTACGATTTTTTCCATCCACGCTGCCCTCCAGTACTAAATTGGTGATCCCTTGATGCCTCAGAACCTGTCCTACCAACCAATCCCTTCTTCTAGTCAAGTTGTGCCACAAATTTCTCTTCTGCCGAGTCTATTCAGTACCTCCTCATTAGTTATGTGATCTACCCATCGAATCTTCAGGGTTCTTCTGTGGCACCACATTTCGAAAGCTTCTATTCTCATCTCGTCTAAGCTAATAAACTATTTATCGTCCCCATTTCACTTCGATACATGGCTACACTCCACACAAATACTTTCAGAAACGACTTCCTGACACTTAAATCTATACTCGATGTTAACAAATCTCTCTTCTTCAGAAACGCTTTCCTTGCCATTGCCAGTCTACATTTTATATCCTGTCTACTTCGTCCATCATCAGTTATTTTGCTCCCCAAATAGCAAAACTCATTTACTTCTTTAAGTGTCTCGTAATCTAGTTCCCGCAGCATCACCCTGTTTAATTCGATTACATTCAATTATCCTAGTTTTGCTTTCGTTGATGTTCATCTTATATCCTCCTTTCAAGACACTGTCCATTCCGTTCAACTGCTCTTCCAAGTCCTTTGCTGTCTCTGACATAATTACAATGTCATCGGAAAACCTCAAAGTTTTTATTTCTTCTCTGTGGAATTTAATTCTTACTCCGAATTTTTCTTTTGTTTCCTCTACTGCTTGCTCAATATACAGATTGAATAACATTGAGGATAGGCTACAACCCTGTCCCTCTCCCTTTCCAAACACTGCTTCCCTTTCATGCCCCTTGACTCTTATAAATGACATCTGGTTTCTGTACAAATTGTAAATAGCATTTCGCTCCCTGCATTTTACCCATCCCACCTTCAGAATTTGAAAGAGAGTATTCCAGTCAACGTTGTAAAAAGTTTTCTCTAAGTCTACAAATGCTAGAAACATAGGTTTGCCTTTCCTTGATCTATCTTCTAAGATAAGTCGTAGGGTCAGTATTGCCTTACGTGTGCCAATATTTCTACGGAATCCAAACTGATCTTCCCCGAAGTCGACTTCTACCGGTTTTTCCATTTGTCTGTAAAGAATTCGTGTTAGTATTTTTCAGCCGTGACTTATTAAACTGATAGTTCGGTAATTTTCACAACTGTCACAACCTGCTTTCTTTGGGATTGGAATTATTATATTCTTCTGGAAGTTTGAGGGTATTTCTCCTGTCTCATATACCTTGCTCACCAGATGGTAGAGTTTTGGCTCTCCCAAGGCTGTCAGCAGTTCTAATGGAATGTTGTCTGTCTATTTCCGGGGCCTTGCTTCGACTTAGTCTTTCAGTGCTCTGTCAAACTCTTCACGCAGTATCATACCTCCCATTTCATCTTCATCTACATCATCTTCAATTTCCATAATATTGTCCTCAAGTACATCGCGCTTGTATGGACCCTTGATATCCCTCTTCCACCTTTCTGCTTTCCCTTCTTTGCGTAGAACTGGTTCTCCATCTGAGATCTTGATGTTCATACAAGTGGTTCTCTTTCCTCCAGAGGTCTCTTTAATTTTCCTGTAGACAGTATCTTACCAGTAGTGATATATGCCTCCACATCCTTACATTTGTCCTCTAGCCACCCCTGCTTAGCCGTTTTGCACTTCCTGTCGAGTTTTTTGTATTCATGCTTCATTTACTGCATTTTTATATTTTCTTCTTTCATCAATTAAATCCAATATACATTCTGTTACCCAAGGATTTCTTCTAGCCCTCGTCTTTTTTCCTAATCGATCCTCTGCTGCCTTCACTATTTAATCTCTAAAAGCTACCCGTTCTTCTTCTACTGTATTTCTTTCCCCCATTCCTGTCAATCGTTCCCTAATCCTCTCCCTGAATCTCTCTACAACCTCTGGTTCTGTCAGTTTGTCCAGGTCCCATCCCCTTAAATTCCCACCTTTTTGCAGTTTCATCAGTTTTAATCTACAGTTCATAACCAATAGAGTGTGGTCAGAGTCCACATCTGCCCCTGGAAATGTCTTACAATTTAAAACCCGGTTCCTAAATCTCTGTCTTACCATTATATAATCTATCGGAAGCCTTCTAGTATCTCCAGGCATCTGCAATGTATACAACCTTCTTTCATGATTCTTGAACCAAGTGTTAGCTATGATTAAGTTATGCTTCCTCTTTCATTCCTCACCCCATTCCATATTCACCTACTACGTTTCCTCCTCTTCCTACTATAGAATTCCAGTCACCCATGACTATCAAATTTTCGTCTCCTTTCACTCCCTGAATAATTTCTTTTACCTCATCTTACATTTGATCAATCTCTTCATCAGCGGAGCTAGTTGGCATATAAACTTGTACTACTGTGGTAGGTGTCTGCTTCATATCTATCTTGGCCACAATAATGCGTTCACTACGCTGTTTGTAGTAGCTTACCCGCATTCCTATTTTTTTATTCATTATGAAACCTACTCCTGCATTACCCCTATTTGACTTTGTATTTATAACCCTGTATTCGCCTGACCAAAAGTCTTGTTCCTCCTGACACCAAACTTCACTAATTCCCACTATATCTAATTAACCTATCTATTTCACTTTTTAAACTTTCTAACCTACCTGCCCGATTAAGGGATCTGACATTCCACGCTCCGATCCGTTGAACGCCAGTTTTCTTTCTCCTGATAACAACGTCCTCTTGAGTAGTCCCCGCCCGGAGATCCGAATGGGGGACTATTTTACCTCTGGAATATTTTACCCAAGAGAGCGCCATCATCATTAACCATACAGTAAAGCTGCATGCCCTCGGGAAAAATTACGGCTGTAGTTTCTCCTTGCTTTCAACCATTCGCAGTACCAGCACAGCATGGCCGTTTTGGTTAGTGTTACAAGACCAGATAAGTCAATCATCCAGACTGTTGCCCCTGCAACTACTGAAAAGGCTGCTGTCCCTCTGCAGGGGCCACAGGTTTGTTTGGCCTCTCAACAGATACCCCTCTATTGTGGTTGCACCTACGGTACGGCTATCCGTATCACTGAGGCACGCAAGCCTCCCCACCAATGGCAAGCTCAATAGCTGGGCCAAATTCCAGACCGAACTGAAGAAAACAAGAATGATTGAAGAGTGGGACTCAACTTTATGAGGAAATGACAGAATCATACGTATAGAGTGTTTGGCCCTGTGCCACTCCATATGACAAAAGCTGGAAAAATTTCACACTTGATGAAAAGAGTCGCAGAAAACATGTAGGATCATTTGCCAGATAACATAAAATGTCTGACAGGTAGCAAAGTAAGCTTCAAATCTAACCTAAAATCATTTCTCTTGGGCAACTCCTTATATTTCTATTTCAAAACTGAAAACTGATAGCCTGACAAAAATACCTTGTTTCAGGAGTAGGACAAGAAAATAATATACCGTATTCATTACTGTTAATACTAATCATATACTGTCATACATATCCTGCAAACTGACTTATTTCACATAATTTCGATAAAAGAATTGTTCAAATGAACCACCATTGATGAAGCACTTTCAGACTATCTATATCGTGACCATTCCACTCTCAAACAGCATGTGGGCAAAACGAACATATTAATCTTACCATATGAGTTCTGATTTCTCTTACTTTATTACAACGGTCATTTCCCCGTATGTAGGAGGGAATCAACAAAATATTTTGCCATTTGGAGGAGAAAGTTGTGATAGAAATTTAATGAAAAGATTTCACCACAATGAAATTTTTTCTTTTAATGATTACCAGCCAACTCACTCTTCACATCCATTAGAACGTCTCCCCTATTAACCCATCCAGTACCTCACAGAGAAAAGATAATATAGCATTTTCACTTGCTAAACGACTTCTAAAGAGGAACTGTATTTTTGATAGCAAATCGTGTGATATACAATGATCAATTGTCCTTACATACACAGCCTTTTCAGTAACTTTAGCGAAGACTGATGGCATAGAAATAGGTCAAAAATTGTCAACATTATCCCTTTATCCCTTTTTATAAAGCAGCTTTACTACTGAGTACTTTAATCGTTCAGGGAACCGACCACTCCTAAAGGAAATATTACAAATATGACTAAATACAGGGCTAACATGTGCAGCACAGTACTTTAATATTCTGCTAGGCACTCCATCATAGCCATGAGAGTCCTTAGTCTTCAGTGATTTAATTATTCACTCAATCTCTCCCTTGTCTGTATCACAGAAGAGTGTTTCAGACATCAATCTTGGAAAAGCATTTGCAAACAAAGTTATATGATTCCCTGTAGAAATTAAATTTTTATTTAATTCACCAACAATGCTCAGAAAGTGGCTGTTAAGTACTATACATATACCTGATTTATCAGATATTTTTGCTATGAACTGACTTTATATTGTCGACTTTGTGCTGCTTACCGCACAGTTCGTTCACAACTGACCAAATGGTTTTAATTTTATCCTGTGAATTAGCTACTCTCTTTGCATACCACATACTCTTTGACTCCCTAACAACATTTCTAAGCACGTTACAGTACTGTTTGTAATGGGCTATTGTAGCTTGATTGTGAGTACTTCTAACATTTTGATATAATTCCCGCTTTGTTCTACAGCATGCGAAGTTCAGAAGAACGCGAAATCCCGAAGACTGGCAAAAATTTACAGACGCGCGAAATTTGGCACGGACTTCAATGCGAGGTGCCTTTAACAGGTTCCACAACGAAACATTGTCTCGAAATTTGGTAGAAAATCCGAAGAAATTCTGGTCGTGTGTAAAGTACACAAGCGGCAAGACGCAGTCAATACCTTCGCTGCGCAGTGCCGATGGTACTATTACCGACGACTGTGCCCCTAAAGCGGAGTTATTGAACGCAGTTTTCCGAAATTCCTTCACCAGGGAAGACGAATGGAATATTCCAGAATTTGAAACACGAACAGCTGCTAGCATGAGTTTCTTAGAAGTAGATACCTTAGGGGTTGCGAAGCAACTCAAATCGCTTGATACGGGCAAGTCTTCAGGTCCAGATTGTATACCGATTAGGTTCCTTTCAGATTACGCTGATACAATAGCTCCCCACTTAGCAATCATATATAACCGCTTGCTCACCGATAGATCTGTACCTACAGATTGGAAAATTGCGTAGGTCGCACCAGTGTTTAAGAAGGATAGTAGGAGTAATCCATTGAACTAAAGACCTATATCATTGACGTCGGTTTTCAGTAGGGTTTTGGAGCATATATTATATTCAAACATTATGAATCGCCTCGAAGGAACGATCTATTGATACGTAATCAGCATTGTTTCAGAAAACATCGTTCTTGTGCAACGCAGCTACCTCTTTATTCGCACGAAGTAATGACCGCTATCGACAGGGGATCTCAAGTTGATTCCGTATTTCTAGATTTCCGGAAAGCTTTTGACGCTGTTCATCACAAGCGACTTCTAATCAAGCTGCGGGCCTATGGGGTATCGTCTCAGTTGTGCGACTGGATTCGTGATTTCCTGTCAGGAAGGTCGCAGTTCATAGTAATAGACGGAAAATCATCGAGTAAAATTGAAGTGATATCAGGTGTTCCCCAGGGAAGCGTCCTGGGACCTCTACTGTTCCTGATCTGTATAAATGACCTGGGTGACAATCTGAGCAGTTCTCTTAGGTTGTTCGCAGATGATGCTGTAATTTACCGTCTAGTAAGGTCATCCGAAGACCAGTATCAGTTGCAAAGCGATTTTGAAAAGATTGCTGTATGGTGTGGCAGGTGGCAGTTGACGCTAAATAACGAAAAGTGTGAGGTGATCCATATGAATTCCAAAAGAAATCCGTTGGAATTCGATTACTCAATGAATAGTACAATACTTAAGGCTATCAATTCAACTAAGTACCTGGGTGTTAAAATTACGAACAACTTCAGTTGGAAAGACCACATAGATAATATTGTGGGGAAGGCGAGCCAAAGGTTGCGTTTCATTGGCAGGACACTTAGAAGATGCAACAAGTCCACTAAAGAGACAGCTTACACTACACTCGTTCGTCCTCTATTAGAATATTGCTGCACGGTGTGGGATCCTTACCAGGTGGGATTGACGGAGGACATCGAAAGGGTGCAAGAAAGGGCAGCTCGTTTTGTATTATCACGTAATAGGGGAGACAGTGTGGCAGATATGATACGCGAGTTGGGATGAAAGTCATTAAAGCAAAGACGTCTTTCGTCACGGCGAGATCGATTTTCGTAATTTCAGTCACCAACTTTCTATTCCGAATGATAAAATATTTTGTTGAGTCCAACATACATAGGCATGTAGATGTAGATGTAGATGACATTCTTATCCCACAAGCCAGCCACCCAGGCTGCATATTACTGCTCATACCCCATTTAGAATGTTCAAATGGAAAGTAACTCCCAAAGAACATGGGAAATGTGTTGAGGAAAGCATTATATTTGACATATGTGTTATTGGCACTATAAACATCCTGCCACTCTTGTTCTTTGACGAGGTTTAAGAAACTCTCTATTGCTGTTGGATTAACATTCCTACATAGTTAGTAATTAAATGTGACATTTGTTTGAGTGCTAAAGCCTTTTAGTTTTAAAATTTGTGCATCACAGTCTGCAAGACCATTCACCTGTTTACTAATGGAATGCCCATCTAGTAATGAAGAATGAATAAAAATACTGTCTATGGCTGTGCTATTGTTCCCCTACACCCTAGTTGGAAAAAAGACAGTATGCATCAGATCATATGAATGTAGGAGATTTACAAACATCCTTTCTCTTTCACCATCATATACAAAATTTATATTGAAGTCACCACATATAACTAATTTCTGGTACTTCCTACAATGTGAATCAAAAGCCCTCTCTAGCTTGGACAGAAATGCCCTGAAGTCAGAGTTAGGGGACCTATAAACAACATCAATTAGAAGTTTAATTTCATTAAATTCAACTACCCCTGCACAACATTCAAATATCTGTTCAGTGCAGTGCTGTGATTCGTCTATGGACTAAAACTGAATACTGTTTTTTATGTACATAGCCGCTCCTCCACCCCACAAAGAACTCCTTGAAAAACAGCCAGCTAATCTGTATCCTGGTAAAGGAAGCCTCTGAATTGTCAAATTGTGTAAGTGGTGCTCCTAGGTGCTAATAATTTCAGCGTCAACATATATAAACAGTTCACCAACTTTATCTCTAATACCCCTTATATTTTGATGAAATATGCTAATGCCTTTTCTACTTGGAAACAAGACATCCTGTGAAGGTAAGCCCATAGTCTGAGGGACTTCCTTTAAGCAGGTATACCTATCAGCTGACTTCAATCTAAAAAAGGTACTGTTCTAACAACAAATACTACAGGAATTTTTGCATGAGTGATCCCACCACCACCCACTGTACTGTAACCTATAAGCTTTGTCTGCCCCCCTTCCCATACCTATTGAGGTGTAGGCCATGCCTAGTGAAACCCAATCTATTGATAGACCCAACTGGTATCACTGAAATGTGACCCATGCCGTCTGCCATCAGCATTTTCCCCAGCCCCATGTTAATGCGCCTAACAGCTGCATCAAGATGAGTCTGATGATGATGCTGAAACAGTTGCACAAAATGCACATTAGTGCAATCAGTTTGAATAGCTATATTTACCATGTGACCACTTACATCATATTTCCCGTCCCTATCAAGACTGTTCCATGCTCCACCCACTATCAGTACCTTATCCTTCTTCGTAAAATTCCTACATAACTTCCCTATGCTGTCAGTCATGGGAGTCAACCCTGCACTAGGCTTCACAATGCTGGCGACCTGGTACTCACTTGCCAACACATCCTGCAACTGCTGGCCCACACTTCTCCTGTGCAAACTGCCTAGCAGCAGAACCTTCTTCTTTCTGTTAGACTTTGCAACTGACCTAGGCCTAGTAACTGCCGAGGACTGCTGCATTTTCCCTCGATCTACAGCTATAAGAGACTCCTCACCACTCAACTCTGAGAGCTAGTCAAATCTGTTGCATATACGCAAAGGATAACTGTCTGAATACCTCCTCCTCGTAGCTGCCTTCTTGCCAACTACCAGTCTTGTCTAACTCATTTTGCAATTTGTTTTGATATTCCAATGAGTTTGGTTAATGGTCAATGATAGAATCATCTGCATACAATCTAAGACTGCTGCTCAAATTCTCTCTTAAATTGTTTTCGTATATTAAGAACAACAGAAAGCGTATAACACTTCCTGAAGGAGCCACAGACTCCACCCTAGATGACCTCTCATCAATTACCATATCTTGTGACGCTCCTGGTAGCATATCACTAATCCAGTCGCACAACTGAGATTATGAATCATAGGGGAGCAATTTGATTAGAAGACACTTATGACAAATGGTGTCAAAAGACTTCTGGAAATCTAAAAATATGGAACTAGCTTGAAATCCTTTGTCGATAGTGCTTATTATTTTGTATGAATAAAGAACTAGTTCTGTTACACATGAACAATATTTTGTGAATCCATGCTAGCATACGTGCGAAACATACAATTTCCACTGCCATACTTCAACAAAAGATCTTACCGAGAACCCACCAAGCAAGGTAGCACAGTGGTTAGCAGACGTTGATGTTCTCGGCATCGGTCCTCGTACCATTGAGAACCGATGCCGAGAACATCAACAGCACACTAGACAGCAACAGCCCAGTAAGTCGGCAATCGCTGAGCATTGGCTGTCGGAACTCCACAGCATGGATTATGACCAAACCAAAGTCCTGACACAGACTTCCAAATACTGGGACTGTGTCATCAAAGAAGCCCTAGAGATTAGAGTAAGGGAGACACAACTAAATCGTGACAGCGGTTACATCCTTAGCAAGGCGTGGGAACCTGCGATCACCCAGATTAAGAAGAAAAAGGATATTTCCCAGAGTGTACCGACTTCGGGGGAGGAGGGAAGAATAACAAGACCAGTGCTGGCAGACCCTCCTGAACGTGAAGACCTAGTACGCAGCACCCAGGCGGCAGGAGAATGGACGCTGTACCTGGACCGCGTGCGGGGCGCGGACTGCACTGACTCATAGGAAGCACCTGAGGGAGGAGGGAGATTGTCCTATATATACCTGGCGCCGGCCCACCGCCGGTCAGTACATCAGCATACCTGATGATGACAACATGGTCGATTGCCAAAATATTGTGTCCTATGCACACTCATACCAGGCTGTTTGCCCAAGATTTATTTCCCCACCATTATTTATAAACTGCAATTATCTTAAACATTTTCAGTAAACCAGGAACAGTGTCTGCATTGAGTGAACAGTCACATAATCATATAAGTGGTTTGATTCTGTTTAGAGCACTCTTCTTTTAGATGCAGGGAAACAATCAATGCCTGTAGAGGTGGAGTATTTTAATCCTTTTCTTGCATTTGCTACTTCACCTTCAGTGGCAATGCTGATGTATGTTGACCTACTACATGTGCTTAATTGGTATGCATTAGTTTGCGATTAATAAATTATAAAACAGAATTTCTGACAAGAACTTACCTTCAGGAGACAAAACGTGTAGGCCCGCATCTCGTGGTCGTGCGGTAGCGTTCTCGCTTCCCACGCCCGGCTTCCCGGGTTCGATTCCCGGCGGGGTCAGGGATTTTCTCTGCCTCGTGATGGCTGGGTGTTGTGTGATGTCCTTAGGTTAGTTAGGTTTAAGTAGTTCTAAGTTCTCGGGGACTGATGACCTAAGATGTTAAGTCCCATAGTGCTCAGAGCCATTTGAACCAACAAAACGTGTAGTACTGCCAATAGACACATATACAGACATGTTCAAATTATTAGACTAAAGACATTTTTTCCAAAACTTTACATTTATTACACATTTACATCCACATACAGATTGTGTTTGCACATTCAATACTTTGTATCCATGCCTTTGTTCTTAATCAATATTTTTATCCTGTTTGGCATAGCTTCTATTAACTTTTCACATGAAATTTTAATATCATTGTCATGGTACCAGATTCCCTCTAGTTTCTCCATCAGACCTTGTTTGGTGGTTATTGTAAATTTCCTTATCCTCTGTTCCACAATAGCCCATAAATTTTCAATTGGGATCATATCAGGGATATTCCATGGTGCCCCATTATGCATAAAAGTGGTATCCTTACGAGGAAACCACTCATTTATTTGGGGGAAAAGTTTCTTTTCAAGGATTTCTTTATATTGTTCTTGCCTTCAACAATGTGTAATCTGCCAGGACCTTTCAAGGACATCACACTCCAAACCATAACAGAAGCTGGATGCTTCACACAGCATTGAACTGTTCTCCAGGTCTGCGATGAACGTACTGGCTGCTTTCTTCCATCACAGTGCATACAGATTCTTCACTGAAGCATATCTGAAGTATATGTACCAAATTTCTGGTTAGAAAAGTTAGGAATAGTAGCATAGAAGACCTCAACAGTCACAAAATTCAAATGTGCATTTCTTCTGTATCAATAAAACATCACAATTTCAAGCCAAAACTCCTAACTTTAGAGATCAGACCCACTTAATTTACCATATCATTCCACATACGTTAGCCCAACCATCACTTGTTCACTCCTGAAGTTGTTTAGCCCACTGAAATATTTTGGTTTTCATGGCAGGTGTGATTTTCTGTTTTTTCCTTGGTTGACAGGCTTTTAAACCACATTCAAACAGCCTCCTCCTCAATGTCACAGGTGAAACTTCAACACCCAAACCATTCAGCTGATGGCTCATGTCTTTAGAAGTAAGTTTACAGTTCATTTTTGCCATGTTTGTAAGCCTTTTCATTGTTCTAGGACGGATTTTTCTTTTATGTCCACATTTTCCTTTCTTTTGGCTTGTATTCACCTCCTTTTTGCACTGAAAGTTTGATTCTGCTGACATTTTTCTGTGATATTCTCATTCTGCCAACAATTTTTTGCTGTTTATAATGATTTTTAACAAGAAGTACTACCACAGCCATAACTTTCTGGGGTGAAACCTCTTTTGTCTTCCCCATAATCTCACTTTCTTTGGAAACTCCATGATTTATTCCTATAGCTAAAAACATGCAAGTTCACAAGCCATATAATGTCTTGTCAATGTAGCAAGAAGTTGATAGAATAACAAGCTTAAATACATCCACAGAAACATAAAACATTACTGTAAACACAGTTTCAAAGCATGTACACAGACAACTAACACCAACACAATTTGGAGGGAAAATGACAGATGTTACCAACTGTGAAAAATTCAGTGATCTATGAGTTGCTTGCAAAGGAAATTTCATGGTATCAATCTAACCATTAAAACAAATCAATTATGACACTTGTCTCTCCTATTTTACATAAGAAAACTTAAGAGTATCAAAAAAAATCATTTAGTCTAATAATTCGAACACATCTGTGAAACGAAAAGTGACACACTGTCCAAGCTTTTGGAATGAGTAATTCCATCCTTCATACCCTTTCCAAATCTCTCCCTCTCTTCTCCATGAGGAAGACCTAGGTTAGTGTGTCATTTTTACTTTTACTTGTGTATATTGGCTGTACTACACATATGACCTTATTGAGATAAGTAGCCGCTAGCATTTCTGACTCATAATTTATTAGTTTACTTGACTGAATTTTCCTTTGATATAATTAGATTGGTTACCCCTTTTTATGTTTGATTTTGTCGTATCACCTGAAACACCTGTAATAAAACTGTTAAATATGTTAACTACTTCTGAGGATTTGTTGCTTTTTTCCTTTCATTTTTAATAATACTCCACTTTGTATTCACTTTAATTGTCATTTTATATATGTATTTATCATTATCCATTCGTTGTGCTTCCGTTACTACTTTCTCTATATTTTGTACTATATGTGCAGTAGTTTGTTGCAACATTGAGACAAATCTTGACTGTATCCCAGTTGGTATCTCAGTATGGCTATATCCATCTTTGCATCCCAGTGAGTTATAGTTTTATATTTTGAAAGTTTCCTAGAATTCAATTTCTATTTTTCCTCAGGTGCCCTTGTGGTAATTTTTCTTTTGCTTCTTATAAAATTTCCATTGCAGCTTAACCACTGATAATTAAATATTTGCCATTGCTATATTTTGTTTCTATATTATTTTAATGCAATGAAATTAGTTTGTTGTAGAAATGTAATATCCTGTTTGTCACTTTTTTAAGCTCATAATTTTCATGTTATATGAGAATATGACTCCATACATATGTGAGCCATTGCACACAGGTCAGTACTGAATTTTTAATGCCAGAGAAAAAACTTGGACATCTTTTTGTTGATTATTCCGATTTTATTCTTCATACAGGCAGTGGAAAGTGGCAACAAAGAGACAGTCCATATTTTACTGGAAAATGGAGTTGACTTAAATCCAGTTGATTATAGTGGCAACTCAACCTTACACATAACTTCCAGAAAAGGATTTTATGACATCTCTTCAATGTTGCTGGAGAAAGGAGTCAACACTGAAGTTTCAAATAATGTGAGTACTACAGTATGTCACAAAGCCTTGCAAAATTTTTGTTGTTTTGGCAATAGCTTAACATTATTTAACAAATTATGGATTTTGAAATGTAGCCAAAGGGCCATCTTTAATCAGAAGCACTGGGATATATTGTGTTAAATTTAAAGAAAACTAATAAGTAGAAGGCTTATCCTTGAAAATTGTATAATTTATGGATGGATTTGAAAGAATATGAAGTGTGTCAATTTTAGTAACTTGAGACATTAACTGGCTAGGTAATACCTGAATGTACAAAGACTGAACTTAGTTAACAGTTCAACACCATTGATTTATCTCCATATTATTATTAAATTTCAACTGAACTAATGGAATGTGTGGGTCACTGTAGAGTGTAAAGCATCATATTATTTTGGTGGAGAAACATAACTACTCATAGAATTATTTTATGTCTATGTGAATTCATAATCCTACAGTATTTTAGAGAAGACATGTTCTGCCAGTATCAATATTGGGTTGATTTATGTCACAGCCATGATTTCAGTTTGTATACCAGTTTCAAGTGATAACTCAACATGAAGTACATCAGTACATATTCTGTAGCATTAAGAGGGCATGATCTTTATGTCCACCCATATTCGCATGTATCTTATACAGACAAAGTGAAGTATGTGGGAAAGATAATGTTAGACTTTTGTGAAAAATACACTGAAGCACCAAAGAAACTGGTATATGCATGAGTACTCAAATACAGAGATATGTAAACAGGCAGAATACAGTGCTGCAGTTGGTAACACCTGTATAAGACAATAAGTGTCTGGCACAGATGTTAGAGTGGTTACTGCTGCTACAATGGCTTGTTATCAAGATTTAAGTGAGTCTGAATGTCGTGTTATAGTCAGCACACGAACAATGGGACATAGAATCTCTGAGGTAGTGATGAAGTGGGGATTTTTCCCATATGACAATTTCATGAGTGTACCATGAATATCAGGAACCCAGTAAAACATCAAGCCTCTGACATTTCTGTAGCTGGTAAAAGATTGTGAAATAATGGGACCAACAACAACTGAACAGAATTGTTCAGCATGACAGAAGTGCAATCCTTCTGCAAATTTCTGCAGATTTCAAGGCTGGGACATCAACAAGTGTCAGCATGCAAACCATTCAATGAAATATCATCCATATGGGCTTTTGGAGCCAAAGGCCCACTCGTGTACCCATGATGACTGCATGACATAAAGCTTTATGCCTCGCCTTTGCCCCTCAACATCAACATTGGACAATTGATGATTGGAAACATGTTGCCTGGCCGGACGAGTCTTGTTTCAAATTATATTGAGCATGTCATCTGGGGACTGTTCATGCTGGTGGAGGCTCTGTAATGGTGTGGGGCATGTGCAGTTGGAGTGATATGGAACTGCTGACACATCTAGATACGACTCTGACAGGTGACACATATGTAAGCATCCTGTCTGATCAGCTGCATCCATTCAGGTCTATTGTTCATTGGAATGGGCTTGGTCAATTCCAACAGGACAATGTGATGCTGAACATGTCCAGAATTGCTACAGAGCGGCTCCAGGAATGCTTTTCTGAATTTAAACACTTCCGATGGCACCAAACTACCCAGACGTGATCATTATTGAGCATATCTTGGATGCCTTGTAATGTGCTGTTCAGAAGAGGGATTCACCCCCCTCGTACTCTTACGGATTTATGGACAGCCCTGCAGGATTCATGGTGTCAGTTCCCTCTGGCACTACTTCAGACATTAGTTGAGTCCATGCCATGTCGTTTTGCGACACTTCTGTGTGCTCACGAGGCCCACACAATATTAGGCAGATGCACCAGTTTCTTTGGCTCTTCAGTGTAATTTGCCATGATTGCAGTGTGGTTATTTTTGCACTGTCATTTCAGTGATACATTAAGCTCATGGACTCACATCACTTTTTATACTGAAGTGATAAAAGTCATGGGATACTCCCAATATCTTGTCGGACCTCATTTTACCTGGCGTAGTGCAGCAGCGCAATGTGGCATGGACTCAACAAGTTGTTGGAAGCCCCCTGCAGAAATACTGAGCCATGCTGCCTCTATAGCTGCCCATAATTGTGGAAGTGATGCCAGTGCAGGATTTTGTGCATGACCTGACCTCTTGATTATGTCCCATAAATGTTTGATGAGAGTCATGTTGAGTGACCTGGGTGGCCAAATCAATCACACAAACTGTCCAGAATGTTCTTTAAACTAATTGCAAACAACTGTGGCCTGGTGACATGGCACATTGTCATCCATAAAAATTCCATGATTGTTTGGGAATATGAGGTCCATGAATGGCTGAAAATGGTCTCCAAGTAGCCAAACATAACAAGGGCCATGTCCATTCCAAGTAAACACAGCCTGTCAGCTTGCACAGTGCCCTGCTGATAACTTGGGTCCATGGCTTCACGGGGTCTGCACTGCACTTGAACTCAACCATCAGATTGGAAAACCATAAACTCGTCTGCCGAGGCTATGGTTTTCCAATCATCTAGGGTTTAACCGATATGGTCATGAGTCCAGAAAAGGCACTGCAGGCAATGTAATGCTATTAGCAAAGACACTTGCATCAGTCATCTGCTGCAATAGCCCATTAACACCAAATTTTGCCATACTGTCCTAATGGATACATTTGTTGTAAATTTCACATTGATTTCTACAGTTATTTCATGCAGTGTTGCTTGTCTGTTAGCACTGATAACTCTATGCAAATGCCACTACCTTGTCTGTGGTGAGAGGTAATGCTTGAAATTTGGCACTCATGGCACACTCTTGACACTGTGACTTTTGGAATATTGAATCCTCTAATGGTTTCTGAAATGTCATCTCCCATGCATCTAACTCCAACTACCATTCCACATTCAAATTCTGTCAGTTCCCATCGTATGGCCATAATCATGTTGGAAAACTTTTCACAAGAATCACCTGAGTACAAATGACAGCTCTCAGCCTCAGAATCCCTGGGATTTATTACATTGCTACTGAGTTTGGAAGCAATTACAGTGGTCAGTACACTTTTTCTGACTGCTATGCAGAACATCAATGGCATATTACAAATTGAGACCTGGAGAAATCTTCAGTTTCTGAGCACAGACTCACAAGGAAACAAAAATTTTGTTCTAATCTCCTACATTCTGGGATTCTGTAATTAAAGAGGATGTTGAAATAAGAATGTGTGAGAAGAACTTCAACAGTGACAGCAGATATGATCTTAGTGGTCCATGGAAACGCACTCTCGATGCAGAGAAGAAGCAGAGATATTCGTCGCAATGTTTATACTACCATGCGAGTCGTGGCAACACTAGCACTGATGCTGATGCCATCTGTGGCAGCATTGTGTACTTACTGACCAACCAGAAGTCATTTATGGTCTACGTAAGGCTACCACAGCAGCGGTTTAGACAGTCAATCGCTCCTGCCGAAGATGATGGAGGTAACTGTCGAAAGCTTGATGCTTCACCCTGAAATGATGTGGCTAAAAGTCCAACAGTGTTTTATACATTTATGATCATGTTTTACATGGAGCTGGGTAAGGAAACGAGGTCAGGTTTTTTCAGCTGCAAATATTCAGCCATCATGAGACGTTCAACACTGGCTTTGACAAGCTGTACAATGAAGTACTGAGATCACTAATCAGGTGAGCAGAGAACAGATGGAAACCTTGGTGTGTCTCAGTTCTAATGAACATCACAAACTGCACCAGAACTAGTACATTTTGCTAAGCTCCTACTTTGCAGTGTGTCCATGTGTGAGGACTTTGAAACAAATGTTGTATTTCACACACATTGCTCTTGGGAAAAATAATGATCCCCATTTGTAGATCCAGGTTATTGTGCTGAAGTAGCACATAACGTCCCTCCTAGGAGAATGACATCAACATGTGCTTAACAAACTTTTGCAGAGTGGGGCTGTTTTCTCCTCTTTCAACAAATCCCAAAGATGATGCAAGCTGTACTTGATGTCACCCCAATATGCACACTATGCAACCTACATGTTGTGGCTCATCCCTAGATGCTGTGTAGATGAACACCACTGTTTCTATAATGTGTGAATCTTCACTTATTAATAAACTAAATGACCATACAAACTTGGTCAACAAATGTGGCAATATTACCTGGGCAGTAACTCACAACCAGTGCATCAACAAGTATAGCAATCCACAAGTAGATCCACCAGCAGTTTGCTGACCTACCCCTCTTCACATGTCTTTAGTACAATAGTGCATTTGTCATATTAAAATATCTGAAAGGGTTCTAGAATTTATTAATGACTTGTTCTGAAACAGTGGCTTTGGAGGTCGCTGTGACATTACTCATTTTAGTGCAAACGATGTTAGAATGTGTTGTTTTATTCTCAACATCCAAGATTTTGGATGTTTGGATTACTGTTATGAAATTATTCTATTAAATATGTAAATACAGAATTTGGAGATTCATTACACTGACATGAAAAAAGTCATGACGTACCTCCTAATATTCTGTTGAACCTCCTTTAGCCCATTGTAGTGTAGCAACTCAGTGTGACATAGACTCAACAAGTTGTTGGAAGTCCTCTGAAGAAATATTGAGCCATGCTGCCTGTAGCCATCCATAATTGTGAAAGTGCTGCCGGTGCAGGATTTTGTGCATGAACTGACCTCTTGATTATGTCCCATTAATGTTCAATGAGATTCAAGTCACTTGATCTGGTTTGCCAAATCATTCACTCAAATTGTCCCAAATGTTCTTCAAACCAATGGAGAACAATTATGTCTTGGTGACATTGTGCATTGCCATCCATAAAAATTCCATTGTTTTCTTTGTCCAGTTTATTTGACTTTAGTAGTCAAGCCATAGTCACAGTAACTTACAGAAAGTTTACATAATTAGTTTTGGTGAAGCTCAGTTACTATTGTCAAATGTAACTAGTACAAAATAAGTCTCATCCAAGCAAACAGTTGTGTCGTGGAGTCAGTGCTATTGAGTGCTGTGTTCAAGATTACAAGCTATGTATTTTCAACTTTAAGGCTTTGAGATGTGGAGATTCTTGTCTCAGAGTTGACCAATTGGTTTGGAGACAATTTATACATGTGGTATTCATGCATGGGTGTTGTTATTTCATTAACTTCATGAAGGTGCATTCTGATACTTCAGTTAACAGTTTCACCTGATGCTTGAGTGATGTATGTTTCGGAATAAAAGCAGAAATGCTGAGATTAATAAGAGAAGATTATCACTTGTCAGGTTCTTTATGCAAGTAGCTGGAAATGCTGATCCTAATCCAACATATACAGCATTAAGATCTTAATGTTCCATATAGATAAAGACTTCACAGTGACTAATTGCACTGATGTTGCTTCTTTGCATTACTGCATAACAAGGTGTAATTTAACACAAAAAATCCACACTATTGTTTCCTATGACAAAGGTGTTGTGGTTGGATGTTATTTTATTTCAGGTTCTCGTAATTAATAGCAGACTTATTTTGTATTTGTTACATTTGATGATGGTGACTGAGCTTCACTGAAACTAGTCATGTACACTTTCTGTAAGTTACTGTAACTATGACTTGATGACTGTACTGAAATCAAATAAATTTGAAAAACTTACATTTAGTCATGCTCCATAAGACAGTCATGGCTAATCACACCACACTGCAGCCCACATTATATCGAGCCACCCCTAGCTTGCACAGTGCCTTGATGGCAATCTGGGGCCCGCATCTCGTGGTCGTGCGGTAGCGTTCTCGCTTCCCACGCCCGGGTTCCTGGGTTCGATTCCCGGCGGGGTCAGGGATTTTCTCTGCCTCGTGATGGCTGGGTGTTGTGTGCTGTCCTTAGGTTAGTTAGGTTTAAGTAGTTCTAAGTTCTAGGGGACTTATGACCACAGCAGTTGAGTCCCATAGTGCTCAGAGCCATTTGGCAATCTGGGTCCGTGGCTTCATGGGGTCTGTGCCACACTCGAACAGCTCTTACCAACTGAAATCAGAGCTCATCTGTCCAGACCACAGTTTTCCAGTCATCTAGGATCCAACTGATATGGTCACGGCAGGAGAGGTGCCACAGGTGATGTTGTGCTATTACCAAAAGGCACTCACTTTCGTAGTCTGTTGCCATAGCCCATGAATACCAGATTTGACCACTTTTTCATAACAGATACATTCATCGTGCATCCTACATTGATTTCTGTGGCTATTTCACTCACTGTTGGTTGTCTGTTAGCACTGACAACTCTACACAAACACTGCTGCTCACAGTCATTAAGTGAAGGCTGTCTGCCACTGTGTTGTCTGTGGTGAAAGGTAAGGCCTGAATTTGGTATTTTTGGCATGCTCTTGACACTGTGGATCTTTGAATAGTGAATTCCCTGAGGGTTTCTGAAATGGAATGTCCCCTCCATCTAGCTCCAACTATCATTCAATGTTCAGAGTATATTAATTCCTGTTGTGCGGCCATAATCATGTCAGGAATCTTTTCACATGAATCATCTGGGCACAAATGACACATCCGCCAATGCACTTCACTTTTCTACCTAGTGTATGTGATACAACTGCCATCTTCATATGGGCATATCACTTTCCCATGACTTTTGTCACCTCACTTTGTATGGTCTATTTCTGAATACAACATCTAAGAGGTTTCTGGAATTGATAATTAGCAAAAGAATTCAACTGTATCCTAATCCCTTGGACACCAATGCACACTGGAGGCTTTTTTAGATAAACATTTGAAAAGATGGTGCAGCAGAATGACAGCTGAACCAACAAAACTGATATTATATATTACAAAACAGAATTCCATAGCCTTTAAGTTCACCATAATAAATAAAAAGAAAATCGTAAGGCCTTACAAATAAAAGTTAGTAATTCTTAACAGTAGTAAAAGGGTTCTGGAGGCTGCACAGGGCACTTATAGGTGCACAGCACTTGTTAGAGTTTCATTTGTAATTAATAGGTACTGAACTGTTTACACTTTGAAAAATAAAAACTGTGCTGTGGTACTATAGAATTACTAAAGGAAATAATGTGTGTTACTCTACATACAAGTCATATAACACCTTGCATCAGATAGTGTAATGAATACTTTATTAGTCAGAATTTGAATGCCATGCTATATTGGTGGTCGTATGGTCCTTACTCTGCCAGTGTGCTTTTAGATATAGAATTGAGAATATCATGTCTGATTAACTTGAACAGGAGAATGATATCTACAAATACTGTGTTTTAAGTACAGAGTATGCATCTCATTACTGTATCTACCTGTGATATAATGATACTACACAAATCATCAGATCTGTGCTGTGCTGTGCTGTGGTATGTGTGTGTGCGGTTGTGTGTTTTGCGTAGCACTTTTCTGTACTGCTTTACTTTAGTTACATAGTTAGTTAGTTAATTGTTTATTCATTCACAGGTCAGTTAACAACAATATTAGGTATGTCAGATAAGTACAATTAAATGTTATCAAAAGTTGTAAGTCATACATGCTTGCATATAATTTTTGACAGATCTAGACTCATATGGTTTTATACACTGTGTAAAATGATCTTTTATGTATACAGTGTATACCTGCAAGCAGTTCAGGTAATAATGACCTGTATATATCACATTCGCACATGCTATCACCAGGCACCAAGACAATGATGACACCGGAGCCTTCTGTCACATTGTTTTTCTTTACTTTTTTGTTTTCTTGTCTGTCCATCTGAAAAACTGTATCAGTATCCCTCCATAATGAATGCAGTTTGAGCACATGAAAATGAATGATCTTGGGCATATTATATTCCAGTAACATCCATTATACAGTTAAAATACACTATCTGACCAAAAGTACCCAGACACCTATCAGTGAACATTAATATGGGGTATGTCCACCCTTCACTTTTATGATGGATTGAAATCTGCTGGAGACACTTTCAATGAGGTGTTCTGAATGTCTGTGGAGGAATTGCAGACAGTTCTTCCTCAAGAGACAAAACTAGAGAAGATAATGATGTTGGATGCTGGGATCTTGAGCGACGTTGATGTCCTGACTCACCCAAAGGTGTTCTGTTGGATTTAGGTCAGGGCTCTGGGCAGGCCAGCCCATTTCAATAATGTTATTGTCCACAAACAATTGCCTCCCAGATGCTGCTTTATAACAGTGTGCATTGTCACGGTGATAAAATCATCATCTCTGAACTGTTTCTCTACTGTACTCATTATGCAATGCTGTAAAACATGTTTACATCCTTCCACATTTAGTATTTTCTTATGTGCAAAAAAGGGAACCACACTATATCTACAAAAAGCTCTTGCTTGCCATAAAACCAATTCCTCTGTACTTCACTGATGACACTACATATCTTCTTTTTCTTGTGCCTTTGTCCTGCATTGGCACAGGCTCATGATCTTACAAATGGATTTTGCATGGTTGGTTATGAGGTGGATGGGTGGCCTTCTGTTACCACCCCATTACCCCCCAGGCAGAATATTTGTACTCCAGATGTCTGCGTGTAGTATCATTCATGTGGAAGTACGTGGAAGTTCTCCAAATGTTTGTGAATCATGTAACTGAGGTGAGACTTGAGTACCAGCTTATTATTCATCTAGCGGGCTGTGGGAAACTGCCAAAAACCACATCCATGTTGGCCAACACGCTGACCTTCATCATTAATCTGCCAGGAAGATCCAGTCCAAGGCCAGCCCACCTCCCCATCTTAGAAGCAGTTTTTAATGTACACGACCATCCAGCTTGGTCACTGGTAGATAATATTCAAGAAACCCTAATTATTTCATTGAATTGTCATAGGATATAGCATGATTTATTACACCAAGTCACTCATTTTGAGTCATTCACTGCACATTGGCATCACTCTTTGCACCATCTCAAGTCTCACATATAACTGACTGCAGAAATATTTGGCTGACTATATTTGGTTGACTATAGTGCCCAATTCTCTTTAACTTCCTATGCACAGTCATTGTGCTAGCTTGACTGCTGGTAGTACGTTGGAATTCATTAATGGTTTCTTCCACTGGTTTCAGGCAACTTTTTACAACCACCCTCACTAGTGCTTGACAGTCCCTCTATCAGTATATGAGGTCTGCCTGGTCTTTGCTCTATCACATTTCCACTTCACAACAACATCAACAACAATCAACTTGGCCAGGTTTTGAAGGGTTGAAACATACCTGGTGGATTTGCTTATCAGGTGATATCCAGTGATTAGTCCCCATTCAAAGTTACTGAGCTTTCCTGACCAACCTATTCAGCTGTCACTGCTTGTCTACTGACAACACACTACTCTCTGCCTTCTTTATGTACTGGCAGGTCTGCCTCTTGTGGTATCTAGTAGTCAATTCCACATTGCATTCAATATGGTTTTGCAGATGCTTTTGATCCAATAGGGTATATTGAGACATTGATAGCTTTGTAAACAAGACTGAGAATGATGTTGAGCTTTCAGGCAAATCAGTTCTTGACACCTTATTTTTATTAGTTATTTTTCTGATAAAGTTCAAGATCCTAGGTATTTCATATTCCAAACCTTTTTCTGGATGTAAGGTAAATCAAATAGGAAACATTTGTGTGTGGAATGTCCATTACTTCAAACAGTTCCCTGTAAGCTTCAAAAAATTTCAGCATTACTTTTACATGACTTTTTTGTGTTTTGACCAACACATTATCCCCTAAAGCTGGACTAGCCATGGCTGCAGTGCAGCATTTCTCTGTCAGTATGACTCCCTTCAGTTCAGCAGAATCATGGTGACAGCACTGTTTACTTTTCACCATTTGTTCATAGTATGAAGGATGTTCGCAGGTCCAGTGGTTGTTTGCACAAAAAGAGGGAGTCTAGCAATGTAACATCACAAACCTTTCAAAATGAATGGGAATAACAGAAGAGACAAATCAAAATTCTAAATATCTTTTATGCAGTTGCATAATTGATGGATACCACAAATTTGCTATGAAACAAAATTACAATAGCACACAGAAAGAATTTAAAGATTTAATTGGCACTGAAAGAGCAAAAAATTACAACGCTCAACAGATGGAATTCATTATTATGCACATCAAGAAGCACTTTGTCCTTAATTTACAGGTATTGAGCACGTGAAGGAATTGGTCATATGAGTAGTGAAATTTCTGAAGTCACACACATTATTCCATTGCCAATTGCAACAGTTTTTGATAAAATTGAACGAAGAGTATGGAGAATTTATGTATTGTATTACTGCAATGTTTGTTGGTTAAGAAAATAGGCATGCCTGGAATGATTTTTTGATTTAAAGCCACTGTTGTTAGTTTATGGAGGAAAGAGGAGTGCAGGAACAAAAATTAGAAGGAAAGAGGGGTGCTGGAACAAAAACTGGAACATCCAGAAGGGCTTGCAGACCTTCAATTTTAAGTAGACTTGGCTGCACACTGCCCACAGTAAGACACTGCAAGGTGAGAAACAACTTATTTCTGATTTGATGGGGATGTATTTAAAAAGAGATTCACATTGTAGAAGAGACAAATTTTGACAATAAACGCATTACAGTTACCTAAGCTCACAGGCATTAAAGAAAATCTGAGATTTGAAGATTTCATTGTGACCTTGAAAGAATTACAAGGATAGTTTTCTAAACATTTTGAAGACACTGCCAATCTTACATCTGTTTTCAAGGCTGTTTGCCATTTCATTTGAAAGCACCCCTGTGCATGTACAGGTGGGACTAATTGATCTGCAATGTAATTCCCATTTTAAAGATACATTCTTTCACATTAAAACTGTCCAGGATGTCTACAGTGCTTTGCTCAGGTAGTGTTTCCATATCTCAATAATAAAGTTGCAAGAGTGCTGTAATATTTTAATCAACTTGTGTGTGCATGAAACATCCTTTTTTGATTATGAAACTAAATAAATAACAGTTACGTGGCAATCGGCATGCAAAAATCTGTGAAATTGTCTGTGTCTCTCCATAAGCTAACAGTTTGTACCGGAAGAAAATTGTATTATGTTTTCAGTATGCCAAAAATAATTAAATAAATAGCAAACATTTATTTAGTTTGTGATCTATGTTGTTGAGAAATACAAAATATGAAACTATCCAATATGCAGTGTGACTACATTCCCATCTAAATACAGTGCAATCACAGTTTCACTCTCTTCCCCCTCATCTTGCTCAGACAATGTGGCATGGCAGTGGGGGAAGTGTGGAGGCATGCTGAGCTCTACACCATGTGAGCCAGGAGGTGACTTGCTAGGTGAATTCTTGGCCACTCTTGTCCTAAACGAATGGAAGTAAACTTTTCTATTGCGTGATGCTCTTCATCCTTGTTTGGCAACTCTTTTCCATTTTCTCATTCACAATTTTCCTTTTCTTTTCCAATGTCAGCTGTTTTATGGAGGACAGGATATATTATTTTATACTCATTTGTCATGTTATCTCATCAAATTTTGCTGAATAACTTCATATTCACAGTCTGCCATAGCATCTCACCTTTTCCTTCCTAGGTTATCTTCACCTAACTTTCCTGTTGAATAGATTTTCTTATCCTCCTCCTCCCTCTTTTTACTAGCATCATTTCTCATTAGGACCTCCCATTCTACTGTGGCAATATCTAAGTTCATTACATACAATCCTGTCCCTTTACAACCCCCCCCCCCCCTTATGACTGAAAACGATGCTGATTGTTGAACAGCATTATTCTTGAAACTTTGTGGCAGATTAAAACTGTGTTCCAAATGAGGACAAGTATCTGGGACCTTTCACACACAAGTGCTCCAGCAAGTGAGCTATCTATCCATCACTCATGACCTGCCCTCAGAGTTTTACTTCTGCCAGTACCTCATCTTACCTTCCACACTTCACAGAAGTGCTCCTACATGCCTTGGGACTAGTGCTTTGGAAGAAAGGACATCACAGAGACATGGTTTAGCCACAACCAGAAGGACTGTTTCCAGACTGAATTTTCATTCTGCCTTGAAGTATTCTCCGATTTTATACTTCCTGGCAGATTAAAACTGTTTGTTAGATCAGGATTTGAACCTGGGACCACTGCCTTTCATGAGCAAGAGCTCTACCAACTGAGCCCAACAGATACAAGAACAAGATGAAAAACAAAAGTTCTCAATATTTGTACTACTGAGAGATTAACAAAGAAAAATAGTAATTTACCCTCTGTGTTCCAAGAAAAGTTATGACAGTGACAGAGTTTATTAGGCAAAGGGAAATGAAGCATTTAAGTCTAGTGTTTGAAATTATGCTGATCACAGCTCTATGTGGTTTGAAAGTCCACTTACTTGTGATGTCATCACAGCACTAATTTTAGTGAGATTATACCACATAGCTCTCTGCCTGCTCAGATAATGTTTCCTTTCCAAATTCTCCAGGAGAAAATTTACAATGGTGGCAGAGTCATAATTTACACTTACTTATGGAGATAACAACATGCAGGTTCAAATATCTTTTGTCAATTATGTATTCTTAGTAAACAGTGCAGCTTACATAAATAAAATTACAAACCATCACTACAATGTGAAGATAAGTTCATAAAATCATCCATCCAGCAAGTCCTTGAATCTAGATCAGTCATTTTACAACATGGTAGTGGTCTCTTCCTTTATGTGGCACAACAAACAGCCTCCATCCGTACGAGACTATTACTCATGTAATACTTGCAGCACAGCTGTTACGTGCTGAGTTACCACATAATTCAGGGTGGAGTCTCCACACCCACAGTTGGATCCACTATCAGGAATGGTAGGGTCCGCTGGGGCTAGGTGCTACATCCCTCTTTCACTAAATCGTGCCAGTGACATCCCATGTCCTGCTACAGTGGTCCTGTATGTAGCTCACACACAGTGGCAACCATCTGACAGCTTCTTTTGCAGAGGACCCTCTCTCATGTCTCCTCCACCACTTTGTTGCTCCCAAGAAGGAACATTCTCATTGGTGGTCCTTCACTCTGCTTTGTTGCGTTAATATTTTAAATCAGTATGTATATTTGTAGCGTTCTACAGTACTGTGTAATGTATAATAACTTTTGAAAAAAGAAAGGTCAAAACACAGCAGAACAGTTACAATTTGAATCATTTATTGACATATCTCTGTCTTTTATCTGTAAGTTATTATTATTATTATTTTGTCTGTCTGTCACTATTTCCTGTTTTGCAACTTTTCGGGATAACTCTTTTGCAATTAGCAGTACCTACTTGTAAATACTTTTGTTACCTTTTTGCTGTAATTAATAAGAAGAATCCCTTCTGCATCCCAGAAACCACAGGCCATAACCTTTCCTTTCTGGCAGATAAAATTGACTTGGTCTTTTTTTGTGTAGTGACACTAGCTTCCACCCATTGCTTTGACTACTGTTTCATTTGAAGTATGAACTGTTAGGCACACATATAATCCACAATAGCCAAATGGCACACAAAATCGATTTATTTCTCTTTAAATTGTCCAGCTATTGCTGATATATTCATTTTTACATTTGCTTTTGCCCAGTGTTTAATCAACATGGCACAAATTTTTTACAAAGGTTGCTCATAGTTAAAGATTAATGTATAATGTACCATATTTTCCTCTGAATGTGCATATGTAATTTGCTATTTCACATGCCTTTAAATGCTGCTCATCCAATATAATATAGTGCACTTTTGTTTTATTTTCTTTTGTGGTATTCACTTTCACTTGTATGTGTTTCCCATTTTAAGCTGTGCTGGATCCACAAGCCCAAATATCCAATTTATACCAATGGAGAGATTACAGAGCCATCAGTTGTCATACCAGACTCAGTTCTTCTTGCCCTTAGATCAAAGTTCAGGAAAACAGTCCTGCAATGCATCAACTTGGAATTAATTAGTCACCTTATTAAATTTCTAATATTTCATTAGGGTACCAGCCAGTTTCTGTTTTTCAGTGCATCAGCAGTAACAAAACAACTTTCCAACAATGTACCAACCTAATTTTATTTTATTTGTCCTTTTTTAAGTATATGTTAGCAGTAAAAAGTATAAGTTTCATGCGTTAATAAATATTATGAGACCCAGAGAAAGTACCACACAGGTATTTCAACATGTCTGGTGATTTTTTTTTTTCACCAGAAAATGCAGTTCACTTTAAGTCAGTTTTTTCTACTCTATTAGTCAGTTTTCGTTTTCTGGAGATTTAAAGAGCACTTTAACAGACTGCATGCAATGCCATTTCAAATAATGGATATCTCAAAACTGTCAGCAACCTGCAAATCACTCTAAAACCATAATATCAAGTACTTCAGTGTGACTCTGGATATACATGTGCAGTTTGTCACATGGTAATTATGCTTGTTATTGTGGTTTGTGGCATGCAGTCCTTCTTGGAATATACCTCTATGTTTGTTATTGTGACACAATGAGCAATCTATGAATGCTAAACATATCAGCAAAAGTAAATAAACACTTGAAAATGCCCAAACTATCAACATTTGTGAGTAGTATGGAACAAAGGATTTTGTTGCAAATCAGTTGACAGTCTTATTGGAAAAAAGCTTTCTTTTAACTACTATGTGGTAGCCTTGAACCCAGGTCTTAGGTAAATCAATTTGTAAACACCAACTTTATTTATTAAACTAACAAATGTAACAGCTTCAAAATTCATCAATATGATTAATACTTGTCTGCTAATACATTGTCAATAAAATTAGAAAATTAAACCAAGTCACTGTACCATGTAGCATATCACTTTAGTCCACTATGACACCTTTCGGCCCTAATGCCTATCTTGATTTTAACTAACAAGAGAACAATACACCTGTCACAAACTGCTGTGCACATGCACTAACTTACTATTTGACGTAGTTTGTGGAATACCTTTAACTTGTACTTATAGTTTCCTGTTGTCTGTGAAAAGTTAAAGTCACTAAATGGGCAGCTTCCAGTCAGCCAAAAACAGTTTGAATTTGAGGAAATCACTTCCTGAGCATAGCTTTCACTTTCCATACATAAATACTAGTCGAAACTGCTGCTTGAACAAAACTAAAGTCACTCTAAAATGGTGGTAGTGTTGATTGTTGGGGTGAGATGAAACTGGATGTGAGCCATGACTCCTTATGCTCTACACTGCTCAGAATTAAAATTACCACACAATAAAGATGCCATGCAACAAACAACAAATTGTAATGATGTGCACTAAATGCTTGAGCATGCAAATGGTTTAATATTTCAATACAACCACACAAAGTAGATAGAAGTAATCACATTTACATTCTGCATATAAGGAAAAAATTATGCAGTGGCTTTCTGATTCATAAATCACGCTTGAATGTTTTTTGTTTGTGAAAAGACCATGTTTTGCCTCATATAAAAGGAGAAATATATATCAGTATATGGTAGAATTCAACAGTGGCAGGATTGTGCCCTATGATGACAGAGGTTTATAATTCCATGATATTGCTCCTTGCATAGGTTAGAATCTCATGAATATCATTCTAATGCATAAGTGATGAGATCATTAGAGTTGTGCTTGGTCTCAGTGGCCCCACGTAACCAGTACTGGAGAGGACTGACATATCCTTTGTGCAGCAGTGCAGGAGAGTCAGGAGACAGTTTAGATTACAGCAAGACACATGCAATGATTTCTGGAGCACCACAGACTGTCAACACGGTGACCATTGTTGCGGCTTCCCTTGATATGTTAGCTGAAAGAGGCACACTAACAGTGGTGTGCCTGATGACAGTGCTGGAGATGGGAGTGGCATCACATCATCTTTTCAGATCACTCCTGGTTCTGTGTATAGCATCAGCATGGACATCTGTGTGCCTGGATACTCCTGGGAGAATGAACTTGTGGCAGCCACAGCGAGAAATGTGTGAGGCGTAGTTACAGCCAGCACAAGCTACTGGTGCTCAGGATCCACAGCACACCCACAGATTTACCATAAGGTCAAATTTTCGCAATGGTGTGACAGGGCTGTCTGTTCATCCACTTCACTACATCACAACCATGAAGTACATGGCACTCTGCAGGTTGGAAGATAGTTGTCAATTTTGTCCACTTACGTGTCCATTGCTTTTCCTGTTGTTATGTGATTGGACCATGTGCTTGATCACTGAGCAGTGTACACCCTCTGGGAACAGTGTTGAAGCACATCTATTGCGCAATGCCCATTACTGCAACCAAGCAATCACAAAAGCACAGACTTTTGTTATTAGAAAAGATTGTTAACTGATCATGTATTCCTTCGCCACAAATAATTGTTCCATTGCGCAGACATGTTTTCAGTCAATTATCATCACCACATCCTAAATCCTGAACATAGTGTGTGGGTGCGGCAATAAAACTTGCCTACTGCACCACTAACTTGAAAGTAGCAATCCCACATGTTCCTGCTTCACTGGTGACCCTGATGTGAATTGTAGGCTAAACATATGGTGACAGACTCTCATTGCCTCATGTGACACGGACCTACAAGTGGAGTCATTCTGACATCCCTGTGTGTTAACAGTACCTTGTTAGTGAATGAAAAATTCTGTGCTCACCTCTCGTCATGTGTGAAAAGCATTTGAACTTTGAATATTGTTTGTAGTGTCTTTTTGTGTCAAGTTATGTTTATTGTGTGCTTACCCCTTGTTCAAGAATTTGATGCTAAGCCAAGATAGCAACTTTAGAGGAACTGCAAAGTACTATAGAAGATCTGATAGCACACAGCCAGAGGCTATAGGGCAAGTTACAGGCACACCCTCCATACATAGATATTGCACAGACGGAGACAGCTCAGGGAAATTTTGGCACACAGAGCACCCACATGTCAATGCCTCCTACTGTTGCTGGAGCAGTGACAAATGGTAGATGGATGTTAATCAGGTTGCCTCCTTTTTGGCCCCATGAACCATATGTGTGTTTCAGCCAAGTGAAGATGGTCTTCATGAGGAGCAATGTAATCTGCAACGTCACCAAATTCGGGCATGTTGTGAACCACTTTGATCAGAACTACACCACCAAAGTTTGAGACATAATTACTGCTCCTGCCAATGCAGTTCTCACATAATCAGTTAAAGGAGGAGTTAATCTGTTGGATTTTCACATTGCAAGAGCAATGAGTGCATCAGTTGCTGCACCAGCAGCAATGTGGTGACAGGAGGCCTCTCAGTTTCTGGGCCATTTGTGGAGCCTACCACAGTCCAACATGGTTCTGGACTCACTGTTGCATGCTATCTGGGTGGGTAGCCTCCCAGCACAAGTGCAACCATTGATAGTCACACAGACTGACATGCAGCTGGATGCCAACTTGTCCGATTATGTGCTGACATGCTGACAATGGTACACTGTACCACAACTGCACCAGCCTATGACACTGTTCCTCCACATCTGTGGTAGCATGGTCCTCCTGCACCCACCACCTCAGATGCTAACCTGCACCAGTTAGTTCAGAACATGGCTGCACAGATGACAGCTCCCAGCATGCAGGTTAACCAGTTGGCGCACTCACAGAGGGCAGCTAGCACCATAGCAGCAACTGATCCATCCACTGCTGCACCAGCAACACAGCATCAGCTGCTCTAGCCACACACTGCCGTCATAAGATCAGCTGCCAAATGGCTTCTGCTGGTACTAGACTCACTTTGGAAATGACGCTAAAAAGTACCATTCGCCCTGCTCTCACCTAAATTCCAGCTGCAACTTGGCTTAGATGCACCCAGCTACAGTGTGATATCAAAGCATTTTTTTTATGGTGGAATGGGCTGGTGGTGTTAGATACCTTGTAGAAATGGGTTCTGGCCTCTCAGTATTCCCAAAAGCCATGCTAAAGTGCCACATGACTGCTGAGGCACTCTCTTTCATGACCCTGAACAATTGACCAATCAAAATGTACAGCACATGCCAACAAAATTTAGATCTAAGACTTTGCTGCACATTCACATGGACCTTCACTGTCTCTAATGTTAGTGAACCAACCCTGGGTGTGGTTTTCCTCAGACATTAGAAGCTGCATGCCGATATTGCAAATGGCCAGCTGATAGGTGCAATTACAAGTTTGAAGATAGAGGGACAGTGATAGCAGGCGGCTTTCTTCAACGTAAAACCAGTTAAGTGTCCCAGACCATTCACCAACGTCCTTGACAAATTTCTGGAGCTCATTTGCCCACCTAGTACTCCAAGGGATGTGAAACATTCAACGGTCCACCACACCATAACAACACCCGGTTCTCCCATTCATGCCACCCATGTCAACATTTGCCTGTCAAGCTCGCTGCAGTGAAGACTGTCTGCAAGGCCATGCAGTGACAAGGCATCATCTGACCTTCAAGCAGCCCATGGTTTTCTGCCTTGCACTTATCCTCAAAAAAAACAATTCATGGCACCTATGTGGGGACAGTCATGCCTTGAATTCACAAATGGTGCAGTACCAATATCTGGTACCACACATTCCAGATTTTAGTCATGCCTCAACGGGCTCAAAAATTTTCAGTGAAACTGATTGTACAAAGGTGTTAATGCAAATTCCAGTGGTACTGGAAGACATTCAAAAAATGGCTGTCTTCACGCCATTTGGGTTCTTCAACTGCATGTACATGATTTACAGCCTTTGGAATGCTGCCCAGATCTGGCAACATTTACTGGATGGCATCTTGTGAGTTTTACCATGCTGTTTCCGATACCTTGATGATATTTTGGTCTTCTCAAAGTTGCCAGGGCTCCACTGCCACCACCTAACTACCATCTTTCAGCGTCTGAGTGGGGCCAGCAAAGAGGGAGGAAGGGCAGATATGAACAGAGAGAGGAGGAGAAGGAGATCAGGACGCATATCCAATTCCCAAACATATTTAGCAATTGCAAAACATTGCCATGTTAACTAATATTGACAGAAGAAAATATCTTCAGGGACCAAGATTAACCTTCAAGTATGTCAATAAAATGATGCAGGTCTTTTAAGTAAGAGTCAGTTTTCCCAATATATGGTTGTAAATAGTTGCCAGATATCTTGCTGTTTGATATCTGCGGGATTTGATAATACTAATAATGGGTCTCCAAGGAAGATCCATTTTTATGCATTCCGGATAGGCCTAACATCTGGGCCACAGGGCTTCAGTCTTCAATAGTGCTTTTTCCTAACAATATTCAAACTTTAGTTTCCATAATCCTCTTTACTCATAACAAAAAGAGTTCCCTTTGTCAGGAGGAAGAACAACTATCTCATCATCAGCTTTAACTCTTTGAGCCTTTCTCTCACCTGTCATTAAATAGTGTTCAAGTTTTTACTGCAGCACAATACTTTGGTGGTTTCGGCTAAAATGCATTTGCTGTTTCTTTTGGGAGAGTTTGTGTACCTGCATCCACATTCACAATAATTTCCTCACTGCTACTTTCATAGGTGTTATAGGGGAGTTTCCTCCTTTTGCAAGGACAGAAATCTAATCTTGAGACAATACTCTTTCTAACTTAGTAGCATTAGTATCAGACATCATCATATTGTTTTTAGTTTCTACACTTGTTTTGTAATTTTTTTGAACTTCTTATGTGTACTAGTAATCATTTCCATTACAGCTTCCAAATATTTAAACACAAGTAAAACTATTTTATTCCATAGATCTATCTGTACTTTACCAGCAATGAATACCTGCTGTTACTGGAAATTATAGTCTACAGAAACCATCTCTTTTCTTGTGTAATATACCCTTTCTCACAAGGGAATGGTCCAATAAGTCATGTCAAACCTACCCTGAAATTTTTTACACAGGAAGAAGACAATGAATGAAAATTGCCAAATTCGTAGCACGCCAGGGGGCGGTAGAAATGTACACCCCTACTGGCACTATAGCAACTGCGCATGCGCAGCTAGGCAAACACACAGCTGAGGTCAGTGGTACATTTCATCTACAAATGCATCTACATGGATACTCTGCAAATTACATTTAAGTGCCTGGCTGAGGGTTCATCAAACCACCTTCACAATTCTCTATTACTCCAATCTAGTATAGTGCGCAGAAAGAATTAACACCTATATCTTTCCGTACAAGCTCTGATTTCCCTTATTTTATTGTGGTGATCATTCCTCCCAATGTAGGTTGGTGTCAACAAAATATTTTCGCATTTGGAGGAGAAAGTTGGTGATAGAAATTTCGTGAGAAGATTCCGTCGCAACGAAAAATGCTTTTCTTTTAATGATGTCCAGCCCAAATCCTGTATCATTTCTGTGACACTCTCTCCCATACTTTGCGATAATACAAAACGTGCTACCTTTCTTTGAACTTTTTCAATGTACTCCGTCAGTCCTATATCCTAAGTATCCCACACAGCACAGCAGTATTCTAAAAGAGGACGGACAAGTGTAGTGTAGGCAATCTCCTTAGTAGATCTCTTACAGTTTATAAGTGTCCTGCCAATAAAACACAGTCTTTGGGGAGCCTTACACAGAACATTTTCTATGTGTTCCTTCCAGTTTAAGTTGTTCGTAATTGTAATATCTAGATATTTAGTTGAATTTACAGCCATTAAATTTGACAGTTTATCGTGTAACCGAAGTTTAATGAGTTCCTTTTAGCACTCATGTGGATGACCTCACACTTTTCGTTATTTAGGGTCAACTGCCACTTTTCGCATCATTCAGATATCTTTTCTAAATCGTTTTGGAGTTTGTTTTGATCTTCTGATGACTTTATTGATTGATAAATGACATTGTCACCTGCAAACAACTGAAGACTGCTGCTCTGATTGTCTCCCAAATCATTTATGTGGATAAGGAACAGCAAATGGCCTGTAACACTACCTTGGGGAATGCCAGAAATCTCTTCTGTTTTACTTAATGATTAGGACCAAAAATAAAAAAAAAGGACTCTTTAGTTGCAAAAATCTTGTAATCAATGTATCAAAATCTGGACAAATGGGAAAGATGGGAAAGAATAATTTTCAACATTTCATTTGAAATGTATTCCTACCAGCTGCAAAAACTAATTCATTGCTTTTGTTGGATTCATGGTCTGGACATAATGATGCCTCTGTTTTTGTGGAGGATGATGAAAAATCTATAGATGTAATGTGAATTCCACCTGGAACTACTACTGCAATTCAACCTTGTGATAAAGAATTTTTTCGAGAGTGGAAAACCTTTTTCAGGAAATTATCCCCCTGCAGATCCGGGGGTAAGAATAGGCCCAAGGTATTCCTGCCAGTCATAAGAGGCGACTCAAAGGAGTTTCACATGTTTCAGCCTTTATGTGATGGTCTCCTGTAGGGTTCAACCTCTATTCTTCAGAATTTTCCCAAAGAGCAAGTCAATTGAGGAAGGGCACCTTACATGGTGCATTGTGTCCATCGTGCATTGAGATCTTTAGCCCACTTTCTCATTGTCGCATTTCAGTCCCGCTCATTCCCCATCTCTTGGGCGAGGACGCCTTCCAGGGTGCATTTTCCATCATGCACTATGCAGTGTTGCTTTCTGTGGTGACGATGACCGTGGACTTCTTTGCACCTGATATCCAGCACGATAGGCAGTCCGTTATGGTGGGGCCGCCATCTACCCTGTTGGTTGTAGCCCCCTGACCACACAGGTATCACTCTGTTGATGACTGCGCCGTTAACTCCCCCGTATGCCAAGGGGTAGATGCCCATCCGACTGGGGCATTGGGACTCCCGGCAATGGCCATTCTGCCTGGTGGCCTTTGCTGCAGCTGGGTGATGCCCGAGGGGAGGGCCCCTGGTTGGAGAGGGTGGCATCAGGGCGGATGACACGCGATGAAGCGTAGTCCATCATCTCTTGCTGGTGCTGAAACACCAGCAGTCTCTAAGTGTTCATGAGCTCAATTCAACGCACAGAAGTATGACTCCAAGTCATTCCCCTCCCTGGCCACACCATGGGAGGAATGCCAGGCTAAGGATGGGAGCGGATCTTATTCACCCCAGTACCTTGTATGTTCGAGAGCTGATGGGGAATCTTTCATGATGATGAAGCCTCAGTTTTTTGTTGAGCCTTTAGAGGACAAGTTTGGGGAGGTGGAGGGCTTGTCCAAAATAGGATCTGGGTCAGTCTTGATCAAAACAGCATCCTCTGCCCAGGTGATGGGCGTTACTTGCTTGTGACATGCTGGGGGATGTTTCTGTAACCATCACACCCCATAAGAGCTTCAGCTTTGGGAGACAGAATGGCAAAATCTCAGTATGCACAACAAACTATGAGCCATTAAGGGGACCATGAATGTGTGGAATATGTCGATGAGGGCCTCTGAATGGTGAAGAACAAGGTTGCACACCATATCTCTGTGAAGAACTGGGTGTCACAAGAGAAATGAAGGCCCCGGTGCTCGAATATCAGTGTATCACTGTCAAGACTGTAGTGGAAAAACTGAACATCAGTTGTGGATCAGTTTTCAACATCTCATTTGACATTTTGAGTGTGACAATGGTCTTCACCTGCTGGGTTCAGAGAGTGCTCACATCCATTTAAAAAGCTTGCCGAACTGAGGCATCAGTAGAAATGTTGCAGCTGAGTCAGGCTGTTCCAGATGACTTCTTTAACTGCCCAATTACCTGAATGAGTGTTGGGTGTATTGCTATAGACTCAAGACAAAGAAGCAAATCAGTAAGCAGAAATATGTGCATTCAGCATTTCTGAAAAAAGGAGGAGACCCAATCATCAAGCCAGATGATGCCGTGCACTTTTTATGATAACCATTGTGTGAGACTTACATATTCCACTCATAAGGAGCAAACCATCACAGGAATATACTTTTGAGATCTGACATGGTTGTGGAAGGCTGTCAAGACTAGGTGCTGCAGGAAGAACTCCAAGGGGTGTTATAGCTCTGCAACAGTGCATAGCACATTCTGTACAAGACACAGCCACATATCAGCTTCTTTAGAATATCAAAACACCCAGTGACTTTGTCCTCTCTCCTCATGAGAAAAAAACCGTTTGATGGCAGCATTTCCAAAATGATGAAGAGATGATTGTTGAGGTAGAACGATTCCTGGACATCCAAAATGTAGACTTCTACAACCAAGATCTCCACCAAGTCATCCATAATTGAAAAACAGATGTGTCATACTGAAGGGATAATATGCACAGGATTAACACCACAATAAGTTTTGTGGTCACAGGTTGATTTTGCAAGGTGATGATTAAAACTTTATGACTATCCATCATAATGACTGTGCCATTTTCCCATGGTACGATGTATACACTCAGTATTCAAAGTGCTAGACTCTTTCACACAACACAATAGACTTTTTTAAAAGCATATTTTCAAAGTATTTTCATAATATTTCTGGAAATGGCACTATCCTTTGCAAATTATGCAATTCTGGTTTCTCTTTCATTGGTGCTGGTTCCCTCTGCAGGTGCTGTCAACTTATGTTGTAGGGCTCAGTTGATGAACTGTTCTGAGTACCCATTCATTTTAAAAGCCTCACTCGGGTGTCAATATTTTGGCTAGGTTTTCTTTGTCTGATAATGTATATGATATGTGGACCAACATTGTTAGCATTGAACTTCTCTGTGATTTGTGCTGATGGCTTTATTTTTTTTTACATTAGAGCTAACCAGTGAAAACTACATGAAATGCAGTTTTGAATATTTTAAATGTATTATTGTCTGTTTCTGGCGAAATATTTGATGTCATTGCAATTTTAAAATATTGGAAGGAACAATTTTATAAAATTTGGGTTCACACTTACAACAAGCAGTGTGTGTAGGCACTAGTAGGGTCAATGCTTAGTGCTCCAGACTTTAAATACCCACCGGGAGTTGAGGTGAGAAACAACCAGTTGTGATTGTTGAAACAGTTGTTTGGCCTTGACACACTGCAGATCAGTCACTCCAGAGGGCAATGTTGCCCTGATACATCTTTGGATGGTGTACTGTCCATTTACTTCCAGCTTCATACTTTGGCAGTTGGTGATTGCAAATGTATGTGGCATATGAAATAAGGTACAGCTGATTGACAAGAGGGCTGCAGTAAACTTAGGTGGAGACCTGCTTTCTGTTTCAGTTGAGATTTGATGAACAAGATAAACCTTTTAACTTGTTGTTGATTGACTGGCATTTCCCTTTTAAGTAATTAATCAACTAGACTTGTATCTCTGGCATATTATTTTATTTCTGTTTCTGCCAGATTTCTAATTTTTGTCATAAGCTTTAATAATTATTGATGTGTGTGTGTGTGTGTGTGTGTGTGTGTGTGTGTGTGTGTGTGTTTGTGTGTGTGCAGATAGCTATGATCATTTCACTGATATTTGTACAACTGATCTAATAATATATTCTTCAATCATACATTTTGCAGCCTTATGATTAAAGAAAACTTTGGCTGGTTTCATAAACTGGGCACTGTTTTTAGAAATAAAAGAAGAAGCTTGTGTTTCCATTTTGAGATGAATCAGTTAGTGATACAGAACTGACTTAAGATCCAGTAGAGTAAACACTGGTGTTGGTGTAGCTTTACTAAGAATCTTGATGGAAACTGTTATTGAGATGTTAACATAGTGAGACAGCATTTCAGTGTGCATCTTAGATGCACATTAAGTATCTCCATATGTTTCAGTCCAGGTGAACTCAATCATTATGCTGAAGCAAACTGTTGACCATCCAGGATGCATTCACATCGAGATTCCAGTTAATTGATTGCAGTGAACATATTAAGCTGTCATCATGGAGGATTACATACTTGGAAACAGATGATATCAGATATTTGAAATGGTCATCCCTTTCATCTGTTTTAAGCTCAGCTGGCTTTACATAACAAACTCTTGGCTAATATATGAGAGAATTTTGTTATTTTCCTAAAAATAATTAAGTTCTCTCAGTTGTTGGCAGAGAACTGATTCTGTACTGAAAACCCCAATGGAAAAACTTGTGAGTAGTTCATAAGCACATAGCATTCCACATAATGCTGTAAAAGCTGTTACACAGCAAACTAACAGCTTCCGAGTCAAAATTTGTAATGTTGCAAGGGTTGTTTGTTACTGAGTAGTTTTTGCTCACTGTAGCTGTCACTTGTGGACACAGTTATGTTTATCATTGTGGTAAATTATACAATGCTGTAGACTGTAGTTACTTTCACATAAATAGTAAGTTGGTGACATATGTATAGAAAAGTGGCTTTAAAAGTTGGTATTCTTCATTTCCAAACATAAGCTGTACCACACAATGCAACACATTGGGCAAGTGTTTGTCAGTGCTACATAATTTCCTTTCATAAAATTTGTCATTATAATGTACTATATTGCTGAAACATTTTGACTAAAGAGACCATTATAGTTATATCGTCTGTGTTACTTGAAAATATTATTTGGGTATGCTTCCATACGTATTATCTTCCTGTCACTACATAGAACCCACAATAGCTTTTTGCACAGAGCTTTCGTTGTACAAAAGTTGCTTTCACTCACATATGCACATTTTTTAAGTAAATGAAACATGTAATTAATAAATAATGTGAAAATTTGTTCATTTACTGATATGGTTACTAATGGAAGTATTGTGCTTCACCATGTCATCAATTCAAGACATGTAATGTCAGCTTTTGGATTTGTTCACATAACATAATTGGAAGCTGCAAATTGCTGTAACTTGGTGTGTAAGATCCTAATCTGTTTGTTTTATTTCCAGTTGTGTTTACATTATGTTCCCCTGAGTAATTCTTGTAAAATGTTTTGAAAGTAACAATACTGACTCTCTATCCAGAATTGGATTCCACATTTTAGATGATATAGTCAAGAAGGAAATCCAAGTGTGGAATTCCAGAATAAAAATCTTCTTGGTTCCAAAATTATTTAATATCAATGAAGCATTTCAACATTTTGGGGCATTGTCAGATTGTGTAGAAGAAGTTGTATATGTAACCCACCCATCATAAAGTCATTCATGACAGATGGGCTACATATTCATCTACTCTTACACAATCTGATGATGCTCCAAAAGGGTGAAACGAATCATTGATATTAACTAATTTCACAGCCAAGACTGTTTTTATTCTGGAATAATTTGAAACTGGTTGCTGTAGCACCCTGCCACAATGAATGGAATAACTTTTACATAATGTGGAATTTACTTTACAATGTGATGTAAGTGAAAAGAGATATAAGAACAGAAATTGCAGTAACCTTGATGTTTATATGTGCCTTTGACAATTTTCCTAGTGGAGAACTAAGTTTTTTATATCCACAATGTAGAATTTGTATTTAGCGACAATAACCAGCTGGTGAAAGTTTTTTTCCTTTATCATCATGACATTGCTATCAAGAAATTAATGCTTTGAGTTGCAAAAAGTGGCAAGAATCACTGGCCGATCAGAGCTATAAGGAGTGTGAGGAAAGTGATCCCAGCCAAAAGTTTTGGTGGTTGAGAGAGATATTGTCATAATTGGTTACATAGTTCAAGAATTCATCAGTATCAGTATTTTACTAAACCAGGAAGTCCTGTGCAGCAGCTGCCACATTATGATTTTTTGGTACAATCATTCACATCCTCTGATCACCCTTTCTAGTGATTTAATTTGGGAGCCATAATTTCAGCAAACCTGATGTGAAATTTCTGGAAAGATTTTTCTTTTTTTTCACTCTAATTGCCACACTATTCTTGCTGCCTTTAGTCATGTACATCAATCACTATTTTTGTTCTTGATTGTGAAGTTTCTCAGATTCTGAACTGAATATTTATATTGACCTACAACAGTTGTTGTTCCAATTGTCTTCACACTGATGAATAGAAGTCACCTTCAAGACATGACTCAGAAGTAAAAACAAATTCCATAAAGTCCTCTGCAGATCAACATCCTTTGTGGGGCACATCCAAAATATGGAATGTGCATTGCATAGTTGGTAAGATTCATTGAGAGAATGTACTTTTTGGATATGACACTGTAGAATTTTTTATTGCAAAAATAAATTTGTATGGGTGTTTCAGTTCTTTGCTGCACTTTAAAGATGAAGCAGTGAATTGTATTTCAGACTGACTTTATTCACTGGCATGACCTTGGCACTTTTGCAAAAGAATGCATTACAGTTAGTAGCTAATGCATATGTTTTCTCATTATCTTCAAAACCACACATAAATGAGATGTGTGATTTATATAACAACATTTTAGTAACTGGAACTAGTCAAGTGACACATTATGAAATGTGTTCTTGGTATGTTGAATACAACTGCACTAAACATGTCTTGAGTCATTTATTTTATAAGTTTTGGATATCCTGAAGTCTTTCTGCAAACTGTATTAACAATAGACTGTCTTTCATAACAAAATGCTTTACTTTATTTTCACTCAGAAATCTTGTGTATGAGCTCTTCATGAAATTGTCAGGAATTACCAAACATCTTTACAATCATTACCAATTGCACTCACACATGACCAACTGTCAGAGTTGAGTGGAGAGGAGCCTCTTGTATCTGTAGATGTAGAGAACATGCAGCAGTCCTCAGCAGTTAGGAGGCCTTGGTCAGTTGCAAAGTCTAACAGAAAGAAGAAGGTTCTGCTGCTAGGTAGTTCGCACAGTAGAGGTGTGGGCCAGCAGTTGGAGGAAATGTTGGGGAGAGAGTACCGGGTCACCAGAATTGTGAAGCCTAGTGCAGGGTTGGCTCAGGTGACTGACAGCATAGGGGAGTTATGTAGGAATTTTACGAAGGAGGATCAGGTACTGATAGTTGGTGGAGCAGTGAACAGTCTTGATAGGGATGGGGAATGTTATGTAGGTGGTGACCTTGTAAAGATAGCTACTCAAACTGGTACCACTAATGTGCATTTCATGTGACTGTTTCAGTGTCATGATCAGCCTCACATTAATGTGGCTGTTATGAGCATTAACATGGGGCTGGAGAGGGCACTGATGGCAGAGGGCATGGGTCACATTTTAGTGGTGTCAGTTGGGTCTATCAGTAGGTCAGCTTTCTCTAGGCATGGCCTGCACCTCAATAGGTATGGGAGGGGGAGGCTGGCAAAGCTTATAGGTGACAGTGTAGTGGGTGGTGGTGGGATCACTCATGAAAAAAGTCCTGTAATAGTTGGTATTAGAGCTATACCTGTTTTAGATTGAAGTCAGCTGATAGGTATACCTGCTTAAAGGAAGTCCCTCTAACTAAGGGCTTACCTTCAGAGGATGTCATGTTTCCAAGTAGAGAAGGAGTTACCACATTTCATCAGAATATAAGAGGTGTTAGAGGTAAAGTTAGTGAACTGCTTATAGATGTTGACTCTGAAATTGTTAGTATATTGGAGCACCACTTAAATAATTTGACAATTCAGAGGCTTCTTTTACCAGGATACAGTTTAATTAGCTGTTTTTTAAGGAGTTCCTTGCAGGGTGTGGGTGTGGCTATGTACATAAAAAACAGTATTCCATTTGAGTCCATAGATGTGTCACAACACTGCACTAAACAGATATTTGAATGTTGTGCAGGGACAGTTGAATTTAATGAAACTAAACTTCTAATTGTTGTTGTTGTTTATAGGTCCCCTAACTCTGACTTCAGAGCATTTATGCTCAAGCTAGAGAGGGTTCTTGATTCACTTTGTAGGAAGTGACAGAAATTAGTTATATGTGGTGATTTCAATATAAATTTTGTATATGATGGTGAAAGAAAAAGGATGTTGGTAGATCTCCTAAATTCATATGATCTGATGCTGACTGTGTTTCATCCAGCTAGGGTACAGGGGAACAGTAGCACAGCCATAGACAATGTTTTATTCATTCTTCATTACTAGATGTATGTTATGTCAGTAAAAGGGTTAAATGGCCTTTCAGACTATGATGCACAAATTATAACACTAAAAGGCTTTTATACTCAAACAAATGTCACATATAATTACAAACTATGTAGGAAAGTTAATCTAACAGCAATAGAGAGTTTTTTAAACCTTGTCAAGGAACAAGAGTAACATGATATTTATAGTCCCAATAACATAGATGATAAACATAATTCTTTCCTTAAAACATTGAGAGTTGTTTTCCATTACAAAGTTCTAAATGTGGTACTAGCAGTAACAGGCAGCCTGGGTAGCTGACTAGGGGGATCAGGATATCATGTGGAACAAAGTGAGAATTATATCAAAATGTTAGAAGTAGTCACAATCAGACTACAGTATCCCATTACAGACAGTCTTGTAAGGTGCTTAATGTTATAACGTCAAGTTTAACACATATATTTCAGAACGACACAACACTTATAAGTCACAGAGTAAGTTGACAAGCAAGACATGTGTACACGTTAGCATTCGAATGAGCACTGAGTCCCAGTCTAGCGGCCGCTGCTCGGCTGGGCGCTTAGGTGGCGCAGCTGCTGCATGGCTGGCAGACAGTGCCGCATGTAGAGGACGCATGCAATTGCGCGGCGGCGCTTTGAATGATCGGCGAGTCACAACACTTTTCCCCCCTTTGAAATTCTTGCACTGGTCTTGATGTAGGTGTCCTGGAGATGGCTAATGTTCATAGGCATTGTTTGACTCGCCGTAAAGTCTCGAGGAGGAGGCTTCCCGTTAATAGCTTTGGCTTCGCAACAAAGTTCACTTCATGCATCACTTTGCTCACAAACCAAGTGCTTCATGTCATGCACCAACCATGTTGACAAACTTTAGTATTTTGGCATCAGAGGGCAATAGCAAGGTTGTTGACGTTCATTAATCATGCATCCAACATCCATGGGACTTTGTAAACAACAGCAATAAACACAACAGAATCCACTGATCAATTTACTGCAACATCAGCTACAGAGTCCAGTAGTCACACTGTCACAGCTATCCCCATTACGTAGTTTCTAGGAAACTGGTGTGTTATGGGCAATTCATGTGCAATAGTTTCTACTACACTGCATGCAAGTAGTATCACAGATCCCCCTTGTCAAAGTGTTTTACTTCTTTCTTTCAGCAGCAAGTAATATGAACTAGTGCAAAACTTATGCCCATTAGTAGGACCAAGTCACGAGCTTCGCCATGAGGAAGTAAGGGAAATCTCTTCTCCTGGGGTTAAGAACTCAAACTTAAGGGCGAATGAAGCTCACAGAAGAGCAGTGGCAGCCAAATATGGATGGCAAGGAGAAACCCCCGCATTAAAGATCCGTAGGGATATCTCAAGCTCTGTAGCCAAAATGCAATGAAATGTTGCAGATCCACTCTAAAATTTCCCATACATGCACAGACATCTACAACAAGAGCAGATAATACTACTTGCGGCCATGCAACTATCTTCATAATTGGTATTTCTTACACTATCATTACAGACAATGTCCCTAGTTCTCCTCATCTAACAAAGGGACCCCCTATACTCTAAAACATTGATTTTGATGTGCTTCAAATACGTTGTAGAGGCACTTACCCTGAGTACCTGGCTATCCAGTTTTTAGAGACAGGTCTTGGTTTCTGAAAAAATCGTTTTTGAAGTTCATTATGTGATTTGTATATCCATAACATTACTTACGCTTCGAGGAAGTCAGCATCGCACAGTAATAAAAGGTTCCTGTCTACCACCCTGGAGGTGATTTTTTTCAAAATCAATCTAATTTTTCAATTTTATTTGAAAGAATATCAAAAACAGTGTAAGGTGTGGTTCACAGTTGGAGTTCCAGATGTTTGTACAACGGTCGCTTCTTGTATTACCTGAACTTGATCTCCGTGCATTATCTCCCCCTCTCCTATGAATACCGTTAGCCGTAATGGGAATCCCAGCTCCCAGTTGTGGCCAATGAGGATGCAAGTTGCAATCCTTTATGTTCGCATCTAACTACTGCGTCAGTTGCTCGCAAAGCGTTTCTAGTGCCGTGTGTTAGAAAAATTCTGTGAAATGGAAGAACCAAGTGTTTCTGCAGTAGTGCAGACAGAAGAAGATCCACAAATAGAGGAGTTGGACGAAGAATCAAAAGGTGAAATCACAAATGCCATTAAATACGCCAAAAGTCTACTATGCGATTTGAATTTCCTAACGAATACACTGCCTAGCGTGATCTCTGCCAATTCCGTTGCAATTTGCAGTGAGATATGTATCACAATACAGGATCTCTTGGTTGAAAGACAGATCATTATTGATGATGAATTGATAGATTTCAACAAAGAAGATGAATTGGGAGTATATGATGTGAACCACAATGGAATGAATATTTAACAAAATTAATAACTCAATACACCTTTATTATTTCGCACACCTTACACTGTTTGTTGATATTCTTTGAAATAAAATTGAAAAACTCGGTCGATTTAAAAAAAAATGTACATGAACAGGATTCAAACACGGTACCTCCTGCGTGGTAGCCGTGAACCTTTACCACTGCACTATACTGACTTGCTCGAAATATATGAAATGTTACGGATTTACAAAGGGTGCAATGAACTTCAAAATCGATTTTGTCAAAAACCAAGGCCTGTTGCTAAAAAATCGGATAGCCAGGTACTCAGAGTAAGTGCCTCTACAACGTATTTGAAGTGCATCAAAATCTGTGATTTACAGTATGGAGGGTCTCCTTGTAAGTTTGAGATGTTCTGCCAGTGAACATCTGAACACCCCCTCTTTTCACTCAGGATTTATTTCAGAGGCAGAGAGTTTGGTCAGAAGCTTCAAGACACGTATGAGGTAAACGGTAATGATATCATCATCCAAGAGAGCCCTTACCAAATTCCTTACAGTGTACAAACTCAATCTCAGTATGGCCAAAATTTTGCAACGGCACAGACCTTGCATGCTGTTTAACCTTTTTCACCCATCCACACAAACCCACAGCTAATCTTTCTACCCTTATTATTCTGTTGGCTCCCATGTTTCCGTTCACACCTTCAACTGGACACTGGGGTGAACATGATGCACTGTCATAGGTCAGTAACATTACCAGGTTTTCGTCATCATGATCAGACAAGGTTGAATAGTCTGCCAAAGAACCAGTTTTGGCAGTGACAACAGATGCAACCTGCTCTTCTGCTCAGACCTCACAAGGATTTAAGCAAACATGATTGTAACCCATCCACAGGTCCAAACATGAGGTGTAGACCCCACACACAGGTGAGCACCATCCACAGCCATGCCCTAGTCACACCAGTGGTGCAACTTTGAGGAGCTTCTGGAATTGTTCACATAGGCGTCGGTGCCCATGGAGGTCAAACATTTACCACCTTGGAGGCCACCACTCACTATACCAGAACCAAGCCTGCAGTTCATTCTGTACCTGACAGAGCAGCCAGAACCAATTGTGACACTATCAGTATAACACAGGACCCATTAACAGGATGTCCAGTACCCACTTCTCCCCATTCCCCATTATTCATGGAATTATTGGTCCTATATTCTGGATAATGGGAACTGGCATCTGATATCACAACTTATCAACCTCAACAGTTGGTGAAAGACAAACCTGGCATTGAACAGATCCTTGGTGAAGCAAACCTATGAGGCTGATAGTCAAGTGCCATAGGATTAACATTATACCAATGCTACTTGACCATGAACTTTTATGGAGGAGTTATTCAGGTTTGTTTGTTTCCCCCTCCTGACAATTTTTGCTATTTAAACAGTTTTGGCTGTGCAATGGAGTTCACTTCACAAATACCATCGCTTACAAACCAAGTTCTATGTGTCATTACAGCTGAGATGCATTGATCACGTTAGCTGACTTAAGTATTTTGGTATCAGAGAATGATACCAAACTTACCACTTAAAAATATCCTATGGTTGAATGTTATTTCTTAGAATGTACTTCCCTGTCGAATGTATGTGAATGAAACTGAAAGAGTTGAATATGTATTGTTTGAAAATTGTGACTGATTTTCTATGGGCAAGTGAAGTGTGAATCTTTAAAGACCAAAATGAATGACAGAATTTGAGGGCAATTCATCAAGTAACTTTCATTTTTATATAGCATGCATAATAGACAGATAGGTGCACTGTTTTTGTAGTGGAATGGACCTTGATCCAGTCGATGTGGGCAGTGGAGACTCTAAGTCATGTCTTTGTTCCTCTCCAAGCCACATACTTTCAAAATGTTTGCTGCAATCTCATGTCCCACCAAGGGTGGGGTATGTTCTGTAATAAGGTTTGTTGTGGCAAAACGCTGTAAAGGTAGTGAAATTCATCATGCACTTTGTGAAGTTAATGCGCCAAACATAGAAAAACGTTTTGTGGCATCACGGCTTGGGCCAAGTCTTTGATTGGATGCCACTTCAGTGGCTTAAAACCAACAGCACTGATTTCCCTGGGGCAGTCACCCATCCAAGTACTGCAGAGCCCAACATTGCTTATCTTCAGTGATTGGATGGGAACCAGTGTTACTGATGTTGCAAGGCCATTGGTTGATCAAACATAATGAGTGAAGCTGGTGTAAGATAATGGTGCTGTTATGTTCAGAAATGGGTGAACTAATGCTCATAATGAAAAACAAAGTGGTCAGCTGAGTATTGTGATGCAGATCAGATTTGTTTGATAAAAAAAAAAATTAGAGGAAACCCTAGATTCACCATGTCATGGCTTTATATTCATTTCTACGATCAGTTGTATTCTCCTGTACAAAGTGATTACTGAAGATTTGGGTTACCAGAAATTTAGTGCCAGATGCGTGCCTAAATTCCTTTCTGAAGAACAATTCAGCCTATGTTAGCAGCACTGTCCCCTCCTGTTCACTATGAAAGAGAAGGTTAATCTTTTTGTCGCCAGATTGTGAGAGAAGGTGACACATGGTTACGGTATGTGAATGCAGAAATAAAACTTAAATCAATGCTGTGCGGCAATACTGGGTCACTGGAAAACCTCACAAAATGTCTTCAAACACTTTCCAGCAGGCAACTCAAGAATTTTGCTATTGGAGCTCCTGGAGAGAAATGCCACAATTAATGCTGAAAGTTACTGTACATCGATAAAAAACTGGAGAATGGTCATCTGACACAAATGTCATCACACGTTGAGCTTTGGCATGATTTTCTTGCATGGAAGTGCCTACCTGCATACAGTGTGATGTACTGCAACCAAACTGCGAGAGTTCAGATGCCAAGTATTGGATCACCAATCCTACAGAACTGATTTGGTGCCAAACGGTTATCATTCCTTGTTTACCTGAAGAAGTGACTCGGTTTGAATCACTTTGGTAATGGAAAGTTGAAAAACCATAATTGTGGGTAGGCTTCAGTTACAGGCAGCAGATTTCTATAATTTCAGAATTTCCAAGCTCATGAGACACTATGAGAAATGTCTCAATACGACTGGATATCATGTGGAAAAATAAATTAGAGTGTGTACTTTCACATTACTGTTAAACAAATTCTGTAACTTCATTCACATTTAAAAAAAAAAAAAAAACAGAAATTACTTTATGAATAGCCCTCACTTAAACTCAGTTGGTAAAATGGCACTCCTTGGATCAGTGGTGGAATACTAGCAAATTGCTTGTCATCAGTGAAAGACAATATTTACTTGATCATTCTTAGCGTATTGCTTTGAGTGTCTACAATCTGTATCAGTTTGTCTTGACAGGACAATACTGAACACTGACATACGACATAATATTTGGTTATGGATTCATTTATTCACAGTAGAGTTTTTTACAAATTTGATCAATGCCATTTTCTAAAAAGGGCATCAATAATAGGATCATAATATATACACATAATTTAATGAGCCATATTTTAATTTAAAAAAAACCTCAGAAATTCTTTCTCTTACATACTATTGATACAGATATCACAAGGAAATAGCTTAGCTGGATTAGCTGTTGCACATACTGAGGCAAAGAAAATTGTAAATATGTTGAGAATAACAGGTACTTTTCATGTAGTTCTCAGTGATTTTTATCTGTAGCTACAGGTGTAAGTGCATCTTTGAAATTTGATATAATGTTTTTAGGATTATTATGAGTTGATGATTCCATTTCTCACTTGATTTTACAACTTCAATATTTAACCTTCTTCATGTGTTCTGAGCAGTGGTCTGTGTCTTTGCTACCTGAGCTCCAGCTGGAGCGTTATGTATTATTAGTGTTAACACCTGTTAAAGTTTGCTAGTTTGTTACATCCTCCATAGATCATTTGAATGACACTTTTATCAAAATAGAAATTCATCCATAGAATGGAAGGAGTTGTCCAGGACAAATTATTTTAGATAAGATTTGCAACTTGCTTCGCTATCTGTTCAAATGGCTCTGAGCACAATGGGACTTAACTTCTGAGGTCATCAGTCCCCTAGAACTTAGAAGTACTTAAACCTAACTAACTTAATGACATCACACACATCCATGCCCGAGGCAGGATTTGAACCTTCGACCGTAGCGGTCGCGCGGTTACAGACTGTGGCGCCTAGAACCGCTCGGCCATCCCGACCGGCTCGCTATCTGTCAGATGTTTTATGTTATTGAGCAAATGATCAAAAATTTTTGTTTCTGCATATTGAACTCCTTTCTGAGTCACTGACAACTTTAATAATGGGTAATAAAGAACTTTTTTCCTCTAGTGTTGTCAGTGTGGACATCACTATTATTTTCAGACTGTGATGGATCATCTCTGACAAATTTCATCAGCAAATATTTGTATTGTGATGGTGCAGTTAAGCTCCTTGAAGAGGTACATACACAACAACTGTGGGTGAACACCACATATTACTCTTACAGCTTGTTTTGATGCAATCAGTACTTTATTTTTAAGTGATATTTACCAGAAACAAGAATCCATAAGGCTTTATTGAGTGGAAATATGCCAAATATGTCAGGAAGTTGATTCATTTGTTTCCAAGACTAAAAATTATATGAAAAGCAAAAGTCATGAATGTTGTTAAATGTGTCTCAAAGGCTATAACAGGCATTAAAAATCACATGTAGCTATGGATAGCAGAGTGACACCAACTGTACCTCACGGTGTGGTTGGAGTCAAGCAGCCAGGGACACAGACCACCGCACAGAGAACCTGATATTGATAGCTAGATCAGTTAAGAAAACATTGTGTGCTAGTGGAACTGTTAACTCAGCTAGAAAGCCAGACACATTACACTAATGTATCCTACTGAGAAGATCTTGAAAATCACAAGAAAATTCAAAATGCCACAGTAATGCTGCTAAAACATGCTGCTGTTTCTTTTTTAAGTTTCCTACTACTGATCAACAAAAAATTTGCATATAGTGAATCTAGATGAGTAAGTGAAGAATACTGACAATATCTCTTCTGTTGTAGGTGGGTGAATTTCCTCTCCATCTTGCAACACAAGCTGAACATAATGAACTTGTTGAGCTACTTCTTAGATATGGAGCATCTGTCAATGTTGTTGACTCTAATAATAGAAGTCCCCTGATGCTTGCAGCAAGGAATGGAAACATGACCTTAGTTAGGCTTTTTCTGGATTATGGAGCTCAGAGATGTCTGACAGATGGAAATAGTAAGCTTTTTTGGTTTCTAGCAACATAATTAGTGATACCTGTGCCATTTTAATTTCCTAAATTTAAAATTGATGCATTATTTATTATAGTTGCATTGTACTTTCATCTGCAGACATGACAGCTGAGGATTATGCTGTTTTGGAAGGGTATCATGAATTGGCAACTGAACTGAAGAAATCAGCAACTCATAATACACTCTCACCATATGGTAATACAGGAGAAAACAAAAAAAATATACAGAGAATCACAGAGAGGTCAGCTTCTTTGGAGCCTCTATCAAAAGTATCTGCAGTAGCAGTGGAAAGGGTATGTTTGTATTTTATATTTTTTGTACATGAACAGATTTTTGAAACTTAAATCACCCACAGAGCTTGTGTTGAAATGCAATAGTGCTTGTTGTCTTTCATTGTGTTAAAATGTGTTATTCCCTTTTAAGTGCTGTAGAAAAAGCTAGCCTTCGCTACAAAATTTGTTGAAATATTGACCAACTTGTAAATCTCCCAATAAGTATATTGTAACATTACACAAACACTGTATTAGAATTCCTACTAGTCAACTTTCAATTCACTTTCACATAAAGGAAAATACAAAGACAATGGATGATTTAGTAACAAATACAAACACACAAAATCAGGGCTTACATTAATGCACAGTCTAACAGTGAAGAGTTCCAGAGTCATGAAAGCATTAGAGTGGCCAATGGCCTGCTGCACTGGCTTATACACACCCATGCTGTTTGTGTCAATGGGAGATGGCCGCTTTAAGCCGGCTGTGGAGGCACATGCAGTTTAATTATGCACACTCACTGTATGGTGTTACAACACTCGTTCCATCTTGGGGAAAACTGTTCAATATGGAGATATCAGTGTCTTCATCTGAAGGGAATGACTGTAGGAGCAGGCATCATGCTGTCACGGGAGAATATGGTCTGAAATGGCATGGGTATGGACAGGCATGGTGCCCACTGCCCAACGTGAGACCGTAAGGGAGCATCACTGATAGAGGCACCATATTCATGTCAACCTTCAGGTAGGCACTTGGCGATGGAAGCAGCAGTGAAGAAAGAAGTGGCAGCAGCAATGATTACAGCGCCACAGAGGTGTAGGCAGCCCCGTGCTAACTACTCTGCCCAGTGGTGGTGGCACCGAGAACAAACACAGTGCAGGAGCCAAAGGGGGTGTGGACCAAGCCACAGGGTCTGGCATGCATGGTGGAGGCAGCCATGGGGGTGGTGGGGTCTCCGGCACATTGTTTGTTCATGTGAGGGTGGAGCTTGTCATGTTGTTGGGACACCAAGTCATTGGAGTTGTGCACGATGCAGCAGTGGCAACCTTAGCAGGGATAAACAACTGCTGGCACCCACTTAGGGTGCTGGCCAAACCCATGGGCCCAGATGGCAGAGCCCGGACAGATCTGTTGCAAGGCAGGCATTGGCAGATGGTCAGGCATGAGCCAGAGCAGATGAAGCAGCTTACAGGGCTGTCAGCTGTGAAGCAACTCCACCAGGCTATGGTCACCAACTGGAGTGAACCTATAGGAGCTCAAGAACCTACCAAGGGCTTCCTTGAGAAGGTTGCGTAATGTAATTTTTCATATGAGGTGTGGAAGTACAGACCAGTTAATCCAGCTCACCATTTCACTGACGGTGAAATGGAGAGACCATAACATTCCAAATGCCACTCTTTGCACAAAAATCTTCAAAATCATGAGAAACAAATTGCAGGCCATGGTCCATCACAAGCATTTACCATAATCCTTCCAAGTACAAAATCTATGCTAGGGCCATGACCATAGCCACCTGTGATGTGGATGGACAACAAATCACATAAAGCAATTCTGAGAAGACATCAACCACAACAAGGTAAAAGTAGTTAAGGGACAGACCCAAAAAATCAGCATGAATATGCTCCCAGGGGCACTGATGCAGAGGCCCATGGTGCTGCCTGTTTGGTGGCAAACTGTGGGCAGCCTTACACAACATTCGTGATTTCGTTGTCAATATCCAGCCAAAACACATGGTGGCAGGCCAGCAATTTTGTACGAGAAACAACCCAATGTCCCAGGTGGAGAAGGCACACAACATCCTGCCACAATTTGGATGGGCTCACAACCCTGGTACTGACTCCTCAGTAGCAAACAGTAACACACCATCAAGAACTGAGAGGTTCTGGTGGAGAGCATAATAACTGAACAAAGGATACAATGCTCAGCCCACCAGTTTATCTGGCCAGCCATGGTGAACAACCTGATGTAAGACAGGAATCGGCCATGACAGCCTCTGAAATTCGAGATCTGGTAATGGGAAACCATTAACAGTGTTTTGGATGTTGGTGTCTAAATGGCAACACAGTTCATGCTGGTTAAATGCAGGACTGGGGCCAATTGGTAACTGAGAAAGACCAGTTGCATTAGTGTGTTGTGCTGTGGGGTAGAATTGAATCTCATGGTCATAACACGATAAAATCAGAGCCCAGCATTTTACGTGATGGGTTGCTTTGTCAGGAAGAGAAGCTGGAGGATGGAAAAGAGAAATCAGACGTTTATGATCAGTAATCAGATGAAATTTAGAACCATGGAGGAAAACATGAAATTTTTTGAGTGCATGCACAATAACAAGGGCTTCTTTTACTATTTGAGAGAAGTGCTGTTGCGCCTGTTTCAAGGTTTTGGAAGCCTACACCATAGAGTGTTCAAAACCATCTGTGTATTTGTGCATGAGAGCAGCCCCAAGGCCATACTGGGAGGAATCTGTGGCCAAAAAAAGATGATGGCCTGGTTGAAAGGTAACCAACCAAGTTGCAGAGTGTAATTTTGACTTCAACAGGGTAAAAGCATGCTCATAAATGGGTGACCAGAGAAAAATAACACCTTTACATAAGAGAGCATGAAGGTACTGAGCCACCATGGCTGCATTGGGAAGAAATTTATGGTAGTATGCAATCTTTCTGAGAAAGGCCTGCAACTCTTTGACATTGGTAGGACATGGCAAAGCTAGAATGGCATCAACATGCTAGAGTAAAGGTCTGATGCTGACATGTGGGGCTTCAAAACCAAGAAAGATGATAGATGGCTGAAAAAATTGTGATTTTCCCAAGTTACAATTCAAGCCAGCAGCACCTTGAACAAGCCACAAAGTTTCTGCAAGTGTTCATCTGTAGAGGATCCAGAGATAAAAAAATCATCCAAGTAGTTAATGCACACCCGCATGGAGGCTGTCAGTTGCTCCAAAATTCACTGGAAAATAGCAGAGGTGCTAGCTATGCTGAATGGCAGGCACTGGTATTGGTATAACCCTAAGGGGGCACTCACTACAAGGATACATTTGAAATCATCATCCAGTGTCAGTTGCAAGCAGACTTTAGACAAATCTATTTTGGAGAAATATTCACCCCCGGAAAGCCAAGCTAAGAATTCATCTTGACAAGGTAAGGGATAGGTATTAATAGTAGATTGTGAATTTACAGACTTTTAAAATCACCAGAGAGCCAAAGGTTGATGTTATGTTTTGCAAAGGTTACCAATGAAGAGACAAGCATGACAACACCCAAGGATGTAAGTTGATGGAGTTCTGTTTTGATTTGCTGCTGTAAAGCAATGGGGATTAGTCAGGTGTGGGAAAAAAAAGAAAAAAAATGGGAGCATGCCATCAGTTGCATTGTGATGCGAGCTTTGAAACTGGTAGCACATCCTTTACCATCTGAAGACAATGAGGAAAATTCTGAGTGGAGCTCATCCAGTCCTTGCTACATGACATGACCCAGTATCAGATGCACTTCGTCAGAAATAGAGAAACTAAAAATTCTGAGGGCATTTAGCCCAAATAATTTTGAGTCTGTATTAATAAATTTGATGTTATTTTTACACTTCTTAATCTGACTTTTGCACTATGATGTGGTATTTACTTTGCCAGGGTATGACCTTTCTACTATAGCCCTTTATACATTTTATGTGGATTTTAAGTATGTATTCTGTTTCCACATATTGTATGTCAGTTTATGTTTTATTGTCAGACACTCAATTTTACCAGTGTGCCTAGGTGCATATTGATGTTGATACTTATACCAGAATATTTTTATGGTATTATGACATATGCATGGCTGTTAGCATGTTATTATTTTTTATCTTTTGTTTATTACATATTCCTTGATGCTGGCACATAATCTACTTTTCTCAATTAACACCAAGAGAAACACTGAGCTTAATGACCCCTGATGGAGAGATGACCATCAGTTACGGATAGAAAAATTATGTTACAACATACCATAATTTTTCTATTTGTAACTGATCAGAAGATTGCAGTAACCTAAACTGTTAATTACAAACTGTATAACTTATGTGATCAAGACAGACCTTTACAAAAGAAACTTTTCTGGCCTTCTGTGCATACATTCAATATATCCATTATTAGTCAAATTTGGTGTGGGACCCTCAATACACATCCACAACTGAGGTTGCTGTAGATGTTGATGTTGATGTAGATGCTGATGGAAATGCTAATACATACCTGTGCAGTGACCCCTGACTTGGAGGTAGCTAATTTGAATCCTGGTGATGGAAGAAACTTTCACCACCAGTATTGTCAGGCAAGGGGAAAAGATCTGGTGACCAAAGTTCTTGACACGCACATTTCAGCCAATATTCTGGATTAAATTTCAGTTGCTTCATATTGTATTATGAAATGAATACGTGTGACACTGTTATGGTGATTTATCCATCAGGGATCATCAAGTTCAGTGGTTTCCTTGCTGTTAATTGAGAGAAGTGGGCTATGTGCCAGCACTAAGTTTCAATCTCTCTCTTTTATCACCAGCATACAACACAAAAATAACACCACACACTATAACACTCATCACAATCACCTATGCTTAACAGATACATCTAAGACACAACTAAGCTTCATCATGTGGAAGTGTGTCATTGTGCACATGGGAAGAAAAGTGTTCATTCTTATTGGATCATATATTAAGAAATCTTCTTGTTCCATCTCAGATGGATCTTAGGTAGAATAACTTCTAGCAGTTGTCTATGTGAGCTGTTTTTGCCTGATTTTATCTGTGTCATCTATATGGGACAAAGGTATACTGAGATGAATAACATTGATAGTTTCTGCCCTGAAACATGGTCCTTGAAGTTTTCTAAGCTGATAGCATCTTTCTTTAAGTATCTTTCTTTGATTATCTTCCAGTTTTGATTTTTCAACCTATCATTTACTTTTTTCATCAGGCAGACAAGCATGTGACCATTTTCCCTGTCTTTCTTAGTATACACTTTATGTCCCCCATCAGTCTGCCCTGACAGGAGTTCCATTAGCATGACAAATTTTAAGTATGGGCTATACAAGTGTTGTGAACACAATCTCTTCTGTAGTCTGACTGCAATTGTCCAGTTTTTTTTAACCATTGAATCATAATGTGTCATTTGTTTTACCTGCAGTTGCACCTATGTGGTTACTCTACTTCATATTTTTACACATTTTTGCTCCTAAATTTTTCAGTCTCATGGCTAACATTAGATGTGACTCAGTAATCTGGTGGTCAAATGATACTACACTAATATATCCCATAATTTCACAACTTTTCATTCCTTTATGCTAAAAATCAGTTGCCAGTATTTGCATAAGGCTAATATTTTGTTTAGATCTAACTGGATATTACTAAAGTTTTATCAGACAGGTTTTTGTCATACATAAGTGCATAGGATGCTTAAGAAAGCAGTGATACTGAATCAAAAGCTTTTTGAAACTCTGAAAACATCAAATCAACCTTATTTCCTCTCCCTGGCATTGAGGATAGTGTGTAAAGAATGCAAGATGAATTTTGTAATTTCAGTGGTTTTGTAATAAGGAATTGCTAACTTACATCTGTAGATACTTGAAAAGAAGGTTAAAACTTTATAAATGTTCGGTATGTAGCCATATTTAAAAAAATAAGTTGTGATGTGTATGTAAAATGATTTGTTCCACATCATTACAATTTTGTGTGAAAATGATCCATGGAACATGGAACTAACTCTCTCTCTCTCTCTCTCTCTCTCTCTCTCTCTCTCTCTGTCTCTCTCTCGCTCCCCCTCTCCACAATATTACCCTCATCATTAAAAAATTTCAGGCACTAGATGAGATAATTAGCTGTTTGATGACTGATTGTAAATATTTACAATTAGTCATCATTAGTGTACATGTACCTATAGAAGAAAAAACTGATGGTGTCAGAGGAGAATTTTATGTAAAGTTCAATTGCTCTGTGACTTATTTTCCAAGAACAGTATTAAGATGCCTATTTTAGATTTCAGTGCAAAATTAGGGCAGGAGTTCCCCTAAATGGCAAAATTTTGAAACACAATGCACTTACACATACAAATAACAATGATCTCAAAGTAATAGATGTTATTTCATCAAGAAATATGATAGTTAAGAGTTCTTCTTTTCCCCATAAAAATATTGATAAACTCACATGAATCTCCCCGAAAGGATTTGCACAAAATCAAACTGACCATGAACTAGTTCAGAGAAATCATCTAACATGCATAATAGATATAAAGAACTGTTTTGGAGCAGACTGTGACTCAGAGCACTTTTTAGTTTAAATTTATTTCTGTGTTCAATAATGCAAACGGTTATAGCAAAAAATACATACACTTCCAAATATAATACATTTAAACTCACAGATCTCATAATATATGGAGAATTCATACAGGATTTAGGAAATAAAAGTAGTCAAGTTGCTCTCTATCTGGCCAGCCAGACACTGAAATGAAGGATACTGGGAATTTTTAAGGGAGACAATAAAGATATCTCAAAGAAAATTTTAGGATTCTAGTAACAGAGCAAGAACATATGGTTTAAGAAGGACTGAACTAAAACTGTTAGTGATAGAAAGATAGCAAGAATAAAATTCTAGCAAAATCCAAATGACCAGAGCAAATCCATCTTTACCCAAGAACAAAAAGCTTGTTGTATTTTAATAAAAAAGGAAAAGAAGGATTCAGTCAAGGAATTTTTGAATAAAATAGAAATGATAGGACAGACATCAGAGGTGTTTTCTGAGTATATACAAACAGGATAAAAGAAGTAACAGTAACTGTTCCTGCAGTTACATAAAATATGTAATTGGGAAACTGATAACAGAACTGACACAATTAAATACAGATGGAAATGCTATGTTGAAGCACTACTAAATAATAATAGTCGTATTAAACAACAAAACATCACAAATATAAACTGCCTAAATACTGATTGACGAACCCTCTCTCCAAGAACTGAAACAAAGTTTGCAGAGATTAAAAACATGTAAAGCAGCTGGCAGTGACTCAATACACACCTGAACCTCGAAAATAAGGAATATGCTTAGACTAGGAAAATTACATAATTTGAATGTCAAGATTTGGAAAGAAGATCAAATTCCATAAGACTGGAAAGATTTTTTAATTCACACAATATATAAAAAAAAACAAGACCCATCTATCAGCAACAACTACAGTGGAATGTCATTACTCAACTCTGCATATAAAACACTTACAAAAATTTTATCAAGGCAGCAACCATATCTGTAAGAAGTTACTGATGATGTACAAGGTGGTTTTAGAAGAGATAGTTCAACAGTGCATAATGCTTTCATTTTACGAAACAAAATTTGCATTTTCTCAGGAAGTGCACATGTTTTTTTTTTAAAGCAAAAATACTGGTAAAAATGTGCATTTAAACTTTGGAGTTAAAGTACAAGACAGTCTCTTGTAATTGTTCTATGTTACTTCTGTAGTCAAACCGGGAGATGCTTTATCACCATCACTTTTCAACCTCATTATAGAGGAGATCATCAGGAAAATAAAATAATCGCAACTTATGACAATGCCAGAGCACAATTGTAACATACTGGGATATGCAGATGTCATTGTAATCTGAGGAGAAAATTAACAAGAAATTAATCCACTCACCACAATATTGTGCAACAGGTTACAAAGAACAGGACTAGAAATTACTAACAGTAAAACCAAATTTTTCATTGTCTCATGGCAAATTGAAACAGTAATTAAGTTTACTTATCTCGAAACCTCGCTAACTATACACAACAGTGTTAGAGAAAAAATAAATAATAGACTGTGATTGGAAATATTAAAAAGCAAACTTATTACAGGAAATTCAAAGATTCATGTACGTAAAACTATTACCATACTTATGGTGACATATCTTTGTCGGACATTGACATTAGCGAACTCATAAGAAGTAAAATTAAGAGTTTTTGGAAGAAAAATTTTGAGAAACATATGTGGCGGGATTCAAGGTAAGAAGACAGCAGAGTGGAGATATTAACAAACAAAGAAATGCGTGACCTGTGTGGAGAACCAGAAATTGTAACCAAAATTAAAGCTAGATGACTTCATTGGATTGGACATGAGCTTAGAGCTTCAGAAGAACAGAAATCTGTCAGTTATGTACAGAACATACTCAATGAAGAAGACCTCTTGGAAGACCAAGACTACATTACTTTGACAACATCAGAAAAGATATGAAAATCTTACATGTGATGCATTGGAAAATTAAATGCCAAAATAGAAATACCTGGCAAAAAATTGCGATATGAGCGAGTAAAGCTTGCTAATACTACTACTACTACTACTACTACTACTACCACTAATAATAATAATAATAATAATAATAAAAGACCATGATGCTGAGCGCCTATAATCCTACCATTATCATCAACCCAAGTGACAAATAATTAGAATGCAAATGTGCCGAATTTCTTATGAACCTGAAAGGTACCGTACATGAAGATTTTAACTTATTTACCAACACATTTCAAACGTTCTTTTCTTTTTTCATTGTTGTTTTAATGCTTTCCCATTTAAAGTCACTTGACCATAAATATTTACTATTTAACTGATAACTGAACTGTAAGTTTGAACTGTGACTTATTTATTTCAGTGCACCACATTCAAAGATGATGGGACAGAGGCTCATGAAGCTCATAACATCTTGAATGAAAACAAACTGCAAGAATTGTGTGATAAGTCACAAGTTAGTGTAGTTCTTTACATGATGCTCCAGATAATGTATATAATGAATAACAATACTTTTTCAGAAATGTCCAAAGAGCATAAAGAATTTACTTCTGCAGTACTTATTATTATGTTTCTTTCCAGAGCCCATCTTTGGAACTTCAGGAATTTGTACAGCCATCTGATGATGAAATAAGTGAAGAGAGTGGCAAAGATTTAAGAGCAACTGAGAGACGTGAGGAGGATTCTCCCAGGTCCTGCATTATTCCACCACCCTGTAAGCCACCTCGTAGCTGGGATTTCATACAGTCTGGTGTCATGGATGACCACAATGTACTTATCATTTTAAAAATTAACATATTCTATATTTTCTGTTATACAATTTAGTTCTTGGGATCTAGACTTATTTAAAATGTGGAGTTATTCATTCTCAACTTTATCTTGCCTACCATTGTGGGATAACAAAATATTGTTTGAGTTATGATATTAGTGTAGAATTCTTTCCAAGAAACAAAAGTTGCTGTTACAAGGAAATTGCCTAATATTTTATCTGTAACTGTTTTTCAGTATTTGCAAGTAAGGGCAATTTTGTCTATGTATGTATCATGGGAATCATACATAAAGGAGATGAATGTGATAATCAACAACTTATACTAAAAGATAAACAATGGTATGAGTAAAGACAACCACTCACCTTAATGATGAAGTATTTCATAGTTCATAAGCCATAAGCACACAAACAATACATTAATGACCATGTGTTAGCTTCCAAACTTGCATTATGCCTCAGATAACTACTTGTCTCAGTCTATATGAGTGAAGTGAAAGTGAACAAGCAAGTGTAAACATAAGGCAGCAGGAAGAGTAGGATGAAACAGTAGATGAGGAAGGTAGCAAATATATAAAGGATGACAGTTTCCATAGCTGCAAGTAAGGTCAGTAGCAAGCTATGCATTATACAGCATAGTTGATGATCTAGGGTGGGCACTCCCAGGAAGATACTGAGATTGAAAATATATGAGGACAAGGGGAAATGTTCTCTACCTGTCTGTTTATCTAGGTAAAAGGCTAATTTTTTTCATGTCTCAGAGTTTGGTTTATTGCAGAGAGTCTGTAGAATACCCATAAAGTTTCCAGTCATTAAGTTCTCTACATGTGTGAGTAGCTGAAAGTCAGAGGGTAAGAAATCTGGTAGAGAGGGTGGATTTCCCCACAGCTAACACTTTTTATCTGTCAGTTTTACCATGCTTTTGGCACATTTTTGTGCAGGTACATTGTCCGGATGAGATTTGTTGTTTGTTATCTTTTGAAATTTGAGACATTTGTCATACTTTTTGATACACATGCTACCTCAAGCAGCACTTTACGATCTCCATCCATACCCTGCTGTTCCTCTCCCTCTGCATCCCAGCCTCTTCCTTACCTCAACCACCTGGTTGCTGCTCTCATCATGCACTACTGCTCAAAGTCTGGCCTGGTCAGCAGCCAGAGACTGTGATCATGTGCATGTCAGTTGTGTGTGTGTGTGTTGTCTATTTCTGATGAAGGCCTTGTTGGCCAAAAGCTTATTTTCTGATGTCTTTTTGTTGTGCCTATCTGCAACTCAGCATCTCCACTATATGCTGAGTAACAACTATCGTTTTCTTCATATTGTCATGTTCCATCCTGGATTTTCAATAGTTTCAACATATGTATTTTTTGCAACTGTTTATTCAATAAATTATCAATCAATTGTGTATAACTATTTTACCTGTGCTTGCCCTAGTTTTAAAATTACCCAGACTCCGATTTCACAACGTTTTTGCTAAAGCTACAGGAGATTCTTGGTTCACTTTATAGGAAATACAAAAAGTTAGTTATATGTGGTGGCTTCAATATTAATTGTATAAGTGATTGTGCAAGGAAGAGGATGCTGGTAGACCTCTTTAATTCATATAATCTTATGCAAACCGTGTTCTTTCCAACGAGAGTGCAAGGGAACAGTAGAACAACCATAGACAACATTTTTGTTCATTCCTCATTACTAGAAGGGCATTCTGTTAGCAAAAAGGTGAATGGCCTTTCAGATCATGATACACAAATTTTAACTTTAAAAGATTTTTGTGCTGCAACACGTGTTAAATATAGTCATCAGCTCTTCAGGAAAGCTGATCCAGTTGCTGTAGAGACCTTTTTAAACCTTATAAAGGAACAAGAGTGGCAAGATGTTTATAGCGCTGATACAGTAGACAATGAATATAATGCTTTTCTCAACACTTTTCTCATGCTCTTTGAAAGTTGCTTTCCGTTAGAACGTTTAAAACAGGGTACTAGCACAAACAGGCAGCCTGGGTGGCTGACTAGAGGGATAAGAATATCTTGTAGAACAAAGTGGCAATTATATCAAAACGTTGGAAACAGTCAAAATCTAAATGCAGCAGCCCATTACAAACAGTATTGTAAGGTGCTTAAAAATGTTATTAGGAAGGTAAAAAGTATGTGGTATGCAGATAGAATAGCTAAGTCTCAGGATAAAATTAAAACCATATGATCAGTCGTAAAGGAAGTTGCTGGTCTGCAGAGACAGGTCGAGGATATAGAATCAGTGCGTAGTGGGAATGTCCATGTTACTGATAAGTCACGTATATGTACAGTATTTAATAATCACTTTCTGAATATAGCAGGTGAACTAAATAGAAACCTAGTCCCAACAGGGAATCATATAGTGCTCTTAGAAAAAAGTGTTCCGAGACTGTTACCTGAAATGCTCCTCCATAATACTGACAAGAGGGAGATTGAGTTAATAATTAAAGCACTAAAGACCAAGAACTCTCATGGATATGACGGGGTATCTAGCAGAATACTGAAGTATTGTTCTATGTATGTTAGCCCAGTTCTCAGCCATTGTTGTTGTTGTGGTCTTCAGTCCTGAGACTGGTTTGATGCAGCTCTCCATGCTACTCTATCCTGTGCAAGCTTTTTCATCTCCCAGTACCTACTGCAACCTACATCCTTCTGAATCTGCTTAGTGTATTCATCTCTTGGTCTCCCTCTACGATTTTTACCCTCCACGCTGCCCTCCAATACTAAATTGGTGATCCCTTGATGCCTCAGAACATGTCCTACCAACCGATCCCTTCTTCTGGTCACGTTGTGCCACAAACTTCTCTTCTCCCCAATCCTATTCAATACTTCCTCATTAGTTACGTGATTTACCCATCTAATCTTCAGCATTCTTCTGTAGCACCACATTTCGAAAGTTTCTATTCTCTTCTTGTCCAAACTGGTTATCGTCCATGTTTCACTTCCATACATGGCTACACTCCATACGAATACTTTCAGAAATGACTTCCTGACACTTAAATCAATACTGGATGTTAACAAATTTCTCTTCTTCAGAAACGCTTTCCTTGCCATTGCCAGCCTACATTTTATATCTTCTCTACTTCGACCATCATCAGTTATTTTGCTCCCCAAATAGCAAAACTCCTTTACTACTTTAAGTGCTTCATTTCCTAATCTAATTCCCTCAGCATCACCCGACTTAATTAGACTACATTCCATTATCCTTGTTTTGCTTTTGTTGATGTTCATCTTATATCCTCCTTTCAAGACACTGTCCATTCCATTCAACTGCTCTTCCAAGTCCTTTGCTGTCTCTGACAGAATTACAATGTCATCGGCGAACCTCAAAGTTTTTATTTCTTCTCCATGAATTTTAATACCTACTCCGAATTTTTCTTTTGTTTCCTTTACTGCTTGCTCAATATACAGATTGAACAACATCGGGGAGAGGCTACAACCCTGCCTTACTCCCTTCCCAACCACTGCTTCCCTTTCATGTCCCTCGACTCTTATAACTGCCATCTGGTTTCTGTACAAATTGTAAATAGCCTTTCGCTCCCTGTATTTTACCCCTGCCACCTTTAGAATTTGGAAGAGAGTATTCCAGTCAACATTGTCAAAAGCTTTCTCTAAGTCTACAAACGCTAGAAACGTAGGTTTGCCTTTCCTTAATCTTTCTTCTAAGATAAGTCGTAAGGTCAGTATTGCCTCACGTGTTCCAATGTTTCTGCGGAATCCAAACTGATCTTCCCCGAGGTTGGCCTCTACCAGTTTTTCCATTCGTCTGTAAAGAATTCGTGTTAGTATTTTGCAGCTGTGACTTATTAAGCTGATAGTTCGGTAATTTTCACATCTGTCAACACCTGCTTTCTTTGGGATTGGAATTATTATATTCTTCTTGAAGTCTGAGGGTATTTCGCCTGTTTCATACATCTTGCTCACCAGATGGTAGAGTTTTGTCAGGACTGGCTCTCCCACGGCCGTCAGTAGTTCCAATGGAATATTGTCTACTCCGGGGGCCTTGTTTCGACTCAGGTCTTTCAGTGCTCTGTCAAACTCTTCACGCAGTATCATATCTCCCATTTCATCTTCATCTACATCCTCTTCCATTTCCATAATATTGTCCTCAAGTACATTGCCCTTGTATAGGCCCTCTATATACTCCTTCCACCTTTCTGCTTTCCCTTCTTTGCTTAGAACTGGGTTTCCATCTGAGCTCTTGATATTCATACAAGTCGTTCTCTTATCTCCAAAGGTCTCTTTAATTTTCCTGTAGGCGGTATCTATCTTACCCCTAGTGAGATAGGCCTCTACATCCTTACATTTGTCCTCTAGCCATCCCTGCTTAGCCATTTTGCACTTCCTGTCGATCTCATTTTTGAGACGTTTGTATTCCTTTTTGCCTATTTCACTTACTGCATTTTTATATTTCCTCCTTTCATCAATTAAATTCAATATTTCTTCTGTTACCCAAGGATTTCTACTAGCCCTCGTCTTTTTACCTACTTGATCCTCTGCTGCCTTCACTACTTCATCCCTCAAAGCTACCCATTCTTCTTCTACTGTATTTGTTTCCCCCATTCCTGTCAATTGCTCCCTTATGCTCTCCCTGAATCTCTGTACAACCTCCGGTTCTTTTAGTTTATCCAGGTCCCATCTCCTTAAATTCCCACCTTTTTGCAGCTTCTTCAGTTTTAATCTACAGGTCATAACCAATAGATTGTGGTCAGAGTCCACATCTGCCCCTGGAAATGTCTTACAATTTAAAACCTGGTTCCTAAATCTCTGTCTTACCATTATATAATCTATCTGATACCTTTTAGTATCTCCAGGGTTCTTCCATGTATACAACCTTCTTTCATGATTCTTAAACCAAGTGTTAGTTATGATTATGTTGTGCTCTGTGCAAAATTCTACCAGGCGGCTTCCTCTTTCATTTCTGTCCCCCAATCCATATTCACCTACTATGTTTCCTTCTCTCCCTTTTCCTACACTCGAATTCCAGTCACCCATGACTATTAAATTTTCGTCTCCCTTCACAATCTGAATAATTTCTTTTATTTCATCATACATTTCTTCAATTTCTTCGTCATCTGCAGAGCTAGTTGGCATATAAACTTGTACTACTGTAGTAGGTGTGGGCTTCGTATCTATCTTGGCCACAATAATGCGTTCACTATGCTGTTTGTAGTAGCTTACCCGCATTCCTATTTTCCTATTCATTATTAAACCTACTCCTGCATTACCCCTATCTGATTTTGTGTTTATAACCCTGTAGTCACCTGACCAGAAGTCTTGTTCCTCCTGCCACCGAACTTCACTAATTCCCACTATATCTAACTTCAACCTATCCATTTCCCTTTTTAAATTTTCTAACCTACCTGCCCGATTAAGGGATCTGACATTCCACGCTCCGATCCGTAGAACGCCGGTTTTCTTTCTCCTGATAACGACATCCTCTTGAGTAGTCCCCGCCCGGAGATCCGAATGGGGGACTATTTTACCTCCGGAATATTTTACCCAAGAGGACGCCATCATCATGTAATCATACAGTAAAGCTGCATGCCCTCGGGAAAAATTACGGCTGTAGTTTCCCCTTGCTTTCAGCCGTTCGCAGTACCAGCACAGCAAGGCCGTTTTGGTTATTGTTACAAGGCCAGATCAGTCAATCATCCAGACTGTTGCCCTTGCAACTACTGAAAAGGCTGCTGCCCCTCTTCAGGAACCACACGTTTGTCTGGCCTCTCAACAGATACCCCTCCGTTGTGGTTGCACCTACGGTACGGCTATCTGTATCGCTGAGGCACGCAAGCCTCCCCACCAACGGCAAGGTCCATGGTTCATGGGGGGAGGTTCTCAGCCATATCTGTAACTTATCCTTTAGAAGTGGTCGGTTTCCTGACCAATTAAAGTACTCGGTAGTGAAGCCACTTTATAAAAAGGGAGACATTGATAATGTTGACAATTTTAGACCTATTTCTATGCCATCGGTGTTTGCTAAAGTTATCGAGAAGGTTGTATATACAAGTTTACTGGAGCATTTAAATTCACATAATTTGCTGTCAAATGTTCAGTTTGGTTTTAGAAATGGTTTAACAACTGAAAATGCTATATTCTCTTTTCTCTGTGAGGTTTTGGATGGATTAAATAAAAGGTTGCGAACGCTAGGTGTTTTCTTTGATTTAACGAAGGCTATTGACTGTGTTGACCACAACATATTACTGCAGAAGTTGTACCATTATGGAGTAAGGGGAGTAGCTTACAATTGGTTCGCCTCTTACTTTAAGAACAGAAAGCAGAGGGTAATTCTCCGCAATATTGAGAGTGGTAGTGATGTTCAGTCCCAATGGGGCACTGTTAAGTGGGGCATTCCCCAAGGGTCGGTGCTGGGGCCACTGCCGTTTCTTATTTATATAAATGATATGCCTTCTAGTATTACAGGTGATTCAAAAATATTTCTGTTTGCTGATGACACCAGCTTGATAGTGAAGGATATTGTGTGTAATATTGAAACAGTAACAAATAATGTAGTTCATGAAATAAGTTCGTGGCTTGTGGAAAATAATTTGATGCTAAATCACAGTAAGACTCAGTTTTTACAGTTTCTAACTCACAATTCAACAAGAACCGATATTTTGATCAGACAGAATAGGCATATTATAAGCGAGACGGAACAGTTCAAGTTCCTAGGCATTCGGATAGATAGTAAGCTGTTGTGGAAAGCCCATGTCCAGGATCTTGTTCAGAAGCTAAATGCTGTTTTATTTACCATTAGAACAGTATCTGAAATAAGTGACACTTCAACACGAAAAGTAGTCTACTTCGCATATTTTAATACACTTATGTCGTATGGTATTATTTTTTGGGGTAATTCTTCTGATTCAAAAAAGGGTATTTTTGGCCCAAAAACGGGCTGTTCGAGCTATATGTGATGTAAGTTCGAGAACCTCTTGTTGACCCCTATTCAAAAATCTGGGAATTCTGACATTGCCCTCACAGTATATATTTTCTTTAATGTCGTTTGTTGTTAGCAATATTAGCCTATTCCCAAGAGTTAGCAGCTTTCACTCAGTTAATACTAGGCAGAAATCAAATCTGCATGTAGAATGCACTTCCTTGACTCTTGTGCAGAAAGGAGTGCAGTATTCTGCTGCATCCATTTTCAATAAGCTACCACAAGAACTCAAAAATCTTAGCAGTAGCCCAAACACTTTTAAGTCTAAACTGAAGGGTTTCCTCATGGCTCACTCCTTCTATTCTGTCGAGGAGCTCCTGGAAGAGCTAAAACATTAAGCAAATTCCAGTGTTACGTTGTTGATTTTCTTCATTTAAACTTACGACTTGTCACCTGAATATGTTTTTTTATATTTCATTTTATCTGTTTCTAATATCGTGTTATAATTTCATGTATTGACTCGTTCCATGACCATGGAGACTTCTCCTTAATTTGGTCCCACGGAACAATAAATGAATAAAAAGATAAATAAATAAAACCTGTTGCAGTTGTGTAGATCTGACTGTGAATTGTCCTCTAAACAAATAAAAAATGTGAGCAAATGATGGCTCTGTGTGGTCTGCAGCAAATGGTTGTCCTAAAAGATCTAGTAGGGAAGCCTATTTATGGATCTGCTGGACAATTGCTAACTTCAACCAGGAGTGGAAATGGTATTTTTGGTTTCTGAATTTTCTCATCTCTGTTACTTTTCATGCAGATAAATACTACCGGAGGTGAACATTATAAGGCTCTTAATCTTTATGCGAGTGGTTTAAGAAACCAAATGCTAAGCTGAGAACAAGTGGATCTGGACCTGTTGCACTCAGCTCTGTCTGCTGTTGCTGATTTGATTCCAGCCATTGCTGTGGCAATGTCAGTTGTTTGTGGAGCTGTTCTCGATGTTATATTATCTGCCATTGACGCAACAACGGTTGCTGCTATTAGAAAAAAAAGTTGCAAATACTATAGCCTCATTAATTTTCAGTATATTTTAAATAAACTATTTAGTGCAATGGAGACTGAATGGAATTTGCATTTTTCCTGCAATTGAAAATTATGTAATTGAACACAATGCCCTTGTTATTCCCCGAATATCAGCTTTGTAGTCTCATGTTGGCAATACTAATACCACAAAATACTTCACTGGTACTGATTTGCATAGACTGACAATTCCTTATTGCTAAAAAACATAATTATAGGTGACAGAAGGAGACATCTGAATCAGTTCATGCATTGTGTTGTATAATTGGAACCAGTCTATGACCAAAATAACAAGTGATTTCAAGAGAGTGTGTAGAGTTATTACTGTGAGTTGTCAACAGTTGCAACATGTTGACTTGTGGTGTAGATATTGCACCCTCTAATGAAACTGACTATCTGACAACATGGCACGAGGTGATCAGAATAAAATATTGTCTCTGTGTTTTGCTGTGACTTGCTGTCTGCGAGTCACCATATACTGATGAAATCTCATCCTGAAATTATTTATTTGCAGCTATCTAAGCTGTCATTAAAATTGTACAAATGTAGGATTGTTCCTAGATTGATTTTAAGTGCCACATGCCACATCAGTCTTCAATACGACAGTGAATTCAGTAATTACAAAGGAAAACAATAAAATGCTACTGGTGAATATGAATTGTGATCACAGCAATTAATAACTAAACGTCTGAATGTGTGAAAATTCATCAGCAATGTTCTCAAACAAGCTTTATTACTCGCAAGTGTTAAGTTAATGTGTAACCCAATAAAGTTTTAAACTAAGTTCATCATTGCTAATATCACAAAGAATTTAAGGTCTGTACATCATAACACTCACTGCAGCAAACTTAAAAGTCCACATGCCAAATTCTATCAGTCCTGAACCTTCACTCATAAATGTTAGAGAAGTCACACCTCATGAAAATATCAGTCCTTTAAAAAAACAATAAGTTGGCTACCACCTATAGTTTTACTGCCACTTGGAATGGTTGACTCTGAGCTGAAATGTTGTGATCAATGTTGTGCCATGAGCATAGCATATTGCAGAAGGAGTTATGTAGTGACACAAATTATTGGTTGTCATAATGCAAAACCAGGCTCTGGGGACAGACCTGTATGGAATACCACTGCCAGTTTCACCTAGTTTTTTATTTAGAGAGTGGGCATTCTATTGTTTAGATAAGAAGTATTTGCAATGAATGTGTTTTCAGGTACTCCATAAAACTCTAGTTTTTCTACTAAAACGTTGACACGAGTCCTAGCAAATGCTTTGTCTTGATCTCGTAACACAAGTGATATCATGTTTCTATTTTTGAAAGATCTGCATTAGTATTTTTTTTTATCATGTGAAAATTAAACTGGCTGTTACAAAGGAAGTCACAGATTCCTTTTACACACTGCCCCTCCACTATATACCCACGCACCAGAGTTCTAGGAGAAGGAGGCTTCGCCTTTCTGGGCAATAGTAAAGATGCAAGTGTTACTGAGACTTTGCCTGAATTCCGGTGGTGAATTGTAAGTGTGGCTTCAGTACTCAGTAAATTTTAGATTCTGATTCCTCTTTGAATTGGTTTACAGCCAATAAACTCCTATGTAACCCATGCAAAACACAACACCTCCCATAGAGGTAATCCAGGGATACAGAAACAAAACTTGTGAATTGTGTAGATATCTGTACTCACTCAAACCCCCATTGGAAGGAAACATAACCATTTCTGAAAAATGATACACTGGTTATTATAGCTCAGGTGAAATTAAATGTCGTGGTGACTGATGACTATCTCCAGGTGCCACATTTTGGTCTATTCCGTTCGCAACGTAACAAGCTTGTATTGGGTCATTCACATATTTAACATTTTAAAAGTACTCAAAATTGTTTATAAATTGTGAGTCTTTTCATAAGGAGCATTGTCATCTCCTTCTAACCATGTTAAGAATATTTATTAATATTATACTTCTGGGTGTTCTGCTGCGTTAGTTTCTCCATTTTATGCACAATATTTTGACAACTGACCATGCTTTCCTATTGAGAGGTGCTGTGAGTTTTGCTGTTATGCGGTTTCACTTTTCAGAACACCTTTAAGCGCATTATTAATCTATTGTGACAAGGAAACCTGAGAAATCAAGACTATTAAAAGTGTGGGAAAATAGATTGCTTCTTACTTTAAAGATGACACGTTAAGTTTCAGACAGGCACAGTTAAAAGACACCTACACACAAGATTTTGACCAAAACCTTCATAAGAAAGAGGGAAACACACACAACTCAAGCTGCTGGAGTTGGTGGTATTGTGTGTGTGAGGTGTGCTTGAGTGTGTGAATGAATGGTGTATGTTCCTCTTTTTCTGAAGAAGTCTGTGTCTGAAAACTTTTGTGTGAGTGCCTTTTGATTGTGCCTGACTGCAACTTGACATGTCATCTTTATGGTAAGCAGCAACCTATATTTCCTTCATTGTTGATATTTCTACATGGAGTTTCCATTGTTACATCAAGAATATTTACAGTTATGAATTTGTACACCTATGTTTGATGCAACATTGACAATAATAACTCAGAAATAGTTGTTAGATAGGAAGCTCACCAACATAGAAACAGAACTAAGATTGAGTAAGATATACCAAAGTCCATTTTATTGGGAATGAGAAATTAGAGAGTCCCAGTTAGAGTCTGTCATGAGTTATCATGCTCTCCTTAGTTCATATGACTAAAAGCTTTTAAAATTGTGTAACTTGTCATCAGGCAACCCATTATACAAAATTAGATGAGTTTTTGTTAATCCACAGATTCTTTACATTGGTATAATACAGTTTTAAAACATTTATTGCTTTACTAAATACCTCTTTTTTGTCATTAAAAAAGTGCAGGCAGGCATCAGTACTAATAAGCAACCAGTCTGGATAATCAATGGCATTAGAATGTTATGTAGGAAGAATTGGGAGCTTTATCTTAGTACAAGCTGTCAGGACAAAGTTACAATAGTGTGGGCAATTGTGAAAGAGAGACCAGGGCAAAATTTGGGTGCCCAATGCATGGCACTCTGTTATGTTAGAGTGAAACTCTTAGAGACCAACCAGAGTTGTGTAAAATATTTAATAATAACTTATTGTCAATAATGCTCATTAAGGGGACATTGTATGTCGTATGACACCAATGTTAAATTATCGAATTTTGTGACCCATTATCTTGGAAACTTTTAAAGACACTAACATACAATTTTCGATAATTATTGAATGCACCTTTCTAGATACACTGAACTAGAATTATTACTAAAATTGTATTGTGGGGCACATTATTGTTTTTTTCCAAACACTCAATTTTTGACAGTATTTTGTAAATAAATGAACTTAAAAACAAAACAACTCAGGATATTTTAATTACTGAAGTTCCATATGTGTTGAATCTCACACTTGGCATGCTGTGAAAATTTAATGTCTCTACCATCAGTACTTTCTTTGAAAATGGGTTATTTATTGCAAAAAATGTAGTTCAGAGATTTTGAGGTTTAAAACTTTTTTTTTTTTACAAACTCTTATACAGATTTACATTTCTACATCTTTTATGCACTAGAATTGCCCTGGCCCATAGCTTGTGTCTTCTTCAGTGTCACAACAGCCCAGTGCTTGCTGCCTCCTTTTTCTTCTTGCTTCTTTTGTCATTTGCTGAACAGCTAACTCTGCTTGACGTACACAAAGCTCATACAGTTCCCACTGTCCTTTAGCTGTGTTCTATCCAAGTCTTACCCCTAACTTCTCCAGAACCTTAAGTCTTTCATAGTTCCCACCATTAAAAGTTATTACAGCATCAGACACTGCTAACTTTAGAGTCATAAGGCCAACAAATACATATTTAGGCACATGGCACCACACAAGATTATTGAAGAACTGATTCACATTCTGGGTCTTTCCATGTAAACTTTTCTTTAATAGTTCAGGATTTGCCAAATCTTTGTAAATAGATTTGATTGCCTCCATTACTGCCAAAGGAAGAGAATGTTTATGTGTAAATTCATGCAGGGTGCCAGAAAATTCGGCTTCGCTATATTCACACCAAGTGTTTGGTGGAGGTAGACACAAAGCATGACATGGCTTTTCATCAGGTGATATTTAATGAAAGAAAGTGCTCCACACAGCTCTTTTCATCTTCTCTAAATTGTCACAGTTATCTCTAAGGGCCCTCCCATAATATTCCTGTAATTCATCAATTAATTTGTCCGTTAGTCTACCAGCACATGTTATTGTCTTGCCATCAGACATTTTTGTGTTACCCAGCTTGGTTTTTAGGTTATGCAGATATGTTCCCATCCTTTTCTTGGTGTGTCCTAGACAAAAACAAAGCAATTCACAGCCTTCTAGACTGTGTAGTTCCCAAGATATGACTGCTCAACTGTGGCAGTATATGCGTAGCCGCGAAATTTGACAGTCACATGTCAACATTCAAAATATTATTTGAAGGTCTCACAATTGTCTGATTTTAATGTATTATTTACCAAAATGTTCAGGAAAGTCCAAAGTACATTATGGAATATAAAACAGAAATGTCAAATTTCAACGAATTCCACATACAATGTCCCCTTAAATCAAAATTACCAAGTGAGGTGGCACAGTGGTTAGCACACCGGACTCACATTTGAGAGGATGATGGTTCAAACCCACATATGGCCATCCTAATTTAAGTTTTCTGTGATTTCTCTAAATCACTTCAGGCAAATGCCAGGAACACAAGGAGGTATAGGAAACAAGAAAAGTTGGAACTGAATCTGTAATTACATCATTAAAGATTAAAGACTCCATTGGATATGATGAAATTTCAAGTTGGATTATGAAGATTAGTACATCGTACATTCGTTCTGTGGTCAGTCACCTGTGCAATCTGTCTTTCTGGTTTGGTCAATTTCCTGACAGACTAAAATATTTTCAGTGAGTCAACTTTATAAATCGAATGGAAAAGATAATGTAGAGAATTACTGGGCAGTTCCTTTGCTACCAGTATTTTCAAAAGTTTTTGAGAAAGTGATGTGTAAAAAAGTATTAGCACATCTCAGTACATGTAATTTGCTGTCAGACTCTCAGTTTGGATTCAGAAAGGGAGTATCCACAGAAAGTACTACTTATTCTTTTGTGGGTGAGGCACTAGAAGGGTTAGACAATAGGTAAAGTATGGTAAGATAAGCACCACCATTCTGGCCACAGACAGGCCAGTTAGGCCTGGCTGATCACCATGTCATCCCATTAGCCAATGGCATCTTGTGGATGGATTATGGAGGGCTTGGGGATTAGCCCATCACACTCCCAGTTGTTGTTGGGTTAGCAAACCTGTTTCTACTATTACTTGGTCAAGTAGTTCCTTCATTGGTATCACCTGTTTTAGTCCTCAGGTCAAGAAAAAATCCCAGGCAGTACTGGGAATCAAAGCCAGGTCTTCCATATGGCAATGAGCCATGCTGACCACTCAGCTATGGAGATGGACAAATTGAGGGTAGTAGATGTCTTCTTTGATTTAACAAAACCATTAGATTGTGTAGATGTACAATACTTTTGCATTAAATGGATTATTGTGATATTAGAGAAAAAACTCAATAATGGTTTACTTCAAATCTTGAATGAGGAAGCAGAGCAGAACATTGTCCTCCAGTGTCAACAAACACTTAAGAGATTTGAATCTAACGAGAATCATGTAAAGTGATGGGTGCCGCAGGGTGTTCTGGGTTTATAAAAATGACACAAGTGTAATTGCAAAAGGTGTGAAACATAATATAAGTCATATAGCTAATAGGATAGTCAGTAACATCAGCATGTCGCTTTCAGGTAACAAATTAATGCTTAGCTGTAATAAGACACAATGTAAACAGTTTCTGAGATGGAACTCTTGTAAAACTGAATTTTACTATTGAAAGGCAGTCAAGCAGTCTGTGAATTCACCCATTTTAAATTATGAGGACCAAAGGTAGGTGCAAGGCTATTTTGGAAGAATCATCTTCAAGATCATGTGCAGAAACAGAATAGTCCTGTCTTTACTATGAGCATGATCTCCATTGTCTGTGACACTGATACACAAAGGCTATTTAGTTTGTTTATTTTCACTCTATTATTTCTTGAGTAGTTTTAATTTGTAACAACTATATACATTCACTGAGAATATTCGTAGCCCAGAAACAGGCAGTCAGACTGATCTGCAATGTTAGTTCACAAACTACATGTAGATCATTGTGCAGGTGTCTTAGAATCCTAAGTCTGCTGTCCCTGTACGTATATTGTGGGATTTGTTGCTGACAATATTGACTCAAACAGAAGGAACTGCAAGAATGATTCAGTGAACCCTAGGTGTAAAAATGATATACATTTGGATAACATTCCCTTGCGCATTTACAGAAGGTTATGCACCATGCGTCAGAATTTATATTCTATTACCTTGCAGCAGAACTGAAAAATTGCATGGTTTTGCTCACGAATCACGTCATTTCTGGAAACCCAGAATCTACTCTGTAGGAATCATCATGGATTCCGTAAACAGCGATCGTGTGAGACCCAACTCGCTTTATTTCTTCATGAGACCCAGAAAATATTATATACAGGCTCCCAGGTAGATACTGATGTGTCGACAGAAGTGCCGACACAGTGTGATTTGAGGGGACCACAATGCATGCTATTAACACACGAAGGATGGCGTGAGGTCTGAAACTGGATACGTAATAAATGCTATAAAGAAAAGTACGTAGCTTTTGGAATACTTAACTTTAATCCATCCTTGTTGTATACATCGTTCTTGATGAGACATGCTTTATACGATGAGTATCAATTGCTATGTAAGGCTAATGGCGCCTTGCTAGGTCGTAGCCATGGACTTAGCTGAAGGCTATTCTAACTATCTGCTCGGCAAAGGAGCGAGGCTTGTCAGTGTAGTTGCTAGCCAAGTCGTCCGTACAACTGGGCAAGTGCTAGTCCGTCTCTCGAGACCTGCCGTGTGGTGGTGCTCGGTCTGCGATCACTGACAGTGGCGACACGCAGGTCCGACATGTACTAATGGACCGCGGCCGATTTAAAGCTACCACCTAGCAAGTGTGGTGTCTGGCGGTGACACCACAGATACCATTTTCCTTGACTTCTGGAAGGCGTTCGATACAGTTCTGCACTGTCGCCTGATAAACAAAGTAAGAGCCTACGGAATATCAGACCAGCTGTGTGGCTGGATTGAAGAGTTTTTAGCAAACAGAACACAGCATGTAGTTCTCAATGGAGAGACGTCTACAGACATTAAAGTAACCTCTGGCGTGCCACAGGGGAGTGTTATGGGACCATTGCTTTTCACAATATATATAAATGACCCAGTATATAGTGTCAGAAGTTCCATACGGCTTTTCGCGGATGATGCTGTAGTGTACAGTGAAGTTGCAGCATTAGAAAATTGCAGCAAGATGCAGGAAGATCTGCAGCAGATAGGCACTTTGTGCAGGGAGTGACAACTGACCCTTAACATAGAAAAATGTAATGTATTGTGAATACATAGAAAGAAGGATCCTTTATTGTATGATTATATGATAGTGGAACAAACACTGGTAGCAGTTAATTCTGTAAAATATCTGGGAGTATGCATACGGAACGATTTGAAGTGGAATGATCATATAAAATTAATTGTTGGTAAGGTGGGTGCCAGGTTGAGATTCATTGGGAGAGTCCTTAGAAAATGTAGTCCATCAACAAAGGTGGTGGCTTACAAAACACTCGTTCGACCTATACTTGAGTATTGCTCATCAGTGTGGGATCCATACCAGGTCGGGTTGACAGAGAAGATAGAGAAGATCCAAAGAAGAGTGGTGCGTTTCCTCACAGGGATATTTGGTAAGCAAGATAGCGTTACGGAGATGTTTAGCAAACTCAAGCGGCAGACTCTCCAAGAGAGGTGCTCTGCATCACGGTGTAGCTTGCTGTCCAGGTTTCGAGAGGGTGCGTTTCTGGATGAGGTATCCCCCTACTTGTACCTCCCCAGGAGATCACGAATGTAAAATTAGAGAGATTTGAGCACGCACGGAGGGTTTCCGCAACCGGAGCAGGAAAGGGAGTTAATGACACTAGCACGTAAAGTGCCCTCCGCCACACACTGTTGGGTGGCTTACGGGGTATAAATGTAGATGTAGATGTAGAAGGTAGTAGTCTGAATCTACATTAACTCCTCTGTAAGTACGTACATCAAGTAAGTTTGAGGAATGCCTGCCAGCCGGCCACGGTGGCCAAGCGGTTCTAGGCGGTTCAGTCCGGAACCGCGCGACTGCTACGGTGACAGGTTCGATTCCTGCATCAGGCATGGATGTGTGTGATGTCCTTAGGTTAGTTAGGTTTAAGTAGTTCTAAGTTCTAGGGGACTGATGACCTCCGATGTTAAGTCCTATAGTGCTCAGAGCCATTTGAACCAATGCCTGCCATCAATAATTACACGATCAGTTTGGTTGAAGGTATACTGTTCAGGGATTCACCATGTTGCTTTATGAATCCTTTTGTGTGGGAACATACTGCTGCCTACAGCCATGTTATGTGACAGTGCAAGCTGAATGACTCTGTGCCCATTGTCATTTGTGTTTTCATGGAGGCTATGCTTTCCTGTTGCTGGGAGGCAACATATTCTTTACCAATCTGTGCATTGAGGCTTCCAATAATTATTTTAGTGTCATACACAGGGTATCTGTCATAAGTTCTCTCAAGGTTCTCAAAGAAGATGTCTTTATCCCGGTCATCTGATGCTTCTGTGGGTGCATGTACATTGATAAATGAGTAGTTTGAGAATAGGGTCTTCACTGTCATATGTGAGATTCTAGATGTTATTCCAGCCAATCTACTCACTAGGTGCTTATATTTTTGTCTTACCATGATCCCTGTGCCAAATTCATGGTGGCTCTCTGGACCATGGTAGAAAATTATCCAGCTTCTCATGTCAAGCACTCCATGTCCAGTCCATCGCATTTTCTGTAGGGCAATTATGCCTGCCGCAGTTTTATGGAGCTGATCTAGCAGTGACCCCATGGCCCCCACCTTGTAGAGCGATTGTACGTTCCAGGTTCCAATAAACACATCATTGTTTCATTTTGTTTTGCATTTAACAGTGCCATGTTGTTGTCCATAAATTCATCCAGCTTCTTTACTTTGAGGTTTCTGAACAAGAGTTTATTTACAGAAAGGGATTGTTAGATGCTTGCCCAACCCACAACTTGGAGGGCCAGGGTTTGTATGAGGTGTACTACTGTAGGGAAGCTGGCTTCACTACGCCTATAGAGCCCTCCCTGGCCTATGTTGTGGGACACACTTTGTCTGGCTCCTTTGTGAAGACCATTCCTGCTTGGGTGACCCTGCCAGTAGCTACGCTACCATCAACACAGCTCTTCACTTCATCGGAGCATGCAAACCCTCCCGCCCAGCACTGTAGGTTCCTTTGATAAGGCAGTGTCCCCTTTGGTAAATATCTGATTGACTGCTGTCCAGTATCAACAATGGATCAACATAGAAAACTGTTGAGGAGTCCTTGGGGAATGAGGTCCCACTCCTCTCTCGAGGTGGTTTTCAGTTCTTTCATGGTATGGGAATGAAATGTTCATTGAGAAACACATCTGCTAAGAGTATCTCAGGAATGCTCTATGGGGTTTAGGCCCAGAGAGGACACAGACCATTCCATACATTTAGTATCTTCACTTTCAAGTGTGTCCAGCACTTCAGCCATCCTATATGGGTGGGAATCATCATCCATAAATAGAAAATGCCCCACCTGTAAACACACGGACATGATCCAGAATGATCTCCCTGCAATACCACTGTTCTGTCATGGTATCTTCCATGAAGATATACAGTGGTGTATGGCAATTGCGCATAATACCTGCCCATATCATATTGCCTAGGCCATACTGATGATGTTCATGAACATTCTGTGATGTCGAGTCTGGAATCGCGTGACCGCTATGGTCGCAGGTTTGAATCCTACCTTGGACATGGATGTGTGTTATGTCCTTAGGTTAGTTAGGTTTAAGCAGTTCTAAGTTCTAGGGGACTGATGACCTTAGAAGTTAAGTCCCATAGTGCTCAGAGCCATTTTTCTGTGATGTAGAACATGTTCTCCTCTCTCTCCACTCTAACTGTTGGTGAGAATTACCTGCCACAGTGAAGTGGGATTCTTTGGAGAATATCATTCTGGACCACTTTTACTGATGCCAACCAACATGCTCCCTACACCAATGAGCTCTGTCTTGATAATGATGTGGTTGAAGTGGGATGCATTTCACAGGCTTCTGAGAAAACAAAGAAATCCAATTTTATCACTACAAAATGATTCTGGCAGAGACACGAATATTGGTAGCTGTAGCAAGGCCTTCAGGCATCTGCCAAGAAGTGAGATGTCTGTTCCTTTTTGCCACTATGCTATATCAATCCTCTTTTTTGTGATGGTCCATTTACAACCACTGGTGTGTCTTCACATAGGATTTCCACCTTCTGTGGCCTTTTTTAAATTATGAGATAACACTTTTGGACACACCCATTACTGTGGCAACAATAGCGGTATTTTCACTAGATCTGAGCCCTCCAGTTGTTTATTGACAATCGTAAACACTCAAATGATATCTTGTAGGTGTGATGGCATACCACATGGAATGTCATACAAACTTCTCCAAACACCATACTGCATGAACTTTTGAATACATACTGAGCATTTGTGCACAGGCTTTGCTGCAGTTAACACATCCCACCCTCTATATTTCCTTTTACGATCATTGTTTGGGTGTTCCATAGCACTTTTCGGTTGCTCCATAGCAAATGGCTGTAGTTCCTTATTAAGTGTCAACAGCTCCCTAGAAATTGTGAAGCAGTGTATAGTTACCTCATGTGAAACCTAAAGAAACAGTTCTTGCTTTATTACTCTAAAGTATAGTTCTATAATTAGTTATTTATAACAAGTTCATTATGATACTAACATGCATCACATTTATACAATTACAGAGACAAGAGCCAAGACGCCGTAGTTTATTAACATTAGGTAGTCTGAGATCAAAAAAAGAAAGTTTCAATGATTCTTCAGATGGTGGCCAATGGAAGGAATTAACTGGTGATCAATGGACTTCTTCTCAGAAACCCAACAAACATGAGGACACAGAATCTGATGACCATCACCAGATGACTCAAAAAGCTAACGATGTATTTTCAAGTAAACAAGATGCAGATGAAGGGAAAAAATCTGCAATGAAAAACTCTTTAGAATTAGGAAGTAACTTTTGCAACAATGTGCAGCACTATACAGATGATGCCAAAAAATCTGACTCTGAAAGTGACTGGGACAGTGATGACAGCTTGCCTATAGGCAGCTGCACTGCTACAACAAATAAGGAGTCTTTAAACATTACAGCAGTTAAGGTAATAGGAAGCCAGGAAAATAATCCTGATGAAAGAGCACTGAATTTACGGAGGAAAGGTGGTATTTTGGTGAGATCTGAATCAATAGATTTACCTGATGATGCTGATCTTGCAAGAGAGAGACCTGTTGAAAACACTTCATCCAATGAAACTCAACAATTGATTAATTTAAAACAGGAAATTTTCAAGGATGAAAAAGTGGTAAGTTGTAATCTGTTTTTTGTGGAAAAATAATGTAAATGCTAAGGTGATAATTTTTTGTGTAAGGTAAGATATTCACAAATTCACCTTGTTTTGTTATGATTGAGGGGAAATGAACTTTTAACTTCCATCTGTACTCTAAGTCTTTGAGTTTTCCTGAATCCTGATTTATTCATTTGTAAAACTGACTGAATCCCCTAGGAATATCACACATAGTATAGACTACCTAAATCTCGCCTCTACTCAAATTTTTCTCTCGTTTCTTGGTAATCTTTGAAATAAGAAATTCGTATTTGAATCCAATGTGTACTGTAATTTTCAAATGACACTGATATATCTTACAACTCATGTAAATGTTTCATGTTTACAATATTCTGTACATTTTGAAGTTGCTAAATACTGTTGAAGATGTCAGATTGGGATGGTAACAAACCCTCTGTAATAGGGCCTTGCCTTTTCAGTCATGACCTAACATTATGGTGTGAACTGGCTGATTATCCATGTACACAACATTAATTTTATTTGGAAATTGCTGCAGTGACAAATATCACACAATTGAAAAAGCTTTTTGACATGCATGCATTCCTCTGGGTTTGAACATGAATGCCCTCTTGTGTGTTATCACACTAATCTAAGACATTATTGTTTTATATAGGAACTGACACTTTTGGAAGCATGCTTCTAAATTTTGTATAATGCATGACATAGTTTGATTCTCTCTGTAACTGCATGTTCTATATAGACCATTCACTTGAATTACTTAATTAACCTGCATGTACTTTTCTTTCTCAGGCTTTCCAGAACATGAAGCCTTGTGTGAATGAGGAAGGGACTTTGGGCAGAGAAGGTACATTGATGGGATATGAAGAGATATGGGCATCAAACCCCCATTTGCCATTGTCAACCTCAGAATCGTCTGTGCTAAACTCTTGTTTTAATGTACAAAAAACAACATTAACAAAAAAAGATAATTCAGACCGAACAGAAGTGTCTGAAAATATTTGTATAGGAACCTTGCTGCAAGATATATCTGAAACTAAAACCCTCTCATGGGATACTCATATGCTGATGTCAGCATCAAATGTACAACCTGAAACAAAGGAAGATACACTTCTATTTCGATCACCTTGCTTGGACCAAAGGGGGAAAACTCTTAACTCAAGTGAAGCTGGATTATGTCACTTGAAAATGACAGAAGTGCCCGATATTCAAAGTGCAATATTTCCAAAAGTTAAGGTATATCACAGTAAAAGTGAATCTTGTTCAATGGATGCTCTTAATGGTAAACTACCTTCTCATGGAGCCATGAAAGAAGTTAAAATGGCACATTGGAAGCGGCATTCTCATCATCAATCAATATCTGTACCCCTATGGAACAAAAGTGAGGAGTCACAGAAGCTATCTGAGCCAAATACAGACCCAATAGTTATAGATAATGGCCATATAAAAGCGCAGCTGAAATGCTATGATGAAGCTTTACAAGAGTTAGCACAAGTCCCATTCATAAAAAAACAGACATCCCTACCACTACCTCATAAAAATGAGGCATGGGATCCAATTTTTTCACAGTTTTCAGGTACAAGAGGACACCATTATTTGTCTCTTCCTAGAACAAATGAATTAATTGATGAAGCATTCAAAGAAATAGGAAAGTCTTCAGTGAAATTAAAACAAGGCTCATTATCACTTCCAAGAACAGCTACATCAAAAGATATGATTTCAGATACATATCCAACACTAATGCACCCAAGCAAAAAATTGTTGCAGAAAAGAAGGAGGGCAGAAAGTGAAGGAGAAATGTTTTCTGCCCCAGCAAAAGAGTCAGAAAGAATACAGGCTACTGCAGGCACTAAATATGAGAAGCTGAAGGGATCTTCTGACTCTTCGCTTCCCACACGTTTTAATATCATAGGGAATGTGACTAAAGATGATCAATGTAGTTATGAAACTCATCACAGTGATAATGTTGTATCTTCTAGCAGAGAATCATTGCCAGACAAACCTATACGAAAGAAAAGAGGTATTCTCTTGGCAATGAGATGCTTAATGGGGCGTAGATATGATTCAATGAATGGCAGCATTGCTAGAAACACGACTGTTGAAGAAACAGTTGGTGAAACTGTGTCAGCAACTAACACTAACACCCATGATTGGTTGCAAAATGAAGGGACTACAAGAGAGACATTGAATGTGGATGATAGTACTATAAGGTGCAGTAATCTAGAAGACAATGAAATAGGGGAGCTGGTGAAAACAGTGGATGGAGTTCAGTCACCATCTTTAAACAGAGCATCTTATGTGAATGTTGAGAATAATTCAATTCTATCCAATATTAGTAGAAAAGAAACTGAATTAAAAGATTCTACTGCAGGGGAAAGTCCTCCAAAACATCAGGCTGTTGAGAGGTAAATCTATAACTTAAGACTGATTGATTTAAAAATTTTTCTTCATATGATGTTTAAGAGACACAAGTTTAAGGCTCAATAGATGTATATTCATAAAAATATTTCTCTCTCCCCCTCTGGTGTGTGTGTGTGTATGTGTGTGTGTGTGTGTGTGTGTGTGTGTATGTGTGGAGAGGAGAGAGAAAGAGAGAGAGAGAGAGACCTGAACTGGACCTAGAGCTAGAGCTACTGTACTTTTACAGTTGATATGTAATTATCATCCATGAGTACATGATTTGGTTTAACAGATACCTGCTCCACTGCTTGAAAACTGGAATCACAAACACTGCTTTATGGTCACAGAAGTTACTGCATGTGCTTCATAATTAGTTAGTGGCATCCAAGAATGCTCCTAATTTTCATCCATATAACAAAAGAGTTTAATTGTGTTGTTATGAAGACTGTGTAAGCAAATCCATCCACTACATGCCTATCACAATTTTTCCTAGAATATAAAGACATTCTATGTGTGAGACAATGAAATTTGTGATATGATCATTATAGCCTCATTAATACATTTATAGATTGGTATTATCTTTCCATTGACATTAAACTCTAATATTCCTTCCTTCTTTCTTCCATTGACATCAGCGTATCCCTGACAAAATTTAATGTTCTTCTACCAGTTTACTATGCATTCCAGTTTTCCCTTAAAAGTACTTTGAATTAGTGAAAATGTGTAATTATGTGTCAGTATATACCATGTATTTCCAATCCCATATTTTCCTAGTATGCTGAAAATTTTGCACACACTTGTGTGGTTTCCATTTTCCATTGTGCATAGCTTTTATTAATACAGAATTAAACAACCACAGACCAAGTTACAGTTCACAAAAAATTGCTGATCTGGCCTGATATGAGCAAGCAGACTTGATTGTGGAAGAATTATCTCAGAAAGTCCATAACTCCTCACAAAGTCATTAATGGTACAGCAATAAATAATCTGTGTAGCAGACTCTAATCCAATCCAGTAGCAGGCATCCATGTTCAAATTGTGTGCCATGAAGATGATGTGTACAGTGTTCACTTGGTGAATGATATGATTATTAAGCTGTCAGCTGCTGCTTATAAATGCATTCTGGCCTCTAGGAAGTGGGACCAGCTGATTCACTGAGAGAGTAATCTGTTCTCAGTTGCTGGGTCCTACAGCTTCTTAGATTCAATAACATCAATATTTTCTGTGACAGAACCTATTTAGTTATCCAGGTAAGGCATCAGAAGAGATATCTAAACTTTAATGACTATTTTCTTATTATTTGACTTTGAAGTCTACCTTTATTCTTTTTCTTCTTCATTGCATCATATTCTGCACAGTTTTTACCCATACCTACATTACTCCTCAGTGTAAAGCTATGCTGGGAGTGGGGCTGATTTCTGGCACCACGCCATAGGGTGTGCAGTGGAGTGACAAGCTGGTGGGATCCAGTAACAGACTGGTGGTTGAAATAAATATTTTGTTTGTCATCAGTTACACATCTTGTCACTGATAATGACAGGCAGTCATATTGTGTCTGGCATCCACTTCAGTGAAGAGGTACATGCATTAACATCCTGCATTGGTGACATGAGGCTGAACAGTAGCAGCAGTCCACCCATGGGCCAAGGCTCTGACATAAATGCTGCATTTCTTCTTCTTCCTGTGTTCGGCTGTTGAATGCCCATACCAAGGCAACTCAGACCCAGCTCAAATGCACTGCATAGACAAGGGAAGACAGCTGTGCCTGGGACATGACCAGCTGCGCACTGGCAGGAGTCTCATGGTGGCAGGTGCTGTGGTACTGAGACCCACAGGAAGACACAGTGCAGGAGGCAGCCAGCCTGACCAGATCTCCAACCCATGGCTGCAGCTTGTGGTGCACAGTCCTGTCATTGTCTAGCATGGCTCTGCCATTGTGCTGCTCAACTCAGAATGAATCTACCTCAAAATCCACAGCTATTCATATGGCCCTGGGGTGAATTTGTTGCACTATTACTCCCCCCTCCAGTCACAGTTCTTGCACTGGTGCGGTGACACTGCCTTACCTGCTTTGGCCATTACCAGTGTGCAGTGCAGATTTTGCTGGGCGTGGTTAGCCCATTTTCGATCCTTTTTTTGTACATGTTGCTATAACCTATATGTCACTGTATTGTGCTTTCTGGCCAGTGAAAGCTAACACAATGCTTCGTAGCAGCTTTCTCACAAAATCCCTACAAGTTTCACTTAAAACTAGGTAGTGACACTGCATTGCCTCCCTGCACGAGGAAAACCCAGCCCCTCAGCTCTTCCTCAGAACCATTTACCCACAGTGACAATTTCCACCATTGATCTATACCAAGAGTGACACGCCCAAGATTATATCAGACTGGCATTCTAAACACTAAACATTTATTACATTAAAGTTTATGGCTCCTTCCTATCTCCTTTAAGCTCTGTAAATTCATTCTCCATTTCTTGCTCAGGGGATCTTATCCACTGGAATTGTGATTATCCACAGATTGGTTTTTTGAACTGCTCACTGTTTCAGGTAAATTAAAGCTATGCAAATCAAAATCAGATTCACTGTGGCATTAGGAATTGCTACACTCAACATCACATTTACCACATCAGTACTGTTCAACATGCTGCATTAGTTGCTCTATAGTGATCTGCCATTCCTGTAAAGATGTTATCTGACTCAGTAAATGAACTAGACCTGATCCCAGGTATCATTCAAGAAGGTATGGTTTTGCTTAAGCAATATCTCTAAGGGTTTATCCAGACAATACAGTTGTGGTTGTGCTATATTTGAAAGAGTGACCTCCATCATTTTAGCTGGTAAATGAAGTGTGGGTCCTGTAATATCACACATAGTTCAATTAATCAACAACCCACTGTCCCTTAATTTTAAGTGTCTTGCTCCCATGAGCTTCTATTGTTCATAGCAACTTGCTACATTATTGTATTGTTGTACACCAGTAATACCCAATGTAGACCCACTCTCTGGAAGTGCGACTTCAGTTCTGTAACATCCTTTCCACATAATCAACCTTCTTTTTGTCCCTGAACAACTGCATGGTTTATAATTAACTCCTATCTATATCCATCCCCTTTCTTCCCTCTGTAATTCATGCAATACTACTTCCACTATTTGCTGTATGTGCTCCTTCAACCATGTGTCTGTCACGAGCAACTTCTTGTGCTCCCCTGTCACCCCAAGAGTATTCCATTATTACTTGCTAGCCATTGCAAACCCAAAAATACCTCTTCCAGCCTCCCTCTTTCATCCTGTAGTTTCCGAACATTAAATACCAAACATAATGTCCACTTGTGAATATACAGTATCACATCATGCTGCCCTGGAAACAAAACTCCTCCCTCCAGGTGATGATGTTGCAGTGCTGCTACTCCAACCTAGGTGAAGAGGTGCACCACTGCTGAAAATAGCATTCTTCCTTCCTCATCCTTGTTGAATGACAACTTAAGGACAGGGGCCACTGTCATCTCCCCTCCCCCCAGAAGCCTACTTTCTCTGAACAGCATCCCTCACACAACAGTTAAAGATAATCTTTGCCCTAACATAAACATATTATCTAACACACAATTACTTTAAAAATCCACACAAAACACACACACACACACACACACACACACACACACACACACACACACACACAACATAAGTAAAAGAATCATAAAAAACATAAAACGTATTTGGCATGTCCTCGACCTTAACAAATATGGTACACAGAGTTTATGACCCTTCTTCCCCTGTTGCTCTCCCCTCCACTCCTTATTTTTTTGCTATTTTCTTTGGGTTTACTAATATTACCCCTGAGATTGACTCTGGCACACCCTTGAACAGTCACAAGCATCTGAAATGTTTAATCATTGACCTCATTGGCATCTGTAGCTTCACATTCAAAGATGACTTGGTTTCAGTCACTTGGTACAGGCCCTGGTGTCACACACTTCTTTGTCTTCCATTTTGGAGTTTATGATCTTGACACCATCCCCTGCTGGCCTGCTTTGTATTGAGGTAAAGTTCCCATATGCTTTACTGCCTCCTCCTGTCTGACCTGTGTCATGGTGTTCACTTGCTCCACCCTCCTCCATACTTCTCCACAGTTGCTGCAAACTTTCAGACTGCCTTTCTAATCCTACTCACTTTCTGCTTAATCATATAAAATGTCAGTGGCATCTTTCTACCATACATCACTTCAAATTATGACAATCCTGTACTGAAGACTATTTTTAAGTTATGTGCACTCACTAAAAAAGATTAATATGTGTCCCAGTCTCTACGTGGAAGTTAACATAATAACTACTAAGCAGCCTTCTGATTGTCCGATGAACCCACTCCATCCTTCCATTTGACTGAGGATGAAGTGGACTAGCTCTTAATTTTTTTTTCATTCTCAACAACCAACACAATTTCTTCATTAGGCCCAACATGAACTTCATCCGTTGATCTGTTATTGTTATCTTTGGTTCCTCAAACTTCAACACCCATTAATTTGTCAATGCTTGTGTGACTGTGACTGCCTGCTGGTCTGGCATTGGCACCATCTTGATATAATGACAGAAATAATCTGTTATAGTCAGCACAAAATGATTCCCTGCTGGTGTTTGGTTAAATGGTCCTTAACACACCCACTCCAGTAAACCAAAACTGTTCTGTCACTTTCAGCAGCCTCTGCAACAGTACCTCTTTCCAACTTAGATCTTCATGTTGTGCACAGTGCACACAATTTCTCACATACTGAGTGACATCACCTTCATTTCCTCCCCATCCATATTTCTCCACTTCCCTCAGATTGATAATTGTGCACCCACCATGGCCAGACAAAACGTGATCATGCATTTTTCTTGGCATCTCTTTCTTTATCTTCCCTGCTACAACCCCTTTCCGTCCTAATCTCATCTCCTTACATCACAAGCCATCACACATGCTGAACTACTGCTACTTATTGTACTACTTACACTCACTATCAGCACTGTGTGCTGCTTGCCACTCAGTAGGTCTTGACTTAGTTGCTTATATCACCACTACCTTCCACCTAAGTGCATCCTCGTTTCTGTATTTCTTCCCTGATTTGAGGATCTTTTTGTGCTCAGATTCACTGGGTTTTCATGCCCTTCTTATCAGTTTACTTGATGGGTCCTTCGAACCTAGTAACCAGTTGAAATCAGCATGGCTAGTCACTACTTTAAGCTTCCTCCCATACAGGTAACACCAGAAGTATGTTACTCTGTACAACAGGCTAAGAATCTTCCTCTCTGTTGTAGAGTAATTCCTCTCAGCTACATGCAGTTTTACTGATGCAAACACAATGGGATATTCCTCTCCATCGACCTCCTGGCTCAAAACACATCTGAGAGTATGGTTCAAAGCATTACTTAATAATATAAACTCCTTCTGAAAATCTGGGAACACCAACAAGAGACTCGACATCAATACTTCCTTGAATTCACCAAATGCTTTCTGACACTCCTCAGACTACACAAATTTGATGCCCTTTTTCACTAACTGTGTAATCGGTCATGCAATACCTGCAAATCCTCTCACGAATATTCTTCAGTTACACATCTTATCTTTGACAATGTGAGGCAGTCACGACCCACTCCAGTGCAGCAGGCTAGCAATGATCATCAGGCAGCTGGGTTACACCACGGTGAAGAGGTACACATATTAGTGCTCTGTGTTGATGATGTCAGACTGAACAGCAGCTGGCAATCTGTCAGTGGGCCAAGGCCCTGACATCAGCAGTGGATTTCTTCTTCATGCTGCAAGTGTGTTCTGCTGTTGAGTGCCCACACCCAGGCAACTCAGGTCCAGCTCACATCCACTACAGAGATGAGGGAAGACTGCCAGGCATGGGACATGATCCGCAGCCCCTGGCAGGATTCCGGCAGTGGTAGGCATAGACAGCAGGATGGCAGTGCTGTGGCACCAAGCTCCACAGGGGTTGCATAGTGCAGGAGGTGACTGGCCTGACCTAGTCTTGAACCCATGGCTACAGCTAGTTTTGGCAGTCATCTTGTCATTTAGCATGGCCCTGGCATTGTTGTGGTGCTGCTGGACCTCAAATGAATCTACCTCAAATTTAATAGCTATTTATATGGCACCAGGATGCATTTGTTGCACTGTTACCCACCCCCTCCTCATATGGTTCATAATAGGGTTCTTGCCCTGGTGTTATGACACCGCCCTGCCTGCTCTGGCCATTACTGCTGCACAATTGAGGTTTTCCCAACCACACCTAGCCCATCTTGCAGTCCTTTTTTGTGTATGTTGCTATAACTCATATGTCACCATATTGTGCTTTCTGGCCATTTGTAGCTAACTCAAGGGTCTACGGTGGCTTTCTTACAGATTCCTACAAGTTTCACTTATTCTAGGTAGTAACACTATAGCTATTTACCAAACTAAGTATCCTATTATCACATAGCAAGACTAAACTGTGTTAATTGGCTATTGCCATCCGCACATCTCATACAAATTCATTAACTTCACGCTGGTAGCGCTAAGTCAGATTACTTGGCTTGTCGCCGGCCACTTGTCACCTTTCCGTTGATGTCAAGCTTCAAACACAATGACTTTTGCATGCTTTAATTTTCTGGAAATCCTCTATTTTGCTGTATCATTCCACAAACTCAAATTTTCTTTTCAAGTAACTTCTCTGCAAGTTCTACACTGTTATAATAATTATCCATGCAGAGGTGATGCCACTTTCCATCAGAAAGTGTCAATAGTTTCGTCACTGTTTTTGCTAATGGCTGGAATATATCTTGAATGAGGAAACATATCCCATAATTGAATCACACATCACCCAAATGAGTATGCCATATTTCTCATTTTTCGACGGATCGTTAAGTTTAAAATTTAACCGTCCATTCCGCGGTATCATTCCTTCATCAATTGAGCTGTTTTGACTTAGATTAAACGTTTGTTTAAACTTTTTGGAAAAATAATTAATTATGAATTGCACTTTGACAAGCTGGTCATCACTATCCAGTTTATTGTTGCTGTTGGAAAAAATGTACAAATGTTAATATTTGTCTGAATCGATTGCGAGATATTGTTTTGCGAAATGTCGGTGTGTCTGTCAATGGATTTGTTGACCAATAATCAAATGGTTCAAATGGCTCTGAGCACTATGGGACTTAACTTCTGAGGTCATCAGTCCCCTAGAACTTAGAACTACTAAAACCTAACTAACCTAAGGGCATCACACACACCCATGCCCGAGGCAGGATTCGAACCTGCGACCGTAGCGGTCATGCGGTTCCAGACTGTAGTGCCTAGAACCGCTCGGCCACTCCAGCCGGCAACCAATAATCATTGATCCTTGCTTTTCTTACAATTCCCATAAAGATAGCAAGCCCAAACCATTTTCTAACTTTGGGTCCCGTAACATGGACAAATTTGGCATTTTTTAATCCAGTTTCATTTTACTGTAATTTTGACAGTAGTATTTTTGGTTTCATTGCTAATATATTCAAATAGATCATTCCCAGTATATAATTGTATGATATCTTTGATGCTCTGTGTATCTTTGGGAAATATTTTTGGATCCGGGGATCCTTCAAATTTATTATTGATCCTTGGTAAATCAAAGTCTGACCACTGTGCACTGTCTTCTTCGTATGATTCAGCCAAATCAGTTGGAAATCGTAGCATTTGCTGAATTCTTCTTGGATGTATTTCACTATCTTCCTATGATTCTGCTTCACTTTCATTTTTTTGATATCCAATGTCTTCTTCATAATCCGCCAAGTCATCCGGAATGCCGGACAAGACGTCTGCGCATTCATCATAAATAATCCTTTTGTCTCTTTCATCTGCCATGATGAAAGGGCACAAGTACTTATAAAAACGAAACACTTGTTGACGTGCGTAACTTATTGTTACCCAAACAAAACACCGACAGAATGCAAAAGATACTAACGTGCTGTCATCAGCCACTGTGTGATACTATGCAGACGACACCACTCTGGTGTCGCCGGCCACTGAGCGATACTCTGCAGACGAGGCACCACTGCGGTGTTGCCGGCCGTTGACCACTGCACAAAAATTGTGGTTACATGAATTATTTCACATATTTGGCCCTTTTTAGACTACATTGACTTTGCTTATAAAATCACCAGTTTAGTTGTGCACTTACATTTTGTAAAACTGGCATGTGTGTAAATTTTACCTATCAGTTTTGTGAATTTTTACAATTAATAATTTAATTGTTTTGTTTGTGTGGCCGCCTAACTATGAAACTACTGTGCTTTTAAATGTTAAGTTTGAATCAAAGTGTCAATGTACATAGCTTTTGTTTAACTTTTACAAAAGTATTTTTTTTTTCTTTCATTGCCCTCACAGAAACATTTAAATTAATAATCCTAACAAAATAGCTAACTAAGCTGGTGGCATAATAGCACAGTCAATGAAAACCAAGAAAAGTCTCACACTTGGTAGGATGATGGTTCAAATCCATGTCCAGCCATCCATACTTGGGTTTACTCCAAGTAACTGCCAACATGGCTCCTTCGAAATGGCACAGCCAGTTTCATGCCTCATATGTCAAACATTCTGCGCTTTTGCTCCATCTCTAGTGACATCAATCTCAATGGGACAGTAAAACCTAATCTTCCTTCTCCCTTCAAAAAAGGTTGAACATGATAAATAATTCATGTAGTTGCAAATTTTTGTGCCATAAAGAACATATTCCAAATCATGACCGGTGGGTGCTGAGTGTGGGGATGGGGGGTGCACTTAAAGGTCACTTTTGCATGTTTTTCTTGAATAACTCAAAAACAGCAGCCTCTGGCAAAAACATGTTCCAGTACAAAATTATACTACAATAAATTTATTACAGAAAGGTGCTATTCATTGTTTCCTGCAGGACTAATAGTTTCTGCATAGTGAGCAAGAGAATATCAAAATCTCACTTGACACACATGTGCTGTAGCTTATATAGTTTCTGAAGGCTGATTTGAGGTACTTTTCCAATTCAATAGATCAGGAATGTCCCACATAAAATTGTTAATCATGGCTTCCTCCACACCACTGTGGTAAATTGTAAAGAATTATCACTTCCACTCTGTATATAAATGGTCTGATAGACAATGCTAGAAGCTCCATTAGGCTTTCCACCAATGATCCAATTGTATACAGGAAATTCCCAGTACCAGAAAATTATTGTAAACTCCAGGAAGACTTGCAGAGAACTGATAGTAAAGGGACTTTCAGTTGTACCACAAAAAAAATATCAGTGACACACTTCGATTCATTAAATGACCCCCATGATGAAATACACAGCTTTTGTTTGACTTTGCTCTATCTAATATCTTAACTGTAGTTGGTGATGGTCCAAGACATGTCCGACATCCTTGAAAAGTTACTTATCAAAAGAAGCTACTATTTTGACTATTACATTTCACTGTTCTCTCTTTGCATGATGTCATTTACAAATACATGTTTTTATCTGTAAACAAGCTGTTTACCATTTGCTCCATTGATTTCACTTATTTTCATTGTCACATGATTTTATTTTCTGTTTTATATACACACAAGGTGGTTCTAAACTTAAATACTTCACCTCTTTTGAAAAATGCCTGTAAAGGCTTTTCGTTTTGACAATTATGTAAGATATGAATGCTACGAATAATTTCATATGCAAAGAGTATATGTAAGTGAGGTACATGGCAGTGGAAACTTGCATTGGGATATTGTCTGAGGGAATTACACTAAGGTTGGTACTTACGTGTACATCTCAATCCACACCTGTAGTTTTCAACTCATTCTGTAGCACATGGCTAAGGACACTTCCCATGTTACCACATATTAACCTACTTTCCTGTTCCATTCACATATGGAGCATGGAAAGAAGTTTCTTAAATGTCTTTGGACTTGCTAATTAGTCTAATCTTGTCTTCACAGCCCCTATAGGAAAGATACACAGGTGTTTGTAATATACTCCTAGATTCCTCACTTGATATTGGTTCTTGAGACTTTGTGAGTAGGCCCCCATGGGATGGTTGGCATCTGTCTTGAAGGGTCTCTCTGTTTAGCTTTTCCAGCAACTCAGTGTAACTCTCCCACGGGTCAAACAGTCCTGTGATGAATTGTGTTACATTTCTTCATTTGTGTTCTATATCCCTGTTAATCCTGTTTGGTGTGTCACACACCCTTAAATAATGTTCTAGACTAAGATTGCATGATTGTTTTGTAAGCATTCTCCTTAGACTGGTTGCATTTTCCAGATATTGTATTAATGAACCAAAATCGACCACCTGCTTTATATTAATTGAACTTATGTAGTCATTCCATTTCATGAACATACAAATTATTACACTCAGTTATTTATATTAGTTGAATATTCCAATTGGCACTCATTTATATTGTATCATGGGATACACCTTTTACATTTTGTGCAGTACAAAATTTATGAAATCAATTTGCTGAATGCAAAGTCCTTGGCATCAGCTGTATTAGTAACTGAGCTACTAGCCAATAGTGATGTATGAAAATTTGTGCCAGACTGTGACTCGAACCTGGATTTCCTGCTTATTTTGAGTGATTGTCTTAACCGCTTCAACTATCAATGCTCACTCCCTGGGCTGATCCAAACTTCCATCTCACACTTTCTACATCCTTACATCATAGTCCTCCAATTTCACCATGTTTTGCTCACAACATTACTTGGTTAAAAGGACTGCTCACGATAAGTGGGAAATCCAGGTTTAGTTCCGGGTGTGGCTAGCAGATCTATACCTAATACAGCTGATGTCAATGAATTTGCATCCAGCAAATTCATGTTGAATCATTTGAAAGAGCTGTGGACTGTCAGCAGTGTTTGTTCTTTCAAGACAAAATTTTACATTTCAGAACACTTAATGCAAATTGTCAGATTCTGAAACCCTTTGAAATCTTGTCAAGATCTGATGGGATACTTCTGCACTTTCTTTCAGAGAATACTTCATTATAGACAGGCAATGCCATTTTCTTACAATGTTCAGTTTGTCAGTGTACAGGTTTGCCTGTGAACTTTTCCACACTGCCTGTGCTAGACAAATTATTTGATGAACAGATTAATATGGCAGCTGTGCATTACAAATTTTGTTTCCAGAGACAAACTAATCAGACACATATGAAGTGGGTAGCAGACTTGCAAGGGCTTTTACACCATTGCAAGTGTAGGTGTGAGTGTGGATGTTATTATGATGTTGCCATGATCAGGAATGCCATTACTCAAAATGTGTCAGATGCTTGCATACACAGATTCTTAAGTATCCTGATCCTAAGAAACATCCTGTGAGAATAACACTGTGCTGGACCAAGACCAAACTCTTTGGCTTTCCTGGACAAGAGCTCTACCAACTGAGCTATCCAAGCATGGATAGCTCGGTTGGTAGAGCACTTGCCCATGAAAAGGAAAGGTCTTTAGTTTGAGTCTTGGTTCAGCACACACTCCCAATCCACCAGAAAGTTTCACATAAGCACCACTCCACTGCAGAGTGAGAATTTCATTATAGATCCTGCAACAGGTTTTGGAATTAGAAGGATGTCAGGATTTATATTACAGTGCTGGAGTGGATTTTGATTCAGCTTCTATTTGTACCATACAGATTAGTGGTAAACAGGTTGTACCAGTAGTTTGTGTGTCACATCATACAAAGTGTCAGCCTGGGCACCAACATAAACACCAACAGAATGCTAGGCAGCAGACTAGCAGTAAAAATCTTGTCCTCGGTTTTCTAAGCGCACAAGCAAAAGGCATGCCCCTGTTGTGATGCTCGATGGTATCATTGTGGCAAGCATGGTGATGTTCAAGCCATCTGTTTGCAAACCCACAACTCCAACATACACTTTGCGCATTCTCCCAAGTCACAGTCAATGAATTTTGATGCACTTTTTTCAAAGCCAAGTCATAACTCTAGTGTTACACAGTGCAAGTCAAGTGCAACAGCAAAGAAGTTGCCCACTTCTTCTATTCAGCAGCAGGGCAATAAGATGTTTATCTCTCTGCAGACTGCCAATAGCACACAATGCGTGTAGTTAGACAATGGTAGGCCAGTGACTTTGTTGAGCAGAAGCACTTGCAAATTGTTAGATAAGCTACTCCCTTGATCCATAGTTTTAAGGATGTTATGTGAGAAAAGCGTGAGTTGGATTTCACATGACTGATGTTTTCAGAGGAGGTTATTTTGTTTGAGATGCCTCATTATGTTTAAACTTAGAATATTTTACAACAGATGGATATCAAGGATATAGTAGTTTTGTGGATCACTTTTGTTACCCTTTTTGTAGGCAGATATGGCCTATTCTTTCTTCCAGCTATTGGGCAAAGTTTTTTGTTTAAGTGATTTATGCTATATTGTGGTAAAATGAGGAGGTAATTCAGATTAAAATTCTGTATAGAATCTGATGGGGTTTTTATTGGGCTCTGAATCAGTTTTAGCAGTTTCCGCTGTTTTCCAATGTAACTGACTGTAGTATATGTATAACTCATCTTTTAAGACATGGGAATTAAAATATGGCAGCACTTCTGGGTTTTCCTTTGTAAAGGAACATTTGAAATTGGAGTTCAGCATTTCTGTTTTTGCTTTGCTGCCATGAATTTCATTTCGTGTGTCATCCATGAGTGTCTGGGCACTGAGTTTGGTTCTACTAATGTAACTTATATATGGCCAGAGTTCATATCAGTTTTTGAGGGATCTTTAGATACAATTCTGCTACAGTAGTCACTGAAGACCTAATTCACTGCCTTTCCACAGCTAAGCTCTGTTCTATTATGTAGCTATCTGTACTGTGCTTGGTCAATTACTGTTCTAAACTTGAGCCACTGTTGTTCTACATACTCATGCCCAGAGTTGAATGTTTCAAATTCTTCTTTGAGATATGACACTATTACCTGTTTATCTAGTTTTAATACCCACTATAATCCCCCCCCCCCCCCCCTTCCTCCTAACCAAGGCTCTGCATACCACTGTGCTAGAATCAGAGGATATTTTTATTTTGAGTAGGAGTCAAGATACACAATTAATGACAGGTACTTTGTTTTTCTGTGTTGTAGACGTTTTTGTCTCCTCTTACCCTTTGCAGAAACTGTATAGTGGAAAGTCTGTATCATTTACTATTTATGTAGCAACTGCCCAGTCTGCTTATAACTCTCACAAAGAGCAGTCCCTGGAATGATCTGGTAATGGGGTGCATTTTGCTTGCAAAAAAACGAGATGGAAGATTTTATTTTTTATCTTGTGTATATAGTTTATAATTTGTTGAATCCAAGTTTTTGACCTCCGAAATCCTCAGGACAACTTTTCTGGGATGATCTCACAAGATAAGCCACAACATTATTTACATGTTGAAGAGCAGATCAGTCCAGATTTGCAACATCCACATACTGCTGTGTATCCTCTTTTGGATGTATAGGAAACCATCTTCAGTAGTATATGTGATGCCGCATCATTTGTCATTCTCATGGGAAACAAGTCTGATAAGTTTTTCTTCCTGCCCTACTGGCATGGATCAGTTTTCTTCCCCAACCTAGGTTGCACTTGATGGTAGGATCCCAATATGCCACCTTTGTTGTCTCTGATGTTGGGGTAGCCTTTCATGTCTGAAAGATTTCCTTGGGGCATACTGTAATGCCAAAACCGAAAAATTTGTGTTGCAGACAGAATGTGTATGCTACCAATTTATCAACGCTGCCTTTAGTTGGCTCTGAGCACTATGGACTTAACATCTTAGGTCATCAGTCCCCTAGAACTTAGAACTACTTAAACCTAACTAACCTAAAGACATCACACACATCCATGCCCGAGGCAGGATTCGAACCTGCGACCGTAGCAGTCGCGCGGTTCCGGACTGACGCGCCTAGAACCGCTCGGCCACCGCGGCCGGCGCTGCCTTTAGTCTCACATCTATTATGGCAGCAGTATACTCAATATTTGTACCTGAAAAAGTTAGGTGATAACCCCCATACCTCTCTTCTGAGAATAGTGGTCCACTTTTATTCATTTGGTGTCAGTTCATCATGATATGATGTGTGTATAAATTTTGATGCATTCTGCAATTTCCAGAATTCTTATTTCACTCTACAGTGCACTGTACCCTGCTTCTAAATTTCAGTATCTGACACAAATTGGACATTCTGTGTGACATTAAATCAACTTCCTAACTCTGTATGCTGTGGATAGAATTCAGTTGATGTCTATTAATCTACCTGCCAGTAAACACAAGTTAAAGGACCTAACTGTTCAGATATTTCATAGAAGAGATGAATATTTTGAAACTGAAATAATTTGCAGACAATTTGTAACTGTGCACAGTAGCATTGCTTTTAACCCACTATGCACAGAGCATGTTGTACACGTCTACCATGTCACATTCTGGCTAAATATGATACACATAGCATAGCTCCATGCCATGTGCAGCATACTGGTTATACATGAGATCAGGAAACGGGCTGAGGAGATGGGGTTCCATGTAAAATCTACTTACCAGCACTGTACATGAGATAAGGCAACATCCAGGTGATGTCTGAAACAGCACAAGTCATCAGTGCAGCGTAACATCTGATGTCAGCAATAATCATCCTTAAAAAATTATTACGGACCCTATGCATAATACAGTTCTGTGGTGATCAAGTTCTTTTAGTAGAACTAATTTGTCCTGTCAGGACATCACGTCTTGTAAATATGTGCTATCAGTGTAGTAATGATATTAATATTCACATAAGGAAACTGAGGCGTATCTGTGAAACACTATGTCACAATTTAGTCATCGTAATCAAGGATACCAATTTCAGTTCAACTTTTTGAAAAAAAAAAAAAAAAAAAAAAACAGAGTTCTAGTTCCTCATGGTCTGGAGTTACAAGACATGATAATGGAGCTTCAGCTTCATATGCCAAATTTTCCAGGTAACTAATCTTAAGTGGTATATAATCTTATCTGAAGAGCTCATATTTTCTGAAGATTATAATATCTTTGTGACATTCATTCTATTTCTGTATTAGGTTGACAACTTTTAGACCATCATATTATGCCTTATGCTAACCTTGGTTGATTGAATTATTGTGAATGGATAAATTAAAAATTTAGTACATGAAATAAAAATGAATTTATCAGTGTATTAATTTCACTACAAAAGTATAACTTCACAGGATAAGATAAATAATCTCATAATACATATTTTGGCAGTGGTAGTTGAAACAGACTGCTTAAATCTTAGTAGAGATGATGTAGTAATAATGAGTGAAAGTATAGTTCCAGTGATCAGAATACATATCACTCATTTGAGACAGATTAATATGATCAAATTCCATACTCTGCAGCTTAAACAGGTAAACAAAATCATGTATCCATAAAGCACATATGAGATACATGTATGAATTACTTTCATAAAGTATATGCATATGGAGAAATGACCAGTTCCAGACCATTTCATAGGTGACTACCAACAACAGGATAGTTAATTTGGCTTTATGTGAACTGTTATCATTTGAAGCTATTTAAATAGAAGAAGGTTTGGAAAAATTTTGTGATTTCTTCATAAAGTCATTTTAAAATATGGGATGAAGACTGGGAAGGTATGATCCTTTCTCCAAAGTTAGAGCATCATTCCTAATAGTGTGTCCTATGAACATTTTCACCTTGTTATTAATATTAAAATGTGCACAGGTATTGGTGGTAGACTGATTTTGGCTACTGTTCTGTTTCTTACATCATATCTGTAAATTAATACTATCACTGTGTACAGACAGAACAATATGGAATAGAATCTTTGCTGTCACATGACATGATACATACACATATTTGACTGAAATCCTGGTGACTCATCGATGAATACAGTTGAATCACTTCATAGATACATATAAAAACAATATATACATATGTTAAAATAAATAATTAATATCCATGTTACAACATAAAAAACAAAATAGGTGTTACATTTCTTCCTCTTAATTTTTTTCATACTGTTATTACATTTTCCGTTCGAGCATTTTCAGTGTTATCTTCTGTAGTTTATAAATATGAGTGTTTCAGTACATAAAAAGAATGCATACCTCCATTAAAAGTGTACACACACATACCCAGAGATCATAACGTAAAAAAAAAAAAAAAAAATTATGTGTGCTATTTGTCTTGCATACATTTGCTTTCTAAGTATTTTTTAATGTTTGCTTCCATGGTGTCTGGCTTCTAATCCTTGAACTTGGACCGTATTTTATTGCCAAGCTTGAAAGACATGTAATACAGGATGTTTTCTAAGCAGCTAGGTCTGTAACAAGGTAACATTTATTCTGATCTATGTTTTGTTTCATAAACAAGTGTGAACATTTTCCAAAAAGAAAAATAGAGAAGTATTTCACATGTAAACATACAAGTTATTGATGAAGTTTTCTTGGGTTATCAGATGAGTCAATGCATCATTCTGCAACAACATTTTGACAAGTTTTCTACTCATCATATTCAGGCAAAGTGTCAGGTTCAGGTCCATTGCCTGTCTTTATAACCACTGGACCACAGGCTCCTCTGCCTCCTCTCCAATAGCTATACCAATCACACACATCTGAAAGGGGTGTTGTGGATGGTGGTGGGACAGCCACCCAGGCATCATATCCTTGCACTGCCTGTCTATTCCATCTGCTGCCTACATCGCCCTCACATCAGAGTGCTCAGGGCATATTCTTGCAACTGCCACATTCCATGTAGAGGTGAGCTGGAAACTGCTATCCCAGCTAACAATGTCATCACAGGTACATTTCTCCACTGCCTCTTTGATGGCCAAGTCCCAGAACCCATCTACCAGGCACAGAAACTTGGTCTGTTCAGAGTTGAGCATATTACCTTTGTTGAGGCTGTGCTTTACAAGTGCAGATTTGTACATTTGGCTGAGGTAAATGCTTCTCATATGTTCTGAGTGGCACTGCGAAATACAGCACTATGTCTAGCTGACGTATTGTTTGCCACATTCATAACTGATGCTATAGATTCCAGGTGTCAATAGTTCTATTTTAGCTTTCATTGAGCTAAGCATGTTTTTTATTTTAGCAGATGTATAGAAAATGGTTCTGGTGTTATTTTCCTCAAAAATCATGGCAGCCTTGGCATGGCTGGTCCAGCATATGGAAGGAACATCAGATGCTTTGTGTTTTCTTCCTGGTTGACTTCTTTCTCTTGTTGTTTTGCTAGACAGTGTGTCTTATCTGTGTCTCTGAGTAGGCATTCCTGCAAAAGATTTCCTAAAGATGCTGCACCTTGGTGAGTTAACTCTCCTTGTTGCATATGTCTCATGCTCTGCACACCAAGCTGGTGAGCACAGTTTTTCATTGTGCTGGATGGTGGCAGCATTTAGGTACAGGTCTGTGAGCATCTTTTTTCTGTAGACAGAGTGTCCTAGCATGCCATCAGTTTTCTTCTTTATCAGGGTATCAAGGGGAGGTAGACATCTTTTTTCTTCTGCCTCCATAGTGAACTTCATATTGTCGTGTATGCCATAAAGGTGGTCAAAAATTTTTTGTAGGTTTTCTTTGCCATGCAGCCACACTACAAATGTCTCATCCACATATTGGTAGAATGCATTTGGTTTCAGGCACACTGTTTCAAGGGCCATTTCCTCGAAGTGCTCCATATATAGGTTTGCAATGCTTGGTGCTAGGAGGAATCCCATGGCAACTCCATCTAATTTCATGATCACCTTAACAGCATATATGACAATATAAAGTTCACCTTTCCTTGATATCCTGATAAAAAGAAAACTGATGGCATACTGCACTCTCTGTCTATAGATAAAGTTGCATAAGGACCAGTACGTACCATATTTTACAGACTATAAGATGCTATGGAGTATAAGACACATCTTAATTTTCAAGCACTTTAAAAAAAATAATGTTTTTAGCATTTTTATTATTAGATTGTAAATCCAGGCTAAAAAATTCTTAGTTTATAAAACTGAACTGATCTTTAAAATCCCTGAAGATCATCATCATCATCATCATCTAGTTTTGGCCATTTTTCATACACTCGCGATTTGCACATTTAGTCTTTCTCATTTTTTTCAGTTCTTCTGTACTAGCCCACCAACCATGAATGGTTTTCTCTGTTGGTGGAGGGCTGAAATGCAATTCATTTGCTTTGTTTCCATGTTCTTCTGCAGATGCTATTGCTTTCAATATATAGCCTGCATCATATGAATACCTTTTATTTTTTCTATTACAAAACTTTATAATAACAAAAATAGTGTACTGGTACCGATAACACAAATCACTTTCAATTCAAGTTCACTGGCACCATAGACTGCAGTGATGCATCAAAGGCTTGACAGTGTTCGTTAAATTGGTGCACTTATGCTACCAGTTGAATCCAATGTTACCAGACAGAGACAGATATCCTCTGGCATCAAATATATGGCCATTTTTGACACTGGCAGGAATTTCGTATAAAAATTGGACAGTTTTATATTAATTTTGAGTATAAAAGGCACCTGAATTTTGGAGGCAATTTTTCAAAGAAAACATTGCGTTGTATAGTGCATAAAATACGTTAAACACCAGTAGCTTCCATCTTCCAGTGCAATGGAAATCCTTGCTCACCACCTTTGTGTGCAGAGCATGAGATGTATATGACAAGAAGAGTTTATTCACCAAGTTGCAGCATCTTTGGGGAAACCTCTGCAGGAACAGCTACTCAGAGACACCGATAAGATGTGCTCTCCAGTCCAAGAGGAAGAAGAAAGGATATGACTTGGAAATTTAGCAGAGTCTGCAGTGACCAGTTGTTTGCCATCATAATTTGACTGTGATATGTACTCAGCAGTTTCTTTGGTCCTGAAATGTACAATTAGTGTTTGTGTAAGGTTCAGCTTATAGCATTATTGTTTATCCAAGATTCAAGTCCTTCAAGAGTTTGTTTTGTGTTTGGTTCTAATTTTTTGTTGTTTTTACTGAAAACTACTGCATACGGAATTGTTTCTAAAGTTATCCTACATGACGTATTTATGTAACACACAAACTTCTTTCACCCTTCTGTTGTATATCTATCCTCTGTTTTCTGTTTCTGAGGTAGGATGAGAACCAACTTAAAGATTTTCCATGGAAACCATAAGCAGTCTTTTGCGAAGTGACAGCATATGTTTTTCTATATGAAATGCTTCTGTGAAGTCACAAAAGATACCAGATACACACAACTTGTTATTAACGTGTTTCCTTACTTTGCTGAATAGTCCATTAATAGCGTGCACAATACTTTGCTCCTGCTTAAATCTGTATTGATTATTCACAGTAAAGTTATATTTTGGTATACTTTTCTAATTGATTTCACACTGTTCACCCAGTTGTTGTAGAGAAATATCGATAATATTGATACTAGGTAGAAATTACCCATTTCATCTTGTCTGTCCTTTTTGTGGATGGCTTTAACTTCTGCATATTTCAGCTTGTCAGTAAAGCAGCCCTCATCAAATGATTACTGTATTATGTGGCAGAGTTGGAGTGCAATATTATGAAATTATACTTTTATTATTTTTTGTTGGAATTTCATCCAGTGGACAAATTTAAGACTTTTAAGGATTTCACAATGCTAGCCATTTCATGTCAAGGTACATACTAAATTTAAATTGTTGAGATCCATATTGTGTTATATTGGGTTTATCTGATGAGTAAAGAAATCATCAATTGTGTTTGTTGTTATAAAGTACATGTTGAATTCCTCACAGAGAAATCTAGGGTAAGTTAGTTAGTTAGTTATGTGTTCCATTATGATGATGTGGAATGAGTCAAGTGCATAAGAAATGCACACATGAATCAACGTCTCTCTTTTTTTTTAAGCTTAAAATTTTTATTACCAACCCCATTCCCTTAAGTGGTGCAAAATGCATATATTATAGCTACCAATTTATTAATTCCTATTCAAGAATTCATTTATGGTATAGGTAGAGTTGTCAAGGACAACAGTTTCTGCACCAGCTTCTAATTTAGGGTTAAAATGATTAGTTTTCTTAGCACCTACTTCAGTCTCAACAATCTGCCATACATCTTTTGATTTATTTTCTGGCAGTTTAGATGAATTTGCTGTTTTCCATTTGTTTTGCTTGTTTAACTGCCAGTACTCTTTCAAATATTCTTTTTTTTTATGTATACAGGGTGTTACAAAAAGGTACGGCCAAACTTTCAGGAAACATTCCTCACACACTAAGAAAGAAAATATGTTATGCGGACATGTGTCCGGAAATGCTTACTTTCCATGTTAGAGCTCATTTTATTACTTTTCTTCAAATCACATTAATCATGGAATGGAAACACACAGCAACAGCGTGACTTCAAACACTTTGTTACAGGAAATGTTCAAAATGTCCTCCGTTAGTGAGGATACATGCATCCACCCTCCGTCGCATGGAATCCCTGATGTGCTGATGCAGCCCTGGAGAATGGTGTATTGTATCACAGCCATCCACAATATGAGCACGAAGAGTCTCTACATTTGGTACTGGGGTTGCGTAGACAAGAGCTTTCAAATGCCCCCATAAATGCAAGTCAAGAGGGTTGAGGTCAGGAGAGCGTGGAGGCCGTGGAATTGGTCCGCCTCTAGCAATCCATCGGTCACCAAATCTGTTGTTGAGAAGCATACGAACACTTCGACTGAAATGTGCAGGAGCTCCATCGTGCATGAACCACATGTTGTGTCGTACTTGTAAAGACACATGTTCTAGCAGCACAGGTAGAGTATCCCATATGAAATCATGATAACGTCCTCCATTGAGCGTAGGTGGAAGAACATGGAGCCCAATCAAGACATCACCAACAATGCCTGCCCAAATGTTCACAGAAAATCTGTGTTGATGACGTGATTGCACAATTGCGTGCGGATTCTCGTCAGCCCACACATGTTGATTGTGAAAATTTACAATTTGATCACGTTGGAATGAAGCCTCATCCGTAAAGAGAACATTTGCACTGAAATGAGGATTGACACATTGTTGGATGAACCATTCACAGAAGTCTACCCGTGGAGGCCAATCAGCTGCTGATAGTGCCTGCACACGCTGTACATGGTGCGGAAACAACTGGTTCTCCCGTAGCACTCTCCATACAGTGACGTGATCAACGTTACCTTGTACAGCAGCAACTTCTCTGACGCTGACATTAGGGTTATCGTCAACTGCATGAAGAATTGCTTTGTCCATTGCAGGTGTCCTCTAGGCCTTCCCCAGTCGCGAGTCATAGGCTGGAATGTTCCGTGCTAGCTAAGACGCCGATCAATTGCTTCGAACGTCTTCCTGTCGGGACACCTTCGTTCTGGAAATCTGTCTCGATACAAACGTACCGCACCACGTCTATTGCCCCATGCTAATCCATACATCAAATGGGCATCTGCCAACTCTGCATTTGTAAACATTGTACTGACTGCAAAACCACGTTCGTGATGAACACTAACCTGTTGATGCTAAGTACTGATGTGCTTGATGCTAGTACTGTAGAGAAATGAGTCGCATGTCAACACAAGCACCGAAGTCAACATTACCTTCCTTCAATTGGGCCAACTGGCGGTGAATTGAGGAAGTACTGTACATACTGACGAAACTAAAATGAGCTCTAACACGGAAATTAAGCGTTTCCGGACACATGTCCACATAACATCTTTTCTTTATTTGTGTGTGAGGAATGTTTCCTGAAAGTTTGGCCGTACCTTTTTGTAACACCCTGTATAAGAAACTCTGCATCATGGCTGTTCTTTGCTTCCAGGTGCAGTTTACTCTGTCTAATACAAGAGGTGCTGATGCCTTCAGTTGTCTATAAGCTTGTTTTAATGCACACTATGTGATCAAAAGTATCCAGACATCTGGCTGAAAATGACTCACAAGTTCGTGGTGACCTCCATCGGTAATGCTGGAATTCAGTATGGTGTTGGCCCACCCTTAGCCTTGGTGACAGCTTCCACTCTCACAGGCATATATTCAGTCAGGCGCTGGAAGGTTTCTTGGCGAATGGCAGCCCATTCTTCATGGAGTGCTGCACTGAGAAGAGGTATCAATGTCAGTCAGTGAGGCCTGGCACAAAGTCAGCGTTCCAAAACATCCCAAAGGTGTTCTATGGGATTCAGATCAGGACTCTGTGTAGGCAAGCCCATTACAGGGCTGTTATTTTCATGTAACCATTATGCCACAGGCTGTGTGTTATGAACAGGTGCTCGATTGTGTTGAAAGATGCAATCACCATCCCTGAATTGCTCTACAACAGTGGGAAGCAAGAAGGTGCTTAAAACATCAATGTAGGCTTGTGCTGTGATAGTGCCATGCAAAACAACAAGGGGTGCAAGCCCCCTCCATGAAAAACACAACCACATACCCATGCCCCGCCATCAGATCGCCACATTGTGTACCATGATTCATCACTCAACTCAACATTTGTCTACTGTTCAGTCATCCAATGTTTACACTCCTTACACCAAGCAAGGCATCGTTTCGCATTTACCGGCGTGATGTGTGGCTTATGAGCAGCCATTCAACCATGAAACCCAAGTTTCCTCATCTCCCGCCTAACTGTCATAGTACTTGCAACGAATCCTGATGCAGTTTGGAATTCCTATGTGATGATCTGGATAGATGTCTGACTATTACACATTACGACCCTCTTCAACTGTTGCCAGTCTCTGTCAGTCAACAGACAAGGTTGGCCTGTATGCTTTTGTGCTGTACATGTCCCTTCACATTTCCATCACATTGAAAACAGTGGACCTAGGGATGTTTAGGAGTGTGGAGATCTTGTGTACAGATATATGACACAAGTGACACTCTATCACCTGACCATGTTCAAAGTCTGTGAGTTCCGCAGTGCACCCCATTCAGCTCTTTCATAATGTCTAATGACTACTGAGGTCACTGATATGGAGTACCTGGTAGTAGGTGGCAGCATAATGCACCTAATATGAAAAATGTATGTTTTTTGGGGGTGTCTGGATACTTTCAATCACATAGTGTATCTGTCACATGCTCTTGTGAAGGGGAAATGTTCATTGAAAATAAATTCTGATGCGAAAGCATTGTAGTTAGGGTTCACTGCACACTGGTTGCTAAATAACCAAGAAGTGTCATTCAGTTTCGAGATAAAGATTTTTACATTTTTAACTGACTCATCTGCGGCTTCTTGGTGAAACATTGTACATTAACTAAACAAAAAGTGTTTTTTGCCTTGTTTCAAATATTTTGATATGGTTACTGCACAACCTAGGTTTGGGTTGTAAGCCCATTTTCAAGTACATTACTGATTCCAAAGATGATAACTGAGAGATAAACATGATAATGAGGCAAACATAGTTATCTCAACTTGTTACTGTATCAATCCTTGGCTTAATTTAAAATTTCTTCAATGACAAATTTGTGACAAATTACATATGGAATTATACAATTCAGCAATTACAGTAACATGACTAAACATACCTAGGAATAAAGTAATGCATCAGCCAAGAACTTGGGCCTCAGTTCATCAATAGATAAAAAGTTCTTGGCTGATGCATAACTTTATCCCTAGGTATGCTTAGTCATGTTAGTGTGATTGCTGAATTGCATAATCCCACACATAATTTGCCAAAAATGGTTTTTGAAGAAATTTTACATTAAGCCATTTAGACGTTGAGGTGACTATCTTTGCCTTATCATTTTCTTTGTCTTTGAATTATTATCTTTGGAATCAGTAATGTACTCAAAAATAGGCTTATAACCCAAAACCTAGATGGTGCAGTATCCACAATAAAATTTGTGAAACAAAATGGAAAACAGTGTTTGTTTGGTTAATATTAACATTTCATTGGCTAAAGTTATATTCACATCTTGTTGGCTTAAGTTCCTGACTCTTTTCAGTTTGTATGTTATATCTAAATTGGGCAATGAAATAAAAAGAGCTGAATGTTCAGATATCCCCAACTATAAAATGAACTTTTTTGTAGCACCATAATTGATGCAGCACACAGAATTATCTATAAAGTAGATTTTGTTACTCTAGGGTACTCACTAAAATTTAGTTTAGCCAGGTATATGATATTTGCTAATAAGTAATATTCCATATTCCAAAAGTTCAATGCAGCAGCTGTCAGATAACAGTTCCTTATTCAAGTAAGTAAACATTTATCTGACTTCAAAGTGTAGTGACAGCTCTTCTAGAATGTGTGATGCTTCAAACCCAGGTTTTCTACAAAAACTCACAGCTAAACTGTTACCTGAAAGTGAATTTATCAAGCTGATACCATCACTTGTAAGCCAGTGTTCATATAAGCATATAACTTTTACAGAATTAATGTTCTCCAGAAATACCTCACTTCATATTCCTTCCAGTTCATCATTCCTACTCATAGACCTCCTGTGTTAAGGTGCATTAAGAAGTTATTATTTTGAGTTAAATCAAGCACTGAGTCATTAAACTAGTCAGCATATCTTATACCTGTGTGGGTCTGTATTTCTACAGTGAATTCCCAAATTATTTTGTTACTTTGTTACTTTTGGACCAAATTCCATGGGAATTGCTGCACTCCATTAGTTTTTCTGTGGAGGAGCCCAGCAGCATAGTAAAAGGACAAATACTACACTATGAAGGGCACATGAATTGCAAACAACATAATATGATTAAATCAACAGTGATGAACTGCTAACAAGGATTACTCTACAGTGAAATACATTTAAATTTTTCATGCCTATAGCACATTGTGGGTCTGATAGCTTAATTTTGGCTTTAAGTTTAGCATAACCGTCAACAAGAACACTGGCTTGGTGTTCAAATGATAAACTTTTTATTGTTGCAAACAAAAGTGGCTGCTGAAAGGAGCAGTGATCGACAATGGATGGGGTTTGCACAATATAATAAGAAATCACACAAAATTAGGCATTTTAAAAGGTGTGAGATAAGCGTGTATCATGAAAATACCAATAAGATTGTTTAAAATTAGGCACAAAGTTCAATTGTGATGGGCCTCGTCCAAATCAAATATGGAAAGAAATTTTGATACTTTTACTATGAAAGCAATTTTTTTAAAATAACTAAGGAAGAAATCAAAAAAGGCCTGATACCTTTTGTTCATCTGTGTAGAGCTCAATTAAATCTGCATCTTCTTTTTTTTTGTTCTTATCCTGTGTCTTCACAGGGTCAGAATTTGGATTTGACAATGTTAGTGGTAGACTGGTAGAGGATGGCTGGATGCCCTTCCTGTCATCATCCTCCACCATGGGATGGAAACTGTCTACCCCATCTGGTTGTGCCTTGTGTTATCCATGTGAAAATGTGAGAACATTTTTGAAATGTTAGCAAATCATGTAATTTAGGTGGAATGTGGGTACCCCACTATTCACTTGGTCAGATGTAGGAAACTGTCTAAAAATGATATCCGAGTTGGCTGGCACACTGGCTGTCATCATTAATCCACCAGAGACGGTTAATTAAAGACTGGTGTGCCTCTTCAAATTACAGAAATGGTTGGCTACTGCTTACAGTTTCCTGGTGGATCCAATTAAATCTGCATATTGTATCAAACATTATATTGCAGTAACTTAAGATACTTTGGTGCTGTCAGATAGTCAGTACATCAGAAGAGGCTTGTACAAATACATTTCTGTTGCTAAAATTAAGAACCGTTACTATCATTAATTATTTTCATTATCTGTATTGACTTCTTTGACTCTCAGTTTAAGATAATGACATAGAAAATTTCACAAATTTAAAACATCATGTTTTAAATAATGTTTTCATATACAGGGTGATTCAGCTGCCTCTACTCCTGTCATTTTATGCAGCCTGCAATATTGTAGCTGGCATTCATAAACCACGCATGAGGTTTTCATATTCTCGTGCTCACTATGCATAAACTATTAGTCCTACAGAAAAAATTAACAGGACCTCTTTGTAGGAAATTTATTGTAGTTAAATTTTGTAATAGGATTCATTTTTGCTAGAGGCTGCAGTTCTTGAGATATTAAATAAATAAATAAAAATACACCCCTACTCTCACAGGATTTCTTGTGTGTTGTTCATGGCATTCCCTCCAACCACTGTAATAAATATTTGCGAAAGCATGAATTATTTCCCTCATTCGACCTTTTTGGTCTTCATTGAGTAGTCTTATTATGCCAGCAACTTAATAAAACCCTCAAAAATTGTGTAATTGATGTTTGTGTAACATTTACCTACCAATTTTGTTAATTTTAACGGCATAAAATAAACGATTACATCATTGCATTCATCCGCCTTCTGACTACAAAACTACTGTGGTTGTAAGGGTATAAGTTTGGATCAAATTTTCAACATAATTAGTTTTAGTGTGACATTTACAAAAGGCATTTTTCATTCATTGCCCTCATGGGCATGTTTAAATTAATAATGTTAATGAGGAAGTTGACTCTGCTGGTAATGTAATAACCTAATCAATGGAGACCAAACAAGGTTGAATATCAGGAACAGTTCATGCTGTCAGAAATTTTTGTATAGTAATAGGAGGGAGCGCCACAAAAAACATTCTATCTGATCAGGGATGAGTGTGGGGTGGAGGTGCATTCCAAGTCATTTTTGTGTGTTTTTCTTGAATAACTTGAAAACTGTGGCCTCCAGTGAAAACGTATCCCACTACTAAATTTTTCTCTAGTACTAATAATTTGCACACAGTGAGTGAGAGAATATGAAAATCTCATGCATGGTTTATAAAGGGCAGCTGTAACATTGTGTGTTGCATAAAATGACAGTGGTAGGGGCAATGTATTCATCCTGTATGTCTGAACATGAAGTTATTATATGCTATGTTTGAACATGGTTGCATCATTTGTTATGATCTCATCTCGAACATTTATTTTTCTTGGTGCCCTATAGAATTTTAATGGCTATAGAGTTAATAGAAATTATTCAGTCTTCTCTATGTTTCAGCCAGAGCATAACTGAAACTGATCAACAACCGTGTAGATCGCCAGTGGCAACTGGTCATTCTGAAGGTTCGTATAACAGTTTCAGACATTAAAAAAAAACATGAAATGTAAGTTAAAACAAAACAAGAATAATGATGTGAAGTCAGGAAATGATAATGCATTTGTGATTTTCAGTACACTAATGTACATGATAGAACACATAATATTTAACAATAAAAACCAGTAAGTCATAAACAAATATTTTACCAGTGACCAGATTGAAGATTACTACTCTAAGTAAAGGCATGTGCATTTTGTAACAGACTTAAATATTTTTGAACTATAATGAGATTTAACTACTGTATTACAGCATAATTGCTTATTTTGCACTTTTGCTTACAAACTAATGTTCCCATTTATAACTGTAATTTTTAGTTCATTTCTGTTACATTTTGTACAACTATGTACTTGTAACATAGGACAGGGCATTATGCTTAAAATCTAGAGAATATGCATAGGTATAGATGTAGATATATACACATAATAGTCTTCACAATGTACACATAATTATTTATAACAACAAAGGATCAAAAGACAAAACAATGTATAGTGCAATGATTCCAACACATCTGCTGAGCCAAAATATTACAACTACTGCCCACCATGAGATCTGTGAGCACACAGTGTGGTAAAGAAAATATATAAGTGAATCAGAGATGACTGGAGAATCATTCTAGTGATGGTAGGGGCCACAAACGGAGAAATCTACTGACATAACAACTTTGAAAAAAGGCAAATTGCTATGAGCCAGTGTCTAAGAATGAGCAAAGCTGGTCGGCTCTTCACAACTGCTGAATTGAGTACCTATGGATAGTGGCTGAAATACAGTAAAACCAAGAGTAGGGTCAAGGTGTTCGACGCTCATGCCTCTTAACTGAACATGGAGGTCAGAGGATTGCCCACTCTGTGAGGAGAGATAGGCAGCAATCTGTATCACATCTGACAACAGATTATAGTGCTGATGCAGGCTCAAGTATTTTGGAGCACAATTGTCAGCACAAATATTTTAACATGTGGCTCCATGGCAGACATCTCTTTATGTTCCCTACATGTACGATATCTTCTCCATTGGCAATGATCTCTTCCAGCTGCATAACTCTCCATGTCACAAGCACAGAATGGTGCTACAATAGTTTGAAGAGTATGATAGTAAACTCACATTGTTGCATCCCAAGCATGGGTTTTTCCAGTGATTGAGTGAAGGGAGTTCATGTTTGATGGAATTCAGTTGGTTGAATGAGTGGAGTAAACTTAATTTTCTGGAATAAATTTCCTGAGGTGGAAGTAGGTGCCTGGAGGACGATGAGGAGAGTAAGCATTCAAAAGGTGTAAATCATCTTGAGGCTTATTCTGAATCTCAAGTTACAGATTTTCCTAAATGAGATGCCTCCATTCTAAAATGAAGTTCTTACACAGAGACAATGACTTTGTATCATTGTTCCATCTGCTAACTGTATTCCTCTTTTGGCTCTAAAATCAACAGAACATTGTGGATATCTAATTGCTTCCCAGCAACTTCATCCTGACTGCCTCTGTCCATGGCTGCATCTTGTACCCAACTCAAACTGTCCTCTTGACCACAACTCTGACTACATTTTTTTTTTTTTTTTGTAGCAATCTCTCCCAGGCCCTGGTCCTCTCATTTTGTTTGCCTACTCCTCTGACCCTGGAGGCACCTGGCATGATGCAGCATCAAAGGCACCACGTCACCTTATGGCTAATGTGGTTCATTAATCTTCAGAAATCTCTCAGAGGCTGTGTGGAAGGGATAGGCAGTATTCCTCCAAATCACCACCAAATACATCCTAAGCCATTCATTGGTTCCTCTTGATTTTGTGTAGTCCCCTATCACAAACCTGTCTTTCTTTCTGTCTTCCTTCATTAATTCTGTTATCTTGTTCATTCCTTTACTGTCTGAGAACTCATCCACCCAGGGCTCCCTCACTGTCCTCTGACATGGAATATGGTCTCTGTGGCTAACTTTGCTGCACCCCACCTCTAAACATTTTGCTCCTGTGTCTTCTGCCACACCAAAGTTCCATCTTTGATCTAATTAACTTTCAATATTGTTTACAGGACTTGCCTTTTGCTTAAGGATATGACACCTTACCCTTGTGAAAACTAGAATTACTCCTCAGAGTAACATCAGTTTCTTGGGTTCTTGTTTTGGATTTTTGTTTTCTTTTTCTTGTGTTGTAGATTTTTAATTTGGTACAGTACCACAACAGTTACATTCAGATATTTTCTTGTCTTGTACATAGGTACAACCGATCAACCGTTTCATTCAAATTTACTGTTCTGAAAAGTATACATGATTTCATCTTATCCCACTATGATTATAATATTTTTTCAAAAAGGCAATACATTGGCATTATAATATTCAAAGAATATATAATGTTTTTGAAACATAATACATTACCTCACAGTATTCACACATTACTTTATTTTTCTGAAAGAGGGTGCATTGGCTTTACAGTATTCATAAATTGCAATATCTAAAAGAGAGTGTCCTGGCTTTATAGTATACACCCATTAAAATATTTTATTTTCAACTTAGCTTCTGTTTCTAAGAGCTACTGCCTCATCGTGTTCTATAGGACTAATTTCATACATCACTACCTCCTCTGGTATTAAGAGATTGTTGAGGTGCTGCATCCTCTGGCCACTGGTTTACTTTGGTAGTTCTAACATAAATTTCCCCACAACAATCATTACTATAAAAATACATCCACATAACTCTAAAGCAGTCTTTCAACATTTACATTGTCTGCAACAGCATGTTAATATAACCAATATAAGTATAATGCTTACATGTACCGCAACAGAAAATTGTGTTAGATATTTGGAATATCTCATCTCCTCCTGCCATTATTTCCAGATCATCTAACCTTTTTCCCATAATTTTCAAGTCATCTAATTGTGTAACCACATGACCTAAACATAATTCCGAATGTATCAAGGAATGTTTGTTTTCTCATTATTTACTCTAGGAATGTTCTGGCAGAATGTAAACACTTTTGGATTAACAGAGACTATGCACTGAAAACAGAAGCATTCAGTCAATAGCCACACTCAAAAAGAAAGAAAATTTCATAGCTTTTGGAGTGATCCTTTTTAAAGGTAAAGTAAAATACCCCCCCCCCCCTCCCATACACACACACATGTAATGTCATTTGGGGTGGGTAGAGGGAGACATGGGAGAGCTTGATAAAGACTACTCTGAATGCTAGCAAGTTTTCTTTCTGTTTTTGTGTACCTATTGATGACTCAATGCTTCTGTTTTTTGGTGAGTGCTATTCTCATTATTTAATATAGAACACTTAAATTCTAAAATGACCTGTGAGATTATATCCTTTTTAGTCATATGTGTGTGTCTAAATTGGTCTGTCTGTATAGACACTCTTGTTTTATACCATTTACACTTACTATAGAAACTTATCTTTCCAACTCCTTTCACCAATACATCCTTTGGAGCCTGCTTTCCACATAGTCCTGTCAGACCTTCCTATTTAGGAACTGCATATAACCACTCATTATTATTTATGTGTATCCAAATACTTTGATTTAAAGACAGTATTCTTTTTACACAACCATTTGGAATTTTGCATACTGGCTGAAGCAATTTTGTCTCACACTATTCCTGATCAAAAGTTGAGGTTAGTGCAAACATTTTTCTGTACAGTCATCTAGTCTTATTTCATTCTTTAGAGTTGTATTGTTCAGCTGACAGTTTTGCATACTGTCTCTTACGCAAAATTCACCCAGAGCCCCAGGTCATCAGAGACTTACTGGAGGGGATGAGAAGGAATATCTGATGTTTTATCCAAGGAATTCTATGGGCCTTGCCTCTTTGCCTATTTGATCCTTTGTCACCTTTGCTATTTCATCTCTCAAAGCCACCCATTCATCTTTTATTGCATTCCTTTCCCTTGTTTCAGTCAATAGATGTTTAATGCTTTGTTTGAAATGCTCAGCAATGTCTGGTTCTTCTAATTTATCCAGGTCCCATCTTCCATAGTTTTGTAGCTTTATTCTGCAGTCCATAACAGATAAAGCTGTCATAAGCCAGACACAGAGTTCCAATAGTACACAAGAAGAAAAACCAAGAGAATACTTGAGTCAATGTAACTAATCTGATATGGTGCATGACAATTATCTTTGTACAGAGTGTACTGATTGTTAATACACCAGCTTTATATGCTGACAGACAGGTCATAAATGCAACTGCTTCCTGTGACTCTGTGTAGTATGGACATCAATCCTAGATTGCTGTAGCTCACATACATTATCAGTATTACACTTCCTGGGAAATTAAAACTGTATGCTGGACCAAGACTCAAACTTGGATCCTTTTCCTTCCACAGGCAAGTACTCTACCAACTGCGTTTCTTCCACCATTATCTCATCTCATACCTTCCAAACTTTACAGAAGCTATCCTATGGATAGCTCCTGGGAGTAAGGAGTGGCTATGCTATGTCTGTGCAATGGCATTTCTTCCAGGAGTGGTAGTCTTACAATCTTTTCAGGAGAGCTTCTGTGAAGTTTGGGAGGTAGGAGATAAGATACTGCAGTGAGGACAGGTTGTGAGTCATATTTGGTTAGCTCAGCTGGTAGAGCACTTGCCCGCAAAAGGCAAAGGTCCTGAAATTGAGTCTCATTCAGGCAAAGAGTTTTAATCTGTCAGGAAGTTTCATATCAGTGCACACTCCACTGCAGAGTGAAAATTTCTTTCTGGATTATCGATATCAATTGTATCACATGGTGGTGATGCAAGATCCTTCCCCTTTTAATTGTTCAATTGAGCCAATAGTTGGCAGGCCCACGCATTGGAATTCTTGGGGTGAGGAGAATTGATTGGTGATCCCACAAATGGACTGAGAAGCATATCAAATTATGGAGGGCCAAGGTGCTGAGATGGCCTCAGTACTGGATTCAGAGCCATATTGACATAAGGAAGGGTGGAGTGCTTGGTCTGCTCTGCTGGAATGAGACTGGTCCTATCTCAAGAGAAGCTAGGAATGGACCAGAGGGTGGCAGTAGTTTCATCTGCTCCTTACTGGTTACAGCATCAAACAGTTCCTAACAACAGTACCTTGGGTCCACTCTGGGGTTCTATCAAAGGTGTGCAACATACTGAAGTATGTCCCTGCTCTGCATCCATGCAAGATTTGTGCCAGGTTACTACTACTGACTAGCGTGCTCTGATATGTACATCAGACCATTGTCCTCCATTTGACATATCTCCCAGTGTGCCTGATATGGCATCTGGAGGATCCAATGCTGGAATGAAGGGGTGGTGATGATCCAGCAGTCAGTATCATTGATGAATGGCAAACAAACACTGCCTGAAGCATTGAAGTGATCCTTGGGTAAGTGCTCTGGTCACATACAGTGAACCATTGACAAAACCTTGTAAGGTATCAGATACTGAGATATGCCTCATGCTATGTTGTGGATGGTAGGAAGTAATCAGTGCAGTGCCTGGGGCATGTTGTCATCTATTGTGAAGCATATGGCTTCATGTCTATCAAAGTCCTAATCAGTGCCCATAGGCAGTGGAGACAGAGCATTGGCATTCGTGTGCTGCACTGTGGTTCTATAATGAACGTCACAGTTGTAATTGCTCAAAAATGATGCCCACTACTGCAGCTGCTGTGCCATTTTCTCTAGCAGCCTCCGTTAGATGCAGAAGAATAATATCTGTGGTTTATGGTCAGCTTCTGTTGGAACTACACTCTGTACAGGAAAACATGAAATTTTTTGACTCAATAGATTATTTCCAGGGCTTTTTTCCCACCTGTGGATATTTTATTAGAAGTTATCTTTGCATATTATATGAAAGTAAAATAATACTTTAAAAATATGAGTACATATTGCTGAACTGGAAATCTCCAATTCACCAGCACCATGTGCCCCATGCAACTTAGGCTGTAACTTTATCCACTCTCCTGCTTGCTCACAAATGCCATAATTTTCGATTTTGTATAAGTATTTTTGTGCAACAGTGCCTTGGAAAGATCCAAAACCATAATTTTCTATCATTTAATGTCAGAACAGTAACTGCTGATACTGTACCTAAGCTGTCATATAAATTTCATTTCAGTTGCATGTATACTTCTTAGTATTATAATTTTCATGTATACCTCCTAGTATTATAATTTTTGTGTATGTTAGTCTGTTTATTGTAAGTTCAACCTTTGCAGACTCATGATTTTCTGTGTTCTACATTACTAAATTCTTTGTTAGTACAATTTTCTCTTAAATTATGAATCAGTAAACATTGATTTTTAGAACAGAACTTAACTTGATTGTTTTATTACTAGTATGCCTTATTATGTTTTTAGCACAAATAATATGTGAGAGCCGTAAAGATGTCCCAAGTGATGTGGACAGTGAACACTCTCAGCTTGATACCACACCGCAACACCTGTGTGTGATTGATATACCAACTGTAAGTCTAATGCATGGGAGATTCATATTACATTTCAAACTGAACAAAAGAAATCAGAAGTACAAGCATGATGCATGAATAAAATTTATTTGAATGTTGCAGCACCTAATTTATGGTTAAGATAAGTTGACAGTATTGTTCTTCACACTGTTTGCAACCTGTCTTAATTTAAATAAAATAGCTACAGTGATACAACAACAACAGTTCACAATATGAGTTCTACATCTACATTTATATTCCACAAGCCACCTAACAGTGGTGATTGTTTCCTTCTTCCCGTTTCCATTTGTGAACTATGCACAGGAGGAATGGCTGCAGATAAACCACCATATGAGGTCTAGTTTCCCCAATTTTCTCATCATGGTCATTTGAGACAGGATGTGTGTGGGAGGAAACACACTGCATGACTCTTCTTTGAACATATGCTGTCACGGGTGGGATGTTTTATTTCATTCAGTAATTGATCATGCAGTCAACTAATGCATATTGCTTACTTATTTAAACATTATGACATCATGTGCTGTGCAGAACTGATGTTATTACGGGCAAGATACAAGACCCCTCCTCCCTCCCCCCCCCCCCCCCCCCCCTCCCCAGGTGGCGACCAGAGGAAGCTGCATCTCCTTGTCTGGTGCTGGTGGGGTGTTCAGGGGTGCCTTGACCGTCTCCAACTCCAAAGGTGGAGGGGTGTCTGAGGTGTTAAACACTTGTATGGCAAAAAAAGTGGACAATCTGGGGAACACCACATTATCACATATATCAGCAGTGTCTGTCAGTGGAGGAGGCCAAGCTGTGGCTGGCTCAGTGAACAGCAAGCAAGGACAGAGTTGAGTCGCATATCACAGTAAGTGTGTCCCATATGCTTGTATATCATGTGACCTCTGACTGGCTGTGACAATGCCAGTTCCCATCCCAGGACCCAGCCATGTATGAGGGTCCAGATAGAGATGACCATTGGATGTGGAAGGGTAGGGGGGGGGGGGGGGGAGAGGACAGCATCTGGACATTGGATGTACAGTGCTGTCTGCAGGATGTCTATTAGTGTTTACTCATGATGGCCATGCAAGATTCCAACTGCTGATGGACCTTAGGCTGGGTTGTTCCTGTAGAATGGTAAAAGAGCATGCAGCACATCGTACTTATTGGCTGTAGAGACGGCTTTGGTCATGTGCATATGAAGTGTTCAAATTCATCATTAGGGCTGAGATGAAAAGAGAATGAAACCATGTGTTCAATGCCTTTGTATCTGCTGAAGTCCGTAAACTGAATGGACCGAGATTGTAGTCTGTTGTCTGAGACCAACATGTGAGAAGCACCCTCTATTGCAAATACCTTTTTTAAGGCTCAAATAGTTACAGCTGATGATGTTTTTAAGAGAACTATTAGGGAGATTTGGAGAGTGTGTCAATGACCACTAGCCACACCTCACTGAGGAAAGGGGCTAGTTTGTTGGCAAGCAGTGTTCCACTGAAATTTGCTGCCTTTCTATCTCAGAGTGGTGAGAGAATTGGGTATTTCTGATGCCTGTGGGGCTACATTTCCATAATAAGTGACTTTTCCCAGGAAGGAATATAATCCTTTATTTATCAATAGAGGAAGTCAGCTTTGATGTTTTTATTCACTGGGCATAAGCCATCCATACCAAGGATGTGTCCCAGGTAGTCAACCTCTGATTTAAGACATCCACACTTCCTTAAGTTGCAGTGGAGTCCAGTATGTTGTAAGATTTGAAAAAGAAGGCAAAGTTTACATAACTTTTCTTCCCTTGTGTCACCAGTAACAAGGATGTTATCCAAGTAGTTAGTGCAGCAAAGATGTCACAGATAACTTTTTCCACATGATGCTGAAAGATAGCAGAGCCACTAGCCATAACAAAAGGGAGACAATTGTTGAGATAGAAGCAGAAGGGAGAATTGACAACCGTAAACTGCTGGGGTGCCCATCCAATGGTAACTGTATATATGCCTGTGCTATATTAATTTAGGAAAAAATAGTTTCCTTCTGCTACTTTTGGCATAAGATCCTCAGGGCAAGAAATGGGGTAAGTCGTGACAACTGACTGAACATTGACAATTGTTTTAAAGTCGCCACAGGCATGGATTCTACTGGCAGACTTCTGGAAAAAGCTGAACACAGTATCTCATAGATGTGTAATAATGGGCATTAATATTCCTAAATCTTTCAAATTGTCCACTTCATCTTTCGATGTGTCTCAAAGTGTCAAAGGATGTGGACAGGCATGAAAAAATGAGGAGTAGCCGGTCATTTTTGTTCATTGTGCACTGCATAATTGATGGTGCGGCCAAGCACAGAGTCAAAGGGAGATGGGAACTCTTCACACAGCTTGTCAAAATCATTGAAAGGTACCATGGGGAGAATCATGTTTGCTGAGTCATCAGGCTAGAAAGCCACACACATGACAACTGTTGAGACCATAAATATTTTGAGCACGACCTGAAACAATGGTAGCTCATTAGATACTACTGTGCCTTAAGCAACTGGGAAGACCCAGTCTGAGCATAAGTGTCTTCATTTATGAGAGACATGGAAACTTCTATATCCAGTTGAAACCTAACTGAGTGATCAAAAATGGTGAATGTGATCTATATTTACTGAGGTTGCGATGTAAAAGGACCTGACTGAGACAAGATGACATGAACTTGTTTATATCCATGCTGTGAGACAGGAGGATGCATGTGGCTGCCTCAGATGGTGGCAACCTTGAGGGATTCCAGGCCACATGTGTGTTTATGAGAACACTGCTGTTGGAGGTGCATGTGAAAACAATGTGGACTCTCGTGTAAGGGTCAGTCACAGGGACAATCTGAATCTGAGTTAGATGCTTAAGACTGGTTATTTGAATGTGCTTTGTGAGTTTTAGAATGGTGAGCTTGCTTAATTCTGACTGTACTAGGGGATAGATGTTTCAAATCCTAGTTCTGCATTTTCTTGTGTAAATGGAACGAACTTTCAACAGAAGACACAGTGATATCACTGCTAGAAACTGAACTAACTGAGTCATGTTTCCCCAAATTTCTGTGGGAATAGGGTGAGCTATTGATAGAAGACACATTTTGTTCCTTGAATTAGTGTTGTACCTGGTGTGGAACCTGATGAATTTCAGCAGATTTTAGAACCTCTTTTATGTTTGGGTTGTCCAACTGTAGTGATTGTAAATAAACACACTGGTCCAGAGTGAATCAAAAGATTACATCTCATGCAAGAGACTCTGTATACAGTTGATTACAACTTGAGTCAGTACGCATTAAATGACATTTGCAAGAAGGACCTTGAAGTTTAACTGCCCATCTTGCGTAAGACTGGTTAGCGCAATTGTGCCACTGAAAAAATTCTAATCTGGCTGCCACTACATGACACTTTTTTTTAATAATACAATAAAGTGCTGTGTAAATCTCTGAAAATTCAAAGGTTTATGGGTCTACTAAGAGCTTAAGTTTACAAAGCAAATTCAACAGTTTAGGATTAGTAGACAGAAGACATCCATGTTTCAGCATTGTCTCAGAACTGTCACATGCCTGGAAATGAAGGAAGAAGTGCCTGTTGGTTGGTTTGGATAATAAAGAGACTAAACTGCAGAGTCATCAGTCCCAAAGAAGTGCCTCTAATAGTTGTCCCTTTCCCACAGTGTTTGGTTGTAAAGGTGGAGATAGTGGCAGCTAGTATATACTGGTTCAGCTGTTCATAGTAGGAGTTGCTGTGTCAGCTTGGCTTGCAACTCCATCCACTGTTGTTAGCAGGGCTGTTGCTGCTGAAGTTGTTTCTGATACTGTTGACATTGTTGCTGTTGCAGTGTTAATTGCTGCTGCCAAAGTTTAAGATAATTCAGGGTCCATTTTTTCTTCACTGAATGCTTGCTAGATTTGAGTATGTGCCCTTGAGCTGTGGCCAAAATCCTTGTCGCCACTTTTTTGCATGCTCATTTGGTTCCTATGTACCAATATGCACAGCTTTTATTGATTCACAGTTAAATAATCACAGAATAAAGCTAAAGTTCACACAACCTGATTGAGCTGGGGTGGTGTGAGCATGCTAATTTGATGGTGGCAGAGTAATACCAGTAGGTCCATAAATTCATGCACTGTCATTATTGACACAGCAATTAATAGTACATATAGTAATCTACAGTCCAGACCAGTAGAGGGCAGCCTGGCCCCAGTAGCCCATCATGACACTCTTCACTCAGCTGACAGTATGATTGTGGAACTCCCAGCCACTGCTTATAAAGACATTCTGTCCTCTATCTAGGTGGTGAATCAAGTTGAGTTTCTGGGAATGCCATCTATCATGAGTTTCTATGTTCCACAACCTTTTGATTCTATTATGGGTTGGGTTGATTTGGGGGAGGAGATCAGGCAGCAAGGTCATTGTCTTCATCAGAGAAGGGAAGGAAGGGGAAGGAAGTCGGCCGTACCCTTTGAAAGGAACCATTCCAGCATTTTCCTGAAGTGATTTACCTAAAATCACAGAAGACCTAAATCAGAATGGCCATATGCAGGATTGAACCATTGTCCTCCGGAACACGAGTCCAGTGTGCTAACCACTGCACCACCTTGCTCAGTGAGTCTAGTTTGTTGATACCTTCTGTGGTGGAATTGTGGAATTAATGTTGTTATCAGGACTGTAAATTCCTCCCTGCTCCTCCACATGGCACACACACACACACACACACACACACATACACACACACACACAACACACACATAGAAAGAGAGAGAGAGAGAGAGAGAGAGAGAGGGAGAGGTAACAGAACTAGAAAGAAACAATCAGTGATGACACTCTTCTCACTATTATTCTTTTTTGTTTACTCCATACAGCTATCAGTGTCAATGTTCATTTCCAGAAACTTTGTGAGAATGTCATATATCTTTGATTAACTAGTGTTATTATTTATTTTGACTTTTCAGTTCAAGCTTTTTTTTCAACATTAAATTACTTCACATTGATCACATGTGAGCCTTCCTTAATGGTTTATCCCATTTCACTACTCAGAATTGTAGCCTTTTATCAGAAACTGGTATGTTTAAGTAATTTGTAAACTGAATACTATTTACATGTTGTACACTGTGTAGGAAGTTGTTGATATATGTTAAAAGTAGTGGTAATCATATTAAGCTCCACTGAGGCATACTTGCATTAAATCATCTCAAATGTATAATGTTATACAAAAAATTTATCTCAGTTTGAGGTCTGCAATGTTTCATTCTTTTGTACCACATTTTTCTTCTTGGATTGTGACCTACAATTAGATGTCCATTTTACTCCCCTTGGGTTTTGAAAAAATAAGAAGACAGGCCAAGTTATTTGAAAGAGATGGAGAATATTTTTTCTTATTGCTACTTGTAAAAAAATATGCACCAGAATTAGTGGCTCAGTGGCTAAGTGAATAAGTATCAATATACAATCTAAAGGTTTGAGATCTTAGGCAATGACATACACATGTGAAAAATGCCAAGTTACACTTCTGTTGATATCTCCATTTGAGCAGTTCCAGCTGTGTAGTTCATTATATTGTGAGCTTAAACATAGAACTGAGTAACGTATGTAGCTTTGTCTCTGTCCTTTTGTGGTTTAATGTTTAACTTCACATGTTAGTGTATTTAAGAGGTGTTGACTCACATTTATTAACTGTCTTGTCCAGATTTATACCATGTTTAGCATGGATCGTGACTGTGAATACTCTGTTTGAATGTGAGCTGAGTTGGAGTCCCTGCACACATAGCTCCAGGTTGGTGCTGGCTTTGATCATGCAGTGTGAAGTTGTTGCCAATCAGAAACACTATGGGTGGATGGTTGTAGGGATACAAGGGAAGTCCAGCTCATCCCATGTGACCCAATCAGTCCACTGCCATGTTCAGTCTGGTTACTGCCTGCACTGAGGTTGAACCCCTATACATGACTGAGTGGGAGGTCATGTCAAGTTGTAACAGGCAACAAAAGACTGTCCAGCAGACCAATGGAAAGGCCTCCCTAGTTTGTTGGACAAACAGGTTTCAAGTGCTGTCTGTGCCTGAGAATGATGCTGAGTGAGCTGCAGTCATTTGCACTGTTTTAGAGGCAGCCTCTCAGCCTGCAAGATTTGGTCATTCACTGAGGATGGGATTATTGGTGGCTGGGAGGTCCAGTTCTAGACATGTGATTGAGCCCACTAAGGATATATAGCTGCCCAAAAAGGTAAGAAATCCAGTGTCCGCTCCATGTACATACTTCTCGGAGTCATCCCAGTTGTGGAATGGGTCCTTGCAGATGACATGAACAGCACATGGTGCAGCAACTGCAGATTGTGGCTCATATCAGTACCAACAAGGTGTGTCACTTTGGTTCAGAAGAGATTCTCTCTAGTTTCCAGACGCTACATGAAGTGATAAAGAGAGCCAGTCCTGTTTGAAAGATGAAAGGAGATCTCACCATCTACAGCATCACTGATCTGATAGAACTGATTGTAGATCTATGCTACAGAGCTGAGTGGACACTCTTAATTAGAGAATCAGCAGTTCTATGGCTGTGTAGGTCATAGACTCTTTGACCTGCATCATAAGGTTGAAAAGTGACAGGATGTGCTCAATATATTAAGGATACACTACACACCAGAGGCAGCTACACATGTAGTGAGGGCTGTGTGGAATCGACTGAATGGTTTTTTATGTTAGAGTGCCTACAGAAAAGTGCTGTGCTCAAATTATTCTTAGAACCAAGAGCTGGGTGAAACCCAAAGTAGAAAGCTGTGAGATGCTCGGCAAATGGTGCAACATATATCAGAAAGCCTGACTGGATGCTACTAGAGGAGGAGTGTTCATTGCTGTTGACAAAAATATTCTCTCTCTTGAAGTTGAAGTTAAGTGTGACAGTGAAATTATGTGGTTGAGTATAATAGGTGTAGGTGAAACAAAGCTACTTTTTGGTGTTTTTACTGGCCACGCAATTCCACTGTGACAGTTCTAGAGACACTCACAGGAAGTCTATGATCTCTATAGTGTAAATACCCATATCACACTGATTCATTGCTGGGAGGTTGTGTGTGTGTGTGGGGGGGGGGGGGGGGGAGGAGTACAAACAGTCAGTCTTGCAAAGTACTTTTGTTTTGAATATGATTTCTGAAAACTATCTTGAGCAGCTAGTTTGGAAATATCTTGAACCGTATAGCTACAAATGTGCCAGACCTTGTTGACAGCATCAGTATGGAGATGGGTATTAGTGATCATGATGCCATTATAGCAAGTATGGTTACAAAAGTTAATAAACCAATCAAGAAAGCTAGGAGAGTGTTTCTGCTAGAAAGAGCAAATGACCAGTTGTTAGCATCTTATTTAGGCAGTGAACAGACATCATTTAGTTACACTAAATTGGACATAGATGAATTATGGGGAAAGTTTAAACAGATTGTAAATCATGGTCTGGAGAAGAATGTGCCTAGTTAATGGATAAATGATGGAAAAGATTCACCATGGTTTAACAGAGAAATTTAGAAAATGCTGAGGAGGCGAAAGCTGTTGCACTCTCAGTTCAAACGAGGAAGCACAAATGATGACTGCCAAAGGTTAGTAGAGATTCATGCATTTGTGAAAAGAGCTAAGCATGAAGCAACTACCAAAGTCATACCTTAGCTAAAGATCTGACCAAGAATCTGAGAAAATTTTTGTCCTGTGCAAAATTGCTAGGTGGGCCTAAGGCTTCCTTCCAGTCATTCATCAACCAGTCTGGTGTGGCACTTGAAGATAGCAAAATAAAAGCTGAAGTTTTAAATTTTGCATGAAATGATTCACACAGGAGAATCATTCAAACATACCATTTGAGCATCAAATGGACTCCTGTGTTGACAACATAGTAATAGCATCCCTGGTGTAGAGAAACAACTGAAAGCATTGAAAACAAATAAGTTGCCATGTCTGGATGGAATCTCAATTCAGTTTTAAAAAGAATGTTCTATGGCACTGGTTCCTTAATAAGCTTTCATTTATCGCTAATCTCTTGCTGAGCATGAAGTCCCAAGTGGCTGAAAGAAAGTGCAGATGATTTCTGTATATAAGAAGGGTAAAATGACGGATCTGCAAAATTGCAGAACAATATCCCTAACTTTGGTTTGCTATGGAATCCTTGAACATATTCTTAATTTGAATATAATAAACTTTCTTGAGGCTGTGAAGCTTATGGCCATGAATCAACATGGTTTTAGAAAGCATTGCTCATGCAAAACTCATCTTGCCATTTTCTCACATGATATACTGCAAACTATGGATGGAGGGCAAGAGGTAGATTCAATATTTCTAGATTTCTGGAAAGCGTTTGACATGGTGCCCTACTGCAGACTGTTAATGAAGATATGAGTATATGGAACAGGTTCCCACATATGTGAGTGGTTCAAAGATTTCTTGCCTAATAGAACCCAGTATGTTGTCCTTGATTGCAAGTGTTCATCAGAGGCAAGGGTATAGTCAAGTGTATTCCAGGGAAGTGTGATAGGACTGCGGTTATGTTCTATATTCATATATTATTTGGCAGACAGGGTGGGCAGCAATCTGCAGTTTTTTGCTGATGATGCTGTAGTGTATGGTAAGGTGCTGAAGTTGAGTGGCTGTAGGAGGATGAAAGATAATTTAGACAAAATTTCTAGTTGGTGTGATGAATGGCAGCTGGCTTTAAATGAAGAAAAATGTAATTTAATGTGGATGAGTAGGAAAAACAAACCTGTAATGTTCAGATACAGCATTAGTAGTGTGCTGCTTGACACAATCACATCATTTAAGTATCTGGGTATGATGTTGTGGAATGAGCATGTGATGAGTGTGGTAGGGAAGGTGAATGGTCAACTTTGATTTAGTGGGAGAAATTTGGGAAAGTGTGGTTCATCTGTAAAGAAGACTGTGTATAGGATGCCAGTGTGGCCTATTCTTGAGTACTACTCAAGTATTTGGGATCCATACTAGGTCAGATTTAAGGAAGACATCAGAGCAATTCAGCTGTGGGTTGCTCAAACAAGTATTATGGCCATGTTTTGGGAACTCAGATGGGAGTCCATGGAGGGAAAGTGACATTCTTTTCAAGGAATGCTATTCAAAAAATTTAAAGAACTGGCATTTGAAGGCTGACTGCAAAACTGTTCTTCTGCCGCCAACACAATTTTCGCGTATGGACTGGGAAGATCAGTTACAAGAAAGTAGAAGTCATGTGGAGGCATATAGATAATTTTTCCCCTTTGCTCTATTTGCAAGTGGAACAGGAAAGAAAATGACTAGTAGTGATACAGGGTACCCTCCGCCATGCACTGCCTGGTGGCTTGCGGATTTTGTATGTAGATGTAGAACAGTAGTAGCGTCTCATAGGGAACAGTTCAAACACAGGACAAGGGTAGACTTACAAAACATCAGTATTACAGTTTTCAATTGTAATAGCTGTCTTGAGATAGAACCAGAGCTCCAAGCACTCACAGAAGGCACCTAAACAGAATTTATTGTAGATGGGCTTGAGTTGTCATCAGGAGGACTGGTCAACACACAAATATTGGAAATGTGCCATGCGAATTCAAATGAGAATCCTTGGAGCAATGAAGACATTCACTGTTGAGAAAGTTTAGAGAACTGGCAGTTGCAACAGATTGCAGAATGATTCTGCTGTCACCAACATGTGTTTTGCATAAGGACTGCAAAGACAAACTTAGAGAAATCAGGGCTTGTCCACAAACATGTACATTATCGCTCATTAATTTCAATACACCCTGGTATTTCAGATTTACAACACAAATCAAACGTTATTTCTCACAAAATATAATTACATTAACTTCCACATACATAATAAAATCACAATCATTATATTTTACTTTCATCAAAGTATCGTCCTTTGGATTTAATGACTGCCTCATGAGCTCAAGCCATACTGTCAATCAGTTTTTTTAGGTATTGTGAATCTATATGATTCCACACATCCTTAACAATATTCCAAAGATGTTCCTTGCTGGATATATTAACTTCCCTGATACGTCTGTCCACTTCATCCCCGACTATTTCAATGTGATTAAAATCAGGGCTTTGGGACGGCTATACCATATCATTCAGTGCTTACTATTTTTCCTTTGATGCAATGTACCTCATACAGTATGCCAACTGGGTTTTGGGTCACTATCCTGTTGTAAGGTGAACTCTTTCCCCATTGAGTGCAATCCATTTTGTATTGCATGATACTGAAGTATGTGGTGGTACTGCAGCTGATCCATACATGGTTCTATTTTCACAATTTTGCCAACTCTCTCTCTGGCAAAACATTCTCAAACCATAATAGAACCTCCACCGTGCTTAACTGTGGGTAGAACACTCTGCTGGGCTACCCTTTCCCCTACAAATCGGTGAACAAATATTCTCCTTCTTGTTCCAAAAATCTCAAACTTCAATTCATCAGTGAATAACACCTTCGTCCACTCTTCTGATGTCCAATTATGATATTTTCCAGTCCATTCAAGTCTCTTTGTTTATTTGTGGGCCTTTCAAGCCAGCTTCAGTCAGCCTCCTTTCTACTGTTGCAACAGATATTGTTGTTGTGTTCACTTCTACCAATTCTGCATGAATTTGGGGTGCTGTTTTGAATAAATTTCTCTTATTGGTAATTCTGATATATTTATTATCACTTTTAGTTGTTTTACAAGTTCGTCCTGGTCGTGTTATGTCCTTATTGGCGGTGAAGGCTGTATTGCACTCCCCCTATAGAGACACTACCCTGTTTTGCAATTTGGTGAATAGATAAACCTGCTTGGCTAAGTGCGGCAATTGCAGCACATTTTTCTATGGATGTTTTTTTCGCTCATGGAGCCATACTAGTGATGTTCACACTTCAATGTCATGAAGGAACTGACATGCAGGAACAACATGTTATGTATCGTAGCAATGCTTGCCATTTGTTGTGGACATCACATCACTACAGGGAACAACACAGGTACACTAAATATGGCATCCGTCAGCAAATAGATAAACAAACATATCAGATAGGTACATAATGTTTATGTACACAACATTGTTTGTTGAATACTATTGTAGCTCGATGACCACAAACAAAAATCATGACATGTGTACAATTGTTGTACTATTCCTTTGCTTTCTCAACAGTTTCCATGGTATTAGACCTTATCTACAGAGAACTAGACGTCAGTTATTGGGTGCATTGCAATTAATGAGCAGTAGTGTAGATATTCATTTTTCCTCCCTCCATTTGGGAGTAAAACAGGAAATGGAATGACTAGAGTCGTACAAGGTACCCTCTGTGTTACACCATATGGTGGCTTGCTGTGTATGTATATTGATGTAGATTAGAGTAGATTAAATTAGATTTACTTTCATTCTGATTGATCTGTAGTGAGGAGGTCCTCCAGGATGTAGAACATGTCAGAAAAACAACAATACATGACAAATATTTACAACTCAAACAAATAAGCTAGTGTACCATTCCACAGGTCCCAAGTGGAATGGTCATCATTTTTTAATGAACGCTATATGAAAGAATCATTTTACAAATACTAATGCATTGAATTAAAAATAAAAAAGTTTTTTATTCATTTATAAGTTAATAAGTGTGTAATACAACTACTAAATACTTATTTACAATGAACACATTACTGCACTGAACTGGTGCAGAAGTTAGATTGTGTGTATATATATATATATATATATATATATATATATATATATATATATATATATATATATATATCCCCCCAGGTGTCTGTGTATGTGTGGATGGATATGTGTGTGTGTGCGAGTGTATACCTGTCCTTTTTTCCCCCTAAGGTAAGTCTTTCCGCTCCCGGGATTGGAATGACTCCTTACCCTCTCCCTTAAAACCCATATCCTTTTGTCTTTCCTTCTCCTTCCCTCTTTCCTGACGAGGCAACCATTGGTTGCGAAAGCTAGAATTTTGTGTGTATGTTTGTGTTTGTTTGTGTGTCTATCGACCTGCCAGCGCTTTTGTTTGGTAAGTTTCATCATCTTTCTTTTTAGATATATATATATATATATATATATATATATATATATATATATGGTGGGCATAAACAATCATTTAAAATTTTACTAAGTGCTTTTACTGAGAATTTTTTTGAGCAGTTAGTACAGAAGCTCACACAAAGAGTAAATGGTTGCAATAACATATTAGATGTCATAGGGACAAACAGTCCTGATCAAACAGGAATTAGTGACCACAAGATCATTGTAGTAAGACTGAATACTGTAACATCCAAATCCATAAAAAATAAATACAAAATATATCAGTTTAAAAATGCACATAAAATTTGCTTGATGCCTTCCTAGGAGACAGTCTTCATTTCTTCCATACTGAACTATGTCAGCATTGATGAAATACTGCTTAAATTCAGAGAAAGAGGCAGTTGATAGTTTTATACCCAGTAAATTAATAAGGGACAAAACATATCCCCCATGGTTCACAAAACAGGTATGAACATTGTTGCAGAAGCACCAAAAAACATACCAGACTTAAAAGAATACAAGATCTACAACAGTTTGCAGATGCTCAAAACTTAGCATGGACTTCAATATGAGATACTTTTAATAGTTTCCAGAGCAAAACTCTGTCTCAAAAATCAGGCAGTAAATCCAAAGAGTTTTAGTTTATGTGTAAAGTACACCAGTGGCAAGACACAATCAGTACCTGTACTGTGAGATAGCCATTCAATGTTACCAACAACAGTGCCATTGAAGTGTAGTTGCTAAACATTGTTTTCCAAAATTCCTTCACCAAAGAAGATGCGTTAAATATTCCAGAATTCAGATCAAGAATGGCTGCCAACATATTCAATGTTACCAATGGCAGTGGCATTAAAGTGGTCTTACTGAACACGATTTTACACAATTCATTCACCAAAGAAGATGCAGTTAAATGTTCCAGTGTCTGGATTACAAATGACTTCCAGCATGAGTAATTTGGAAATAGACATCGTCAGGGTAGTGCAGCAACATAAGTCACTTAATAAAGGCAAGTCTTACTGTCCAGACTGTATACAAGTTAGGTTCCTTTTGCAATATACTGATCAAATAGTTCCAGTTTTAGCAATCATACGCAACTGCTCGCTCAATGTAAGATCTGTACCTGAAGACTGGAATGTTGCACAGGTCACACTATTGCACAAGGAAGAAAATATAAGTAAGCCACTAACTTATAGACATAATTGACAATGATTTTTAGTAGGATGTTTGAATATATACTGTGTTCCTACATTATAAATTGCCTCAAAGAAAACACTCTATTGACACATAACCAGCATGGATTCAGAAAATATTGTTATTGTGAAACACAAGTCTCTCTTTATTCACATGAAGTAATGAATGCTATCAACAGGGTATCTCAAGCTGATTCCATATTTGTGGATTTCCAGGAGGCTTTTGAAACCATTTCTCTCCAGCAACTCCTAATCGAATTTTGTGCCTATGGAGTATTGTCTCAGCTGTATGACTGGCTTCATGATTTCCTGTAAGAAATGTCACAGTCTGTAATAACTGATGTGAAGGCATCATGTAGAACTTCAGAAGTGATTTGCAGCATTCCCCAAGAAAGTATTATAAGCCCTCTGCTATTCTTCATATTTATAAATGATTTAGGAGACAAACTCATCAGCTCTCATAGATTGTTTGCAGATGATGCTGTCATTTTCAATTGGTAAAGTCATCAGAAGATCAAAACTAATAAAGAAATGGTTTAGATAAAATATCGGCACAAAAAAGTGACACTTGACCTTAAACAATAATAAGTTTGACGCCCTCCCCCTACATTACACTTGTGTGCCCATTCTGTAGTACTGTTGCATGATAGGACTGATGGAGGGTTCACCAAACTTCAAAGAGAGTTATCTCATTTTGAATTATCACAAACTATGGGACAGAATGTTACAGATATGATAAATGAGTTGCGGTGGCAACCATGAAAACAATTATGTCTTTTGCTGTGGTAAGTTATTTCATAAAAATGCCTTCACACTTCAAGAACAATCTAATAATTCCAATTCCAAAAGAGGCAGGTGCTAACAGATGAGAATCGCCAGACTATCAGTTTAATATGTCATTGTTGCAAAATACTGACATGGAAAACCTGAAGAGGTTATCTTTAGGGAAAATCAATTTGCGTTCTGGAGAAAAATAGGAAAATGTAAGGCAGTGCTAACCCTATGACTTAACTTAGAAGATAGACTGAAGAAAGGCAAACCTGCTTTCATAACATTTGTAGATTTAGAGAAAGCTTTTGACAATGTTTATCATAATATGTTCTTTGAAATTCTGAGGATTCCGGGGATAAAAGACAGGGAGCAAAATGTTATCTAAACTTCTACAGAAACCAGACTGCAGTTGTAAGAAGTGCAATTGTAAGAAGCAGTAGAAGGTGGTGACACTGGGTCATAGCCTGTCTATGATGTTATTCAGTCTGTACATTGAGCAATCTGTGAAGGAGAAATTTGGACACGGAATTACAGTTGAGAGAGAAGAAATGTAAACTTTTGAGGTTTGTTGATGACACTGTAATTCTGTCAGAGACAGCAAAGGATTTGGTAGAGCAATTGGACAGAATGGATAATGTTTTGAAAAGAAGTAATAAGACAAACACAAACAAAAATAAAAGGAGGATAGTGGAATGCAGTTGAATGAAATCAGATGATGCTGAGGGGATTAGATTAGGAAATGAGGCACCAAAAGCAGTTGTTGCATTTTACTACCTGGGCAACAATATATATATCGAACGTAAATTTAAATGATGGACTGTCTTTCCTAAAGGTATCTGTACAGAGTGCAACCTCCCACAGAAGTAAAACATGCACAATGAAGACTTAACACAAGAAAAGAGGGTCTAAATTGAGAGTGTAAGGCTGTTTACATTCTGTTAATACCAATTGAGCACTCCCAAACAAGTCTGCAGAATGTTTTACCGACCCTTGCATAATAATAATCAGAGATGCTGGCCAGTACTTACCTTCAGATGGCAAAAGTCCTACTACTACTATATACAGAAACGGGTAATGCAGAAAATACTAATCCTACCTTTGAGAATGTATATTTTCCTTCCTCAGAAAGGGGAGGGATAAGGAATGAAGATGACACTACAGCTCAGTGTATTAGACTTATTGGTAAGTTTTGATGTTGTTTCATTATTCACAAGATCCCTCCCATGGATTCATCATCACTCATTGGCAGTAAGTTCAAAACCAATATAACAGCACTATTTGATCATGCCCTTTCCTCCAATTACTTTTTATTCAATGCTGTATATTTTGAGCAAATTGGTGGTGTTGCCATGGGTAGTCATTTCTCCACTCTGATAGTAAACTTCTTTATGGAAGACTTTGAAGAAAGAGCACTCAATTTCGTGAAACTACAACCAAAAGTCATCTGATAATATGCAGATGGTTTTTTTTGTAGAGTAGCCCCACAATGAGGAAAAGCTGTAACAATTTTTACAGCATCTGAATTCAATCCACAAAAATATCCCATTTATGATGGAAGTGGAAAAAGGCAGCTGTCTACCATTTCTTGTAGTCAGAAAGTGAATGGCTCACATTTACAAGCATCTATCCGCCACCACCATTCACAACCAATGGGCATCCTTTGAGTGCTGGTGCACTGGGTACATATTATATCTGATAGAGACAGCCTTTCAAAGGAGCTGCATCACCTCCAACCTGTGACCAAAGATCATGGATGTTCTTCACATCATATCAGCACAGCTTTGAGCTGGAAACATGATCGCTCACAAGATCAAGAGGAGAAGAAGCTGTTCAAGTCCAGGGCATCCCTCCCAAATGTCCACAATATTTTATTGAAATTAAGCATAATCATAATGGAACATTATGTTACAATAAACTTCCAGCCACCTACAAAAATCTATGCCCTATTTGGTTCACTACAGAATGATCTGGGATAGTAGAATGCAGAAGTCTACAGAATACCACACCAGTGCGGCAAAACCTTCATTGGTGGCACCATACGCACAGTATGTGAAAGGTACATTGAGCATTTCCACACTCACATTTTGCAGCCCAGTTAGTCAGCCATAGTTGAGCATTATATCTCAACAGGAAATTCTGTGGATTATTCTGCCAGGGAAATCTTGGGGGGTCTATGAAAATATATTTGGTGGAATACCTTATTAATTGTGATGGCAGTTTTCAATTGAATGAAACATGGGAACTGGAGATTTCTTTAATATTTTAAGAAGGAAAACATTTTGCACTCAATGACACATCTGATATCAGCTAAATTTATTATGTTAACATCTAAATTTTAATTCAGTAGTACCATATTTCATTGGATGGTGTGCATACAGTATCACCATTAGACATGCACCTACATGCCTTGGTTGGTTGGTTGGTTTGAGGGATAAAGGAACCAAACTACAGGGTCATCAGTCCCTTCGTGTCTTGGGTGGAGCAATATTCGAAGAGAGAGCTAAACTTGCCAAAGGGTGCTCGTGCTGTGGTACCCTATGCACATGTGCCTCCATGCCAGTTTTTTGTATAAATGTAGTGACATGAATCACCATTCTTCAGTATAAAACACTCACATGAAGATGACTGAGTGGTTCTTACCTGAAATATCACGACAGGATGTTGATGTCATCTGGCTGCAATCCTGAAACTCCATGTAGTACTTATTATGCAATGCAATCTTTTTTAATCACAAAATGTAACAGATGGCTTTTCCTTATGGGCAAGTTCTCTATAAAAGAAGGAAGAAAGTGATATCAGCATGAATTTTATAGAGCTAGGGTACATGCTCAGCTAGAGCAAGGATGGGAAAGAAAATCAGCTGTGTCCTCAAATAAACCGCTTTGGTATTCACCTTATATGATTTAGGCAAGCCATGGAGAACATAACTTTGGATTTGCAGGCAAGGATTTTACCCCAATTCCTCTCACCTGTATGCTCGTTGCTTTAAACACTCTATCTTGTTCCATGTGGTTTCTCGAGCTTCCAAAATTTGCATGTTATACCTGTTGAGCCTTTAGGAACTGGAAATATACATAACACATTAATTATACTTCTTCTTTATTAAAATTGTTGTCCATTGCTGATTTTTTCAATAAAGACTCAGTATCAAGTAGTTTGGTAAATATTTTAGAGTCTGAATTTTATCATGTATCCATTTCTGAAGCTGTGCCCCAACATTGTAGATTTTTCCAACTCAGTATTGAAGATACTGATGGAAATAATGTGTGTGAAAAATTTGTTCAGAATATAATTTTTGCATTCTGAGAGCATGTTGAGGGTATTGCAGTTGTACATAAACAGCTTCTGAAGTTGTTTTGATTACATTACTGCAAATAAAAATGTATTTTATACTATCTGCAATTAATGATACAGTGAATTTTACACTTACAGTTACCTAAATTCATATTACAAAGAATGGCTTAGTATTTTGATATTGTTTTTAGCATAGTGAGGACAAAAAGTTAATACAAATCATTAGGAATTTTGGCATGAAAAAATTACTTTGTTGATATATTCAATCTGCAGCTGAACTCTATATCTAATATACATTATTACTTTATTGGTGGACACTCCATCCAGTCATGCTCTTGTTGTTGTTGTCTTTCATCATATATTAGTATAGCTATCTTAAACATGGATAGTTGCTGGTTTATTATTAAATGAAAAAAAATCATTTTTGCATTAAACATTTTAAAAACTTTGTAATAACTAAATTTCTGTTTCAGAATCATCACACTGTACTGAAAAAGCACCTCCAAACTGCTACATTTGAACGTGGTCAGTTGCAACAAACTGCAGCAGAACTTGAAGAAAAGGCTGAACGTTTACGCTACGAACTGGCTGATGCTCAAGAAGCTGCAAAAAGCCAAGATGAAGTAGTTGTGTTGCTACAGAAACAGCTAAGTTATTTGGAATCTGTGCATGCTTCTTGCCTTGAAGATGCACAACATCATCACCTCAGGATTGCAAATCTTGAACAAGAATTGACGCACTTGCAGGACATATGCCACAAGGTATCCTCTCATTCTTCCATAAAAATTAATAATATTAGAGATACTAAATCATAACAGATGTGGAACATTACTGATCTTTAAAGATTTCCTTGGACTCTAGCTGATTTTATTGGACACTTAGTATATTTTGATAAACATGAAATAGACTGTTTTGTTTTAAACAGCTTACCAAACAGCCTTTGTCAAATGCTAATTACAAGTCTGAGCCTTTTAAGTTGTCAGGTAAATAGTTGTGTAACTCACCAACATATTAGAAATAATATTATTGAGCGATACACATTCATGAGCCAAACCATTATGACCACCTGCTCAATAGTGTGTTGGCCCACCTTAAGAACACAATACAGTGGTTATACTGTGTGGCAAGGATTTTGTAAGCCCTTGTTAGGTGTCTGAAGGTATTTGGCCCTAGATATGTATAGAGAGATCATATAATTCCCATAATTACACGTCACTAGTTTGTAGGTTTGGAGCTGGTGCTCTATAGCTCCATGGAATTCAGATTAGGCAAATTTGGTGACCAGAACATCAGTGTGAGCTCACTACCATGCTTCTCAAACCACTGTAGCATTGTTCTGGCCTTGTGACGTGGACCACTACCCTACTGGAAGATGCCATCATTGTTCTGGAACAGATAAAGCATGAAAGAATTGAAGGGTCTGCATTAAAACACAGCTATCATTGTGTCCTTAATTACCTTTAGCCCACCAGCCTGTGTCCATGACACAGTGCATATTTTGAACAGTTATTTAACTGGATGATGGTGTATCTGGGCACAAACATTGACCTGTTGTAACTAGTAATGTTATTCACCTAACCATGTGGCATGTTTCCATTGATCCATCATCAAATCTTGAGGCTCCCACACTCACTCTAATTGTAATTCATTATGTCATTGGCTCAACATGGGAACACGTGGAGGCCATGTTCAACAGTGAGTTATTTTGGACATGTTCAAAAGAACAGACACCACACATTTATGTAATTGATTTCCCTTGATGAGCAATGAATCCACCACCTCCAGTGTGTATGCACAAATACATTTGACATTCTGTGGGAATTTCAAAGTAGTGAGCATGGAGGACATGTGCAGCAGTGTGGTGTGGCACTGCTGTGACTAAGATCTACTCACCTATGGTCAGTCTCTTCTCACATGTATGCCTCCTTGACATTACTGAAATTCAGTTCTCAGCTGGAAAAAGCTACAGAAAAATACAGATGTACACCATGTAACCACAAGTTGCACTAAAATTCTTTTGTTAGTGGAAGGTTAGTAACAGTTAAATGAAAGTATTTGTGTCTGTAAAATTTCGCTCTATTATGGTAAGCTTGCATATGTCAGTTACTACCAAGCCTTACTGTAAACTGTACAAAGTCTGAAAAGTTCACACATGCACATTATTCATAACTGTAGTCAGTTTATGGCAATTATTAGTTATCCTTCACTGAAAGCTTACAAACGGATTGTTTCTTATAGAATTGCTAACTCATATGATGCTAAAATTAATCTCAGATCACAAAATGTTCACGTTCATGAGTAGGCAACATGCCACACAGAATTTAGTTATTTAAAGTGTTACCAAAAGTTCTGAATTTCACACTGTATGTTAAGTCAAACTCTCTTCCACACTTTACAGCACTTCTCAAACTTTTTGGTACCAAAATATCACAATATTAATAATTTTGATTGGAACACCTATCAATAGCTCTGATCACAATGAGATCCAATCCCTGACTCTGCTCGTCTCTCTACACAGACAGGGTTTCTAGTTCCCAAAATACATGTGAATATGCTAACTTCTAATTGGCAGAAAAACATCACAGCCAATCAGAAACCAGTATCAGTCCCACTCAATGCCATGCATATATTCAGAGCCAACCAAAATTTGTCACTGAATCAGAACAGTAAATTAACATAAATAAATTTTGAAAACCCTCAAATATAAAATTAACTACCCCTCAACAAAACTACTGCACTGAATTCATAATCTCATTTCCACAGTACCATAAACTGCTGAAATAGTTTATAACAAATTCCCCAGGAAAAGTGTCTAACACACACTTCGTTCTTGAACATTCCCCACAAGACCAATTACTTCAAAGTATAGTATAAAAACTTTACATAAAATATTATTGTGCATTCACACCTTCATTCAGTCTCATAACTAAGCACAATTATAATAATAATTAATAAACAAAATTAAATAAACAGAATTGCAAATAAGAAATACAGTATTTTGATTGCACCTCAAACAGTGTCACCTAGTGACCTGTACAAGATCACATAGAAACTACATATACTCAGGCATCTGATGCCATCTGTCCTCCACATGACTCATACCACCTGTCACCACTTTTGTCTCTGATCTCAATTGGCATGATGTAAGGTGGTACACCTTACACCCCCTTAAATTATGAGTAAGTTTTTCTTGCAAATAAAAATGTTTGAATAATATAACTCAAACACTGAACCAATTCCAAAACCAAAATAAAGTAAATTACATTTCCCTTCCTTCACACTTGGTAGTTCTAAACCTAACATAGCATATGACTCACATAATTATATTGCCTCCAAATACATCAAAATAGTTTTTCACTCAAAATTAGTTTTTTCACACAACAATGAAACTTCTATTTCCTGTCCATTTCACAATATTTATAAAATTTTCTTCTTCCACTCTGGATGGTGTCTTTTTATTTTACACCAATTAAATTCTCTCCAACCTTAATGTTGGCCCTTCATTAGCCTCACAGCTTTTTCCCCATAGTTTCCGAAACCAGAGTTTTGTTGAAGCCAACTTCTTGAAATGAATCATTATTACATACATTTCTTAAATTCCATTTTACAATTAACTAAATGAACACTCTCTATTCTAACTAGTGCATTAAAGTGGTACCCATTTAAATTTAATTGAAGCTATAAGTAATTAAATTGAAATAATTTCAAAACTTCAGCTAATTATGGTCGCTAATGGCATTTTATTTCTTTACTTAGCTAACTGAAATATTTACATTAAATAGATTCAAGTTCTTTCAAATTGATTTCCATCTAGCACAAATAATGCTTTGACAATATTTACAACATAATGTATTTTATAGTTACCACGTCTTATGTAATTTCCTTCATTACAACTTGTGTCATCATCATCATCTTGGACAGTTTCCAGCCACTGGCTGGGTCTGTCGGGAACACAAGCCTCTCCATCGTGTTCTGTCTTTCCACCATTCCCCCTCTTCCACCTTCGTCCAGTTCTCTCCTCTTCTCGTCACACATTCCTTCACTCCCTTCACCCATCTATCTCTTGGTCTTCCCCTGGGCCTCTTCCCCTCCAGTTGCAGATCAAACATCCTCTTTGGATACCACTGCAGTCTTGATTTTTCTATCCTGTCCTGTACTGGTTCCTCCTTTAGTCTTTCCCTCACATACACATTTCGCAATCTGCCTCGTCTTGTTACACTCAACCTGCTCCTCTGGAACTTCATTTCACTAGCTTGTATTCTACTTTTGTCGCTTTTGTGCATTACCCATGTCTCACTTCCGTATGCCAATATGGGGACAAAGTAGGTTCGGTATATAATTCCCTTGGATTTCTGTGGCACCTCCTTGCTCCAAATAAGCCCCCTAATGCATTTGAAGAACTGCCCTGCTTTTCTGCACCTTTCATTTATTTCCATTGCGTTTCCCCCCTTACTTTCAATCATGCTTCCCAGGTACTTGAAGTTCTCTACCACTTGTAGTTTTTCCCCTCCACAAGTTATATCCACATTTGGCCTATTCTTCTTCCTTGTTGTGACAGTTATTTCACTTTTCTTTGCAGAGAAATGCATTCCATATTGTGCTGCCGTTGCCTCCCATACATCTAACTGCTCTTGCACCTCCTTCTCGCAATTTCCCCATATAACATCAGGTCATCGGCAAAAAGCACTGCTTTCATTTTATGATCTCCAATTGCATCTGATACTTGCTGTAGGATTTCATCCATAACAATAATAAACAATAAAGGCGAAAGTGCACTTCCCTGTCGCAGCCCATTTTCCAGCTTGAACCGTGCAGTACGTTCCCTCCCCACTTTCACACAACTCTCACTTCCCTCATACATTTTTCTGACTTTTCGTGTTATCTCTTCATCTATCCCTTTTGCGTTCAGCACGTCCCAGAGCTTGTCCCTATAGATACTGTCATACGCCTTCTCAATATCTAAAAAGGCCATGATTAAGTCCTTCCCGTACTCATAGTGCCTTTCCTGCAGTTGCCTTACCGCAAATATGAGGTCCGTTGTTGATCTTCCCGGTCTGAACCCATACTGCTCCTCTTGCAGTCTACTTTCAATACTGCTTCTTATTCTCTTCTCCAGGATCTTTTCATAGATTTTTCCACAGTGGCATAGCAGGGTGATTCCTCTGTAGTTCTCACATCTCCTTTTATCCCCTTTCTTGAAGATCGGGACTGTAATTCCTTTCTTCCAATCCTCAGGAATTCTGTTCTCCTTCCACACCACCCTCAGCACTCTGTATAGCCACTGGGTTCCTACTTCTCCTGCTGCTCGTATCATATCCACTGTTACTTCGTCCCAACAACTTGTGTACAGTCACTTATCTGGTATAAATACTTTAGTGAAGCCACAATGTCTCTCACAATCTTCACTGTAATGTTTTGACTTAATATAGACACAGATTATATACAATTTCAAAAAAACTTATATACAACTTTTTCTTTTAACCTTCTTTCTTTCCAACTCTCTCATATATGAGTTTGGCTAATGTCAATATTAGTATTCTCCTTTCCAAACTTCATTAGATTCTTTACATCACCATACTAATCAGTCAATCTCAATAGCTATATTCAGTATTTTTCCATGTTACAAAAATCTGTTAACCGTTTTCTATCAGAACAACATGCCATCTCCTTGCAATAAGTCATTACATCCATCATTATCTATTTTTCATCATGACAACACACCTTATACCTCATTAGTCTCCATTTACTAATATGCTCCTTCACATGTCACCTTTAGTAAACTTTACATAATCAATTCAAAGTCCACTACCCATTTTTCATTAGTACAACACCTCTCACTACCCCGAGTTACCTCAGATCATCATTAATCACTTTATTTTCACAACCACATCCTGGAATCAGTTCAAATTACATTAACCTTTCCTTCCACAATTAAACATTTCTCTCTGTTTATAACCTTCAGCATGGCAATAACCCCTGCTGCTTCCACTTTACTACAGATGTGAAAAAAGTTAAAGATGATAGCACAAAGTTCAGAATGGCAGAAGTGGAAGATTGACAACATGAAAAGAAATTGAAGTAGTATTGTCAATAACTCAAGTACCTGGTAATTGTCAATTACCTAGCATTGCAAAGAGTGCAATGTCCTCTGTGGTATTTGTCCCAACTCCTTTTTTTTTACCTGATATCTTCAGCAATATTAAACTCACAACTTTCAAGGGCCCATTTCTGAATCTATTTTCCCTTGCTATCCAGTTACTAGAATCCATTTCTCTCTCCATCTTACTTTCATATGGTTTAACAAAACAAATGTGCCTGCTCAACACTTTCATTCATTCTACATGCAACAGAACTTACATCAATAAGCTGCAGTTCATCACTTATAGCTTCAGCTACCACAACATCAACACCTTTTCCCCTCCACATAAAACTCTCTTACTTCCTTAAAGTGAGCACCCTTTTGTGCATCACTATTTCAACCATAACATATGGCACAGGAACCACTGCCTGTTCATTCCAAACTTCCACCTCTTGATTGGAGTAAGCGTCCCTTTTTGTGCATTACTACCTACAAAAACACCAGCTTTGGGCCCTACTGTCTGTGCTCTATAACCACTGACTTTCATGGGAGCAGACTCCACTTTTCTTCCTTCAATATTGTTACTGTTGCCCGTCATTAATCTCGTATCACCACAGCACGCGTTCATTTCATCAAACTCCACAGTTGGCTCTAATTTATCATCCAGAATGGGTACCAGAACCTTATCACTTCCAAATCTAACTTCCATACAGAACATTAAATCCTCAGCATCTAAAATACAACAAAAATTGATCTTTGCCCTACTTTGCAAGACTTATTTATTTATTTGTTTTCAAGAGATGGCAGGTGTTACAAGTATCAAAGATTTCTTTCTCAAATCTCCTAATCCACAGAAGGTGTGGTCACATCAGATAGGATAGACCTCAGGTGGAAAAGGGTAAAACAAAAGTTGAAAAGCACTGTCTGAATAGAACTTGGATAGGAAAGAGTTAGGATAGAGTGCACCAAAAAATAAGAATGCACGCACCCAGCTGGGGAATGCACCACTCACCAAGTGATGTGCCTTCCAAAGTCAGCAGACCCACTACTTCATATGCACCCAAAACCTTGTCTAATAACTCACCATGTTACTCCAAGGTTACAGTCAAAATCAAGACATCGTCAACATCAACAGTTTTTTTTTCCCTCAGTAGTTCGTCACCTATAACTTTTGACATAGCTCTCACAAAAGCGCAAACACTTATATTTATTCCAGATAGTATGAACACATATTAACACTTACCTTCAAATAAGAATGCTGCATACTTCCTGGATTCCTTTGCCAGTGACAAATTCCATTAGCCACACATCATGTCTATTGAAGTCAAAAATTTAGCCCCTTTAAATTCTTGCAACAGTTCATTGATATTTTCACACATCTCACTTTCTGGTTTAACTATTTTATTCAAAGCCCTAGTCTCCAACACAAGTCTCATAGAGCCATCTCAGTTAATAACCACAATTAATGAACACACTTACAGCTTGCTCAATAATACCCTACTAAAGCATTTTATGGATAAGTCCATTACTGCTTCCCTATGATTTTTTGTAATTGTTATAGGTTTTTTTGAAAAACTGTGCATCTTCTTTCACAGTCAAATAACATTCATAGTCACAGTCCTGGCTGATCTGAGAAAATATTTTTATGCTTAAGCATAAACTCTTTTAACTCTTCCTTCTCACTTCCATTTAATTCAGGTATTTCTTCTACTTACCATTCAATCTTGTCCTGTACAGCCAGCAACTCTTCTATATCAATCCCCATTTCCTCAGTGCCATGTTCATTATACCCTTCCATATATTTCCTTTTCCTGCAATACCTGATGGTAAAACTATCACTCTCTTCAGTAGTTACATTCTTTTTCCTAGAAAATGGTATAGTTACATTTCTTCCTTGCATTTCCAGCATCACAGAATCCTCACTGAAATCTAGCTGTACTTCATATTTTTTGAAGAAGTTTACCCCTATCAATGTGTCCACACTTAATCCTTGAATTATCAGGAAGGTGTGATAAAACTGTATACCATTTATTTTAAGAGGCTGCAACACTTCATAGTTATCACATTTCCAACCTTTCCTGTGGCTTTTAACAATGTCCTTTGTTACATACAATTGGATGATAATTAACTGTACTAAATGTTCATGGAGTTAAAGTACTTTTGCCGAGTCAAGTGATAGTTTTAAAGAGAAATTACTCATCTGTTACTTAAATTTATTCTGCCTGGATGCCAGGTTTTCTTTTAAGTCTGGAAACTGTATAGGTTGACGTGTTTCTTGAAATAACATAGATGACAAACTGATCTGTATGTAATTTTCATTTTTAATAGTCCTAGATGCCTTCCTGCCATCAATTACAATGTTCACTCAGTGAAATGCATTCCATTTTTATGCAACTCCAGAAAAACTTTATATCTCTTATTCCTGCCTTCCTTCCTTCCTACCAGACAAACATATAACCAACTGGCACCCACTTAACATTGATCCAAAGCACAGCTGTAAAGATATAGTCATACTAAGATCGAAACATAGAACATTAAATAGAAATTAATTTACATAAAATCAAATTTACTCAACAGCATAGATCACATAGAAACTACATACACTTGGGCATCTGATGCCACCTGTTCTGTGCGTGACTCATACTGCATACCTGTTCACCATTTTTGTGTCTGATCTCAATTGGCACTATGTAAAGCACTATTCCTCACATGGACAGGGGCTGTGGGTAGGTGGCACTAGATGGTAATGTGGGTCAGCCAAGAAGCATTCTGAGATAGGCCACACAATTGCAGTGAACAGTGTGTCTGGATGGTGGAGTGGTTAAATTAGCTGCCTAATAAGTAGAAGATCCTGGGTTCAAATCCCAGTCCGGTACACATTTTCGCTCATTGCCACTGACTCCACATGAAATCCTGATGCAGTTGACATCAGTAGTTCCTTACATTTTATTTCCTTCCTCCCTGCGCCATCTTCAATTTACATAATATACATCACAGTTACAGATTCCACATGGTGTCTGTTCTTTCAGTCATATCTGTTATATCAGATGAGATGCATTTATACAATTGATGCATCTCAGTGGGCAATGAATCCACCACCTTCAGTCCAGATGCACAAATATGTTCTACCTCCTGTGGGAATCTCAAAGTAGCAAATGTGGAGGACATGGATGAGGACTGCAGATAAGTGGCACTAGGTGGGAATGTCGGTTGTCTGAGAGGTGTTCTGAGATAGTACATGCAGTTGTGATAAGTACTGTGTCCAGGTGGTGCAGTGGTTAACACAGCAACCTAGTAAGCAGGAGATTCTGAGTTCAAATCATCACTGCTGATTCCGCATCAAGTTGTGATGGAACTAACATCAGTAGTTCCTTCCATTTCCTTTCCTTTCTCCCTCCCTCCACCTTCAATGTACATAAAGTGCACTGAGTGGTGTGCTCTAAAGCACTTGTACCTATACCAACATTATATTCTGTCATCAAATTTTTAAGAGGTTGCCACCTATCCTGCTTTACAGAGTGTTCAAAACTACAACCTCCATGTTCTGTGGTGTTGTGTGAATATCCAACACCTCATCACCTGGTTATGGTTTTACTGTCCGTGAACCACTGTCTGCTCGCAAAAGTAGCACACAAATAGCTGACTTGCTTTGTTGTTCCAAGATGTTCATTTACTGGGGCTGCATCATAACAGTGTCTGCTCTTTTTCAGAATCTCTTATGTCAGTGAATTTCTCCATTTGTGGTCTGTATTACCCTTAGAATGATTCTCCATTCATATCTGCTTCAAATACACATTTTCCTTACCATGTCATGTGCCGACAACACTACCAGGTGTCACTCAGTCTTGTAATGGGCAGTGAAATATATCTGAATGGCAGTTTGACACATAATAAAATATATTTCTCCAGCATATTTTATATTATTAGATTACATGGACCATCAAACAGTAGAAAAAAGAATAATCCATCTGCAAATATTGTTTATTTTTTGCACTTTATATATGCTCCTTCTGTTTCCTTCTCTTACATAGTACAAAATACACACACACACACACACACACACACACACACACACACACCAATCATCATCATCATCATCATGATAATTATTTTTATGATAAACAGTCACAAAGGCTATTATTTTCTTGTTTATGCCACTGAATTCTTAAGAAATTCTTTAAGTTTCTTCTGAACCATATAATTATATTCAAATTACTTGAAAGTCTTATAAGTCAACAATTTACCAAGGTCTTTGAGAGCTGTATGATAGCTTATAACTTTGAAATATTTTCCCATCCTTATGATTAATAGCAGTTTATGAGTTAATAGATTAGCAGCAATGAGTTCTGTCTGGAATAGATTTTTTTTTCTTGTGCATAAAAACTGACAGTCATTGTAAAAAAAATTCCTTACAGTTAATCACGTCTCCTTGTCTTAAAAATTATGTCTTTCCCTTACTACTTCACTCTTCAACCTTGCAAGGGAACTTGTACTAAATAAAAGAACATGTACGCATATTTGTGGTAACGTCTACTTTACTTTATTACTCAGTGTAACAGGGCAACAACTTAAATCAAGCAGGAAACAAAACACACTTCTGAAACATTAGTCCGAAGCAATTGGCCCCAAAGATAATGCACACAGTGTCCTGCCGACTATCAATATTCACTCCCACATATCCCTCCCCCCCCCCCCCCCCCACCACCACCACCACCACCACCTAAAGTGTGGTGTGCCAGGTATGACAGGGTACTTAAACTTCAGCTTTTGGCCTTCACAAATGCAGACAGTAGGAGGTTAGGTGGTTCTGCTGATGCACCTGGTCCTGGGGTGTGAAAGTCAGGTGGGTCACAGCTGTCTGGCTCTGTTGTGATTGTTGACGCGGTGTGAGGCATGGACAAAGTTGACTGTGGGGTTGTGGCCAACACTGACCGAGTCCAAGTGGACTTTACCCACTGTTTCGAGACTTTGGCTACCTTTCCCTGGAAGAGGACGTCCACTGTGTGTGTGTCTCATTGTAGTACTTATTACGGGCTAGTGTACATTGGCTGCAGAGGATGTCATACCAGATCCATGTGAAACATTACATGTGAACAACTATCAAGAGCCTTGTGTACAAAAACTGGATGTGTGCTGTGGTGCGACATCAGAGTTGCACAGAGTGTCTCTGCATGCTTGAGATGGGGTAGCTGTGCCTTGTTCAGGAGTGGAACAGGTGCAAGAAATTCCACTGGAACATGTAATAGTTCCCTGTACACTAACTCCACTGATCAACAGCCCACCTCAGTTTCTCAGGCATTCTGTGAAACCAGCGGCAACATTTAAGTGCAACAGTCTTTGTGGCACATCAGAGTGGGCTTTAAGATGCAGTGCCATCTTTCCAACAAGCCGTTGTTTGATGGGTGATAGCTGGTTGTCCAGTTTTGCTGAAAACTACAAAGTTTTGACAACTGCTGGAACAGTGTGGACCGAAATTGGCATACCTGGTCAGTGGTAATGAAAAATGGACACCTGAAATGTGCCACCCAAGTTTCCATGAATACTCATGTGATAGTCTCCATGGAAATGTCTCATTGGAATGGCCTTTGCACACCTTGTGCAATGATCCACTGATGTAAGTAAATACCTACAGCCTTCAGAAGGGGAGAGGGGTCATGCCCAAAATGTATGGCAGAAGTCGGGAATCGTCCCACTGGAGCATGCACGTGGCATCCTACTTTGCTGCATTGGCACTGAAGGGAAGTGCAGGCCCACTCCCATATATCTTTCTTGATTGATGATCATATGAAGTGGTCCATCACCAACCTTACACAGGCGTTAGTTCCTAGGTGCGCCAGTTTTGGGATGCCGTCAAATACTTTTCGTCGGAATTTAGGAGGAATGTATGGGTGTGGTCTACCAGTAGAAATGTCACAACATACTCGTATATTAGATGAGCTGTGGGATACATCCATGAGTTGGAAATGCAGACCAGTGGAAGAGTTTGTCAACAAAGACTGTAGCTGTGTCTTCAAAGTTTGAGCACTTGTAAGTTTGGAACAATTCAGCTTTGGAGTTAACCCATTGATGCTTGAAAAATAGTGTGCTATAATATTGACAGCTCCATGAATATGGTGCATATCTGTAGAAAAGCAGCATACATACTTGATTTGGTGAGCCTCCCAAGGAGAACATGAATCACTGATTTTATGGAAACCTGACATGATAGGTTTATGGTTGGTGAATATTGTGACAATTCTGCCCTAAATGAAGGGGCAGAAATGCTTGACACCCTCATACATCACAAGGAGTTCCCTGTCATATGCAGTCCAATGAGTCTGGGCAGCATTTAACTTTTGAGAGGAAAACATTCAGTGGCTGCCAATGTCTGTTCACCTTCTGATGAAGTGCCACACCTATTGAGAACTGGCTTGTATTGACTATGAAGGCCAGGTGTGCTGCTGATGCAGGGTATGTGACAGTCACTGCATCACACAGACTGTTTTATGTTCCAGGAAGGTTGCATTGATAAAAGTAGACCATTCCTAGGAATTGCCTGAGTTCCTGATAATGTTGAGGCAGAGGGAGGTACACAACAATTCCAATCTTTTATGCACTGGAAACATGTCCTGGGCTGCCAATTTATAATGTAGGAAGGTGACCACTGGTTCCCTGAACATCCACGTGTCCTCATTAAGTGTTATTCCACGATCACTAAACCTATTTCACACATCCTTCACATGCTTGTGTTCCTCAACATACCAAAATATTGCATAGGTAGGCAAAACAGTAAGGAAACCCTCTTAGTACACTGTCAAAAAATCTCTGCCAAGTTTGGGTAGCATTTTTGAGCCCAAATGGCATTACTAAAAATTCAGATAGCCCAAATGGGGTTGTCACTGCCATTATAGGTATGTCTGGTTTGCCCGTGGGAATCTGGTTGTAAACCTTATGGGAATCCAACACACTGAATATGATCACACCGGCTAATGAATGAGTAAAGTCTTGTGTGTGTGGCACTGGATATCTGTCCATCACAGTTCAAGCATTCGGTTCCAGATAATCAAATAGCTCTGAGCACTATGGAACTTAACTTCTGAGGTCATCAGTCCCTCCAGATAATCACCAGACAGACACCACAAACCATTTTTCTTATGGACGAGGTGTAGCAGGGAGGACCACAAACTCTTGGATGGTTGAGTGATTGCTTCTTGTAACACCCCATCAAAAATGGCCTTCGTTTTCATAGGCAACCAGATGTGAGTCTATGAACATGGCAAGAGACTGGTGGACCTGATATTTTCCGAATGTGGTACATAATCTTGTGCTAACCATGCCCCTTTTTGTTCCATGTCTCTGTGGCTTGCGTGCTGCCACTGTAGGTGAAGCAGTGGGGAGCTGTTGCTGTGCCACCACCTGTTTTATGGTCATTTGAGCCATCTGCAGGTCAGACTCATTCTTCAACATGGTAGCCTTCAGCTTGTTTTTTCTGACTGTAACTTGCTGGACATGCCTCTGTTTGCATCAATCTCCTCCTCCAAATTATGGCTGGTCAATTGCACATTGCAGCAATAATGCTCCCACCAACTTCTGTCATCCACTGATGTATGTGTGCTGAGGATGTCTAACCTTGGGTACACATAAGATGTTAGCAACCCCTGTATTCCATGGGTACTGGCACCATCAGCAGATTGAATGAGACATGCGTTGTGTAATTCCACGTTGGTGCATGTTTTTCCAGGAAATCGGTGCCCAGTATAGGTTAGCCAATATCAAGCAACACAAAGGTCTAGTTGCATTTCCCTGAGAATCCAGTGTCAACCACCAGTGTTTTTTTCAGTGTTAATAAACTTTACCAACAGCCATACACTTTAAGATATTTCATTTTATTCCGATATCAACCAGTTTCAGCAATTGATTTTGCCATCTTCAGGCCCCATACACTTAAAAGTATGCACCAGCCAATGTCCCCTGGCCGTGATGGACCAACAGAGACCAGTGTTTTTTGTTCACATGTTTGAATGACCGAGTCATCGACTATTTGAACCTTATCTGTGTGTCTATCTGTGGGGAAGGAATTAACAAGTGAGGTGCTGACATCTGACCCAGTGTCAACCAGAAACACCTGAACCATAGAGTGATTAAGGATGAACAGCCTTTGTGTAGCTACATATCTGACAGCTGCTGAAATTGATCCCTATCACATAGACTCACACTGAAGCAGGCATGTTTTCCACTGCTGTGAGTTTAGGTGCAGGTGCTGGTCATTATGCTTGGCTGCACTTAAGACAGGACATGAGATATGTTTTGGTGTGAATATGATATCCTGCACTTGCTAGCTTTGATCTGAAATTCTTTGGAACCAACAATAACCTGTTTCATTTTATTTATTTTTATTTATTTATTTACATGTCAAGTTCCGTAGGACCAAATTGAGGAGAAAATCTCCAGGATCATGGAACGTGTCAGTACATGAACTTACAACATAAAAGTAATAACAGATAAAAATAAATGTTCATGAACCTGAAAGAAAATCAGTCCATAAGTGTAAGCAAACGCTATCAGCATTACAATGAGAGTCAGCTTAATTTTTCAAGGAACTCCTCGACAGAGTAGAAGGAGTGACCCATAAGGAAACTCTTCAGTTTTGATTTGAAAGTGCGTGGATCACTGCTAAGATTTTTGAATTTGAGTGGCAGCTTATTGAAAATGGATGCAGCAGTATACTGCACATCTTTCTGCACAGGAGTTAAGGAAGTCCGATCCAAATGGAGGTTTGATTTCTGCCGAGTATTAACCAAGTGAAAGCTGCTTATTGTTGGAAATAAACTAATATTGGTAACAAGAAACGACAATAAGGAATATACATATTGAGAGGCCAATGTCAAAATACCCAGAGTCGTGAACAGAGGTCGACAAGAGGTTTGTGAACTCACACCACTTATTGCCCAAACCGCCTGTTTCTGAGCCAAAAATATCCTTCTAGAATGGGAAGAGTTACCCCAAAACATAATACCATACGACATAAGTGAATGGAAATATGCAAAGTAGACTAATTTACGTGTCGAAGTATCACTCACTTTTGATACCGTTCGAATAGTGAAAATGGCAGTATTAGGTCTTTGAAGAAGATCCTGAATGTGGGCTTTCCACGACAGCTTACTATCTATCTGAACACCTAGGAATTTGAACTGTTCAGTTTCACTAATCATATGCCCGTTCTGTGAGATTAAAATGTCGGGTTTTGTTGAATTGTGTGTTAGAAACAGTAAAAACTGAGTCTTACTGTGATTTAATGTTAGTTTATTTTCTACAAGCCATGAACTGAGGTCATGTACTGCACTACTTGAAACCGAGTCAATGTTGCACACAACATCCTTTACTACCAAGCTAGTGTCATCAGCAAACAGAAATATTTTAGAGTCACCCATAATACTAGAGGGCATATCATTTATATAAATAAGGAACAGGAGCAGCCCCAACACTGATCCCTGGGGCACCCCCACTTGACAGTACCCCACTCAGATCCCACATCGCAGCCGTTATCAACATTGTGAATAATGACCTTTTGCTGCCTGTTGCTAAAATAAGAGGTGAACCAATTGTGAGCTACTCCCCTTATTCCGTAATGATCCAACTTCTGGAGCAATATTGTGAGATCAACACAGTCAAATGCCTTTGTTAAATCAAAAAATATGCCAAGCGTTCGAAACTTTTTGTTTAGCCCATCCAGTACCTCACAGAGAAAAGAGAATATAGCATTTTCAGTTGTCAAACGACTTCTAAAGCCGAACTGTACATTTGATAGCAAATCGTGTGATATAAAATGATCAATTAACCTTACATACACAGCCTTTTCGATAACTTTTGCAAACACTGATGGCATAGAAATAGGTCTAAAATTATCTACATTATCCCTTTCTCCCTTTTTATAAAGCGGCTTTACTACTGAGTACTTTAATCGCTTAGGAAACTGACCATTCCTAAAGGAAAAATTACAAATATGGCTAAATACAGGGCTAACATGTGTAGCACAGTACTTTAATATTCTACTAGACACTCCATCATAACCATGAGAGTCCTTAGTCTACAGTGATTTAATTATTGACTCACTCTCCCTCTTGTCTGTATCACAGAGGAGTATTTCAGACGTCAATCTCGGAAAGGCATTTGCTAAGAAATTTATATGATTTCCTGTAGAAACTAAATTTTTATTTAATTCACCAGCAATGCTCAGAAAATGGTTGTTAAATACTGTACATATATCTGATTTATCAGTAACAGAAATATTATTACTGCGAACTGGCTTTATATCATCAACCTTGTGCTGCTGACCAGACACTTCCTTCACAACTGACCATATGGCTTTAATTTTATCCTGTGAATTAGCTATTCTATTTGCATACCACATACTTTTTGCCTTGCTAATAACATTTTTAAGCACCTTACAATACTGTTTGTAATGGGCCACCGTAGCTTGATTGTGATTTTTTCTAACATTTTGATATAATTCCCGTTTTGTTCTACATGATATCCTTATCCCACTAGTCAGCCAACTGGGCTGTCCATTACTGCTAGTATCCCATTTAGAATGTTCTAATGGAAAGCAACTCTCAAAGAGCATGAGAAATGTGTTATGGAAAGCATTGTATTTATCATCTATATTATCGGCACTATAAATATCTTGCCACTCTTGTTCCTTGACAAGTTTTGAAAAACTCTCTATTGCTGTTGGATTAGCTTTCCTACGTAGTTTGTAATTAAATATGACGTTGGTTTGAGTACAAAAACCATTTAATGTTAAAATTTGTGCATCACGGTCTGAAAAGCCATTGACCCTTTTACTAACAGAATGCCCATCTAGTGATGAAGAATGAATAAAAATATTGTCTATGACTGTGCTACTATTCCCCTGCACCCTAGTTGGAAAAAATACAGTTTGCTTCAGATCATATGAATTTAGGAGATCTACCAACATCCTTTTCCTTGCACAATCGTGTACAAAATTAATATTGAAGTCACCACATACAACTACTTTCTGGTACTTCCTACAAAGTGAATCAAGAGCTAGAGCTTAAGCAAAAATGCTCTGAAGTCAGAGTTAGGGGACCTATAAACAACAGCAATTAGAAGTTTAGTTTCATTAAATTCAACTAATGCTGCACAACTTTCAAATATCTGTTCAGTGCAGTGTCGTGATACGTCTATGTACTCAAATGAAATACTGTTTTTTTGATAAAGAGTCACTCCCCCACCCCGCAAGGAACTCCTTGAGAAACAGCCAGCTAATCTGTAGCCTAGTAAAGGAAGCCTCTGAATTAACAAATTATTTAAGTGGTGCTCTGATATACCAATAATTTCAGAGTTAACATCTATTAGCAGTTCACTAACTTTATCTCTAATACCTCTTATATTTTGATGAAATGTGCTAATTCCTTCTCTAATTGGAAACATTACATCCTCTGGAGGTGAGCCCTTAGTTAGAGGCACTTCATTTAAGCAGGTATACCTATCAGCTGACATCAGTCTAAAAAAGGTGCATCTCTAATACCAACTACTACAGGAATTTTTCCACGAGTGATACCACTAGCACCACCACCACCACCCACTACACTGTCACCTATAAGCTTAGCCAGCCTCCCCTTCCCATACCTATTGAGGTGCAGGCCATGCCTAGTGAAACACCATCTACTGATAGGCCCAACTGGCACCACTGACATATGACCCATGCCCTCCGCCATCAGTGCCCTCCCCTCCCTTCATTGTTTATGTGTCATGGAGGCTGCATTGTGTCGCAAGATAGTGTGTGTAGATCCTCTGTCATGATGTCACGGTGCTGGAAGTGTCACAGCTGGGCTGTCAGCTTATCAATGGGGGCACAGAGGGATCGGAGATCTTTGCTCACATCCAGCAGTCACTGGGCAGCTGTGGCAGCATAGACCGGTTCAGCCGTGTTGACCAGATTCAGCCACACTTATGGGGATTCACTAGCCATGGCAGTTATGGTGGTGGCCACCAGTGCATGTGAGTTGAGCAGGTCATGTGCTCTATCAGCCTCTTGCAGCAGCTCAGTTAATAACTGTCTTTCATGCATATCAAGGTTAAGTGCATCTGAAGAGGTAACTGTTGCCAAATGTGTGAAAGTAAGGTGTCTGACAGCACACAAGCATCCACCATATTGCGTAAGTGCCTCCAAAAGTCTGAAAGCAACTTATTGCTGCACTTCTTGTGGTACAAGACTTGAATTACTCATTGATCTACAGATTTTGTGTAGCAACAGATTAGTGCCATCTTCAGCATGATGTAAGTTCTCTATGATGAGGATGTAAAATAATGTTTAAGGTGACTAACAAAGCTTGTTGGTCAAGGTTGCAGATCACCTAGGTGAACTACTCAAAGTCATCTACAATTTTTCCTGTATGAAAATGTTCTCTGTAACCATGAAACACATCTCTGGGTGTTCAGGCACAAATAGTGGGCCCCAAATTTGCAATTGAAATGTGGGTGGGCTGCAGAAACTGGTAAGTAAAATGTTTGTAATTCATGGAAGTGGTACCTTCGCAGGTGGTGGGAAAGCAAACATGTTCACATTTGGCTTGATTTCACTGTGTGCTGTAGGCAGGCAGTGTGAGGCAGTATCTTGTGGCAGTGTTACACAAAAAAATGGCATGACCAACTCAGTGGGAAATGTAACACCATGGATGTATTTGGTTTGAGAAGTACAATCCCATGACACCATGAAATGGGGAGTTAGTTTTATCATGTTGAGTTCCTTTTTGATGTTTTGGATGGCACCTTCCAAGTTGCAGAGGGCGTTTTGGATGGACAATATACTGGTGCTCGATGACATGGAATATGTGTGAAGACAAATTGTTCACTGTCATACAACTGTAGTTTTGGGGTCACCTCTTATGTAGAGGAACTCATGCTACATAAAAGAATATATATATATGTAGTTGTGTTAAAGTGCACTTAACTTCATCACACAGCGTAACAGAACAACAAATTACATCAAGTGGGAAATGAAACACACTTCCAAACCCTTAGTCTAAAGCAACTGTCCCTGCAGATAATACAGACAGCATCTTGTTCACTGTTGTTAGTCACTCTCAAAACCTCAATCACATCTGTTAATTTTCTGAAAGATTCAGATAAAGAAATAATTTGGAAATTCTGCTTAACACTTACAATCTGAGTTGTGTTGTTAATTTTTACACCAGGGTTGCGCAGCAAAACACTAGTTGAGAACATGTTTGTAGGTGAACACTGAATTGGTGATATAAATGTTTACCCAGTCACCAAACATTAACAGTTGTTTCTTCAAGAAAAGAATAAAGGATGTTAGTTAGTTATTTGTATATTCTGTGGATCATAATTGTGACTGCTTGCTATGATATGGAACGACTCAGTTTTGTTATTACAGTCCATCTTATCAGCAGAAAATATGCCAATGTGCGTACAGTTTATGTGATTTCTTAAGGATTTCTTACATGCATACAGTTATTTATACTTAAAAGTATTCAATGAATCTCTCCCTCTCCCTCTCTTAACACAAAATCATGCTACTACACATTCAAACGTTCTTCTGTGGAGTACGAGTTGACAAGCAGATATGATTTCAGCGTGTGTTTCAAGTTAATTTTATTATCTATTAAATTCCATATATCCTGGGTAGGAGGCCAAAAAATTTCATGGCTGAATGCCTCACTCCTTTCCATGTCACACGAAGCCTGAGTGATGGATAGTATAAATCAATTCTCCTTTTAGTATGATAGAAATGAATGTTCCCATTGTTTTCAAACTGTGGCTGATTGTTAACAATAAACTTCATAAGGGAGTAAATGTATGTGAGGCTATTGTCAGTATTCCCAACTATTTAAAGAGCTCTTTACAAGTCGTCCTAGATTGGATACCACATATTATGCTAGTTTTAATCTTCTGTGCAACAAATATTTTTTCCTCAGTGATGAGTTACTCTAGAGCATTGCCCCATAAAACATTAGAGACTGAAAATAAGAAAATTAAAATCTTTTGTCAACTGCAGTAAGTACAAAAAGAAAACATGCTGCTCCACCCACCAACACACAGTTATTGTCACAACCTCTCATGGATGATTCATCAAGCCACCAAGAAGAGAAGAGGCAAGCAACAGGTATGATGGCACAACCTGCTCCTTCAGTGTAATTGAGGAATTCATTCAGTTGTATTCAAGAACCACATGAAGAAGCCACACAGCAACAAGAAACAAACAAAAGGTACTGCCAATCATCTTGCAGTATAAACATAACAACGGAATACTTTGTGAATAACTTAAAATTGTAGTGTGCCATTCACTGCCAAATAGCTTGTCCTCATGGCCACAAAGGATTATGTAATCATCACTGACAAGACTGGGAAAGAATGCATACTCTGCCACACATTTCTGGGCATCAACCTTAAAAGTATCAAGGTAATAACCAGAAGCAGTCTGCAAAAATTTCAAACTAAAGACATTGAAGAAACTCTGGAAAAATTAGCGTACTGTGCAACAGTCATAACGTGAACAAGGATGCCAAGCATACAGAGATGAATCTCAATGGTCATTGCTGTTCTGCAAGATACAGAGGAGCACAGGAAGTTCCTTGAATTTACCAGACTGTGTGCATTGTGGGTCACAGTAGAACCACTCCATTTAAGAAAAGGACTATCAATATGTTACCAGTGTCAGGGACTGCAACACATTGGTAGGCACTGTGCAGTGCCATTGTGAAATGTAAAATGTGTTTAGCTATGCACTTCACTATTATTTTTGAATTGGGATGGATTATTAATGACAAATTTCATAAGTGAATATGTGTATTGCAAAGGTACTGTGAATATCCCAAGTTCCTTAAATAAATCTCTGCAAGGTGATCTTGGGTGGGCTCCAGCTATTATTCTGATTACATGCTTTTGTGCAATGAATACTTTCTCTCTTAATGATGAATTGCCCCAAAATATGATGCCATATGAAAGCAGTGAATGAAAAAAGACATAGTAGGCTAATTTATTTGTATGTTCATCACCAAATTTTGCAAATAACTCTAATAGCATAAGTAGCTGAACATAACTATATCAGCAGATTATCAATGTGTTTCTTCCAGTTCAGTTTCTCATCAATGCATACACCCAGAAATTGGGAATATTCTGCCTTAGCAACAGACTTCTCTTCATAGTCTATATTTGTCAATGGTGTTATGCTGTTTACTGTACAGAATTGTATAAACTGTGTTTTTTCAAAATTTAGTAAGTGTCCATTTGCAGAGAACCACTTAATAATTTTCTGAAAGGCATTATTTAAAATTTCCTCAGCTGATTCTTGCTTTTTGGGCATGATTACTATACTTGTATCATCAGCAAAAGAACTAGCTTTGCATCTTCATGAATACAGAGTGGCAAGTCATTAATGTATATAAAGAACAAAAGGGGACCCAATACTGAACTCTGTGGGACACCATTCTTGATACCTCCCCAGTTAGAGAACTCTGCTGATTTTTGCAGACTATCTGAACTGTTAATTTCAACCTTCTGCATTCTTCCAGTTAAATATGAATTAAACCATTTGTGCACTGCCCCACTCATACCACAATACTTAAGCTTATCTAGAGGAATTTCATGATTCACACAACCAAAAGCCTTTGAGAGATCACAAAATATCCCAATGGGTAATTTTTGGTTATTTAATGCATTTAATATTTGATCAGTGAAAGCATATATAGCATTTTCTGTTGCAAATCGTTTCTGAAAACCAAATTGACAATTTGTTAATACTTCATTTTTACAAATATGTGCTGCTACTCTTGAATAAATTACTTTTTCAAGAATTTTGGATATTGTTGTCAGAAATGAGATTGGATGGTAGTTATTAGCATCAATCCTACCCCCTTTTTTATGCAATGGTTTAACAATTTCAGTCTGTCTGGAAAAATGCCCTGTTTCAGTGAGCCACTACATATGTGGCTGATAGTTCCACATATTTGCTGGGAACAATCTTTTAGTACTCTTTTGGAATGCCATCAATTCCAAATGTGCTTTTACTTTTGAGTGAATTTATTATTTTCCTAATTTCAGTACAAGAAGTGGCTTGACCTTCAGTTTTCTCAAATTGCATAGTTATTGCCTCTTCCATATACTGTCTTGCATTTTCTGATGAATAGCTGGATCCTATTTTCTCTACAACCCTTAAAAAATGGTCATTAAAATTTTTTTCTACTTCTGACCTCTTGTTAACAAACTTTTCATTGTGTTTGATAGAAATACAGTTGTAGGGAAGCAGCCTACTCACGCCTTATAAAATTCACATCAGTCTTTCCATTGTGTGCCAGCCAGTCCGCTGTAACTAGCTCTTGACGTCATAAATGTAGCCCAATACTTTAAAAATCAAGTAAATAACCTGAAATGTTTCTAGCATGTCAGGAGTAATACTAAATCAATATGTGTTGAATATCAGTTCAATAACTTTAACCATTTTCGAAATTTGGATGTTTTTCTGTAAAAAACATTGGCGCAACAGAAAAGAGCTAGGAACTTAAAAATTTATATTTAGATTCCTATTGCATAATAATTTAGTAGAAACAGTATTCTGGATCTCACAAATTAAAATTTTAGTTGAAATTCATGATTTTCTGGTTTTTGTCTTAAAAATTAAGGAAGCAAGGTAGATTAAGTAGGCGAATAAATAAAGCTAGGATGTTTAAATTTAAGTAGAAGGGAGATCCGCTATAATCATGAAGATGTGAGAAGTTTCAGCTGAACAACTATAAAACTATAGCGATAGTGTATCTCCAAAGGGCAAGTTCAGAGCTCATCTACTGCGTGTAGTGTAATTAAATTAATTCTCTCGCCTAAAATATTTGACTTAGCCACGTCAGACTTCTATTATAATTACTTACCTGTGTGCTGATTGCACATTTAAATTGAGAGCTTCATCGGCCATCAGCAAAGGAAGCAATGATTTATTCGATAACTTAAAGTGGTGCATTACTAACCCAGCGGCTAGTCGGGAGAGCGGATTTGATCAGGCGTTCCCTTAGCCGTCCACACCGTGGCTTTATATATAAGAATGCTGCATGAGAGAGAAAGGCCCCAGTTCTCTCCAGACGCTGGTTAGTGCACCATCTGTGCCAGGACTCGCGTCGTGTCGGTATCATTGCTATAAACAGCCTCAGATGCCGTAATAAGTTACTCGGGATACGTGTAACCATGAAATCATTTTCGAGTGAAGTGTTAATTCTGGGATGACTTTAATGATCTATCTTCAGTTTGCATATGTCGTATTTTCACGTGCCGCCGCGGGACGACATTCTACCATTATTTAGAGTAGCGTTTGATGAACATTATCAATAAATTATGGCGAGCATTCACTTAAACATTCAATTTGAACCATTATAGTTGCATCAGCGCATTAGACTCTGAACTGCTCTGGTAGTTGGATTGTGTGGATTCTTTTTGGTCTGTGACTTTCAGAATATAGTGAACATTTTAGATAAAATGGTTTTTGATTATGAATCCCAGACAATCTCCTAATTCCTCAGAGCTATAAGCTGTAGCTATAAATGTATTTCTCAGATGGAGTGGGCACTAGGAATTCTAATTACAGGCTTCACGTTTTGCTAATCACTTTCTGGTTGCCAATATTGTAGTTAGAGAGCCAGTGTTGAGAACGGCAAACAACAGCATAAATAATAGGAACACATTTTATGACAAATATTTCTACCCGCCGCCCCACATATGTTGCTAATCGGCTGGGAAATACAAAATATATATATAATAATAACTAAATCCCACCCGCTGCCCCACACAGTCTTCCTGTGCTCTCGGTAGGCCTGTTTCCCTTTAAATAATATTCCAAATTGTTTTAATTTCATTATCAGATGTGCTAATCTCTGACATGATGCACATACTTCTGGACTTTTTAACAACTTTTCTGGATACATTTCAGTAGTTTTTATATTGTTTCACTGTTTCAGGGTCATTACTCCTCCTGGCTATAAGATACATTTCCCTTTTCTGTTTACAAGATATTTTTATCCATTTAGTAAGCCATGGCTTTTTACATGATTTCTTATAACTATATATCACTGTTTTCTTAGGGAAACTGTTTTCAAGCATACTCACATAGGTATCATGAAATAGGTTAAATTTTAAATTAGAATCAGGCTCTCTGTACACCTCACCCCAGTCTAACTGTTGCAAGCTTTCCCTAAAATTTTCTACTGTTAAATCAGTAACTGAACGCACTATTTTGGAGGAATATTTTGTATTACTGTATGGAGGTATATCATATAATGTAACTAGCTGTGAAACGTGATCAGACAATCATTCTTAACAGGAAAAGTTTTTATTTGTTTTAATTTATCTTGATCTATGAAAACATTATCTTTCAGTGTTCTCCTTTCCTGCACCGCCCAAGTAGGAAAATTAATAACTGACACCAAATTGAAAGAACCAAGTAATACTTCAAGGTCAAGTTTTCTATTGGACACTTTCAGAAAATTTACATTGAAATCCCCGCAAACAATAATTTGCTTTCCTCTGTCTGACAGATAGCTCAACAAAGAATCCGAGTTTTTTGAAAATAGTTGAAAATTTCCCAATGGAGACCTATACATGGCTACAATTATAAAAGTGCCATTATTTAATTCAAGCTCACATGCACATGCTTCTATATGTTGCTCTATGCAAAACTTTTTAGTTGCGAAATTTTTCACACTATGACAGATTTTAATTTCTATGGCAACTCCTTCTCTCTCCATAGTGTCTCTACTTACATGGACTGAAAGCTTATATCAACCTACATTTACCATTTCCATACCTGTGACTATATAATGTTCAGACAGGCATAGTATATCTATTCCACCCTCAGTTTCTAAATCTTCTAAACAGAAAAGGAGTTCATCTAATTTGTTTTTTAATCCCCTGTTATTCTGATGCAATATAATAACATTATTTTTCACTGTGCTTTTATGACAATCATGTGACATACTAACATTATTTTTCACTGTACTATTATGAGAATCTTGTGATATTTTTACATCTCTAGTACCCACCTGCCTGAACTTCTCAATAAGCTTAATTTCAAGCAATGTTGGATGTTTGGACACTGATCTTAGCATAAAAAAGAAGTACTCCCATGAGTTTCAGTTCTCCCCCCCCCCTCCCCCCCTCCCCCTCCCACCCCTGCTTTTAAAGATTTTACTGTCATCCCACCCAGCTTACCCTTCCATTTCCTATTGAGTTGCAGGCCATGTCTTGTGAAGTCCCATCTACCAATACCATTAATAGGAACCAAACCTATGCCTGACAAAGTAGCCATCTGAAGCAGCTGATCTAGCTGCAGCATTTCTTTGTTATATGAAATGAGTCATACTTCTTTGTTTGTCCTAACAATTTCAAACAGTTTCCTTTTCTTTGAAATGATATTTTGCTTTCTTTTGTTGTTCCATTGGGAAAGGAGTTGTTAAAGGTTGAAACCCATCTCTAAATACACTCCTGGAAATTGAAATAAGAACACCGTGAATTCATTGTCCCAGGAAGGGGAAACTTTATTGACACATTCCTGGGGTCAGATACATCACATGATCACACTGACAGAACCACAGGCACATAGACACAGGCAACAGAGCATGCACAATGTTGGCACTAGTACAGTGTATATCCACCTTTCGCAGCAATGCAGGCTGCTATTCTCCCATGGAGACGATCGTAGAGATGCTGGATGTAGTCCTGTGGAACGGCTTGCCATGCCATTTCCACCTGGCGCCTCAGTGGGACCAGCGTTCGTGCTGGACGTGCAGACCGCTTGAGATGACGCTTCATCCAGTCCCAAACATGCTCAATGGGGGACAGATCCGGAGATCTTGCTGGCCAGGGTAGTTGACTTACACCTTCTAGAGCACGTTGGGTGGCACGGGATACATGCGGACGTGCATTGTCCTGTTGGAACAGCAAGTTCCCTTGCCGGTCTAGGAATGGTAGAACGATGGGTTCGATGACGGTTTGGATGTACCGTGCACTATTCAGTGTACCCTCGACGATCACCAGAGGTGTACGGCCAGTGTAGGAGATCGCTCCCCACACCATGATGCCGGGTGTTGGCCCTGTGTGCCTCGGTCGTATGGAGTCCTGATTGTGGCGCTCACCTGCACGGCGCCAAACACGCATACGACCATCATTGGCACCAAGGCAGAAGCGACTCTCATCGCTGAAGGCGACACGTCTCCATTCGTCCCTCCATTCACGCCTGTCGCGACACCACTGGAGGCGGGCTGCACGATGTTGGGGCGTGAGCGGAAGACGGCCTAACGGTGTGCTGGACCGTAGCGCAGCTTCATGGAGACGGTTGCGAATGGTCCTCGCCGATACTCCAGGAGCAACAGTGTCCCTAATTTTGCTGGGAAGTGGCGGTGCGGTCCCCTACGGCACTGCGTAGGATCCCACGGTCTTGGCGTGCATCCGTGCGTCGCTGCGGTCCGGTCCCAGGTCGACGGGCACGTGCACCTTCCGCCGACCACTGGCGACAACATCGATGTACTGTGGAGACCTCACGCCCCACGTGTTGAGCAATTCGGCGGTACGTCCACCCGGCCTCCCGCATGCCCACTGTACGCCCTCGCTCAAAGTCCGTCAACTGCACATACGGTTCACGTCTACACTGTCGCGGCATGCTACCAGTGTTAAAGACTGCGATGGAGCTCCGTATGCCACGGCAAACTGGCTGACACTGACGGCGGCGGTGCACAAATGCTGCGCAGCTAGCGCCATTCGACGGCCAACACCGCGGTTCCTGGTGTGTCCGCTGTGCCGTGCGTGTGATCATTGCTTGTACAGCCCTCTCGCAGTGTCCGAAGCAAGTATGGTGGGTCTGACACACCGGTGTCAATGTGTTCCTTTTTCCATTTCCAGGAGTGTGTATTAAAGTAGGAATTGTCATTTATACCAATCCTTCCAGTCAGATGCCTTGAAACTTTTGATTACTGTAACTGGTTTCCATGATACACAATATCTCATCACTGTAATCAAGTTGTTTAGCATGATGAGCAATGTATAATGCTGAGATAAGCCATTCACTACTTGATAAACATTTATATAACTGATTATGTGTTCATCTACAAAAATATTGTCCATTAGTGTAGTGCTTTCCTGTGTAATCTTGGTGGGAAAATTAACAACATTCTACATGTTGTAAGTATTAAGTAACATTTCCAAATAATTCATTTTATCTGAATCTTTCAGAAAATTAACATTAAAATCTCCACAGATAATCATTTGCTTTCTTTTATGTGTTAGGTGGCATAATAACAATACAAAGTTTTGGAATAATATGTGAAAGTTTCCCAGCAGGCAGAAAGTTCTGGCATCAGTTGATTTGAATTTGATTTAATTTTTACATATTAATCCTATTTTCTCTATATTTTCCCTACAGAAAGGGATTACTAATTTATAGTCTTCTACACTTAACACATGGATTTGTTTATTTACATGGTGCTCAGATTCATAAAATACTTCAACAGCTGTTTGACATTGTAGATCATGTAAACAGATAAAAAGTTCATTAACTTTGTTCTTTAGACTTTTAATATGCTGATACATGGTGGCAAGGTTATTCAAACAAATTTCTTTTGTGTGTGACACTTCATTTAACTGGATCTCTTTCAAAATAGTACATCTGTATGAGTTATTTAACCTAAAACAGGCTTACCCCTCTACTAAGAATAATTATAAATCTAATGAATGAGGTAGGACTCATTTCATAATACTAAAAATTACTGTGCCAATTTAAGGAAAATTATGAAAAATGCCATAATAGCCAGTATTCAGTGTCTAAAACTACAACTACAGATAGTAAAATTAAATATGAATGGAGAATGCTTGAAAGAGAAGCTAGAAAGTCAGATGAGCAATATGAGGATTAAATTATTATAAAAAAAGAGCCAGATAATAAGATATGTCAGTTAGTTCTACATCTACATCTACATCTACATCCATACTCCGCAAGCCACCTGACGGTGTGTGGCGGAGGGTACCTTGAGTACCTCTATCGGTTCTCCCTTCTATTCCAGTCTCGTATTGTTCATGGAAAGAAGGATTGTCGGTATACCTCTGTGTGGGCTCCAATCTCTCTGATTTTATACTCATGGTCTCTTTGCAAGATATATGTACGAGGGAGCAATATACTGCTTGACTCCTTGGTGAAGGTATGTTCTCGAAACTTCAACAGAAGCCCGTACTGAGCTACTGAGTGTCTCTCCTGCAGAGTCTTCCACTGGGGTTTATCTATCATCTCCGTAACACTTTCGCAATTACTAAATGGTCCTGTAACAAAGCGTGCTGCTCTTCTTTGGATCTTTTCTATCTCCTCTATCAACCCTACCTGGCACAGATCCCACACTGGTGAGCAGTATTCAAGCAGTGGGCGAACAAGTGTACTGTAACCTACTTTCTTTGTTTTTGTATTGCATTTCCTTAGGGTTCTTCCAATGAATCTCAGTCTGGCATCTGCTTTACCGACGATCAACTTTATATGATCATTCCATTTTAAATCACTCCTAATGCGTACTCCCAGATAATTTATGGAATTAACTGCTTCCAGTTGCTGACCTGCTATATTGTAGCTAAATGATAAGAGATCTTTCTTTCTATGTATTCACAGCACATTACACTTGTTATTAGGTGTATTGATTAAGCACTTGCTTTATTAGGCTTAGAAGAAAAGTGTGGACAGTTCAAGGAATAATGTAATAGGATACATGTAGGAAGCAGTGCCACACACATATAGCAGGATTACAATTACTCCAGGTTTTACCAGAGAAATTAAGAATGCAGTTAACTATCTCAAAAGCAAATGCCACCATGTAGTTGATAATATATCAAGTAAATTATTAAAAGCCTGTTCTTCACTTATATGCAGTGTATTAAATGTCATACACTATGCATCTCTGCAACAGGGTATATTTCCAGATAGGCTGAAATATGCTAAATGTCAGACCCATTTACAATGAAGGTAATGAAACTATTCAGTCTTACTGCTTTCTACCTTCACAGAAGTATCGGAAAACATTATAGGTGCTAGAACAATGACATGCCTATCCTGAAATAAGATACGTAGTGAGTCTCAGTCTGAATTGCAACAAGTGCCACTTTATAGAACACACCATTTTCAATTCATGAAACAGATGATATAAAATTTGCATAACAAACTATAGCCAACTGGTATTTTCTGTGACTTGTCCTATTTTTCAGTATTGCCATAGAGATGCTGAATATTATGTTATTAGATATCTTAATGTTAACTTGTTTTCAGCAGAAAGAATTCAGAGTGTCACATTAAAGAATCCAGTACATGTACATAATGAAATAGCATCTTCAGATTGTGGAAAAAAAAGATCATTGCAGGCATACCAGTGGGATCAATGTTGGGTCCACAACTTTTATACTGACATCAGCTTCACAGTAAATTGATTCTTTTATATAATTTCTTGTCAACAATCACTAACTGTTTACAAAAGTAAGATTTGTAAATATAAGAGTAAAAGGAGTAATGATTTCCACAATTCATTATATATCCTTGGTGCATCACAGAAATGAGTAAGATACTCAGCCATAAAAAATATTGGCCAATTACCAAATGGTGCAAAGACTCTATTAAGTTTGAATCACCATAGGGAAAATTATAGGTAGCTAAAGATTAATATACAAGGCAATCATGTAAGTGAGCAGCATGCTACCATATTTTACACTGAGGAAGTGTATTACACTTTTATAACCAAGTTCTATATTATAGTAAGATATCACAGTTATAAACTGTGTAACATGCAAATAATTAACTGACTATCATTGGTATACAGTAATTTATCAATGCAGTTACCAGCAAAATGCTCTCATTTTGTTTACTGGTGTGTGTGGTAATTCACCATTTAATAAAACATGGCAAATAATGATGCATTTTATTCTTGGTGATTGTTTCAATAGTAACGGCCATTTGAATCATACATGTCCAGCAGGGACAAATTACCTGTGTGGGAGCTTAATTCAGTGACTTAACTACATTTATGTGTTCTCATAAGGAGATAAATATGGACCACATTTTGTGCTAGTTTATGCATAGCTTCCAAGTCTTTTGAACAAGTTTCCTCTTGTCTGCAGTTGACAATCTCCTCTCACCAGCAGTTGATCAATACACACTCCAGTTCCCTATAGTGAAAATATTGTACATTGTCTCTCTGTAATCTATCTTCAAATCATACACTCCTGGAAATGGAAAAAAGAACACATTGACACCGGTGTGTCAGACCCACCATACTTGCTCCGGACACTGCGAGAGGGCTGTACAAGCAATGATCACACGCACGGCACAGCGGACACACCAGGAACCGCGGTGTTGGCCGTCGAATGGTGCTAGCTGCGCAGCATTTGTGCACCGCTGCCGTCAGTGTCAGCCAGTTTGCCGTGGCATACGGAGCTCCATCGCAGTCTTTAACACTGGTAGCAAGCCGCGACAGCGTGGACGTGAACCATATGTGCAGTTGACGGACTTTGAGCGAGGGCGTATAGTGGGCATGCGGGAGGCCGGGTGGACGTACCGCCGAATTGCTCAACACGTGGGGCGTGAGGTCTCCACAGTACATCGATGTTGTCGCCAGTGGTCGGCGGAAGGTGCACGTGCCCGTCGACCTGGGACTGGACCGCAGCGACGCACGGATGCACGCCAAGACCGTAGGATCCTACGCAGTGCCGTAGGGGACCGCACCGCCACTTCCCAGCAAATTAGGGACACTGTTGCTCCTGGGGTATCGGCGAGGACCATTCGCAACCGTCTCCATGAAGCTGGGCTATGGTCCCGCACACCGTTAGGCCGTCTTCCGCTCACGCCCCAACATCGTGCAGCCCGCCTCCAGTGGTGTCGCGACAGGCGTGAATGGAGGGACGAATGGAGACGTGTCGTCTTCAGCGATGAGAGTCGCTTCTGCCTTGGTGCCAATGATGGTCGTATGCGTGTTTGGCGTCGTGCAGGTGAGCGCCACAATCAGGACTGCATACGACCGAGGCACACAGGGCCAACACCCGGCATCATGGTGTGGGGAGCGATCTCCTACACTGGCCGTACACCACTGGTGATCGTCGAGGGGACACTGAATAGTGCACGGTACATCCAAACCGTCATCGAACCCATCGTTCTACTATTCCTAGACCGGCAAGGGAACTTGCTGTTCCAACAGGACAATGCACGTCCGCATGTATCCCGTGCCACCCAATGTGCTCTAGAAGGTGTAAGTCAACTACCCTGGCCAGCAAGATCTCCGGATCTGTCCCCCATTGAGCATGTTTGGGACTGGATGAAGCGTCGTCTCACGCAGTCTGCACGTCCAGCACGAACGCTGGTCCAACTGAGGCGCCAGGTGGAAATGGCATGGCAAGCCGTTCCACAGGACTACATCCAGCATCTCTACGATCGTCTCCATGGGAGAATAGCAGCCTGCATTGCTGCGAAAGGTGAATATACACTGTACTAGTGCCGACATTGTGCATGCTCTGTTGCCTGTGTCTATGTGCCTGTGGTTCTGTCAGTGTGATTATGTGATGTATCGGACCCCAGGAATGTGTCAATAAAGTTTCCCCTTCCTGGGACAATGAATTCACGGTGTTCTTATTTCAATTTCCAGGAGTGTATATACTGTAAAAGAAGAAGAAGGAGAAGAAGAAGAATGAAGAAAGAAAGATTTGTATCTACTGCCTGGTCATGTAACACTATAAAATTATTTTTGTCATCATTTCTTATTTAAAGAAATATAGATCTTTATCTCTGCATCAACACCACAATGTTCTCAACAATTACAGGTGTTTAGATAGTTGTAATTGAGCACCATCTGTTTCAGCAGGAGACACTAGAACATATTTCCTGCTTCAGTTAACCACAGCTTTGTCATTAAATGCTCAAAATATTCTACCAAGTGAGCTAATGTTTGATTACCACACTAGAACTGCATCTGTATAGTGCAAGATTCAAAACCCTGTCCCGCAATACAGATTTGGTTTTCTGTTTATTTTGATAAACTGCTTAAATCTGATGCCCTGATTGCTTGTGTTATCTAAACACTAGTGTTCCTGGCAATGCTTCTTAATTGCTCAATAGGTATGGGAGTTGGATATACATTCTAAACTCCTTCTCCCCCTCTATCTGTCCATCTCCTCCTCTTTTGTTCGCTCTCACTGTCCATCTTGTCCTCCTCTGGCCCCTATCTTTCTGCATCACCTACTCCCCCTCTCTCAGTCCATCTCTTCCTCCCCCATCTCTGTTTCCATTCCCTCTTTGTCCTCTTATCGCTCTCTCTGACCTTGAGCCATGTTTATTGTTGATGCAAATGAAACCTTCATTGGAAATTTAAGTCGCTTAAAATGAATAGTTAAATTGGTTGGGATCATTGATATATGGGGTTTGAGAAAGACTTGTGCAGCTGCTGGATCTGTGAGGATAACAACTTCAATGACACTTTATCAAGTGGCAACTCATGAGATACTGTGACAGAAGCATGTAACAGATCTAAGGACAAACAGGTCACCCTTTCGTTCTCATCTAATTTCATTAATAATTTATGCACTAGATCGCATTTGGCAGTTTAGCATTAGTTTTATTATGTTCAAATCTTTCTTTCAGTATTTCATTGACATAAACACATACAAAGCTTTATGCTTCTTGTGCAGGTTACAAAGCAGCTTACGTATATCCACTACATTGTAGTTTCAATATTTTGGACACAGTTTCTTTATTTTAATGGTTGTTAACCAAATTTCTTTGTTTCCCTCAAACTGTAAATTAGATGTTGCCTTGCAGGCACTGTGGCAGTTTCCTGTACGCTCTTCTGGCTATTGTAAGGAAAGTCAAAGGAATAGGAAGGAAGCACAAAACTGCAACATAACTGTTGATCTGAATTTGAACAAAAGATATCTGATACTGTAAATATGACACAAAACTTCAAAGTCATGAATAAACCCAATCTAAAAATTTATCACCATAATGTACAGAACCTGAATTAATTCAACATGCTAAAAGAACTAAATGTGTTTTATCTTCTTACTGTTGTAGAAATAACAGCAAGCAGGGTGGGGTAGCAAGCTACATAAAGGAAAATATAGCTTTTACTACCCTACCTAACTTCACTGTAACATATGTAAAAAGGACTCATGAAATTGCAGATACAAAAATTATTAACCTCAGTTGGATAGTTGGATATTGTTACAGTTTACCAATCACCATCCAGAATTTTAAAATTTTTCTTAAATAAAGTGGAGCCATTGGTAAGAAAAGTAAATAAAATGCATTGATTTGATAATCTGTGGTGACTTCAACACTGACTATTTCACCAAAAAAAGTAGAAACAGAAATACTCTTTTGAACCTTGCTGCAACTTATAATTTAAAGTTAATGCTGCTACCCAAGTAACAGAGACTTCCAAAAATGCTTTAGATCAATTTATAATCTAGAAGAGTTTACACAGTACTCCACCAGAAATTTTTGATGCCGGCTTCAATGATCATCTTGCTCAAATACTAATCTTGAAAATAAAGGGCAGCATTGTTAATAACATGCATTTAACATACACATGTAGAAACTATAGTCAGGAGCATATAAACTATTTCAACAGCTTATTACACAAAGGAAAATGGTCATAGATTTTTAAAATTAATGACATATTGAAAAATTCAATACCTTCATTGGTACGCTAACTCATTCCTTTCAAACTGTATTTCTACTGAAAACTATAACCACAAGTGGCAGTCCTAGTACAAACAGTTGGACCACAATGGGAACCAGGCTTTCATGTATGTAAAAGACATTGCTTCGCAAAATGTGTAACCAGAATAATTCCTGGTCTGATTTACATGTCTACTATAAGAAATAATGCACAGCGATGAATACATTTACAGTTCAGCAAATAAAATGAAGGCCATGTTGAGTGTTAGGAAAGAAGAATCTGGTGAAAACAAAGCATCTTTTGAAAATATAACACTATCAGAAGAAAATGAAAAAGTAACAAACTCCCTAAAAGCAGTCAACATAGTTAAGATATTTTTCACAGGTGTTGCCGATAATATGCAAAAATCAGATATAAATAAGAGTACCCAACACAATGACTATAAAACAAGCACATGTAGTAGGTGTATGTACATCAGAACTGTCTCACCAGATGAAGTAGCAAAATCAATAAAAGGACTAAAAACTCCAACCACAACTCTGCAACAGTCTTAAATCAGAATGCTCTAAACCTATTTGAAATATGTACATGCTTATGAGACTGGTCACTTCAAGCAGGCAGTTTCTGTGATGTGTTGAAAACATGTAATTACAGAACAGTACATAAGTACTATATAAAGTAGGTGAGAGAGATAATGTAAATAACTACATAACTATCTCAGTTACCTACTATACTGAAAAAAATGTTAGAAAAGTTATCTTTGACACACTTATACAAATTTGTAAATAAGAAAAATATCCTATGTAATGAACAACACAGATTCAGAAGTAAGAGGTCAGCAACAACTCTACTTTGTGAATGAATGACTCTGAATACTGTACTCACCTGGGTGAACTAGACTGTTACAGTTTAGAGGTGTTGGAGTGGTAGGATGTTGATATGGTCATGCTGACCAATAGTGGCATGGAAAACTCAGCTGAAATGCAAAACATCCTTATTCAGTCTTTTGCAGTCTTGTGGACACAGCCCCCAGCATTGTGGAATTTACTGGCAGTACCATCAGCTACGGTGTGCTGGACATGTGATGTCTATGTCCTGCTTTGCTGGCACTGTTTGCTTCACTCAGTAATGCATGCCCCAGTTAGCACCGTGCACCTGTGAGTGAGAAGTGACAGAAGTACAAACATCTACCTGGACCCTAGTAGAGGTCCACTGCTACTCACAGAGAAATTCACCAGGTGTAGCTCGATGGTGGTAATGCTGCCTTGGCCATAAAGTGCTAGCCTCCAAGGCATAAGTGCAGCTACTGCTGTAGTGCCTGGAGGCAACTAATCTGTAGTACTGCTCCAAGTCCATGGGTGTAAGCTTTACACAATGAGCTTGTCTGGTGGAGTTGGCAACTCAGACCAGCATCAGTTGCTCCCTGGCCCATAACATAATGGAGATTTACATGGCCCTTGCATCGCAGAGAGTGCTGCCACACTGCACATAAATGTGCTAGAAACAAAGGGTATTTGTAGAGGTTAAAAACATGTTTGTTGTGCTGATACTTTGCTTCCAGATTCATAAAGATCAATGCCTTTGTGGTCTAATGGTGTGGAAACTCCCCTTAGGCCAGAGTTCATCGTTGCACTGCTTTTCTGTAACATCACCAAGATTGCATGGTTAAATCTGTCTGCTTTGCAATAGGTAAACAAGTTCATTCATGAAGTCACACACCTCTGCACCTAATTGCTCACCATACATACTGCTGAAATGGAGCAGCTTTTCCCATAGTAATGCATAAGATTAGCAATAATGTTACATTCTTTCCCTCTTTGGGAAGACCTGAACCCTGGCTCTTAACCTGTTTCTGGTCTGCAACAAAAGACTTTATATACAATTATGCTATTGTTCCTAAGGTAACTTAATCTTATGATCATAAATTATCGATCGAAACAACAAACATAAATCAATGATATAATAATGAAGAGTTTATTTATTCTTCATGTCACCCCAACATAACATTATCATTAAATATAGAAAGATCAACAAAAAACTATATAAAAGTAAAATGTTAAGCTCTATAGGGTCTCCTCATCCTAAAGATAAATTTAAGCCTTTTGCCTTAAAAGTTAAATTCAAAAATTTATTAACAGACAGTTGAGTTCTCATCAAGCCATTCATTCCAGCCACTAATTAAGAGACCAATGATCGTGGTATCTTTGCACAGTCAAAATACCATTGCTCTTTAAAAAAATTACTAAGTGAGCAGCCCAGACCTCAAAATATTTTCAAGAGGACATGCTTTTGATAAACAGGTGGAAATCAATTTTGCCTCATTCCTTATAATAAGTTAACAAAGATAAAATTTTCATACAATTAAATATACTAATTCTATCATTATTACAAAGATTTTGTATTTATTTTACTTGTCTCGATTTAGGTGGATTTAGAAATAAGTTATAGTCAATATGTCATAATTATTGTTAGGTTATTCATAGAAATGATATCTTAATTGTTTTCTAAGATATCTAGTTTCTTAAGAAAAAAATTAATTTTTTAAAGTTAGTTGTTTGCACTTAATTTTTTAAATGTAAATGTTAACTTATTTATTCTTTAAGGGATAAGCTTTAAAGTTATTAACCTATAAATTTCTTGTTTTGGAATATAATAGTAGCTATCTTCAAGATTATATTTCAGTTCATTATTTTATATTTAATTTTATAATTATTTTATGTTTTGTATTAAGATTTTTTATTTAATTTAAGAATCTTTGTAATAATGGTAGATTTTTTTCAGTTTCTCTATTAACATAAAGCAGCTTGAGATGCAAAGCTCAGAGACCCCAGATTTACTCTACAATTCTTAGCCTATTATCTCATCCATCATTCCCTGTGCTACTACAAGAACTTGTGACCACCATAACTTCTACATCTACATCTACATTGATACTCCGCAAGCCACCCAACGGTGTGTGGCGGAGGGCACTTTACGTGCCACTGTCATTACCTCCCTTTCCTGTTCCAGTCGCGTATGGTTCGCGGGAAGAACGACTGTCTGAAAGCCTCCGTGCGCGCTCTAATCTCTCTAATTTTACATTCGTGATCTCCTCGGGAGGTATAAGTAGGGGGAAGCAATATATTCGATACCTCATCCAGAAACGCACCCTCTCGAAACCTGGACAGCAAGCTACACCGCGATGCAGAGCGCCTCTCTTGCAGAGTCTGCCACTTGAGTTTATTAAACATCTCCGTAACGCTATCACGGTTACCAAATAACCCGGTGACGAAACGCGCCGCTCTTCTTTGGATCTTTTCTATCTCCTCCGTCAACCCGACCTGGTACGGATCCCACACTGATGAGCAATACTCAAGTATAGGTTGAACGAGTGTTTTGTAAGCCACCTCCTTTGTTGATGGACTACATTTTCTAAGCACTCTCCCAATGAATCTCAACCTGGTACCCGCCTTACCAGCAATTAATTTTATATGATCATTCCACTTCAAATCGTTCCGTACGCATACTCCCAGATATTTTACAGAAGTAACTGCTACCAGTGTTTGTTCCACTATCATATAATCATACAATAAAGGATCCTTCTTTCTATGTATTCGCAATACATTACATTTGTCTATGTTAAGGGTCAGTTGCCACTCCCTGCACCAAGTGCCTATCCGCTGCAGATCTTCCTGTATTTCGCTACAATTTTCTAATGCAGCAACTTCTCTGTATACTACAGCATCATCCGCGAAAAGCCGCATGGAACTTCCGACACTATCTACTAAGTCATTTATATATATTGTGAAAAGCAATGGTCCCATAACACTCCCCTGTGGCACGCCAGAGGTTACTTTAACATCTGTAGACGCCTCTCCATTGATAACAACATGCTGTGTTCTGTTTGCTAAAAACTCTTCAATCCAGCCACACAGCTGGTCTGATATTCCGTAGGCTCTTACTTTGTTTATCAGGCGACAGTGCGGAACTGTATCGAACGCCTTCCGGAAGTCAAGAAAAATAGCATCTACCTGGGAGCCTGTATCTAATATTTTCTGGGTCTCATGAACAAATAAGGCGAGTTGGGTCTCACACGATCGCTGTTTCCGGAATCCATGTTGATTCCTACATAGTAGATTCTGGGTTTCCAGAAATGACGTGATACGCGAGCAAAAAACATGTTCTAAAATTCTACAAGAGATCGACGTAAGAGATATAGGTCTATAGTTTTGCGCATCTGCTCGACGACCCTTCTTGAAGACTGGGACTATCTGTGCTCTTTTCCAATCATTTGGAACCCTCCGTTCCTCTAGAGACTTGCGGTACACGGCTGTTAGAAGGGGGGCAAGTTCTTTCGCGTACTCTGTGTAGAATCGAATTGGTATCCCGTCAGGTCCAGTGGACTTTCCTCTATTGAGTGATTCCAGTTGCTTTTCTATTCCTTGGACACTTATTTCGATGTCAGCCATTTTTTCGTTTGTGCGAGGATTTAGAGAAGGAACTGCAGTGCGGTCTTCCTCTGTGAAACAGCTTTGGAAAAAGGTGTTTAGTATTTCAGCTTTACGCGTGTCATCCTCTGTTTCAATGCCATCATCATCCCGTAGTGTCTGGATATGCTGTTTCGAGCCACTTACTGATTTAACGTAAGACCAGAACTTCCTAGGATTTTCTGTCAAGTCGGTACATAGGATTTTACTTTCGAATTCAATGAACGCTTCACGCATAGCCCTCCTTACGCTAACTTTGACATCGTTTAGCTTCTGTTTGTCTGAGAGGTTTTGGCTGTGTTTAAACTTGGAGTGGAGCTCTCTTTGCTTTCGCAGTAGTTTCCTAACTTTGTTGTTGTACCACGGTGGGTTTTTCCCGTCCCTCACAGTTTTACTCGGCACGTACCTGTCTAAAACGCATTTTACGATTGCCTTGAACTTTTTCCATAAACACTCAACATTGTCAGTGTCGGAACAGAAATTTTCGTTTTGATCTGTTAGGTAGTCTGAAATCTGCCTTCTATTACTCTTGCTAAACAGATAAACCTTCCTCCCTTTTTTTATATTCCTATTAACTTCCATATTCAGGGATGCTGCAACGGCCTTATGATCACTGATTCCCTGTTCTGTACATACAGAGTCGAAAAGTTCGGGTCTGTTTGTTATCAGTAGGTCCAAGATGTTATCTCCACGAGTCGGTTCTCTGTTTAATTGCTCGAGGTAATTTTCGGATAGTGCACTCAGTATAATGTCACTCGATGCTCTGTCCCTACCACCCGTCCTAAACATCTGAGTGTCCCAGTCTATATCTGGTAAATTGAAATCTCCACCTAAGACTATAACATGCTGAGAAAATTTATGTGAAATGTATTCCAAATTTTCTCTCAGTTGTTCTGCCACTAATGCTGCTGAGTCGGGAGGTCGGTAAAAGGAGCCAATTATTAACCTAGTTCGGTTGTTTAGTGTAACCTCCACCCATAATAATTCACAGGAACTATCCACTTCTACTTCACTACAGGATAAACTACTACTAACAGCGACGAACACTCCACCACCGGTTGCATGCAATCTATCCTTTCTAAACACCGTCTGTACCTTTGTAAAAATTTCGGCAGAATTTATCTCTGGCTTAAGCCAGCTTTCTGTACCTATAACGATTTCAGCTTCGGTGCTTTCTATCAGCGCTTGAAGTTCCGGTACTTTACCAACGCAGCTTCGACAGTTGACAATTACAATACCGATTGCTGCTTGGTCCCCGCATGTCCTGACTTTGCCCCACACCCGTTGAGGCTGTTGCCCTTTCTGTACTTGCCCAAGGCCATCTAACCTAAAAAACCGCCCAGCCCACGCCACACAACCCCTGCTACCCGTGTAGCCGCTTGTTGCGTGTAGTGGACTCCTGACCTATCCAGCGGAACCCGAAACCCCACCACCCTATGGCGCAAGTCGAGGAATCTGCAGCCCACACGGTCGCAGAACCGTCTCAGCCTCTGATTCAGACCCTCCACTCTGCTCTGTACCAAAGGTCCGCAGTCAGTCCTGTCGACGATGCTGCAGATGGTGAGCTCTGCTTTCATCCCGCTAGCGAGACTGGCAGTCTTCACCAAATCAGATAGCCGCCGGAAGCCAGAGAGGATTTCCTCCGATTCATAGCGACACACATCATTGGTGCCGACATGAGCGACCACCTGCAGATGGGTGCACCCTGTACCCTCCATGGCATCCGGAAGGACCCTTTCCACATCTGGAATGACTCCCCCCGGTATGCACACGGAGTGCACATTGGTTTTCTTCCCCTCTCTTGCTGCCATTTCCCTAAGGGGCCCCATTACGCGCCTGACGTTGGAGCTCCCAACTACCAGTAAGCCCACCCTCTGCGACTGCCCGGATCTTGCAGACTGAGGGGCAACCTCTGGAACAGGACAAGCAGCCATGTCAGGCCGAAGATCAGTATCAGCCTGAGACAGAGCCTGAAACCGGTTCGTCAGACAAACTGGAGAGGCTTTCCGTTCAGCCCTCCGGAATGTCTTTCGCCCCCTGCCACACCTTGAAACGACCTTGCTGATTTATTGGTTAATTTTCTTTAAATTTTGTTAAACGGAACATAGATCCAACAATCTGAAAGATATGGCACTTAAATCTAGTGCACTACTGCTCCTGTAGACTCCATGAAACTTGGCGTCAGGGCGACAAGCACACCTACAGTTGTGCACATTTTAAGGAGCTTTTACACATGCGCAACTCATGTCACATAATTGCCTTACAGGCCAAATCCATAAGGATTTGATAGACAATATGCACGGTTCATGATCTGCACAGCTAGCCCTTGCCACTCAACTAGAAGTTTACATCAGTGCCAACAGGTTCAAATGGCTCTGAGCACTATGGGACTTAACTTCTGAGGTCATCAGTCCCCTAGAACTTAGAACTACTTAAACCTAACTAACCTAAGGACATCACACACATCCATGCCTGAGGCAGGATTCGAACCTGTGACCGTAGCGGTCGCGTGGTTCCAGACTATAGCGCCTGGAACTGCTCGGCCACCTTGGCCGGCTAGTGCCACCAGGTGGTAGCATACTGTGGCAGACTTTTATCCCCGTTTGCTTGGTATAAATCCTGCTAGATGATAGCACACTCCTCAGATATGCTAATCCATTCGCTCTACAGTAAAATTAGCTTGGAAGTCAATATATGTTAAAGTTGTACTGACAGAAAACCTATTTTGTGGGTTTCTGAATGAGTTATAGAGTATTAAGTTATTAGTTTTATCATACAGTAATCCATTAGAGGTGGTGAGAATCATAAGGATCTAAAGTACATCACTATTGATTGTGAGATTGTAGCATTTATTCACGCTTTTGATATCTGTTGAGCTTATGGTGAGTCAGGTTTATCCATACTGTAGGCCCATGTTGTACATATCAAAATTCATCAAAAGCTGTATCATTGGCTTCTCTAATATTCACTTGAATGCAGGATTGATAGCAGTGTGCTTTAGGCCCTTATGGATCACAGCACCTCATTTGCACTCTAGTCAAGTGATGTTACTACTTGAGTTAAATCATTTCCACAAACAACAATTTGTGTTTGGGGTTGGTTGTTTACTGTGTGGAAATTGGCTTTCGTGTGCAGTGTAAACATGAACTGTTTTGAAGTTATTTACAAAACTAATAGAAAAGTAAAGCTATGAGGCAGTGTCATGAGTTATGCTTTTGTAGCTCAGTTGGTTGAGGACTTGCCTGTGAAAGGCAAAGGTCCCGAGTTTGAGTCTCAGTCCAATACGCAGCTTTAATCTGCCAAGAAGTTTCATATCAGTGCAAACTCCAATACCTAGGTATTACAACTACAGAAACTTAAATTAGAAGGAACACACAGAAAATGTTGTGGGGATGGCTAACCAAAGACTGTATTTTATTGGCAGGACACTTAGAAAATGTAACAGACCTACTAAGAAGACTGCCTACACTATGCTTGTCCGTCCTCTTGTAGAATACTGCTTCGCAGTGTGGGATCCTGACAGTGTACATCAAAAAAGTTCAAAGAAATGCAGCACGTTTTGTATTATCGCAAAATATGGGAGAGAGTGTCACAGAAATGATACAGGATTTGGGCTAGACATGATTGAAAGAAAGGCATTTTTCATTGCGACGGAATCTTCTCACGAAATTCCAATCACCAACTTTCTCCTCCAAATGCGAAAATATTTTGTTGACACCAACCTACATAGGGAGGAATGATCACAGAAATAAAATAAGGGAAATCAGAGCTCTTGCGGAAAGATATAGGTGTTCATTCTTTCCGTGCACTATACCAGATTGGAATAATAGAGAATTGTGAAGGTGGTTCGATGAACCCTCTGCCAGGCACTTAAATGTGATTTGCAGAGTAGCCATGTAAATGTAGATAGATGTCCAGCTTAACTTAAATTTTCAGCTGCACACATCCTAACACAAAACATAAACTATTCTCTGCTACTTTCTTGGTCTTAATCCATACAGAACTTCACACACAGGTCATGCTAGGTTTTTGCACTTCCCCTACATCCTACATCCCACAGCTTCGCCATGGACTGATGACAACACTTGCATCAACACATGAGGAGTACCTTGAAATGGTTTCATGTGCCCAGTATGAACAATCATTGTGTGAGTTGGTAAGTGGAGTTTGACAATAACTGGTGACATTTTGACAATTAGCTAATATGACCCTTGCGATCTTGTTACAAACTTCTTGGTCTTACCCTACACCATGCAGAGGTTTGAAAACATTAACCACTGACTGACTTTATATACTGTGATAATTTGTCCACGTGATTTCCCAATTGCTCTTGCCATTACAGGGCTCTGATGCTTCCATTTTTCCCTTTCTGTTTTAGCAAAATTCTTGACGGACTCCACACCCTTGCCTATATTTCATTTTATCTTGTCAAGTGGTGACAGCACGCTCCTCCCATTAATTACCTCATAAGATGGCAGGCCTGTTCCAGAATGGTTCTTTGAAATGGGTATGGCCACAACAAATGATAGACATATGTCCCAGTCATTATGGTTTGAGTTCACATAATGACTCAGCATCATGCCAATAGTGTGGTGTATCCTCTCTGTCCTATCATTAGTCTGAGGGTACAGTGGACTAGTTCTTAGTTTTTTTAACTATTAGCAGATTACACAACTGCTTTAACAAATCCAACATAAAATTTATCTCTTGATCTGTATTTATTGTTTCTGACACTCCCAATTTGAACACCTAGCTGTTGACCAATGCTTGCACTAACATTGCTGCCTATTGGCAAGACATCCCAACCATTTTCATATATCAATAAAAATGGTCAACAACAGTCAACACAAACAAATTCCCTGCCAGAGCCTTGTTAAATGGTCCAACCCTGTCTATCCCAATCATTTGTAAATGTTCTTTGCTTTGAGTAACTTTTGCAAAGCTATTAACTTATGGCCAATATCTGCCTCTTGTGCACATTGTATACAACCTCTCACATACCAATCTACACCTTCTTTTCTTGACTTCCACCAGTTTCATTCTACCACTGTCCTACTCATTGTTATACAACCAATGTCTCCCAAAATAAGTGATCACATGCTTCCTCCAAAACTTCTTCTTTTAACTCTGCTGGCACAACTACTGCAGTCCCAACAGTGTTGTCTTACACAACAACACGTGGCACACAGTGAATTGTGGCTGTGATGTGTACAGTTCACATTCTGTGTGAGCACATTGTGCTGCTTACCATTGTGTAAGGCCTTGACCCAGTGTCTGTGTCCCCACTGTGTTTCTTGTTAAACTATGGCTTTTGTACGTTTATTAGCAGGTTTGTATATGACTTCCTGCTCAAATTCACTGACTCTTAGAGTCCATCTGGTCAAGTCTACTTTAAAGGGCTTTTAGGTCCTGTAAACATTTAAGGGCTGTATGGTCAGATACTACTTTAAACATTTTTCCAAGCAACTAACACTGGTAAAAGATGATTCCATAAAATGTGAAATGTGTTTTATTCATCTCATAACGTACACATTTTCAGAACATATGTCTGATGTATAGGAGACATGTCAAGGTTACATTTAGTGTATTTAAAATTTTGTCACACTTACAATAATGCTTTGTGAAGTGTTTACTTCTTGCAATTTGACAAACTTACAGTATTTACATCTACTATAACTATCATAAATTTTTATTCCACTTTAGGGATCCAGCTCAAAGTATCACTTCGTCCTTCATGAAATCTTCCGCAGAGAAGTAGCATCGTTCAATTAGAAAATCATGTAACTTGCTTTTTAAAATATTTATCTTCATATTCATTATGTCGTACCCATTTATTGTGTTGTGAATTTTCATGGCTATATACTGAGGAGTCTGAGCACACAGTTTTAAGGGAGGAGAGGTGAGCATAAAGTTCTCTTTATGTCTTGTGTCACATGAGTATTCAAAACAATTTTTTTAATAGATCAGCTCTGCTGGGTAGGAAAAGAAACACCTCAAAGATGTATAAAGAGGGGACAGTTAATATTTTTAGGTCTTTAAATAATGGTCGACATGATGCTGTCAGCTGTGCAGAGCACATGTTATGAATGATTCTTTTTTTTTCAACTTTAAAATTCGTGTAACATTTCCTGAGTTTCCCCCAAAAATTATTCCATATCGAATAACCAATTTAAAGTAGCTGTAATATGCTATTTTCCTGATGGCCATATCAGTGGCACAGGCTAAAATTTCCATTGCAAATGCAAGGCTGTTTAATTTATTTCCTAGATATTCCATATGAGAATTCCAAATCAAAGTTCTGTCTAAGTTTATTCCCAGGAACCTAACTGAGTCAAGTTCTTCCATTTTTTGATAGTTGTGAGTGACACAGATTTCTTCAGGTTTTGAATGTTTGGTTTTAAAACTCATCATGTGTATTTTTGAAATGTTTAGCCGTAAGCCATTTTGACTGAACCATGTTTCCAGGTTACTTAATGTATTCATGACACTCTGTGGTATATTGTCAGAATTTTCAATTAGGCAGAAGTATTATCTGCAAACAAAGTTGAATGAGTATTTATATTGAGAGTCAAGTCATTTACATAGAACAGGAATAAAATGGGTTCCAGGACTGAGCCTTGATGAATACCTTGTGACACAGTTTTCCACTCGGAGAAGTGATCTGCTCCATTTGACGTGATTACTGCCCTTTGTTTCCTCTCCAAGAGATATGATTCAAACCATTTCAAAGCAACATCCCTTATTCCATACCTGTTGAGTTTGAAAAGCATCAGGGCATCTCTTTCTCTGTTGTGGAGTAGTTTTTCTTCACCCAATCATTTGCATAAAGCTGTATGCTAGATGCTCCACTCAATCTACTATTTGACTGAAAACATATTCCACAGCCTGATTAGAAGCATCGCACACTAAGACAAACTTTTTTTGTAGTCTGAGAAAATTAGTGCTGGGCTTGAATTTTTAATGGTCACATAAGTCACCCTGCCACATTTGCAAATCCTGTTCTGAATATTCTGTAATAACTTGCTAAACCCAAGAAAGACTGTAACTCCTTAGTATTACTAGGAACTGGAAATTCCCATTCTGCCTGTACCAACCTCGGATCAATCTTAATTCTATCACTGCTAATCACATGCCTCAGATACACTACTTCTTCTAGAACAAAGTGTCTTTTACCATGCTCAAAGTGAAATCTATGGTTGTAACCTTGTAAAAACCTCTCTCTAACATTGTGTACATTCTGCCATATATTTTGTGAGAACAATTATATCAACTAGATATACCAAAAACTGGTGAGATTTCAGTCCCCTCAGTACTTCAGCTAGCAAATGCTAAATTGTTGCTGGAACATTCTTCAGCCAAAATGGCATCCTATGAGACTGATAATGGCTCCAGGGGACTGAGAATGCTGTTTTTGTATGGTCCTTAGGGAATAGTTGTATCTGATGTTACCTGCTCCTCATATCCGTGGCAGAGAAGTACTTTCACTGCCCTAAGTTGTCAATAGCCTCCATGATATCTGGTATTGTATATGCATGGGTTATCATATAAATGTTAAAATACCTGTCACCACAGCGCAATCTATATCACTTAGTACCATCTGGTACCTTCGTTGGCACAACCATGATGGCTGCCTCCCATGGACTAGTGATTTCTCCTATCATGCTATCTGCTATTTGTTGAGTAATGAATTCTTGCAACACTCATTGCAAATACTGCAGTATGTGGTAAGGTTTATGATACAGAAGTGACTCATTCCCTGTAAGAGTACAAAACAGTGTTATTGGTGTAGGTGGTAAAGTCTCTAAAAGAAAAAACCAAATCGTCTAACTCAAACAACAATTTATCCATTTCAACGTGTCTCTACAATTAAGGTGCTCTGTTTTCTTGCCTAATACAGTTGTCTCAGAAGTTTGCATATTATATATGTGTACACTGACACAGTCCCTATCCACATCATCCAGGACTTCCAAATTAGCTACCAACATTCCTTTGGTCAGCTCTACTCCATCAGTGCCAAAATTATCAAAATTCACTGGAACTGCTTTCCTCTCTTTCCTCTCCCACATGCATGCAATGTTTCTCCATGCAAAGCAACATGGTATGTTCAATACATAATTTTCCGTAAGGCTATTCTGCTTCCATGTTTATCCAAACCAACTTCCTGGTACCTCTGTGGCACAATAGCATGCAAATAAACCCTTAGTGGTGTTGACTACAGCTCATGAGGTTCACCCTTTGAGACTGATGCACCTTGTGACAGTACTTCACTGGCGACAGCCTCTACTAGCTTGAACATTGCCCATCCAAGTTCAGTTACATTTCTCTAGGGTCAGTTTTGGGGCTTGCTGTGTGCGCAACATGTTTTCCAATCATGCAGCAGACCTGGGTTCAATTCCCAACTGGGTCGAAGATTTTCTCTGGTCATGGACTGGGTGTTGTGTTGTCCTCATCATCATCTCATCATCACCAAGATGCAAGTCATCCAACCTGGTGTCACCTGAAATAAGACTTGCAACCCGGCTTCCAAACTTCCCCAGGCGGAGCCTTCCAGCCAGCAATGTCACACAATCTCTTTTTGTTTGCCTGCTGCATTATCAGGAAGTCTAAACCTAAGATCATGCAGTAGCCTTCACTTACCCAGAACATGACATCTACATGTTGCTTAATACACTGTGCCCCATCCTGACTGATCTATTATTGCTTAACTGAGATACTCCACATCATTGTCTCCAACATCATGTAAATTACATCACTGAGGTTTCAATCATGGGTCTACTTCATGGTCAGTCAGTAGTTATGTGGAGGATGGTAAAGGGTAGGTGGCTGGGGAGACAAGGCGTGGGAGATCTGTTTCTGGACAAGGTGGGGAGGGTAATTTCACTCTGGGAAGGCCTCAGCAAGACCATCAGCATATTTGGAGAACTCTGGTCATCACTGCAGATGCTAAGACCATGGGTAGCAAGGCTGTAAGTAGAAACTTTTTGATGTGAAATGCATGCCAGTAGTCAAAATGAAGCTATTGTTGGTGATTGGTAGATCTGATGTGGATGGTGGTAATGATGTAGCCATCCAAAAGTTGGAGGTTAACACAACAAAGTTGGCTTGTTGGGCTGAGGAGGACCAGTGAATAGGGGAGAAGGTGTCAAGGCTCTAGAAGATTGTGAATGGGGTATCCTCACCTTCAGTTAAGATCATGAAGATATCATAATTGAATCAGAACCACTGAGTGATTTGAAATTCTGGATGACTATCAATGATTTCTCTAGATGAATCATTAGTAGGTTCAGATAGGATTGTGGTATATGGATGCCCATGGCTGTACTGTGGATTTGTTTGCTACCTTCAAAAAAGTAATTAAGGGTAAGTGAGTAGATAGTTGGTGATGGTGACCAAGCAGGAGGTTGTAGGTTTGGAGTCAGTCAGGCATTGGGAAAGGTAGTTATCAGTGGTGGCAAGGCCATGGGCATTAGGGATGTTGGTGTAGAGGAAGATGACAACAGTGGCAAGCTGTGTGCCATGTATTAATAGGACAGACACTGTAGACAGTTGCTAGAGGAAAAGGTTAGTGCTATTTATATGGGTGGGTTGGTACCAGAGAGTAGGCTGAAGGCATTAGTCCACAAGGGCATATATCCTCTCTATGGGGCCACAGTATCCATCCACGATAATACAATATATAAGGAAGTCTTAAAGAGAAGTCATTTAAATCTGAATTTGAAAATATGGTTATTGTTGTTAGCCTCGCATTTTATTTTGCTAGGTACATTTTGAAAGAGGTTTATAGCTCTGTATTCCACTTTTTTGTGTGCAAAAGTTAGTTTCACTTGAGCAAAATACAGATCACTTTTCCCTCTAGTGTTTGTTAATATTTCTATCATTCTCAAATCAAGAGCAGTACTGACATTTAATTTTGTCAAAGAATAATTGTACTGTTAAACTCTGGTTAATATTCTTCTCTGCTTAAACATGAGACTATAAAATGTACATGAGTAAGCTCCACACATAATTCTTATTACTATATTTCATGTATGAAATACGTTTGCCTAACTGAGGAGTTCCCCCAAATGCAAAGGAAGATGGCGGCGAGTGAAAGCCATAGTGATGTCTCAATAAATTTAAAATGTAGTAGTGATGTGTGTAAAATCTGTGTCAAGAAAGTGGAAAGAGGTATGCTGTGCATTGACTGCAAGGGCTGGTATCATGACAAATGTGTAAAAGTGGACCTGAAATATATAAAAGATGAACATGAGTGGACATGCTGTCAGTGCCTAGTAAGTGTCACGAAAAATGAAGTAATGGGCATGCTAATCTCAAAAGAAAAAATTATAAGTGTGTACACAGACGATCTGGAGACAATCAGTTCAAAACACAACAAACCTGAGAGGAAGTATCAAGAGCTGGATACAAAATATAATGCACTCTCTCAGGAACACCACCTATCACAAAAAATGTTAAAGTACTGACACCAGGCCTCTCCACATGCTTACATGAGGGTATGCATTCAAAACAATTGGTTTTTGCCAAAATAAAGCATGGTGCCAAGTTAAATGTAATTGTGGAAAATATTGCAACAGGCACAAGCCAACTAAAAAAAGATGATCGCATCATAATTATTGGCAGCGGAAGCAACGTATATACAAATGAAAGCAAGACTGCCCTATGATGTTTCCAAAACATATTACCAAAATGTTTAATTTGCATATCATTATCACAACTGTTCCAGTGTGACATGATCTGCCACTTTGGTTGTGTGTACACAAAGAAGTGAAATGTACAATTCTGAGCTAAAAAAAATTGTGGGACAAATTTAACTACATACAATTGGTAGACCTTAGTGAAATGAACCATGATGACCACACAAACCATGGGCCTATACCTAAACAGAAAAGGAAAAGCCAAGCTAGTTTCTCAGTTAAGCGAACTGTTTGACAAACCTAGCAAAGAAGATGATCCTATTGCCCTAGATGATAAGCAAGTAGTTTTTTTTAGAATAAAGGACCATCACACCAATGTCCAAGGAAGTAGTATTTTCAGCATCAACAGCAAAAGCAGTGCAAACATCAGCTGCAGATCTCCTGGAAGCAGCAGCAGCACCTGGAACCATGTTAAGAAACACCAAGAACAGGAAGCCCTCACAAAAGGACCAAACTTTTTGATACTCAGAGCTTGCCAAAAAAACAGTATAACAAGTAGAGCAACAGATTCAAAGAAATTCAATTTAAAAATACTGCATCAAAATGTTGAATATGCATACAAAAAATCAGAAGAATTAGAAGTGTTATTATCTGCTGAAGTTGCCAACATTTTGTAATGACTGAGTGGAATTTAAAGTAGAATGAATTAAAGGTCTTCAATCTAATGGAATATAAAAATGTAGCATATTACTGCAGAACTGTACATAATAGTGGAGGAGCTGCAATATATGTAGACAGCAAAATAGGGAATTGCACTCCAGAGAAGATCACAAACTGTACAGAATTTTGCTTTGAATCAGAAGCAGTACATACAAAGTTCATGGGAGAAAAATGAAAAATGCCTTGTAAAAGGAATATACTGATCACCTAGCTCATGCATTGAACGATTTTTACTGGAAACTGATGGCTACTGCATAAAGTCACAAAGCAATACACTTATGTAATAATAGCTGGTGACTTAAATATAGATATGCTTAAAGTCAGTGACTACACAAGAAGTTTTGAAGACTTTATAAGGTTTCATGTAACAAATCCAGCAAGACATACAGAAATGTCAAGCACATTAATAGTGCATGTCAAATATACCTACACACAGACAAAAAGTTCAGGTTATAAATACTGTTGTTGCAGACCATTTGGACAAACAAATGAACTGTGAGATCACATAAAAACTGAAGAAAATGTAGTGGCTAAATTTAGACAAACTAAGCTTAGAAATCTGAACAGACTAGAATTTTTGCTAAAAGAAGAAAAGTGAGACAATATGTACATAGAGGACAGTTTGGAAAAGAGCTGGGAATCTTTTTGTGGTGTATTAAGAAACCACGTAGATGTAGCCTGTCCTAAAATATGCAGAACTATTAGGGGTAAATCAAACAAAAAAATGATTCACCACAGAAGCTAAAAAAGCAAGAGAAGAACTGATTGAATCTTTGAAACATATCAGTAAGGAAAAGGTCTGATCAGTCATGAAGCTTACAAGTGTAAGAAGAAAGCATACACTAGGATGATAAGAGCATAAAGGAACTGAGCACTTTCAAAAGAAAACTAAGGGAACACCTCATCTGTGGATGCTGTTATAAGATGAAACAGTACTTGTTGGAAAACCTGTTTTATAAATGTATGTTGGAATGTCAAATTTTCCTGAAAGAAGGAAAAGGAAAACAAAGTGTAGTGCTGAAAATACAGTAGAAACATACAGACTAAGATGTCGTGTTGTAGTAATGTATAAATGTCCTAATATTTCTATGCAGTGAGTTTAACATAGAAGAACTAAAAAAAAGTCTTCAATTCTTCAAAATGTATTATTTATTATTATTTGTAGTATGACAACAAATTAGGTTGCAGACTTTCCCTATGTGTGCTACACTGATGCATAAATCAGTGCAGGCTATCATATATCACTGAGTAAAAATATTATCAGTAAACATTACTACATAATATTTCTTGTATCAAATGACAAATTTCCAAGAACTTTGTTTATTTCTGTATAAAGTTGCAACATAAGATGTCTAAAATCACTGTAAAACTGATCAATGGACAATAGAATGAACTTTAACTATAACTACTGTGTTAACTCATATGCCATCAACAGATGAAAATATGCAAAGTATGTTAACTTACTGATTTCTGAGGCTGTAAATTTGAAAATTATTCATATGCTAAAAGTAGATGAACTAAAAAATTGTAGCAGAATTTTTATATGGTTTTTCTAGATTGAGCTTTAATCAATACACACACTGAAGAACATAGAAGTTTCTACTTTTTCTGTTGTTTGTTGTTGGTACAGTACACCAGCTGAGTAGGTGCACTATTTTTACAGTATACACCTGGTCAAATTTTACTTTTCCATAGTTTAGAAAACTATTTACTATTTTTCAGTGACACATCTTTAGAACAAAAGGGTGTTCATGATAAAATCCAGCAGCATCTACATCTACATCTACACGATTACTCTGCAATTCACATTTAAGTGCTTGGCAGAGGGTTCATCGAACCACAATCATACTATCTCTCTACGATTCCACTCCTGAACAGCGTGCGGGAAAAACGAACACCTAAACCTTTCTGTTCGAGCTCTGATTTCTCTTATTTTATTTTGATGATCATTCCTACCTATGTAGGTTGGGCTCAACAAAATATTTTCGCATTTGGAAGAGAAAGTTGGTGACTGAAATTTCGTAAATAGATCTCGCCGCGACGAAAAACGTCTTTGCTTTAATGACTTCCATCCCAATTCGCGTATCATATCTGCCACACTCTCTCCCCTATTACGTGATAATACAAAACGAGCAGCCCTTTTTTGCACCCTTTCGATGTCCTCCGTCAATCCCACCTGGTAAGGATCCCACACCGTGCAGCAATATTCTAACAGAGGACGAACGAGTGTAGTGTAAGCTGTCTCTTTAGTGGACTTGTTGCATCTTCTAAGTGTCCTGCCAATGAAACGCAACCTTTGGCTCGCCTTCCCCACAATATTATCTATGTGGTCTTTCCAACTGAAGTTGTTCGTAATTTTAACACCCAGGTACTTAGTTGAATTGACAGCCTTGAGAATTGTACTATTTATCGAGTAATCGAATTCCAACAGATTTCTTTTGGAACTCATGTGGATCACCTCACACTTTTCGTTATTTAGCGTCAACTGCCACCTGCCACACCATACAGCAATCTTTTCTAAATCGCTTTGCAACTGATACTGGTCTTCGGATGACCTTACTAAACGGTAAATTACAGCATCATCTGCGAACAACCTAAGAGAACTGCTCAGATTGTCACCCAGGTCATTTATATAGATCAGGAACAGCAGAGGTCCCAGGACGCTTCCCTGGGGAGCACCTGATATCACTTCAGTTTTATTCGATGATTTGCCATCTGTTACTACGAACTGCAACCTTCTTGACAGGAAATCATGAATCCAGTCGCACAACTGAGACGATACCCCATAGGCCCACAGCTTGATTAGAAGTCGCTTGTGAGGAACGGTGTCAAAAGCTTTCCGGAAGTCTATAAATACGGAATCAACTTGAGATCCCCCATCGATAGCGGCCATTACTTCATGCGAATAAAGAGCTAGCTGCGTTGCACAAGAACGATATTTTCTGAAACAATAGATCATTCCCTTCGAGGTGATTCATAATGTTTGAATACATTATATACTCCAAAACCCTACTGCAAACCGACGTCAATGATATAGGTCTGTAGTTAGATGGATTACTCCTACTACCCTTCTTAAACACTGGTGCGACCTGCGCAATTTTCCAATCTGTAGGTACAGATCTATCGGTGAGCGAGCGGTTGTATACGATTGCTAAGTAGGGAGCTATTGTATCAGCTTAATCTGAAAGGAACCTAATTGGTATACAATCTGGACCTGAAGACTTGCCCGTATCAAGCGATTTGAGTTGCTTCGCAACCCCTAAGGTATCTACTTCTAAGAAACTCATGCTAGCAGCTGTTTGTGTTTCAAATTCTGGAATGTTCCATTCGTCTTCCCTGGTGAAGGAATTTCGGAAAACTGTGTTCAATAACTCCACTTTAGCAGCACAGTCGTCGGTAACAGTACCATCGGCACTGCGCAGCGAAGGTATTGACTGCGTCTTGCTGCTTGTGTACTTTACATACGACCTGAATTTCTTCAGATTTTCTACCAAATTTCGAGACAGTGTTTCGTTGTGGAACCTATTAAAGGCATCTCGCATTGAAGTCTGTGCAAAATTTCGCGCGTCTGTAAATTTTAGCCAATCTTCGGGATTTCGCTATCTTCTGATCTTCGCATGCTTTTTCCGTTGCCTCTGCAACAGCGTTCGGACCTGTTTTGGGTACCACGGGGGATCAATTCCGTCTCTTACCAATGTATGAGGTATGAATCTCTCAATTGCTGTTGCTACTATATCTTTGAATTTGAGACATATCTCGTCTACATTTGCATAGTCAGTTCGGAAGGAATGGAGATTGTCTCTTAGGAAGGCTTCTAGTGACACTTTATCCGCTTTTTTAAATAAAATTATTTTGCGTTTGACGAGCATTACCACTGTAATTTCTTCCCAAGTTGTTGTGGTGTAGCTCTGTGCATAAATGGAACTTCCTAATGTAACTTTCTGTATCTTGGTTCTTAAACAGAAACCAAATTCTACATAAGCTGAACCAAGTGTACCATAAACATGCATGGTTTCTAATTATATAGTGAAAAGGAAAGTTGCTACTCACCATATAGCGGAGATGCTGAGTTGCAGATAGGCACAACAAAAAGACTGTCACAAATAAAGCTTTTGGCCAGTAAGGCCTTCGTCAACAATAGACAGCACAGCACACACACACACACACACACACACACACACACACACACACACACACACACACACACACGCAAATGCAACTCAACTCACACACACAACTGCAGTTTGAGGCAACTGAAACCACACTGCAAGTAGCAGCACCAGTGCATAATGGGAGTGGCAACTGGGTGGAGGTAAGGAGGAGACTGGGGCAGGAAGGGGGTGTGATAGTATCCTAGGGGTGGCGGACAGTGAAGTGCTGCAGGTTAGATGGTGGTCAGGGGAGTGGTGGGGAGAGGGAAATGCGGAAAAGGAGAAAAGTAAAAAGACTGGGTGTGATTGTGGAATGATGGCTGTGTAGTGCTGGAATGGGAACAGGGAAGGATCTGCATGGGTGAGGACAGTGACTAATGAAGGTGGTCCACTTGTTTCTTGGCCACAGTTTGTTGGTGGCCATTCATGCGGACAGACAACTTGTTTGTAGTCATGTCCACATAGAGTGCAGCACAGATAGAATGCTGCTTAGCTTGTAGATCACATAACTAGTTTCACAGGTAGCCCCTCCTTTGATGGGATAGGTGATGTTTGTGACTGGACTAGAGTAGGTGGTGGTGGGAGGATATATGGGACAGGTCTTGCGTCTAGGTCTATTACAGGGGTATGAGCCATGAGATAAAGGGTTGGAAGCAGGCAGAAGTTGTGTAAGGATAGACGAGTATATTGTGTAGGTTTGGTGGATGGTGAAATACCACTGTGTGTGTGTGTGTGTGGGAGGGGAGAAGAATAGTGGGCAGGATATTTCTCATTTCAGGGCACAGTGAGAGGTAGTCAAAACACTGGCAGAGAATGTAATTCAGTTTCTACAGTCCTGGGTGGTAGTGACTTATGAGGGGAATACTCCTCTGTGGCCAGACAATGGTGGGAGACTGGAAAGATAAGGTGTGGGAGATTTGTTTTGTACAAGGTTGGGAGGATAATTACAGTCTGTGGAGGCCTCAGTGAGACCCTCAGCATATTCTGAGAGGGGCCACTCATCGCTACAGATGTGACGACCACAGATGGCTACGCTGTCCAGAAGGGCTTCTTGGTATGCAACAGGTGGGAGCTGTCAAAGTGGAGGTATTGCTGGTGGTTAGTAGGTTTGAAAAGGACAAAGGTACTGATGTAGCCATCTTTGAGATGGAGGTCAACATCTACGAAGTTGACTTGTTGGTTTGAGCAGGAGCCGGTCAAGCAAAAGTTGTTGAGGTTCTGGAGGAATGTGGGTAGGGTGTCCTCACCCTCGATCCAGATCGCAAAGATGTGATCAGTGAACCTGAACCAAGCATGTGGTTTAGGATTCTGGGTTTTTATGAAGGATTCCTCTAGATGGCCCATGAATAGGTTGGCATAGGATGGCGCCATGCAGGTGCGCATAGCCATGCCCCAGATTTGTTTGTAGGTAATGTCTTCAAAGGAGAAGTAATTGTGGGTAAGCATATAGTTGGTCATGTTGCCTAGGAAGGAGGTCGTTGGTTTGGAATCTGTCGGGCATTGGGAAAGGTAGTGTTCAATAGTGGTAAGGTCATGGGCATTAGGAATGTTAGTGGAAAGGGAGGTACCATGAATAGTAATGAGCAGGGCACCATATGGTAAAGCGACAGGAACTGTGGAGAGTCGGTGGAGGAAATGGTTGGTATGTTTTATATAGGAGGGTAGGTTCCAGGTAATAGTTTGAAGGAGTTGGTCCATGAGAGCAGAGATTCTCTCAGTGGGGGCACAGTAACTGACCACAATGGGGCATCCTGGGTGGTTAGGTTATGGACCTTAGGAAGCATGTAGTAGGTAGGAATGTGGGGAGTGGTAGGGGTGAGTAGAGAGATGGACTCCAGGGAGCGATTCTTGGATGGGACTAAGGATTTGAGCAGTGAATGGAGATCCTGCTGGATTTCTGGAATGGGGTCACTGTGGCAAGGTTTGTAGGTGGAAGTATCTGACAGTCGGCAAAGTCCTTCTGCCAGGTAATCCACCTACAAAAGTTGCCATAGTGACCCCATTCCAGAAATCCAGCAGGATCTCCAGTCACTACACAAATTCTTAGACCCATCCTGGAATCTCTCCCTAGAGTCCAACTATCTACTCTCCCCTTCCACTCCCCGCATTCCAATCTTCTACATGCTTCCTAAAGTCCATAACCTAACCACCCAGGATACTCCATTGTGGCTGATTACTGTGCCCTACTGAGAGAACCTCTGCTCTCATAGACCAACACCTTCAACCTATTACCCAGAACCAACCCTCCTATGTAAAAGATACAAACCATTTCCTCTACCAACTATCCACAGTTCCTTTCCCTTAGCCACATGGTGCCCTGCTCATCACTATTGATGGTACCTCCCCTTACACTAACATTCCTAATGCCCATGTCCTTACCACTATTGAACACTACCTTTCCCAATCCCCAATGGATTCCAAACCAACAACCTTCTTCCTAATTGCCATGACCAGCTATATGCTTACCCACAATTACTTTTACTTTGAAGGCATTATCTACAAGCAAATCTTCATACAGCTATGGACACCTGCATGGCACCATCCTATGCCAACCTATTCATGGGCCATGTAGAGGAATCATTCCTCGAAACCAATAATTCTAAATCACTCACCTGGTTCAGATTCATTGCTGACATCTTTGCGATCTAGATTGTGGGGGAGGACACCATATCCACATTCCCCCAGAACCTCAACAACTTTTGCTGCACCTGGTCCTACTCTACCCAACAAGTAATCTTCCTAGATGTTGACCTCCACCTCAAAGATGGCTACATCAGTACCTCTGTCTGCATCAAACCTACTAACCACCAGCAATACCTCCACTTTGACAGCTCCCACCTGTTCCACACCAAGAAGGCCCTTCCATACAGTGTAACCACCCATGGTCATCACATCTCCAGTGACGAGCGGTCCCTCTTTAAATATACTGAGGGTCTCACAGAAGCCTTCACAGACTGTAATTATCCACCCAACTTTGTAGAAAAAAAATCCCCCATGCCTTATCTTTCCAATCTCCCATCACTTCCCAATGTTCCACCGTCCGGCCACAGTGGAGCATTCCGCTTGTAACTCATTACCACTCAGGACTGGAGCAACTGACTTACATTCTTCACCAGGGTTTTGACTACCTGTCATCATGCCCTGAAATGAGAAATATCCCACCCACTATTCTTCTCAACCCTCCCACATGAGTTTCTGCTGTCCAGCAAACCTACACAATATACTTGTCCATCCATACACAACCCCTGCTTCCAACCCCTTACATCATTGCTCATACCCCTGTAATACACCTAGATTCTAGACCTGCCCCATACATCCTTGTACCACCACCTACTCCAATCTGGTCAAAAACATCACCCATCTCATCAAAGGCGGGGCTACCTGTGAAACCAGTCATGTGATCTACAAGCTAAGCTGCAGCCACTGTGCTGCATTCTATGTGGGCATGACAACCAACAAGCTGTCTGTCCACATGAATGGCCACCAACAGGCTGTGACCAAGAAACAAGTGGACCACCCTGTTGTTGAGCACACTGCCAAACATGACATCCTTCATGTCAGTGACTGCTTCACAGCATACGGATCCTTCCCACTAACACCAGCTTTTCTGAATTGTGCAGATGGGGACTTTCCCTGCAATACATCCTACTTCTCGCCATTACCCTCCTGTCCTCAACCTTCATTATTCACTGTCCTCACCCATCCAGCTCCTTCCCTGTTCCCATTCCAGCACTACACAGCCATCATTCCACCATCACACCCAGTCTTTTTACTTCTCTCCTTTTCCACTATTTCCCCCTCCCCACCTCTCCCCTGTCCATCGTCTAAACTGCAACACTTCACTGTCCGCCACCCCTACCATACTATCCCTCCACCTCCCCACCCCAGCCTCCTCCTTACCCCCACCCAGTCACCACTCCCATTACGCACTGCTGCTGCTGCTCGCAGTGTGGTTTCAGTTGCCTCAAACTGCAGTTGTGTGTGTGTGAGTTGAGTTGCATTTGTGTGTGTGTGTGTGTGTGTGTGTGTGTGTGTGTGTGTGTGTGTGTGTTGTCTATTGTTGATGAAGGCCTTACTGGCTGAAAGCTTTAGTTTTGACAATCTCTTTGCTGTGCCTATCTGTGACTCAGCATCTCTGCTATATGGTGAGTAGCAACTTTTCTTTTTATTACATTGTTACATTCCATCCTGGATTTTCCAAGATCTCTAATTAAATGCTATGTTTGGCACAATTAAACATCTACGATAGGTCACAAAAGAGGTCAACTGGTGAAAATCTACCATTTAACAATATTGTTATGCGCATTGTGCATGTATAAACAGCTATCTCACTGAAACACTGTATTGTGGTAATCAGTTAAATCGGTTACATATTGTCATTTATCAACACCTCTGTGTGTGTATGTGTGTGTGTGTGTGTGTGTGTGTGTGTGTGTGGGTGGGTGGGTGGGTGGGTGGGCGGGTGGGTGGGTGGGTCCGTGGGTGGGTATGTGTGTAAGCAACAAAAGTCATTTTTATAAGCATGCAATTACATACAGAATATGACATTGATATAAACATATATATCTATAGAGGAAAGAATATTAAAGATGTAGACCAAAGAGTGTATAAATGTTCTATTTTCATCAAACCATTTTATATGCTGGCTTGACAAACTGTGTGTGTATATATACAAGCAAATGGTGTTGAAGATAAATAAGGACTAATACAGAACGTACATCAGTGATCCAAAATATTATGTCCACTGGCTGTTGCAAGATTGAGTGACACTTGATTTTCATAGTGGGCACATGTTGTGGTACAGGAAGCATATAAGCAGAGCAAAGAAATATGGGGGATCATACAATTTGCAACTGGGGAACACCACTGACATAAGAAACTTTAACTAATAGCAGATTGTTATGGCTTGGCACCTGAGTATGAACATTTGTGAAATGGTGACAGTGGTCATAATGTGTACTATTGTCATGAACATCTATGGAAAGAAGATGAAGAACTGTGAAACCACAAGTAGACAATTAAGCATTGGATGTCCAGGCCTCATCATTGAATTTAGAGGTCAGAGGCTTGTCCACTCTGTAAAGCAGGACAGGTAGCAATCTGCAGCAGATATGGCAACAGAGTGCAACGATGATACAGGACCAAGTGTTTGATAACACACCATTCAGTGTATGTTGTTGAACACGGGACTCTGCAGCAGTCCACCCATATGTGTTCCCATTTTGACCCAATGACATCATCAATTATAATCACAGTGGCCACAGGATCAATTGAGGTTATACACTGGTTCAATGGAAACATATTTCCTGGTGTGATGAATCACTATCTTTTTACACCAGGTCAGTGGTCATGTCTGGATACTTCATCATCTAGACAAGTGGCTGCTCAAAACATTTAACACTAACATACATAGGCAGCTATGGGCAGTATTGTACTATAGGAAACATTCACGTAGGCTACCATGAGCCCTATGGTAGTAATACAAGGCACCATTCTCCATGAAAACTGTGGACAATGTGAACATCATTGTGGGCACCCTGCATCCTTTCATGTCTTCCCTGATGGTGATGGCATCTTCTAGCAAGATAACAGCCCATTTCCAAAGGCAGAATGGTGCTACAGTGATTTTAGTAAAATAATAGTGAACTCACATTGATGTCTTGGCCACCAAATTCCCGTAATTTGAACCTGAGACACTATCACACATCAGCTCCATTTCCACAAAGCACCGGTTCATAATTTACAAGAACTTTGTGAGCTGTATACAGTCATGTGATGCAAAGTAATTCTGGAAACATACCAAGAATTTGTCAAATCCATGCCATGCAGAATTGCTGCTATGTTGTGTTTCAGAGGTGGGCTGACATACTATTAAGCAGGTGATCATAATGTTTTGGCTTCTCAGTGTATAAACATTCATGTAGACACCTTTGAAATGCATCGCAGTGCATACACCCTATTGACATCAAAGTAGTGTGTCATGTTTTAACTTGAATAGTGCGAAAGATCAATCTTAGTCTCAGCTGACAAGACCAGCTCACTCAATTTAAGCCTCAGAATTATGGCTGCTTGTTGAGCACTACCTCAACACCCTACACCTACTGAAACAGAATCAGTGAAGTGAGAACTTCAGAAAAATGGACTAACAATGTAAGTAAAAGGATAAATTGCTACTCACCATAAAGATGACAGATTGAGTTGCAGACAGGCACAATGGAAATGCTGTTACACGTTTAGATTTCATCCAAAGCTTTCTTCAGAAAAGAAAACACACACATTCATTCACCCAAGCGAGCACACCTCATGCAAAAGCTTGCTGAGCTGCTGTAGATGGCAGTCATGTGTGCATAAGGTGTGCTTGCTTGTTGATATTCCAACCTGAAGTTCCCATTGTTTGAAAAATGAACTAACAAAGGCGAAACAAATGTATTCACAGAAGAAGATTTTCAGCTAAACACAAAAATTTTGTGTGCAGTTTCTTTGATTAAGACTAGTAAATTTAAACCAGAAAATTATTTATATTTCTTTTGAGTTTGGTTTTCGTCAATTATCTTACATGCACATCATGACAGTACCAGATATGTTATGCACATCCTATTTTTTTGTTTTATAGTCAGTCTCAAACTCAAAATATCTGCTACGAATATTTTTAAAAGTAAAATATAAAACTTACAGATACGTTATCTTTCTTTCAGAAACAGTTAACTATTTTCAATCAAAAACATAGATTTCGTTGTGTGTTTAATTACTGTAACTCTTTCATGAGCTCAGCTGACTGATTGGTACTGTTTCACAAACTTTTTAAAATGTTTATGCTGCAATAATGTCGTGGAAATGTTCTCTTACAGCAAGAAGAAGAAAAAGTAAAGTTACAGGAACTGATTGTAAATAAGAAGGATAATAAAAATGAAGGGATAAGCAAACTTCCAATGAAAGATGAGGACCAAGAGTTGTTATCTGCTTCTGAAAATCCCTGTCTCAGTTTTGTAAGTCATTCTAAAAATATTTTCAATTGGTCATTGATGTGTTCAGCTAATACTAAGCTTTACCTTCCTCAAATTATCACTTTATCCCTATAAATTCTTCCACCGAATAGCAGCATTTCTCCCACAGAAGCACTTGCAACATAATTTTTAGAGACTCTGGCTTCATATTAAGTATGTTTGTGTCTGTTAATCTATTATATATTTTCAACCCCAAGTATTTTGGAGACTGCATATATTTTCAAAAGGTCTGTGGGAAGCATAAAATTATCTTTTTTTTTTTCTAGCATTGGAAGTGTGGCTAGCACAATTACCTCAAATAATTTTTGTTTGCTGTGTAGGATTGTAATTTTGTAAATGTAGTGGAAGGAAACAGTAAGTGTTTGTAGTTTCCTAAATAATGGGCAATGAGATTCTTTTTGCTGTGCAGTACACATGTATCTGGCAATTTTCTTTTGTAGTGTCAATATCTGAGATGTGCTATTTAAATTTCACCAGAAAACTATACAATACCTAATGACAGATTCAAAATGATATGCTATTTTTCCCATACTCACATCAGATGCATTTACTACTAGTTGTATAACAACATAAAACTGCGTGAGTTATTTGATAGTAAAGCAACATGAACATTTCAACCTGAATTCCTGTCCACCTTTGGTCCAATAAATTGAACTGTGTCATCTTCATCCATAAGTTGACTGTTATGATGTTCTTTGTGACATCTGAATTTGTTGGTTGTTCTTTATCTGTGTGGTGCAGGTGCTCTGTGCATCTTTCCTGTACCTTCCAAACAGCCATTCTCCCACAGTGGCATCAGATGTGATATTCTCCAGGTTTCCAGAGCACTAGGCGATCCTCAGCAGACCCCAGAAAGGCTTTCATCTTGGGAAGCAAGCACAATACACACTTGACATTATTTTTTGATGGAATTCTTGCAATATTGCATGGAGGCATGATGCATGATGGCTGGTGGTATACAAGTATAAATCTGTGTGCACTGGTTTATGCTAAACACTGTGCCCTAGTGTACCATCTGACTTTCACTTGATGAGTATGTCCAGAGATTCTGTGTATCTCAGTTGTGAACTTGGTGTTTTAGTGCAGGCAGTTCAGGTGTTGGAAAAAGTCCTGCTGAAACGTGTCTGTGTGGGAAGATTAGAACTAGATCAGATCCAGTGTGCCATAAAATCAAAAAGAGCCTAGACCACAGCTTCCAGATGAAGAAGAGAAACCTGTTGCAGCAATTTTGATGTCTTATTTTGGTAACACATGAGCAGAAGTTAGGAAAATACTCTGCACACCAAGTGTGGATGTCGCCCATCAGCAGAGATGAAAGCCTTGTTGGGATCTGTTAAGGATGATCTAGGACTGCAGTAAGCAATAAACTACCACACGCCATGCACGTGCAGGAATATATGCATAGGTCAGTTTCTCTTGACAGTGCAGGAAATATGCATGGAGTACAAGCATCACACAGATAAAGAATAATCAAGAAAGTCAACTGTCACAGACCACTGTGTATCCAAAGGACCAAAGGATATAGTGTGAATTATGACAGGAACCAAGTTCTTAAAACACACCAACACATTCTGTAACAATGTTTCTAAAGAATCTGTGGATATCTGACTCTAGGAAAGAAGTGTTGGCACAAAGGAAACTACAGAAAACAAAGAAGCAGAAACAATGTTGGTTTTTCATACCCTCCAAAAGGGTTATTTGGGAAAAAAGGAAGACAGTGGCTTCTAACTCAGTAATGTTTGAGACCCAACCTTGAATGCGCTGAAAGCACAGTGACAATCAGTGTGGAGATCCACTCACATCACACCTACTAAATGAACTCAGGTGTTATGGTGCACCAATTGAAGACCACTTTGGCAGTGGAGCCATGCCTGGGCACCATGGGCTTGATATCAACATCAGGAGGTAGGGGATATATAAGATGGCATCCAGTGTAAGACAATCAGTTGTCAAGACCACTTGAAGATGGCAGCAAGTCATCTTGAGGAAATGTCACACCATTTGGATGACACTAACATGGCTGAATATCCAAGAATATTTCATTACTATCATTTGCCAATAAAGCCTAAAAATACACACCATGTGTCAATTAAATTAAAATGGATCACTGGAAGTGAGAAGTGTTGTTGAATATGTTCAGAATTATATAATTATATTTAATAATGTTATGAATGCAGAAAAATAAAGGGCAAACATAAGGTTCAATTTAAGACATAAAAATAAATCAAAGGCAGTGTGGTCCACCATACAATCTGAATTGGGTTTTAGAGTCTATAACTACAAAATTTCTAAAATTATGCTTGAAAATTAGACCACTGTAAGTCCTGCACAAATATCAGAGTACCCCTCCACCAAATTTGTTCCCCAGTGGTTTGTACCCAAAAGACTGTGTGGGAGGACCTATGGTTGTAGTGTTTGGAAATCAGAGGTTGAAACATGAATGGTACATGAAAATTTGAATCAGGCTCATATATAACACAATGGTTAAGGATACTACTAATGAAAACCAGGAAACCAGATTTAAGTCCCATTCTTTCTGAAAATTTCAATTGTCATGACTTACACATTACCTTTCTGATCAAATCATTTCATTTGATCCTCTTCTGCCTAACAGAACTTCTCCCTACAAGTCAGTCTCCACATCTCTGGTAACATTGTAAAAAAAAACTCATCTTTAAGAATTGCAAAACTTCTCACACAAAATTTCAACCTCCAAAAGCCTTGTCACCATTTTCTGCAGAAATGAGCAATTCTTTTTCAATATTGCAAGGATCTTCCCGAGGCCTTTGTATACAGCTGTTCATCTTCACACCTGTCCCCAATATGATTTCTTGTGTCGTATCCTCAGATGGTTTTCATGCTTCACAAAGACCTTACCATTAGTTAAAAAGAGACAACCTACACACATACATGCCTTCATAGCCAAGGCCACTAATACTTTGCTGATGTTTTGGCCTGGAGGAAGCCAGTTAGAATTCTGGTGGTTGAATATACTTCAGTCATCAGTGGAGTGCCAAAGCATAAAATTAAAAATCAGTATTGTGCAGTATATTTTAAAAACAAATGGGTCAATCCAGGTTATGAGGTATGGAGAAGACCATAGACAGATCATTAGACATGTTATGAAGCTGTTACAACAGTAAAGAGTGCTTCATGCAAGGTTCAACCAAAACAAAGACCTTGTTGTCAAGCAGAGGCTGGACATTACCACCACGTATGTAAGGGGAGAAGCGTAGGAACCTTTCAGTGAATCTGAAAGTTAAAACTTATCTATAAGTTATTCACTAAGTCACTGCATTAAAGTAATATATCCACTTACTCAGTGATTATACTGGCCTCAGAATGGGGGATGATACAAATTAGTTGAAAATAATGTTTTTTTTTTCTTTTTAAGTGTCTCACTGAAGAAGGTTATTCCATAAACAGTCCATCCAAATGTCTCATAATGCCAAAATGGCAGCTAACGATATAAGTGATAATGAAACAGAAGATCAACTAAAACTGTTAAGTGGAGGAAAGGTGATCTGACCTCATTGGATGTCTTGATGTTTCCATACAGATTATCTGACAAAACTTGCTAATATCCTAGTAACAGTTGATTGTAAATCACTAAAATGACAAAGCACTCCAACAAAAGGTGCATGATATTCTTATTTTCAAGAACAGAGAAATGATAGAGGTACATTACTATAGGTCTGTATTGCTGACATCAGGCCATTGTAGAAATACAGAAACTGTTTTATGCTAATGTAATTTCTTCACTACATTATAGTGTGGACCTGTACTTAATACCTTTTGTGAATTGAAGGAGATGTCATTAATCTGTCATTTTTGGAAACAAAAGCTCTCCTTTGTACATGGATGCTGCAGACAGTTATCATCTAAAACTCTGTCTTCTCTGTTGGTAGCAGTGACTGGGTTTATTCTATCTTTCAGTGATGTCCAGAAGTCATTAAGAACAGGTCCACAATGTCATGTAGTGAATAAACTATTAGTTTACAGAATAACAGCCCAGCTTTTTTATTGGATCGAAGACTTTATAGCAACAGAACTTGCCACATAACTCTTAATGGGAGTAGTACAGAACTGCTCCTGATGTGTATGTAAATGACCTAGTGGATAACATCAGAAGCTTTGTAAGGCTGTCTATTGATGCTGTTATTGTGTATAGGAAAGTTGTAATATTAGAACATTGTAGCAAATGCAGGAAGATCTTCAGAGGGTTGACACTTGGTAAAAGGATTGGTAGTTGGTCCTCAACACATAAAATGTAAAATATAGCACAAAATGGGAGGAAAGAGCTATTATTGATATATTAGACCACTGATGAGAAATTATGGGAGTAAGTCACAATTTTTAAAATATAGGACTGTGTGTGCAGAGCCAGTTAAAGTGGAATGACCACATAAAACTAGATCTGAGGATGGAAGATGCCTAACCAAGATTTGTGGCAACACCACAATACACTTTGCTGTGACAAGTGAGTGAAACCACCATGAACTATAAAAAGTATCTCTGCCACCATCGGCATAGTTGCGGTTATTCTTTACATTTGTTTATCTCCTGTTCTTTGTTCATCCTATACTTGCATAATGAAGCTATTATTGAATATAGGACAATATTTATTGTGAATGAGAGAATAATTCCTAGCTGCCATAGTGATGACCACAAAAAGGAAAAGGAAAGCAAAGGTAACAGTGGAACATATTGTCAGAGACAATGGATCCATTGATTCAAGCCCCTGGAACTAGAATCAGAATGGAACAAGGCTTACTGCTCAACCCAAGATCGCCATCCATGGCTTTTAATTCACTGAAAAATGACATGGCAGACATAAATATGCAAGAAGGGAGTATGTACGTGCAACATGGAAATGTTAAATTTCCTATATTCTGGTTGACGCGATCCCATCTTTGGCTCATACAAGGTGAATGCATATTTAAACAGCACTGAATGTTCAGTAACACTGATAGATCTCATTACAGCAAAGTTGAGCTGCACTAAAGAAAGCTCTCATGAGATGATGTGTGTTGTCACTAGAACTGTGATTACAAAAGATTCTTGCAGATGAAAACTTGAGTGATAATACTCTTTCACAAGTGTCCAAAACTGTACATACATAGCAGACCCAGAACTTCTACCTGAACTGTCTTTATGCATATTATGGCTTTGTGAACTTCCACATCCACAATGTTATTGCAACACCAACAGACATGCCATTGTAAGATTTAGCAAGTAAACTATTTAAGGGTGGTTTCTCGATATGAAAAAATCGGCAGCAATCAAGACAAGGATGCAGGAGCAGGCAGAGAGGTGTAAGTTGATGCCACTGGTCCTGTAATGTGCACAAATACTTCTCACCAGCAGTATGTTGTTGTTGTGGTCTTCAGTCCTGAGACTGGTTTGATGCAGCTCTCCATGCTACTCTATCCTGTGCAAGCTTCTTCATCTCCCAGTACCTACTGCAACCTACATCCTTCTGAATCTGCTTAGTGTATTCATCTCTTGGTCTCCCTCCACGATTTTTACCCTCCATGCTGCCCTCCAATGCTAAATTTGTGATCCCTTGATGCCTCAAAACATGTCCTACCAACCGATCCCTTCTTCTAGTCAAGTTGTGCCACAAACTTCTCTTCTCCCCATACCTCCTCATTAGTTACATGATCTACCCACCTTAACTTCAGCATTCTTCTGTAGCACCACATTTCGAAAGCTTCTATTCTCTTCTTGTCCAAACTGGTTATCGTCCATGTTTCACTTCCATACATGGCTACACTCCATACAAATACTTTCAGAAACGACTTCCTGACACTTAAATCTATACTCGATGTTAACAAATTTCTCTTCTTCAGAAACGATTTCCTTGCCATTGCCAGTCTACATTTTATATCCTCTCTACTTCGACCATCATCAGTTATTTTACTCCCTAAATAGCAAAACTCCTTTACTACTTTAAGTGTCTCATTTCCTAATCTAATCCCCTCAGCATCACCCGATTTAATTTGACTACATTCCATTATCCTCGTTTTGCTTTTGTTGATGTTCATCTTATATCCTCCTTTCAAGACACTGTCCACTCCGTTCAACTGCTTATACATTGTCCAAATTCATCATGGAGCAGCTGACTGCACAAATGACAAAACTTAACATGCAGATAGACACACACAAATAGCAGATATGAAGTCACAGTTTGAAACAGTATGAAGGCTGCCATGCAACAAGACTTGCTGAAATGGTGGTGCTAGTATGGTAGGCTGCATTGAAGCTCATCAGAGCTGTGCTGCTAGATTTGTTATGAGTAGGTTCGATCAGCATGCAGGTATTACGGAAATGCTTCGTGAATTCAAATGGGGATCCCCAGAGGAAAGACAAAGTTGTTAACATGAGACACTATTGCAAAAGCTTACAGAACTGATATTTGAGACTGAATGCGTATTGGATCTACTGTCACCAACATAAGTTTCCCTTAAGGACTACAAAGAGGGGCTAATAGACAGTCATTTTCCCTTGCTCTATTTCTAGTGGAACAGGAAAGGAAGTGACTAATGGTGGTATATAGAACCCTGTGCCATGCACTGTATGGTGACTTGTGGAGTATGTATGTATATGTAGATGTGTACAAGCATTTCAGCAACTTTACACATCAATGAACTCAACCCTGCAGTTACCCAAATTTCAAAGATGGCCACTAATATACATTGGCAACAACACAAGCACCCAGATCAGAGAATGGTGAGGAGGTAGGCAAATGCTACATTAGCAGCAGTCAACTGGTAACACCAATTGTTTATACAAGACTAGTTTTGAGGTTGAAAGTTAATGTCCTATAGCACCAATGGCTGGTAGACCCTGAAGCTCAGGTTCAGCAGCCTAACTGGTAAGGTTTCACCCATCCTTTATGCCTGCAGGCATCTTTCCTTCATGAAGTATGAGCTGTGTGGAGAACTGTAAACGTTAAGTGTAGAAATCTATAATGTGTTTTTGTGTGTGTGTGTGTGTGTGTGTGTGTGTGTGTGCGTGTGTGTGTGTGTGTGTGTGTGTGTGTGTGTGTACGTGTGTGTGCGTGCGTGTGCGAGTGCGCATGCTTGTGTGTTCATGTTTCTTATCATGTGTGTTCATGTTTCTTATCGATAACGGTTTGGAAGTCGGTGTCTGTCTAAGAAGTGCTGATGACACATTGATAGCAACAGTACAGCATAGAGGTATGGTGGTACACGTTTCCAAGATTGCTTCCTATGGTGAAAAATGTTTAGCACAGGGCCAGCCTCAGCATCCTGAACTTCACACATGCGGCATGTGTGGGCCACAGGCAGGCCGAGGTCCAGCTAGTCACTTGCCTTTGCTTGGTACACAGTACAGTGCAACATCTCATTTAGCACTGCAGTGTTGAGGTGGAGCGGGCACAAGTCTCTGAGTTTGGCGGAATTGCGTTGTTGTCCATGATTCTTTATTTGCTCATGGTATGAAAGACATTTGGAGGTCCAGTGGCAGTTTTCACAAAAAAAAGGTGGTCTAGTGATCTATCATCACCCTTGGCACTTGTGGCAGACATGAGTGAAATAGCCATGGGAGCACATTTGCAATAGAAAAAGAAGGGACTGTGCGTCTGGTCGCGGCAGAGGTGTGTGTGTTTGTCCTTAGGATAATTTAGGTTAAGTAGTCTGTAAGCTTAGGGACTGATGACGTTAGCAGTTAAGTCCTGTAAGATTTCACACACATTTGAACATTTTTTTGGAGAAACAGTGGATGTTTGCAGCCACTTACCTTTTTCTCTAAGAACTTGACTCAACAACAGCAAAAATGGTGTGCAGTTCACTGCATGTTAGATGCTTGTGATTTATTGAGCAATGAAACACTTTCACCCATCTGTCAAAGGGAGGTATTTTGCAATTTTTGCTGATCACAAGCCATTGGTAGCTATTTTTCATCATGACAATGATCTCAAGTCACCACATCAATGCAGGCAGGTTAAGTGCCTTGCACAGCTCTCAAGCTATGCATCACACATAGTGGGGAAAGACAAAATGATTGTAGAGTACCTATATTGGAACTGTGATACTTTAAACTATATTTGTTGGGTAGAGATAGTGTTAAAACAACAGGAGTATCCCCCTTTATGCTGGATCATACAGGAGCAGTGAATTGTATTGCAGCTCAGGTGGATGCCAGCCCAGGATTTGCCAGACGGTATTTGCTGTGCTGTAGCAAGAGGGAAGCAGCGACTCTACATACTGGAAATGCAGTATGTTTATGAGGTTTCTGGATCAAAGAGAATATTTTTTTAAATTTCACTAATACAAAACAAGATTTTAGATTTGCCGTTTCCCCCATTTAAAAATGTATGTATATCTGCCAATGAAATTTACATTTAATTAAGGAAATAATAGATCTAATAAATTTTTTCTATATAAATAAGCTGTCTGAGATTGTGTCTATCGATATCTGTGAACAAAATTTTCATTCATTTAAAAAATTAAAATTTAATAAATTTATCTTTATAAATAAGCTCTGTCAAACATCATCTATCTATATAATCGATTGAAATTTTAATTAAAAAACTCAAAACTACATTTCAACCATAACTGTTTTAATTTTTTAAAAAGCTAAATTTTTTCTATATAAATAAAAGCAAAACAAAATGTACTCGAAAGCTGAGCTATTTCAAAACTTAGAAAATTATTGTAAAGAAAAATGTGGATTAAATTGTGCTGATTTAGAAAATTATTGTAAAGAAAAAGGTTATTCAAATGTAACTAGGCAAGATCTAGAGGAATTCATTGATAATTTTAATATTAAAGAAATGACGAAGATGGAACTAAGATACAAAAATATAAAAGGACTAAGAACACAATTTGTAAAATGAGAAAGCTAAAAAGTTAATAAAGAGAAGTTAATCATGCTGTTTCTAAATGCTGTTGACTGTATCTGTATCTGTAAAGGAACTTCATGAGATCTGTAAAATAAAAACTTTCAAGAATTATTCAAAACTTAATAAACACCAGTTAATAGATCTTATAAAAAAATCTAATGACAGTATTAATAATAATGATAATGAATTGAATAAAAAACCTTTAAAAGATCTTAATCAAATCTGTAAAATGAAAAATTTTAAAAATTATTCTACACCTAATTAGCAACAATTAATCGCTCTTATCAGTAAATCTGGGGGTAATATTAATAACATTCATAATGAGAATTATTTTCAAAAGCTTCTGGTAGATAAATATCACGAAATTAAACAAAAAAAACATCAGAAAATTTTTCCATATTTCAGTTTCCAAGATGATGATTTTTTTTTTAAATTCACTTAAATGACTGAATAGAAAAGCTTCTCCTTTTAAATCTAGAATAATAACGTACAAAATTAATAATGTTGATATTATTGTTGAACTGCAAGAAGTTTTTAACCAAACTACAGGTGAAGTAATCAGTAAATCTAAAATATTTTAATGCAAGCAAGAGCAATTAAAGTGAACATGAAATTTTAATGTAATTTTAAAAGGCAAGCCGAAATACAAGAATATAATTTTATAACAAGTAATGATGTTTTATTAAGAACAACTAAATTAGAAGATTGTTATCAAAAATCAACAAATAAACTACTAACTGAAATGGAAGAAATGTAGAGAAAAAAATCTGGTTGGTCATTATTTTATATAAGCAGTTTAGAATTAAGTGTTAATAGACACAGTCCAATTTCTGATTCTTCTTATATCGATTTACCATAAAAAACTGAAGATAAAAAGCAGTAATTATTCTAAAAAACACAAATCAAAAATGTTTCCTTTGTTCAATAAAATCAGCTTTCTATCCAGAAAATGAGCATGTAGAAAGAGTTAATAATCATAAAAATATTGGATTAGAAGTAGATGAAATGTTTGAATAAGAAAAAATTAATTTTCCTGTTCAGTTGACAGATGTTACATAATTTGAAGAGAAGTCAAATATAGTAAAAATTGCTCAAATTAGCACATGTATAATTGGGAAATCTGCTCAAACCATACAAGTATTTCAGTCCTGATGCTTTCAGTGCACTTTTATATGCTGACTTTTTGTATAAAGTGGAAAGAGCCTAACGCGAAAATTGAAAGCAAATCTTAGAATGTACTTAATAATTCATTGTATTATGCGGAAAAGAGCCTATGCAGTACTACTGTATTACAATTCGTTAGTTATTCACGACTCGGCAGGGTTGTTACTTTTAACACCTCTGTTGAGCAGTGCAAAACGATGAAAAGAGTTCCAGCACAGCGCAGTGCTGCTGGTGTGGACCTAAAATGTGCCGCTCTGTGCAACAACGAATAAGTTACAGTCAATGTTGGTACAGTACAACAAAGGAAATGGTTTGTTCGTCAGTGCTCTCATTGTTGCCTTTCTCGTTTTCCTCATTATTGATGCTCAATGGCATATACAGGAACATTGTTGCGCATCTACCAACAGATGGCTCTGAGCACTATGGGACTTAACTTCAGAGGTCATCAGTCCCCTAGCACTTAGAACTACTTAAACCTAACTAACCTAAGGACATCACACACATCCATGCCCGAGGCAGGATTCGAACCTGCGACCGTATCGGTCACGCGGTTCCACACTGTAGCGCGTTGAACCGCTCGGCCACTCCGGCCGGCCATCTACCAACAGTACTGTGCAATGTTCCCAATGAAAGAGGTAAGTATTGTCTCGTTAAACAATGGTTTTAGGTGGCAAGGTCATTATTTTCTGTCAGTTTCAGTTGACTAGTAGTACTTTAAAAGATACAGTAACATGATGTCGAACAAACGGTATGTGTCATTAACACTTATCCAAAAGATTAATGTAATTGTGGTGAGTGAGAAAGACAAGCTCTCTGTGTGCTAAATTATGTCGTCTTTCTATTGTGGTAAAACACAAATTTATGAGACTTTAAGAAACAAGGATAAGATTCAGGAGGACTGGATGAAACGTAACAGGCAGATGAAAAGATAGGACAAGAAGACCGGAAATGAAGAAATTAATGAAATAGTGTGCAGATGGTTTTTAAGTGCATGGGAAAAACACTTACCATTATTTGGACACATATTGCAGATTTAGGCTCTGAAAGCCACTAAGGAGGTTGGAATTATGGAGTTTAAGGCATCCGCAGGATGACTGGACAGTTTCAAAGCTAGGCACAACATCGTGTGGAATGAAGTGTGTGGGGAAGCTGGGGATGTGCAGGAAAGTGTAGCAACAGAATGGAAGACAATATTGTCCAACTTAATTGTGAATTATAATCTGAAATACGTGTTCAATGCCAATGAAACAGGACTGTTTTATTGTCCACTGCCTTCAAAATTGCTAGCAATTCGAGATGAAAGGTGCACCAGCAGAAAAATGTCCGAGGAAAGACTCACTGTACTGCTGTGTGGAAACATGTTAGGTGAAACGGAGAAGCCACTGGTGATTGGAAAGGTGGCAAAACCGGGTTGTTTCAAAAACATAGTCATCATTAAGCTTCCAGTAACATGGCAAAGCAATAAAAAGGCGTGGATGGTGAGTGGTCTTATGGAAGAATGGCTGGGCTCTTTCAATGCCAAAATGAAAAAAGGAAATCGCCAAGTTCTCCTTTTCCTAGACAATGCAACCTGCCACTTGAAAGTAATGTTATCAGATGTGAAATTGGCTTGGTTCCCTACAGGTTCAACCAGCCTCGCATAACCAATGGACCAGGGGTATATTTACACATTCAAGTGTCATTATAGACGATTACTGATGCGGTCTCTAATAATTCATGTTGAAGAAGCCGAAAGTGTGTTTGTTCTTTCATGGTCAGTTTCTGTCCTGGATGCAATAAATTAAATTGGCTTGACAGTAAAGGAAATAAAACCCAAAACTGTCACCAAGTGCTTCAACAAAATGGAGTTTGGGGGTCAAGAAAAAGACGCTTCAGTGGTCATTGAAGTTCAACAAAATGCAGCAGCAGTTGCTGAATTAATGAAAATGCGAAACATTTCATCTAGTACAGATGATTACATTATAAATGATGACTTTTTATCAACTCACTCAACTTTCACTTCAGCAACTGATTTTATAGAAATCCGCAACACAGAGGGTGATGAAGAAAAAACAAAGGAGGAAGAAGAGGAGCAAAATAATGTCCCTAGAAAAATTAATATGCTTGAAGAAGCCATTGCATGTATAAACGATGTTATGCAATTTTCAGCACACACAAATTCTCCCAACTTGTTGCAGCTACTGTATGGTGCAAAAAATTGCCTTGAATAAAACAGTGATGAACAAGAAATTAAAACAAGTTTTCGTCCTTGATATGTGGTGAAAAAGTGAAATGTAAAGCAAATAAATATGGGAATAATGTGTATGTATATACAATAATAATCGAATTTCAAGTTCGAGTAAAAATATAGCAATGCCATGTTATTTATCAATTAATGTAATAGTCCAGTGTTCTATTGTCCAATATACAGTAAATGGTCATCTGTGCTGGATTGAAAGTACATAAATACAGTATAAACATAATTCAAAAATTTTACTGTACTTTTGTGCATGATACCTGACAGATTTTACATTGCCCAGTGAGTTCTGTGTAATCTGGAACCATGTCCAACTTGGATAATTCTTTTAGTCCTAGACGATTCCGTTTTGACCAAGTTTTGCTGTATTTGTGTTAATATTCACGCTTATGATGAAAAATTTTTGGTATATCCTCTTCGCCGCACAGAAAATAAACAAGAAAAACATGTTAATCTTCTTTTCATTCAAGTGGAAAATAATTTTCGGTATTGTTTGATGAAAGATTTAACTAGATTAATTAAATGACAGACAACTAACAACAAATCAAAAAGTTATCCTTGTGAAAGACGTTGAAGATATTTTTATTCATAAGAAAAATTAAACAATCATGAAACCGATTGATAAGAACATAAAGAAGTAAAAATAGATATGCCTGTAGAAGGTGAAAAAATTGAATTTAGAACAAAACCAAATTTTGTACATACTACTGTATTTTCAGAAATTCTAGTTGCAGTTCTTATGGTAAAAACAATAGTATAATTCAATAAACCAATTTATATGGGAAAGAGTATTCCAGATATTTCGAAAATAAAATGGATATGATTGTCATTATAATTTTATGAAACCAATATACCATGAAAAACATTAATTATGTTATATGGATACATATTCGTTTATTTATGAAATAAGAACTGAAGATTTTTATAAAGATATAAAATTGATGATAAACGAATTTGACACAAGTGATTATTCAAATTTAAATGTTATGGAATTTTACGAGTAAAGAAGAAAGTTTTTAGAATAATTAAAGATGAAAATTGTGGAAAAATTATGTCAGAATGTGTTAGTTTATGACTGAAAATGTATGCTTATAAAGTTGTCAATTAACAAGAGAATAAATCTAAAGGAGTTAAAAAATATATTGTTAAAACTGAAATTAGTTTAGATGATTATAAATATTGTTTGCATAAAAAATATAGAAAAATCCATGTAACTAGGTTATATAAATGTGCATTGCATATAGTTGAATGTAATAAAATTCTTTTAAGTTCTGATGATGATAAACATATTATACTATAAATGTAATTAAAACACCCCCACAAGGTCATTAAAAATTAGACTCAAATAAAATAATAGATGATAACATTTATTTCTTATGTGAATTAAACAGTTGCATAGAAGAATAACGAAAACAAATAATGAAATTAAAAATTTACAGTATTTAATATTTTTCATGATGTTGTAATTTTTGTTGTACTTTCAGACATAATTTACTAATAAATTTTCTACAAAACATTCCACTCTTTGTTAATACCTTTCTTCATATTTTTGATTACAGCTACACCTCTGAATAAATTTTTGAAGAATTTTTAATTCCTTTTTTACAATTTTCGCAAGAAAATGCTTTTTTATTCCAATAATTATGAAGTTCTTTTATATGATCATATTTATTTCCTATACATTCATTCTATTTCTTTTTTTATACAATCAATACAACCTGTTTTTCAAGGTGTATTCGAAATTTGTAAATTTTATTTCTTTATAAATTACTTTTTGTTCTTCACACAATTGACAAACCATTTTATTTTCACTTTCTATTTATGAAGAAAAAATTCACTAGAATTTAAAAGAAATAAAAGCCTACTGAATTTTATTATATATAAGTGGTGGTGTTTCTAGATCCAAAAAATTACAAAAATAATAAAAAGTTTAATAATCATTGATGAAAATAATAATCTACAGTTTAAAACCAAAGATGCGGCTAAACTTTTAGAATATAAAAAAAAGTAAATAACGCCTTCAAACATTTTGACAATGAAGTTACAATTACATTAGAAATGTTAAAATATATAAAATTTAAGAAAGAAGAAGCAAAACAATTTAATAATGGGTTACTCATGATATTTTACCTTCTATAAAAAATAAAATAAAGAGCGATGTAAAATGACCCTATGAAGAGCAAACAAATCATTTAAAAGATCTAAATTAAATTAAGGATAATTTTATAAAAAGTCAGTTCATATATATTATAGAACTGTAGAAATTTTACGCGAAACTAATGAACGAGTAACTAGTTTATTACCACATGTTCCTCAAGTAACTGAAGAAAGTTTAAGTCCTACTGTTTTTATTTTAAGATTACATGATAATAATTTTAATTATAATTGTTATATGTTATTCATACACAATTTAAAAATGTTGAGAAACATTTCTAATCTTATTAGAAATAGACAGCCGAGTTTTGAAGAATTTTTAAGAATCAATCATGTACCAAATTCAGTAAATTTATATCACGAAAGAAAGAAACCTTACCAATTATTTGCTGTTGAAATTATTTCAGTACTTTGCATAACTATTCACAAGAACAATTGTATGGTGGTGTAACTAATCTAGCAAACGTTTCTTAGAACTTAAAACTAAATTTCCAAGCACCCATTTTCTTAATTCAATATAAATAAGATTCATAATGATTTTTGTATAAAGTTAACAAACAAAATTCATTAAAACAGATTATTACATTAATTCAAATTTAAAATTTTTGAATAACTCCAACATTAAAACATTTTTTGTTAACCTTCATCAAAATATGCCCTATCTTCTTTAATAAACAATAACCATAATGAATATTATGTTCAGTACCAAACATGCTTAAATCTTAAATAACTAACTCCTTTTATATATAAATGTTTTATTAACAGTATAAAAATTTTATTACCTTTGTACATCCATCTATTGTGTAATCAAATATATTTTATTACTTTTTCAACAATATAAATATCTGGAAAATTCATATCAATAGTTCTTGTTCATAAAATTTTCCTTTTTCCTTCACCATTTAAATCTTTCAATTTATATATGGTTGCATTAGAATGAGTAACATCTGTTCATTTTCTTTGTTTCATCTTTTGATTTCATTTTTATTGTTGAATTTTCTGTGTTCTTATATTCATCAACAAGATTTTTAATTAAATCAAGCCACTTATAATTTCCTTGTAAGTCAAATGTTCTTCACACTTTTTTTTCTTTTAATGTTCTATTAAACCTTTCCAGAACATATGATTTCAATTCACTAAAAGTTGCATACTGATTAATATTAAATTTTTTCCATAATTCTTGAAATTCTCTATTGTTCTATATCATTATCTGTTTGTAATGTTTTTTCGTTTTCTTGGCTTGAATAGTCTTTGAAAACAATCAATTATATTTTTACCTGCTTTATCTGTAACTGAAATAGCCCAAGCAAATTTTGAAAAAACCTCATTAACAGTTAATAAATATTTATATCCTTTATTTATTTTTGAAATTCATTTTAATTTTCCACAATCGATTTTGACTTAATCTGCTTGCCATGAATCGTCTATTCCAAAAAAAATTACATATTTTTTTCTCATTGGTTTATGTAATTCATTAATAATTTCTTCATTGGTGCACTATTTTAATTGATTGGATGTAAGGAACTATTTTGTAAAGTTAATCAAAAACACTCACCGAAAGATCGCAATCATTAATTGTTAAATCTCTTATAAATTATTACCAAAAAAAAACAAACTCTTTAAGAATGAAATCATTTCCATTGAGATTGTTAAATTTTCTTCTCCTCCAGTCATAAAAGGAAATTCAATTATTTGTTTATCATATACTTTATTTGTAAGTTTACTTAACTCATTTAAATGTGGAGTGGAATCTGTTTTTGAGAAATTACCTGAACAACCCTTTTCTATTTCTTTTATTGCAAAGTAATTAGTTGGATAAGTTTTATTTAGTTGATTATTTATTTAGTGTATCGCCAATACAGACCTATCATAAAATTTAATTACATAATGTATGTACATCTTTACACACAAGAAACTTAAGTTTGGCTTTACAACTTAACATCCAGTCCTTCAATCCAATGCACTGCATCTGGAGTTGCTAGCAGGAAGTATTCTTCAGCGCCGTGATAAGCTCGTATCCTGCATTCACTGGCAATGTGGTGAACAGTCTGGTATCTCATCCCTAAATTCAAAACTAGCAAAAATGAGCTATGTAGTAAGAATTCTCTGCAACAATACTAGTGCAGAAACAGTTAGGGCTGTATACTTTGCTCGTGTACATTCAATACTGAAGTACGGTATCATTTTCTGGGGAAATGTACACTAGGCCATAACATTTTTCAGGAAACAAAAGGCAATTATAAGAATAATGAAACAAGTGAGTAGCAGAAAACCATGCAAATCTTTCTTTAAAAATCTAAAGATCCTACCCCTTTCCTGCATTGATATAGTGGAAGTAGTCATGAATGTTAAAAAATGCATACTGAGAAAAGAAAACCTTTTTCCTCAAAACAAAAGTGCCCATGATTACAGTACCAGGTCATACTGTGACATACATGTTAATCATTGTAACACCACATTATGCCAAAAAGGTGTATATCATGCAGGAACAAAACTTTACAACAGATTACCAAGACATATAAAATCTCTTACTGAACTAAGTCTGTGACAGCCTACTACCTTCTGAAAAACTGCTACTATTCAATCTCACAGTATCTTATGCAAGAAAAAATGTAATTTGTATCTTTAACTGTAGAAATAAGTTATAAATATACAATATTTCAAAATTTTGTAGTTATTAACTGTATAGACCCAATTTCTTATAAAAATTTAAATGATGTATATTTGATGTTTGAAAAACCAATAGCTAAAAAGGTTTTCTGTAGAATATCGCCTGCATCTCATGGTCTTGCGGTAGCGTTCTCGCTTCCCACGCCCGGGTTCCCGGGTTCGATACCCGGCGGGGTCAGGGATTTTCTCTGCCTCGTGATGGCTGGGTGTTGTGTGCTGTCCTTAGGTTAGTTAGGTTTAAGTAGTTCTAAGTTCTAGGGGACTTATGACCACAGCAGTTGAGTCCCATAGAGCTCAGAGCCATTTGAACCATTTTTGTAGAATATCCTGTGTACAATATATGTACTGAAAAAGAGATTTATATGGACAAATAAAGAAATAAATAAAATATGGAGCCCCGTAGTCACAAGCTGGAGTAGGCAGTTCTGCCACTTGAAGAGAGCTTCCCTCCATTGGCCATGGCTGGGTAGTCCAGGTCTTGCATGGTAGGTCGAATCCATGTGGAGGTTTAGCACCTGGCAAGATGTTATGCAGGCGCACATCTGTCACTGCTTCCCATCGACCTTTTCATACTTCAAGGGGTTTGAAATCCTTAGCAACCATGTCAGCAGCATTATATAGAGTGTGATGGCATGATTTCAGTCTCTTACGATTTAAAACTGGCAGGGCGCTATGCACAGGTAGCCTAAAATTCCTGGAGATCTTGTGGAATTCCCTCATACTGGCACTACATCTGTGTAGATCAGGAGGCATAATACCAGTTAACTGTGGAAGCCAATAAACTGGAGTAGATCTGATTACACCAGGTATTATGCACATTCTTATGTTCAGCTGGATCTCAGCAAGCCTAGTATGATGACTGTTTGTCGAAACAGATGCACAATACTCAGCACTTGAGTACACCAAACCCAGAGCTGAAGATCACTGGGTGGTTGCTGAAGATCCCCAGGTAGTTCCACATAGCATATGGAGGATGTTATTTCGAGTCCTCAACTTTTGAGCTAAGTTAAGAAGGTGTTTAAAGCATAGCGTACAGTCCAGGATGTCACCAAGATATTTTGCGTTCCAATTATGATGAATAATTTTGCCTCTGAAACATAATTCCAGTTTTACATTTGCCAACTGATTATTTAAATGGAAGCAACAGACTTCTGTTTTACTCACACTGGCTTGGAGTCTCCAAATTTTGAAGTAATTATGTAATACAGACAGGTCATTGGTTAGAATCTTTTCTGTTGTCTTCATTTCCTGGTGTTGTACAGCTAGAGCAAAGTCTTTGGCATAGCAGAATTTTCTGGATGAAGTGTCATGTAGATCAGACAGATACAGGTTGAACATTAATGGTGAGAGAACTTATCCTTGAGGCAATCCATTGTTTAGCTTCCTCTCCTTACTTATGTTGCTTCCAGTGATTACCTGGACCTCCGATCACTTAGTATCCTGTTAATCAGTCGAACCATTGTTCTGCTGGGTATGATGCAGAGAAATTTGTAGATAAGGCCTTCCCTCCACACAGTGTCGAAGGTGGCAGTTAGATAAACAAACACAACAAATGACTCTGCTTCATTTGGCATCCTGACTCTGTAAAGGATGTGTGAGACAATACTTGGTTGCAGCAACTATGCCCTGGTGTGAAGCCTTCCTGATCAACCAGAGCATTCTGTAGGATAGCACGACTTATTCTGTTATATACTAGCCTTTCAAAAAGCTTGTATCATAAGCAAGGCAGGACAATGGGGCAATAGCTTTCTACCATGTTACTGGGTTTGCCAGGTTTCAGAACAGTTATTACCTTCGCCTTTTTAAACTCTAATGGAATTTGACCAGTTACCAGGGTGTCCGTGAAGAATTCTGCCAGCTATTTCTTAGCTTTTCCTCCCATATGGATCAGGAATTCAGGAGGGATACCATCAAATCCAGGGGCCTTAAGGGATTTGAGGTTCTTCAGTCCAAAGTCAATGTCTGAAACTGTTAAGGGATGGGCATGCTCAGATGAGGTCATGAAACTGTCATCTGATATGTCTTGTATGTTTATTGTCAGCAGGTATTCTTGGGGTAGTAATGATGTGGGAAGTAATTGAGTTTGGTGTTACTTCAGAATTTTTTCTGCATACTTGTGCACTTCCTCCCAGTCTTCTCAGAAGACTCCATGCTTCCCTGCTCGAGTGGGTAAAGTCCATATTTTTGACAGTTTCTGCCCATTTATGCCTCTGAGACATGTCCAAGCTGGACAACAGTTCCATAGCTATCTCTGAGTCACCACTTTGCTGGAAGTGTTGGTACAGTGTTTCACTTTCATCACTCAATCCTGGAACATATTCTTTCTGGTGTTCTCTTGGCACACACTTTTTAACTGTTGCTGTTAGTGCACCAATGAAGCGCTGATAGTTCTTATGTGATGCAGGGATCCAGTGAATGGTCTTATCCAGTTCCATTGAAAACTTCCTCTGGTCAGCTTTCTGGAAATTTCATTGAGCGTGTGGGGTTGATCGTATGACAGGAACTGTGCAGCCAGTTTGTATTATTACAGGTCTGTGTTGGCTGTGAGGAAAGACATATATCACTTTTCTTGTGGCATTGATGGGAAATCCACTTTCATTGCAGGTAACAAAGCATAAGTAGGATTTGAATCCTTGCCCTAAGCAGCTGACCTGAAAGTGCCTTGACCTTTGGCATCAAACACTAGATGAAGATTATTCTCTTCAACCCATTCTGCATGAATGCTCCAATTTTCATCATTTTGAGAGTACTTACACAGTTCATGGTGACTATTGAAGTCTATTATATAAATTGCTGGATGTTCTGTTGCGTGTAGAACAAAATCAGGACTGGCCGATTTGGGTGGTTTTTAAACTTTTGTAATAGTAATACTGTGCATTTGTATGACAACTGTATGTATAACTGCATCCACACTTACAGAAATCACTGAAGCTTCATTTATGTTGTTATGGACATAAGTAGCAATTGCATACACGTCGTAGTAATTTACACCAAGTGCGGGATATCCAGGAATTCGACCTTGTCTTCAGAATATTTATTCGCTGGAAATGTGAGTTTCCTGAGTGATGACACATCGATATTGTTGTCTAGCAAAAATTTTGAAAGCTAGTCACACTTTGCCCTGCTAATGCTTTCAATATTCAGTTGAACGAGTCTGATAGTTGGTCCAATGTTTCTTGTTAATGGGCTCTGAAAACAACTATTTCTGCTATCTCATTGATATGGCATTGCCAGGAGATCCTGTGGATAGTCTGGCTGTCTGTAATCACTGTTGCTCAAGTAGCACCACCCAGGAGGCATGTGTAGGATATTTTAAGTTTAAACCTACAGACATGAGCAATGCTACCTCCCTTTAAGTTGATTAAAATCCGGTTTTTAAACCTACAGACCTTTTTTAAACCTACAGACGTCAGCAACGCTACCTCTCATTAAGTTGATTAAAATCCTTTTTTTTTATTTTAATTTTTATTTAATTTTTTATTTTAAGGTAGAAGAATTGTGAATATAAATGATCCAATTGATCTAAAAGATGCTGTGAACAAGCAATAGTTACTTATGAATAAAAAATCTTGTTACTAAAGCTGACTATACAAGTATTTTAACACAGTTGAATAATTATGTCAGTAATAGCATGTTCTTGACATGCTTCATCTAATAGATTCATTCCTTTATCTCCACATGCTAATATTTCATTTACTTTAGTCCCAGGGCCACGCCAATTACAACCAGGTAAATGTATTTCAAATGCTAAATTATTAATCACACCATTACCAAAGCCTTTTCAATATTCACTTTCCCAAAATGTATGTGGTAAAGTACTCAAAAATCTAGTAAAATATGGAATTACTTTTGATTGTTACTTATAACAGCATTAAATTAATTAATAACCTTTTTCGTTATTCCAACTCTTTCATTCTAATAATTTTTATTTCCAGCTAATTGTTCCCCATGGATTCCTGTTAATCTATCAATTAATTGACGAACATAATTTTTTTCAATCGAAAAACAGAACATCCATTTATTTTTTCATCAACACTTATTTGATTAACTTCATCTGTATCAAGATAATTAACTATGGAAGGACATATTCTTACCAATAATAAAATTTTGTATTGAAGCACTTTATCCATTAGAATTATTTGGTGGATTTTTTAAGGATTTTATAGAAATAATTTGGGAAAGTGATTTAAGACCAATTTTCACTTAGAGTTCAAGAAAAGATGAAAAACATTCTATTCTTCAACAGACTACTTACAGTGATAATAGTACACTTCCAAAAGAAAGTAAAATTATAGTAAAAAGTATGGAAATCCATGTTCCTGTTGTTACATATGAAACAGAACTTTCGCTTGAATTAGAATAAGAAAGATTGGAAAACCAAAAAATTCCAATTTCTTTCTTAGAAATACAAAAAATTGAATTTGCTGGATTAAATGGAAAAAGAATTATTATAATTCTGCTGAATTTGATGTGCCTTACTGTATTTTCATTGTTTTCCAAACTAATTGAAAAAAAAAATCAGTTAAATCATTATTCTTTATTCAATCATATTAAATTACAAAATATTTTATAAAAAATGGGAGGAATGAAGTTTTTCCTCGACAATTATGGAATCTTGATCCCCCAAATACGTTTTTTAAAAGTTTATGATGCTTTTAGAGATTTTAAAAGAATAACACAATAAAATAATGATTTAAATCTAAATCCATTCAATTTTATTCAGAATTTTCCTATATACACTCCAGGAAATGGAAAAAAGAACACATTGACACCGGTGTGTCAGACCCACCATACTTGCTCCGGACACTGCGAGAGGGCTGTACAAGCAATGATCACACGCACGGCACAGCGGACACACCAGGAACCGCGGTGTTGGCCGTCAAATGGCGCTAGCTGCGCAGCATTTGTGCACCGCCGCTGTCTGTGTCAGCCAGTTTGCCGTGGCATACGGAGCTCCATCGCAGTCTTTAACACTGGTAGCATGCCACGACAGCGTGGACGTGAACCGTATGTGCAGTTGACGGACTTTGAGCGAGGGCGTATAGTGGGCATGCGGGAGGCCGGGTGGACGTACCGCTGAATTGCTCAACACGTGGGGCGTGAGGTCTCCACAGTACATCGATGTTGTCGCCAGTGGTCGGCGGAAGGTGCACGTGCCCGTCGACCTGGGACCGGACCGCAGCGACGCACGGATGCACGCCAAGACCGTAGGATCCTACGCAGTGCCGTAGGGGACCGCACCGCCACTTCCCAGCAAATTAGGGACACTGTTGCTACTGGGGTATCGGCGAGGACCATTCGCAACCGTCTCCATGAAGCTGGGCTACGGTCCCGCACACCGTTAGGCCGTCTTCCGCTCACGCCCCAACATCGTGCAGCCCGCCTCCAGTGGTGTCGCGGCAGGCGTGAATGGAGGGACGAATGGAGACGTGTCGTCTTCAGCGATGAGAGTTGCTTCTGCCTTGGTGCCAATGATGGTCGTATGCGTGTTTGGCGCCGTGCAGGTGAGCGCCACAATCAGGACTGCATACGACCGAGGCACACAGGGCCAACACCTGGCATCATGGCGTGGGGAGCGATCTCCTACACTGGCCGTACACCACTGGTGATCGTCGAGGGAACACTGAATAGTTCACGGTACATCCAAACCGTCATCGAACCCATCGTTCTACCATTCCTAGACCGGCAAGGGAACTTGCTGTTCCAACAGGACAATGCACGTCCGCATGTATCCCGTGCCACCCAACGTGCTCTAGAAGGTGTAAGTCAACTACCCTGGCCAGCAAGATCTCCGGATCTGTCCCCCATTGAGCATGTTTGGGACTGGATGAAGCGTCGTCTCACGCGGTCTGCACGTCCAGCACGAACGCTGGTCCAACTGAGGCGCCAGGTGGAAATGGCATGGCAAGCCGTTCCACAGGACTACATCCAGCATCTCTACGATCGTCTCCATGGGAGAATAGCAGCCTGCATTGCTGCGAAAGGTGGATATACACTGTACTAGTGCCGACATTGTGCATGCTCTGTTTCCTGTGTCTATGTGCCTGTGGTTCTGTCAGTGTGATCATGTGATGTATCTGACCCCAGGAATGTGTCAACAAAGTTTCCCCTTCCTGGGACAATGAATTCACGGTGTTCTTATTTCAATTTCCAGGAGTGTATGTCATAAATATGACTAGGAGAATGAATGTTTTAACTACTCAGAAAAAAACAATGAAATTATATTCATTTTTAATGAAAGTATGCCTAATAATACAATTGTATATATAATTATTTATGGTAAAAAGGAGTTAACTTATGATTCACAACATAGCATTTTAAGTGAATTTTTTTTTACATAGATGAATAAGAAATTAAAAGAAGTTATAGAAGTGTTATCTGCATTTTACATTTCCTTTTGAAATATTTTCAGAAAGATACAGAAGACAAGAACAAAAAAATTTTGATTTTCAAAAATTAAGACGTTTAATAAACTTTTAATATTTTAAATCAAAAATTTTTAAACTTTAATTTTTTTAAATAAATTTTCTGTCAAATAAAATCAAAACAACATGAGCATGAATGACTTTGTTAAGTATCTAGTAAGTGAACTTGACAGTTATAGTAATGCTTATGCAGAGGTGTTCAGTAAATTATCATTACTAATAAAAATAAATGTTATAATATTTCAAAAGCTGAAATTTTAATAACTAAAAAGGAACAAAAAGTTTTATTATGTTTAGATGAGTAATATAAAATTACTCTTCCAGATTGTTATACTAAAGGGTGATGATAAATTAGAGAATATTGTTGAATTACATTTTATTTATCGACGTAAAAAAAAAAAGAAAATAAAGATCGTTTGATTCATGTTATTGAATTTGCATAGATTTTAAAATTTTCTTATTTTTTAAAATTTTGTTTTTTGAATATTAAACTTTAATTGAATAAATTTATTTTCTTAATTAAATGAAAATGTCATTCACGAATATATACATATAAATTTTTAAATGGGGGAAATGACAAAACTAAAATCTTGTTTTGTATTAGAGAATTTTTAATAATTATGCTCTTTGGTGCAGAAACCCCATAAATATACTTCCTTCTAACAACACCATAGGGAAGTTTTTGGCATGCTGCATAGCTTAGCGTACACTGGACTCCAAGTAACAGCCAGCTACAGTCATATGATGTGGACTGCAGAAAGATTGTCATGCATGGGCACTTTTATGCTTGACATGCTAGCAGGCATGTTTTTACACCTGTTGCACATTTTACAATACTATCAGCCAAACATACATTTAAATCGTAGGCCCACTGCCATACTGTGCCAGTCAATGTTGTTAGCTAATGATCATTGATCGTTTTACTAAATTGCCAGAGGTCATCACAATACAGTATACATCTCATGAATCAATTGCAAGAATGTCACTGCATGCTTGTTTCTACAGGTTTGTTGTACCACAAGACATAACCACAGATCACAGGAAACAATTTGAAAGCCAGCTTTTCAGTGAACTTCTCATACTGGTAGCTGCAACCACCTCCGCACTACAAGCTACCATCCAGTGAGCAATGGAATGATAGACTGATTCCACCATACACTCAAAACACCTGTAATGTGCAGTTCATATCTTGGTCAGAAGCATTACCACCGGTTCTATTGACATTGAGAACAGCAGTGAAGAAGGACAAGCAGTGCTCACCAGCACAAATGACCTATGGTGACCAGTTGCAGGTTCAAAGAGAACTGATCTTGCCAGTATCCACACAACTAGTCATTCTGGAGCTATGCATCCAGTTTGCGCAACAATTCAGTCTCAGAATGGAGTCCATTCAGTATACCACTATTGTCAGACATAGAGACTGGCACGTTTGTTCATAAAGACTTAGCAAAAATGTCCCATGTGAGCCTCAGGGATGATATCAAGATGTTGAACACCAGAATATTTGCAACCACCCAAGTTAAACTCTAAAACTCTTGATTGTGTTTCTAGCGTGATGGCATAGGACACTTTGGACTGTATTTCAGTCATCAAATGGGGGCATTAAACTAAGTAACTCTCTTTGTACTATTGAAGGGGGTTGAAGACCCACTGATGTTGAATTCATTAAGAGTGCCAGTCGTGAGAAGCAAGTTATTTACCATCACAAGGTTTCTGAGCCCCTCTTTTCACTCTCTCATTGTCACTTACATGAAGTGGTTGTGATTAAAACACAACACTCATGTTACAATGGAAATGTTGACAGTGGTTGGGAGTGTAGGAATACTTTGTAGTTCCAAAAGAAATAGTGCCATACAATATCTACATTTTATTTACCCTTATTATTACATGGTACCACCACCTTGAATAGAAATGTGTGAATGATATCCTTTTTAAACTTTTACAATTTATGTACTGAGTGCTCTTTGTTGTGGATGCAGTGTACAACTCAAAGATATCATTTATCGTAGTAATGTTATTACATAAGCATTCTTAATATTTACCCAGTATCAATCATACTTTTTTTCCATACCAGAATAGTACAGAAGTTGAAAAGGAAAAACTTAAAAATGAAGTCAAGTTGTTGGAGGAGGCAAATACAGAGCTGAGACAAAGACTAAGTGAGATCAATGAAAAATATTTGAAGCTGCTTGAAGAAAATGCTCATCTCAATACAAAAATGGAAACAAAATCTGACAGCAAGAAAAATTTTCCAATGGAGGCTGGTACAGTGTGAGTTATGCTTTTCTCAATTTCTTCTTTATCTACTTTGGTGTTGAATATTTTTTTTCATCTGTGTTCCATGTACAGGGTTTTTCAGGAGGAATGGCAAATATTTAGGTAGTAGTGGCAACTAATTCTAATAATTCATTCCATATAACATGTTTCCAGTTTTTATTGAGTACAGAGATCCAGCTGGTTACAGAGATATTGGTACTCCGTTTGCACTGAAGTTCATCATTTGAAGTTATTTTAAACTTTCCTTTTGAACAGGCCCGAGAAGGCCCAATGGTACTGATTGACTGCCATGTTATCCTCAGCCAAATGGCATCACTGAATGCAGATATGGAGGGGCATGTGCTCATCACATCACTCTTCTGGCCATTGACAGTTTTTGTGACCTGAACCGCTACTTCTCAATCAAGTAGCTCCTCAATTAACCTCACAAGTGCTGAGTAGAGCCCACTTTCCAACACTGTTCAGCATACCCAGACAGTCACCCAACCAAATGCTAGTCAAGCCTGACAGCACTGTAACCTCTACCATTCAATAATAACAAAATTAATAAACTTCATAATCACTGCAAATAATAAACTTAAAAGAACTACAGGTGATTTTATTGGAAAAACTGCCATTGTCAATCACTGAGAAATAAATGTTTGAATGGCAGATGCACTGCTACAAGAAATTTTGAAAATATACTCCTCTGAGGGAAATGTACCTCTGCCTTTGTAGCTGAAGAGCAATGCCTTTGACAGATTACTAATAAGCCATTAGCTTGTAATTTATAGTCTAACCAATTAAGTAGAGTCTCTCTAAGAGTGACTAGCCTTCTCAGTATTGGAACCCTTCAGACAGCCAAACTGTGACAATAACATATATTATTTCTACTCAGATGCTTAAGAAGCAACTTGTTGGTTGTATAAGATGTAACTCAGGTTTCCAGTGATTTCTCCACATTTCTCCACCTAAAATAATATCTGCGTCCACTTCATGTAAGCTGTGATTTTTGTTGAGTTAACCGAATAAAAAATGTAGCCAAAACAGTCAAAATACTTTTTGAACATGTTTATGGCATCATAAAACTGACAAACACCAACTTTAGTACCTGAAAACTGGCATCATACTGGCCCCACTCAGCTACTGTCATTGCCCCTTGTATACCTTCTAATAATTACGTGCTTTTTGTATCAATTCAGAATTAAGATGTCAATCCTTTTACAAAATTGATTATGGAATTTGATTTTACAGATCATTCCCCTGTTACTGATAGAGTTATCATCTCGAAATATTATAATTTGTGTCCAATCTACTTCTAATGTGTATCCATAACAATGTTTTAATTATTCTCATTAACAGTTTTAAAAATATCTATATCTTCATCTACATAGATACTCTCAAAATTACAAAGCCTCGGTATTGTAAAGCAGCTTACATCACAATAAAGGCAAGGCTTCCGGTCCAGATTGTATACCAGTCAGGGTCCTCTCAGAGTATGCTGATACAATAGCTCCATGTTTAGTAATTATGTACAACCACTTGCTCACAGAAAGATTCATACCTAAAGACTGGAAAACTGCTCAAGTCACACTAATACCCAAAAAGGGAAGTAGGAGTAATCCGTTGAATTACAGGCCCATATCACTAACATTGATTTGCAGCTGGGTTTTGGAACATATGCTGTATTCGAACATTATGAAGTACCTTGAAGAAAATGATTTATTGACACATAGTCAGCACGGATTCAGAAAATATCTTTCTTGCAAAACACAACTTTACAGACAAATTTTTTCTAAAAAAAATAGACATGAGTTTGCCAAACAGATAGCAGGACAAACATGGGACTCAGTATACACAGAAGTAGGTGCAAATGAAAAATTCAAAAATTTCATGACATTGTTTAAATTAAATTTTGAAGAAACATTTCCTAAAGTATTATGTCCATTATCAACAGCAGGAAAAAGCAAGTGGGTCACAAAAGGAAGTACCTGAGCTCCATTAAACACAGCCAAACTAATCCTGCTTTCTCACTCTTGTATAAAAGATATAGGAAAACATATAGGAAAATATTGCTTGCAGCAAAGAGAGCTCATAACTCCAAAATAGTGCACTCTGCTGAAAACAAAAATAAGGCAGTATGGAAGATTGTGAAGCAGGAAACTGGTACCAGGAAAATGAATCTGTCAAACTTGAAAATCAAAGAGGAAAGGACTCTAATAAAAGACCCAATATATTTGGCAAACTATATAAATGATTATTTTAGTAGCATTGGAATAAAATTACAGGAAAATTTTCTAACAGCCCCTCAGGTCAAAAAGCCAAATAATGGTGTATCACACTCAATGGTGTTATTCCCTACAACACAGGAAGAAGTCTATAAAGCAGTCAGCAAACTGAGAAACAAAAACTCAGCTGGTCTGGATGAAGTCCCCATTTTTATAATTAAGGACTGTATCAAGAGCCTACTTCCACCTTTAGTTGATATTATAAATCAATCTTTCAAGCAGGGCTACTTTCCAGACTATTTAAAATATGTGAAATTACTACCTCTCTTCAAAAAATGTGATGCAGGAATAATTGAAAATTATAGGCCAATTTCTCTACTATCATGCTTTGCAAAAATATTAGAAACTATTATGAAAGATAGGCTAATGAATTATTTAAATAAATGCAACTTACTGTCTGTTGACCAGTTTGGATTTCGATCAGGGAAAAGCGCAGAATCAGCAACAGCACACCTCACAAAACATATTCTAGAAGCATTAGATAAAGGGAACTACACAACAGGTATATTTCTTGATCTAACTAAAGCGTTTGATACAGTAGACCACAACATATTGTTAAGTAAGTTAGATGAACTTGGAATAAGGGGACTTGTTAACAAATGGTTCCAGTCATATCTAAAAAATAGAAGACAGATAACTGAAATCTCACATATTTCAAGTTGCTCAAACTATATTGTAAAGTATACTTCAGACCCAAATTATGTAAATATAGGTGTCCCACAGGGTAGTGTCCTTGGCCCAGTACTATTCCTCATTTACATAAACGACTTCCCACATAGCATCAAGCATGGACAAACAATATTGTTTGTAGATGACTCAAATGTTTTAATCAGTGACAAATCACCAGATGCACTAAAAGAAAAAGCCAAACAAACACTAAACAGTGTACGTGAGTAGGCATCCAATAATAAACTAACACTAAATCTTAAAAAAACAAATGCTGTTAACTTCTATGTCTGCAAAAAACCACACTATAACAACTTTAAGTTAAACAATGAAACTATAGAATATGTAGACTACACAAAATTTCTTGGTATGCATGTTGACAGTCAGTTAAAGTGGGAAGAACATATTAAAATACTTAGTAACAGAATCGCTACAGCTTGCTATGCTCTGAGAATTCTGACTGCAGTTTGTGATACTACATGTGTCAGATCTGTATATTTTTCTTATATCCACTCTGTTATTACCTATGGAATAATTTTTTGGGGGGAGTCAACAGTAAAAATATTCAAATAGTTTTCAAATTACAGAAAAGAGCAATTCGTATAATAACCAAGAGTGGCAGTAGGGCTCACTGCCTTGAACATTTCCAAAAGCTGGAAATCCTAACTGTCCCCTGTGAATACAGTTTTCAAAGTGTTATGTATGTAAAAAAAAAATATTGACTGCCTTATGAAAAATTCTTTAGTACACAGCTATGAAACTAGAAACCAATACAATCTGCATCTAGAGAGGAAAAATAAAGTTAAAACTCAGCAGAGCTTGTTGTACAATGCTGTTAAATTATATAATAAATTACCCCAAAAAATAAAAGATATTGACACAATTGGACAGTTCAAAACAAAACTAAAATTTTTTTTATTAAACAAAAGTTATTACGCAGTAATGGACTATCTGAATTAAAACATGTAGTGTAATTAAAGTAGTCTGCATTGTAATACATGAGGAAATCAAAAATTGTACAGTACTATAAGAAAATTACAAATTACACAAGGATATAAAACTAATTTAAGATACCTCAAAAATGTGTGTAAATACAAATTTTATGTGTATAATTGTAGGTATATTGTATAGGATTTTGCTGACGAAATCCACACAATGTAAATTGTTACATGGATTAATAAAGAAATCAATCAATCAATCAATCAATCTATCTATCTTTATACTCATGAAGTAACGAATGCTATTCATAGGGGATGTCAAATTGACTCCATATTTTTAGATTTCCAGAAGGCTTTCGACACCGTTCCTCACAACTATCTTCTAACCCAATTGCATGCCTATGGAATATCACCACAGTTGTGCAACTGGATTCATGATTTCCTGTCAGAAAGGTCACAGTTCATAGTAATAGATGGAAAGTCATTGAGTAAAGCAGAAATAATATCTGGCATTCCCCAAGGAAGTGTTATAGCCCCTCTGTTGTTCCTAATCTATATTAACAATATAGGAGACAATCTTAGTAGCCGTTTTAGATTGTTTGTAGATGATGCTGTCATTTACGTCTTGTAAAGTCATCAGATGAACAAAACAAATTGCAAAATGATTTAGATTAGATATCTGTATGATGAAGAAAGTGGCAGTTGACCCTGAATAAAGAAAAGTGTGAAGTTATTCACATGAATACTAAGTGAAATCCACTAAATTTTGATTATACGATAAGTCACACAAATCTGAAGGCTGTAAATTAAACTAAATACTTAGGGATTACAGCTACAAATGACCTAAATTGGAATGATCACACAGATAATGTTGTGGATAGAGCAAACCAAAGACTGTGATCCATTGGCAGAACACTTAGAAGGTACAATAGGTCTACTAAAGACACTGCTCATACTATGCTTTTTCGCCCTATTCTGGAGTATTGCTATGCAGTGTGGGATCCACATGAGGTGGGACTGGTGGATGACATCGAACAAGTACGAAGGGCATCTCATTATGTTTGATCATGAAAAAGGGGAGGTAGTGCCACAGACATGATAGGTGAATTGGAGTGGCAGTCATTAAAACAAAGGCGTTTTTCGTGTGACAGCATCTTCTCATGAAATTTCAATCACCAGTTTTCTCCTCTGATTTCAAAAACATTCTGTTGGCACTGACCTACATAGGGAGAAATGATCATCATGATAAAATAAGAGAACTCAGGGCTCACACAGAAAAATTTAAGTGCTCATTTTCCCCACACACCAGTCAAGAGTGGAATGGTAGTGCGACAACTTGAAGGGGGTTCATTGAACCCTCTGCCAGGCACTTTATTGTGAATAGCAGAGTAGTCATGTAGATGTAGATGACTTTTTTATATTAAGTGACTTAAGTTGCTTCACTAATCCAAGGATATCTACGTTTAAGTTACTCATGTTGGCAGTTGGCCAGCCAGTGTGGCCGAGCGGTTCTAGGCGCTACAGTCTGGAACCGTGCGACCGCTACGGTCGCAGGTTCGAATCCTGCCTCGGGCATGGATGTGTGTGATGTCCTTAGGTTAGTTAGGTTTAAGTAGTTCTAAGTTCTAGGGGACTGATGACCCCAGAAGTTAAGTCCCATAGTGGTCAGAGCCATTTGAACCATTTGTTGACAGTTGTTCTTAATTCAGAGTCTGGAATATTTGTTTCATCTTCTTTGGTGAAGGAATTTTGTAGGGGTGTATTTAGTAACTCTGCTTTAGCAGCACTGTCATCGATAGTATTTCCATTGCTATCACGTAGAGAAGGCACTGATTGTGTCTTGCCACTAGCATACTTCACTCTGTAGTTTGGTAGTAGTTCTTAACATAAATCCTGTGTCTTTACAGTTGGCACTATCATAATTACTGTCATTTATATATGTATGGATTCCATTAGTGATAAACTGAAATTTCTCTTACTTTATTTTTTACATACACTATGTGATCAAAAGTATCCGGACACATGGCTGAAAATGACTTACAAGTTCGTGGCACCCTCCATCGGTAATGCTGGAATTCAGTATGGTGTTGGCCCACCCTTAGCCTGGATGACAGCTTCCACTCTTGCAGGCATACATTCAGTCAGGTGCTAGAAGGTTTCTTGGGGAATGGCAGCCCATTCTTCATGGAGTGCTGCACTGACGAGAGGTATCAATGTCATTCGGTGAGGTCTGGCACGAAGTCGGTGCTCCAAAACATCCCAGAGGTGTTCTATAGGATTTAGGTAAGGACTCTGTGCAGGCCAATCAATTACAAGGATGTTATTGTTGTGCAAGCACTATGCCACAGGTCGTGCATTATGAATAGGCGCTCGATCGTGTTGAAAGATGCAACCACCATCCCCGAATTGCTCTTCAACAGTGGCAAGAAAGAAGGTGCTTAAAACATCAGTGTAGACCTTTGCTGTGATAGTGCCTTGCAAAATAACAAGGGGTGCAAGCCCACTCCATGAAAAACATGGCCACACCATAACACCACCGCCTCCAAATTTTACTGTTGGCTCGACACACACTGGCAGATGATGTTCACTGTGCATTTGCCATACCCACATGCTGCCATCGGATTGCCACATTGTGTACCATGATTTGTCACTCCATACAATGTTTTTGCACTGTTAAATCACCCAAGGTTCATGCTCCTTACACAAAGAGAGACATTGTTTGGCATTTACCTGCGTGATGTGTGGCTTAAGAGCAGCCACTTGACCAAGAAATCCAAGTTTTCTCACCTCCTGCCTAACTGTCATAGTACTTGCAGTGGATCCTGATGCAGTTTGGAATTGCTGTGTGTTGGTCTGGATAGATGTCAGTCTATTACACATTACGACCCTCTTCAACTGTCAGCAGTCTCTGTCAGTCAACAGACGAGGTCGACCTCTATGCTTTTGTGGGGTAAATGTCCCTTCATGTTTCCACTTCACTGTCACATTGGAAACAGTGGACCTAGGGATTTTTAGGAGTGTGGAAATCTCGCATGCAGATGTATGACAAGTGACGCCCAATCACCTGACCATGTTCAAAGTCTGTGAGTTCCTCGGAGCGCCCCATTCTGTTCTCTCATGATGTCTAATGACCACTGATGTCGGTGATATGGAGTACTTGGCAGTAGATGGCAGCACAATGCACCTAATATGAAAAACATATGTTTTTGGGGGTGTCCGGATACTTTTGATCACATAGTGTATTTTTTAGTTTGTAGTTTAGTAGCTTTGTAAATTAATTACAATTCACATTTATAATCACAGTTCACCTTAAGTTGACTTATTCAGATCAATACAGTAATCCAACAATGTTACAATTCAAGCTCTTGTGTGTATGTAATGTCACATTCTTCATGATGGTCAGAATTATAGTTTTTGTTAAATGTTGGGCAATTCTGCCACATTGTTTCTCTTGGTTTAGTGTGAGTTATATTTATATTACTGAAACTGTTTGAGGAGTTTCCTGCAATAATCAAGTCTTGTTTTATTTAGTACCCTTCTGAACTCAGATTTAGTAGATCTTCTATCCTGATCGATACTGACGTGGGCAGAGAAACCATTGACTGTTGGTTTTGCAATATAATGTAATTCTTTAAACTTTTTTATGAAGATATGATCATTGGCTGTTTTAGAGCAATTAGATACCCTAATCGGAGAGTTTACTGTAGGAATTAATTTGAATAATAATGTTAAGAATATTAAAATCACTAGCAATCATATTTTTGTTAAACAAGCTAATAGTGCTGAAAGTGATGCTCAGTATGCACACACTGATACATAAAACACCCTAGCTTCTTGTGGATAGCACTAACTATCTATTGCCAAACAACTTGTTTGTAATATGTAGTGATTTATACAAACCTTCCTCGTGAATCAGTCTATATTTTATTAAAAATCATATCGAAATCCCTACAGTACTGCATGAGATTAACATGGTCATACAAACAGAAACCACAGTGGGAGACTTACATTTATAATATGTGTAGATTTATTATGAAATCCAACTTCTTTACTTATACATCCAGTACAGCACAAGTGAAATGATTAACATCTATGTTCTGAAATGAAAATTTCTGGTGAATGTTGAAAGTCCTTGTTTCTCGATTTCTGCTCTGTCATATGGGAGTGGATAGTATGTACCCATATGAAACTATGAGTTATTGTAAATAACCTGTAAATTGATTGATTCCACATCAGTATTATACACTGCATCATGGAAATGATCCATGGAACTTTTTTCCCTAAACGCCATACAGCCAAACAGAACAAGCAAGTAGTTAAGTAAATATAGTAAGGAAAGTTCAGACAGAACATAAATACAAGACTCGAACTCGGGACCTTTGCCTTTCGCGGGCAAGTGCTCTACCAACTGAGCTACCCAAGCATGACTCATGCCCCGTCCTCACAGCTTTACTTCTGCCAGTACTTCGTCTCCTACCTTCCAAACTTTGCAGAAGCTCTCCTGCGAACCTTGCAGAACTAGCACTCCTGAAAGAAAGGATATTGCAGAGACATGGCTTAGCCACAGCATGGGGGATGTTTCCAGAACATTCTGGAAACATCCCCCAGGCTGTGGCTAAGCCATGTCTCCACAATATCCTTTCTTTCAGGAGTGCTAGTTCTGGAAACATCCCCCAGGCTGTGGCTAAGCCACGTCTCCGCAGTATCCTTTCTTTCAGGAGTGCTAGTTCTGCAAGGTTCGCAGGAGAGCTTCTGAAAAGTTTGTAAAATAGGAGACAAGGTACTGGCAGAAGTAAAGCTGTGAGGGCGGGACGTGAGTCGTGCTTGGGTAGCTCAGTTGGTAGGACACTTACCTGCGAAAGGCAATGGCATCGAGTTCGAGTCTCGGTCCGGCACACAGTTTTAATCTGCCAGAAAACTTCAGATCAGCACACACTCCACTGCAGAGTGAAAATCTCATTCTAGAATGTAAATACTTTAGCAGTAAAGGAGATCATTCACCAAGTGGTGGTGGTGGTGGTGGTTAGTGTTTAACGTCCCGTCGACAACGAGGTCATTAGAGATGGAGCGCAAGCTCAGGTTAGGGAAGGATTGGGAAGGAAACCGGCCGTGCCCTTTCAAAGGAACCATCCCGGCATTTGCCTGAAACGATTTAGGGAAATCACGGAAAACCTAAATCAGGATGGCTGGAGACGGGATTGAACCGTCGTCCTCCCGTGCTAACCACTGCACCACCTCGCTCGGTCATTCACCAAGTAGCAGATGCATTCAGTCATCATAGCATAAAAAATATGTCAACTTTGCTATATTCGTGAAGAAATCCTTTAAAGTGCTAGAGCGCAATTAGACATATATATCGTGCGCTCTCTCTCTCTCTCTCTCCTCTCTCTCTCTCTCTCTCTCTCTCTCTCTCTCTCTCTCTCTCTCTCTCTCTTCCCCCCCTCTCCTCCCCCCCCTCCCTCCCCCCCCCCCCGCCCCACCCCCCCTCTTGCGCACACAATTGCACAAACCTGTGCACCTAAACTCTGCCAGTCAGACAAATACTGCCAGTATTCCAATGTGGCAGGTGTATTGGGATGAGAGGCTGTGTCGGATGACTTGGCTAGACTGAGAGATAGGTAACAAGCAGGCAAAGGGGTTGGAGAGGGGTAACTAGCAATTCAGAGGGAGCTATCAGGTTTGCAGTATAGGAATGCCAGAGTGAGGGATGGAAGGTTCAGGGACTAGACACGCAACACAGGGTGCCAGACCCAGTGAGTTTGTACAGAGCATGATGAAGATGTTATGGATTTGGAGGGAGTGACAGGGCAGAGGAAGGAGAAATTGTGTGGAGACAGTGGGCTAGGGGAGACAGGCCAGAAGGATTACAGGAGCAAAAATGTGTTGCAAGGATAACTCCCATCTACATAGTTAAGAAAACTTAGTGCTGGAGGGAAGGATCAAGGTGGCGTGGGTTGTGGAGCAGCTATTGAACTTACGCATGTTGTGCCAAGCAGCCTATTGTGCCACTGGGTAATCCATTCTGTCCTTGGCTACAGTTTGGTGGGGCTCATTCATTCTGGTGGACAGCTGGTTGGTAGTCATGCCCACATGAAACACTGTATAGTGGTTGCAACAGAGCTGGTTTATGGCATGGTTGCTTTCACAGGTGGCCCTTCCTTTGATTGGATAGGATAAACATGTGAGAGGACTGGAGTAAGATGTGCTAAATGGGTGAATTGACCAGATGATGCTCCTGGGTTTTCCACAATGATATGACTCCTGTGGCTAGGAGTTGGGAGTGACAGTGGCATAGGAAAGGATCAGCATATTGTATAGCTTATACGAGTGATGGAATACCACTTTAGGAGGGGACAAAAGTATGGTGGGTAGGATGTCCCTCATTTCTGGTCATGATGACAGATAATCAAACACATGGCAAAGGACATGGTTCAGTTGCTCCAGTCTAGGACAATACTTGGTGATGGGCTGGACATTTATTTGCAACTAATTCTTAGAGGTGGTTGGATGATTAGTGGGGCATTAGGATATGAAAGGGGAAATCTATTTGTGGACAAAATTTGGTGCGTAGTGCCTGTCTGTGAAGTCCTTTGTGAGATATTCAGCATATTGGACAAGGGAATTCTCATCACTTCAAATACACCATCCGTGGGTGGCCAGGCTATATAGGAGCAATTTTTTGGAGTGGAATGAGTGACAGCTGTCAAAATTCAGGTACTTAGTGGGCTTATTATGGACAGATGTATGGAAGGGGCCATCAGAGAGATGGAGGTCAATGCCCTGGAAGTTGAAACATTGGGCTGGAAGGGACCAGGAGAAGCAGAGGGGAAAAGATGTTAAGGCTGCAGGAAAATGAGGATGCGGTGTCTTGGCTCTGGGCCCAGATCATGAAGATATCATTAATGAATCTGAACCATACAAGAAGTTTGGCATTCGGGGTTTTGGGAAGCTAGGATGGTTTCTTCTGGATGGCCCATAAAAAGAATTGCATGGGAGGATGCCACGCAGGTTCCTGTGACCATGCCACAGATTTGTTTATATACCTTCACCTCAAAGGAGAAGCAGTTGTGTGTGTGGATATGACTGGTAAGGTGTATAAGGAATGAAGTAGTGGGTTTGGAGTTGTAAGGACTGAGGGAGAGGTAGTTTTCAGTAGCAGCAAAGCCAAGGACATGATGAATATAGGTGTATAAGTAGGTAGCATCAACAGTGTTGAGTAGGGATCCAGTTGGTAATGGGGTGGGGATGGTTGAGAATCAGTGAAGGAAATGGTTTGTATCTTTCATAAGAGATGCTAGACTATCGGCAATTGGGTAGAGGTGTTGATCGACATGAGTGAAGATCCTTTCAGTGGGTGCACAGCAACCACCTAAAATGCAGCATCCAGGATTGTAGGGTGCATGTAGGAAGAATGTAGGTGGGTGTGCTGGAGGTTCAATGGAGTGAGGACAGAGATGGAGTCAGGGGAGAGATTCTGCGATGGGTAGGGATTGGGGCTCTAATTTATTTTCATTCAGAATTATTTGCATTTTCTATTTAGGACAGTGATAAGTTAATGAAACAACTTCTTTGATTTTTCCAACACCACCACACCATCAGTAAACTGTATACACTCCATCCCTTTGCCTTCTACACACAACCCTCTCATTCCTTCAGTGAACTCTTCTATGGTCTCTTCCATTAGATCTTAAACAAAATAGGTGAAAAGTAACATCTATGAATAACTCCTCTTCCAATTCTTATTCACTCTGTTAGTTCTACACTAAATGTTACTTTGACATTTTGCTGAAGGTATAACACCTTAACCAATTTTATTTTTCTCCTCTTGATACTGTATTTTCTTAGGATAAGCAAGAGTTCATCCTACTCTCTCAAAAGCTTTCTCAAAATCCATAAACTCAGCATAAATTTCCTATTATTTTCAACATAGCAACTCTCCTAGTATTAAATTGTAACCCCTCTTCTGAAACCATGCTGCTCTTCTCCCATGATGCTGTTCTGCTTGCTGTACATCCTTAAAATCATCATTCTCACTAAAGGCTTGATTGAATTTAGTATCAGCTTAATGTCCAATGTATGCTGTATTTTGTTGTGTTGTTTTTCTTTTTCAAGGGGTAGCAAGATTGATTCCAAGAAATTGCTGAGGCACTCTCTCTTTGAGTATTTGTTGTTACTGTTATGATCTTCACTCTGAAGAGAGGTTTAGTGGAGCTCTCCACATCAGTCTTTCCTACACAAACCTCTTCATCTCTGGATAAGTACTGCGCCTGCAGGGGATGGACACAAATGTGGAAACAGCAAAACCCCAGCACTTTATACGCCTAATACAACTTTGGAAACCTCTTGGCATTCAAAACAGTTTCCAGTCATCTCAGAATGGATAAATATAGGCCCTGTATAGCTTTCAAGAAATCTTATACCATTATTCCTGCAAAATAGTGGCAATTTCAGGTAACAATGATGGAGTGGGTAACCATAACACGCCCTTCTCTCCAAAGTAGATTGCATAGGCTTGATAATATTAAGATCTGGTTACTGTGGTGGGCAGGGGAGATGTGACAATTCATCCTCGTGCTCACAAAACTTGTCCTGGATGGTGCGAGTTGTGTGAACAGGAGCCCTGCCATGGAACACAGAACCACCCTAGGGGAGAAAACATTGTACCATGGGATGGACTGGGTTCCCCAAGATGGTCACATATTCCTTGATAGTAATGCAATCTCATTCAGAAACCATGGGGCTCATGGAATATCATGATGTGGGTGCCTAAATAATCACCAAACCCCCACCATGTTTCACTCTTGGGATGTTAATTCAGCTAGACCTGGAAACAGTATGAAACAAGACTCATCTGACCAAATGACTACCTTCCATTGTTCCATAGTCCAGACTTTATGGCTTTGGCATCACATTTCCTGTTAAGGGCATTTGCATCACTGATTAGTGGTTTTGGAATTACAGTTCACTCTAAAGTTCCTTGCTTATCGATCTCCCTTTATGTTGTTTTGGTGCTGACAAGATTTGTGAATACAGCATTCAGTTCTTCAGTGACTTTTGCAGCTGCAACTTTGGAAACCTCTTGGCATTCAAAACAGTTTCCAGTCATCTCAGAATGGATAAATATAGGCCCTGTATAGCTTTCAAGAAATCTTATACCATTATTCCTGCAAAATAGTGGCAATTTCAGGTAACAATGATGGAGTGGGTAACCATAACACGCCCTTCTCTCCAAAGTAGATTGCATAGGCTTGATAATATTAAGATCTGGTTACTGTGGTGGGCAGGGGAGATGTGACAATTCATCCTCGTGCTCACAAAACTTGTCCTGGATGGTGCGAGTTGTGTGAACAGGAGCCCTGCCATGGAACACAGAACCACCCTAGGGGAGAAAACATTGTACCATGGGATGGACTGGGTTCCCCAAGATGGTCACATATTCCTTGATAGTAATGCAATCTCATTCAGAAACCATGGGGCTCATGGAATATCATGATGTGGGTGCCTAAATAATCACCAAACCCCCACCATGTTTCACTCTTGGGATGTTAATTCAGCTAGACCTGGAAACAGTATGAAACAAGACTCATCTGACCAAATGACTACCTTCCATTGTTCCATAGTCCAGACTTTATGGCTTTGGCATCACATTTCCTGTTAAGGGCATTTGCATCACTGATTAGTGGTTTTGGAATTACAGTTCACTCTAAAGTTCCTTGCTTATCGATCTCCCTTTATGTTGTTTTGGTGCTGACAAGATTTGTGAATACAGCATTCAGTTCTTCAGTGACTTTTGCAGCTGTTGTTCTCTTATTTTCTCACTGACCATCCATTATGATCACTCAGCACACATTTTTGTCCATGCTGTGACTTAGCAGATGATGTTTTTCTGTTTCTCCTGTATACAGTATAAATCTTCAGCACAGGGCCTCCTGAAATACAACACTTCAGCTTTCATTTTTATGGAAGCACCCACCATATAAACACCAACAATTTGTCCACATTCAAATTCACTTAGCTGTAACATAATACAATCACAACTACATGAACACTGTTTGACAATGACTGACACTTGAAATGTACTTAGGTCATTGCAGAGGTGCTTTTTGTGGTCAAATACAACTGCATACCCTGCAGGCTTGTCTAGCATCTGCATTTATGTTCAAGCATACATATCTCACAGTGTTTCCATATTCTTGTCCATCCTCTGTCCATCCATTTGAACTTGCTTACTGTATTCATGCCTTGGTCTTCCTCCATAATTCTTATCCCACCCACACTTCCCTCCATTGCCAAACTGATGATTCCTTCATGCTTCACAAAGTGTCTATCGACAGATTCCTTCCTTTAGTCAAGTTTTGACATAAATTTCTTTTTTCCTCTAATTCTATTCAGTATCTACTCATTAGTTAATCAATCTACCCATATAATCTGTAGCATTCTGCTGTAGTACAATATTTGACAAGCTTCTCTTCTTTTCTGAACTCCTAATCACCCACTCTTTGTTTTCGCGCAAGGCTACGTTCCAGGCCAGTACCTTTAAAAAGACTTCCTAATGCTTAAATTTATATTAGATGTTAACAGATTTCTCTTTTTTGGAAATGCTTTTCTTGCTGTAGCTACTTCAGTGATCATCATTTATTTTGCTGCCCACATAGCAAAACTCATGTACAACTTTTGGTGTCTCATTTCCTATTTTGATTCCCTCAGCATCACTTGATTTAGTTTGACTACGTTCCTTTACCCATGTTTCATTTTTGGTGAATTAATCTTGTTAGCCCCCCTCAATGTGCCATCCATCCCATTCAACAGCACCACCAAGTTCTCTACTGTCTCTGACAATATTACAATTTTGTCCAAAAACTGAGAACAGGGAGCATTGTCACTAACACATTTATTAACACACAATTTGAAAAGGACTTTGGACAAATTGATCTGATGCTTGAATTGAAAAAGGAAACAAAATTCTTCTGAATATTCAACAAAAGGTTAACCTCTTCTTGAAGTGTCCAGGCCCAAAGAACAAAATTTGTACATTCCTAGCATGAAATTCAGACAACACTTGTAACAAATAAAGGGCAAAGTCTGTACCCTGACACATGATGTGTCCTGCTTTGGTTCTGAGCTGAAATCTGTGTCCAGCATGTGATATGAAAATTTGTCTAAGTTTAATAATCACGACTGAAAACTTTTCCAAGGCCAAAAGTGTCATTCTGAGCAGGATCTGTCCCCAGAAGTGTGACACCGAAGGGCACAATGTTGGCAGTGAGTAGCAGACAAATCGGCAGGAGCAGCAGTGACTCCGGAGACAAGCATTAGTCTTCAGTGGGTGAATTAACGGCCTGTTGTGTCCAGAGCATGGTCTTAAATCCTGGCTGCATGGATGACTACAACTTTCTTATTGGCTGTTTCCCTTGTTGATGGATGCCCCAACATAGTCCGATTGTCATGAGCCACTGACTGCTGCATGCATCAATTGCTGGTTTGATGTGACCCTCTGATGCCATGCAGGCTGATTCCTTGCTGCAGTCTGGAGTTTGAATAATGGCAGTGGGCCATGGACAGTTGGCTGTCAGAGCTTTATGAAGGGCATGCAACAGCAATTGGCAAACCTCATTTTTTTTATTTCTTCTTCCTGAACTTTAATTTTCTTTCCAGATTTCTCCTTGGTTTCCTGTACTCCTTGCTCAAGTTAAGATTGAATAACATCAGGAGAGGCTATGGGTACTGCTTCCTTTTTGTGTCCTTCGACTCTTACAACCACAATCTGGTGTTGTGACAGTGCCACGACATTTAACAGTGCCGCCACGACAGTACGCGCAAACGGCGATAGAGTCGCTCCGCAACTCGGCTGAGCACGGGAGCACCACCTAGCTACGAACGGCACCAGCCGCATGTCACGGCATGGCAGTCGAATAAGAGATACTGAGTTGTTATCATGTAACGAACTATTGTTTCTAAGTGAGTGTGATTGAATATCCACACAATTATTGGTGATGAAAGGTTATAACACTTTTTTCACCAATAATTGTGTGGATATTCAATCACACTCACTTAGAAACAATAGTTCGTTACATGATAACAACTCAGTATCTCTTATTCGACTGCCATGCCGTGACATGCGGCTGGTGCCGTTCGTAGCTAGGTGGTGCTCCCGTGCTCAGCCGAGTTGCGGAGCGCCTCTATCGCCGTTTGCGCGTACTGTCGTGGCGGCACTGTTAAATGTCGTGGCACTGTCACAACATCTGGTTGCTGTAGAAGTTGTTGATAAACCTTCACTCCCATTTTATCCCTACTACCTTTAGAATTTCAAAGAGTGTATTTTAGTCAACATTGTCAAAATATTCCTCTAAATCTGCTCTACATTGCTCCAAAGCCCAAACTGTTCTTCACAGAAGTTGAATTCTACCAGTTTTTCCATTCTTCTATAAATAATTAATGGTGGTATTTTCCAGCCATGACTTATTAAAGTGATAGTTCAGTAATATTCACACCTGTCAGCACCTGCTGTCTTTGGAATTAGAATTATCACATTTTTCCTGATGTCTGAGGGTATTTTGCCTTTCTCATACATCTTGTATACATTGCTCTCACAAGGATCTTAATAATTCTAAGGGAATGTTGTCTATTCCAGTGGCATTGTTTTGATTTTGGTCTTTTAGATCTCTGTTCAATTCTTCTCACAGTATCATATCTCCTACCTCATCTTCATTTACTCCCTCTGCCTCTCAACAATATTACCTTTAAGTTCATTTCCCTTGGATATCTCTACTACATATTCCTTCCACAGTTCAGCTTTCCCTTCTCTGCTTGATACTGGCATGCCCTAAAAGCTCTTGATGTTAACACAGCTGCTTCTCTTTTCTTCACATGTCTCTTTAATTCTTCTACAAACAGCATCCACTTTCCCCTAGTTATGTGTGTATCTACAGACTTGCATTTGTTCTCTAGCCATTCTTGCTTAGGCATTTTGCAATTTTTTGTGTATATACAAGAGGCATGTCCAGAAACTCAGAGAGTCAATTGTTTGAAAATAAAAAAGACAATATATTTATGAAAAATTTACGAAAATAAAGTTGTACATCAAACAGTATTTTGTAATGTAGTTACCTACTTTCTCAATGTATTTTGTGAGGTGGGAGATGAGCTGTCTGATACCTAAATCGCAAATGTCTCCTGTTGCCTCCTACTCATTGTTGACAGCATTCTGAACCTCTTCATTAGTAGGAAATCTTCTTCCATCCATAAGCAACTTCAGTGAGATGAAAAGATGAAACTCAGAAGATGTCAGATCAGGACTTTGATCAGGGTATTGTGTCATGATATAGAGTAGAGTAAGCACATGAGAACTTCATGGGTTTTCAGTCAGAATGCTATTTCTGAGTGGTCAGAAACAAATGCAGAAAGACAAATTTCCAGTGATGGCAGATGATTGCTCAGATCAGTGCCAAACACCACCACAGGGCACCTAATTGAAGCAGATTTTGGAACTAGGTAACGATGGATGTAGGAGACTGAAGGAACTTCAGTGTCTGATTAGCACTAAGCTACCACAAGAATTAAAAAACCTTAGCAGTAATCCATGCGATTTCAAATCAAAACTGAAGAGTTTCCTCATGGGTCAATTCTTCTATTCTGTCAAGGAGTTCCTTGAAAAATTAAGCTGATTCGTGTTTTATTGTTGATTGCATTTACTTAAACTTATGGCTTGACTTTTTTCAGATTCATAAATATTTTATTTTTATCTATTATTACTTTCATGTTGTAATTTCATGTACTCACACATTCCATGACCTTGGAGATTTGCTCCTCAGTTTGGTCCTATGGAACTTGATGTGTGAATAAAAAATAAATAAATACTTGTTTATTGCATTGAGACTAAACTATTACAATGAAGACTGTTTCTAGACATGAGAAAAAGCAAATGGTTCAACTGTTGGTACAACAGAAGTTAGTGTCAGATTTCAAAAGGTGAGAAGTAAGAGAAGTTAGCAATCACTAGCAGCATATTAAGTTGAAATCATTTGAGAGCAGCACTCCAAGTGATAAAACAGACATAAGTTAGATCTTACCAAGGCTGCCACCGAGTCACACAGAGTTGGTATCCAAACATTCTACCTGGAGACTACTCTGAATAGTGCTGCCAGCCATCCATGGTCAGGTCTTTCACCTTCTCCTACTCTGTAGTTGCGATATTCGTGGCCTTTTCCCTAACAAACTCCTAGTTTGGCTGCAACAACACTGCTTTATCTTGATTTGGTTCAAATGGCTCTGAGCACTATGGGACTCAACTGCTGAGGTCATTAGTCCCCTAGAACTTAGAACTAGTTAAACCTAACTAACCTAAGGACATCACAAACATCCATGCCCGAGGCAGGATTCGAACCTGCGACTGTAGCGGGCTTGTGGTTCCAGACTGCAGCGCCTTTAACCGCACAGCCACTTCGGCCGGCTATCTTGATTTTCTCTGCTCTGTGAGTGGAGACCACCTTGTGCACCAGGAGCTCTGTCTCAGCAGTTCTACCCATTTTCCATCTCACTGTTACCTGTGCCAACCCACTGCATTTGTGGTTCTGAGGAGCAAGTGTTGTACTTGCCACATATGCTAGAACGCTCCTATATGTGACTACAGTCTACTGTGGCATCTTATGACAGCATCTAGATGGTGTATGGAGTTAATGCGCTAACTCAATGGGTTGCAACTTTTACCCTGGAACAACTGCATAGAGCGTCTGCAGTTCATAAGCTTTCTTTGTTACTGTTTTCCTCATGTAAACTAAGAGGTACCAACTGTGCCTGCCTGTCACGTGCATTATTTGTCTGGTGTCCTACTTTGGAGTGCTCTTGCTGGCATTCAACAGCACCAAGCTTAACCATGAGTAAGGCAGTAAGTCATCAGTACATGACAGTGATGACTGATGATGTCCCAGCTGAATGAATCCAAGAGCTGCTGTGTGGCATTGGCTGTGTGAGAATGTGCATTGTTATGCAACATGCACACTCACTCCATTAACACTGTCCTTCTTTGGTTTTGTATTGCTGTTCTGGCTTGTTTAGTGTTTCATAGTACCACACAGAATTATCTGTTTCCCCCTGGGGCAGAAATTCAGTGAGAAGAACCCTATTAGTCCCAAAAGAAAGAGACCATGATTTTTCTGGCTGAAACAATGGTCTTGAATTTTTGTGCTGATGGTGAGGAATGATATCCCCGCTACATTCATTGTCTTTTCATCTCAGGGGTGTAATGAGCCATCCAGTCACAATAGAGCCAAAGAATTATTGATCTTTCAATTCAAGAAATTGCCATGAAGATCCTTTTATGTTGATTGTGTATTGATCTGTGGATTTTTTTTAATATCCACCTTTTACATAATTTGTTGAAATCGAGTTTTCAAGTTATGATTTCGTGCAGAAGAGATTCAGAGATTTCTGGAACACTATGTTCATCTCATTGAAAGTCAATCAATGGTTGTGATGAATCATTTCTTTTATTTGGTTCAACATCCCATCAGTTATGATTGAGGGATGCCCACTCCTTTGTTCTTCATAAGGATTCAATTTGTCAGCTTTAAATATTTGACACCACTTAAAGACATTAGACAGGAAGAAAGCCAATGTCCACTCCTTGTGTATACTGGTGGGAGTCATCCAAGATGTGGAAAGGGTCTTTCCGGATGCCATGAAGGGTACAGGATGCAGCCAACTGCAGATGGTGGCTCATGTCAGCACTAATGATGTGTGTCGCTATGGATCGGAAGAGATTCTCTCTGATTTTCCTGTGGCTATCTGAGTTGTTGAAGACTGCTAGTCTTGCTAGTGAGATGAAGGCAGAGCTCACCATCTGCAGCATTGTTGACAGGACCAACTGCAGACCTTTGGTACAGAGACAATTGGAGGGTCTGAATCAGAGGCTTAGATGGTTCTGTGACCGTGTAGGCTGCAGATTACTCGGCTTGCGCCACATGGTGGTGGGGTTTCAGGTTCCGATTAATAGGTCAGGTGTCCACTACACACAGGAGGCGGCTACATGGGTAGCAGGCGCTGTGTGGTGTGGACTGGGTGGTTTTTCAGGTTAGACAGTCTTGGGAAAGATAAAAAAGGGCTCCAGTCTCAAAGGGTACAGGGCAAAGAAATGAGGAGAATCAACCAGGCAACAGTCGGTATTGTAGTTGTAAATTGTCATAGCTGTGTTGGAAAAGTACCAGAGCTTCAAGTGCTGATAGAAAGCACTGAAGCTGAAATCGTCATAGGAACAGAAAGCTGGCTAATACTGAAGATAAATTCTGCCAAAATTTTTACAGAGGTGCAAACCATGTTCAGAAAGGATAGATTAAATAAAGTAGGTGTGGTGTGTTTGTGTCTGCAGGTAGTAGTTTATCTTGTAGTGAAGTTGAAATAGATAGTTCCTGCGAATTACTATGGGTAGAGGTTATACTCAACAACCGTACCAAAATAATAATTGGCTCCTTCTTCTGACCCCCCAACTCAGATGATATAATAGCTGAACGGTTCAAAGAAAACTTGAATCTCATTACAAATAAGTACCCCACTCATACAGTTATAATTGGTGGAGACTTCAATCTACCCTCGATTTGTTGGCAAAAATACATGTTCAAAGCTGGTGGTAGACAGAAAACATCTTCCGAAATTGTACTAAATGCTTTATCTGAGAATTACTTTGAACAATTAGTTCATGAGCCCACAAGAATTGTAAATGGTTGCAAAAACACACTTGACCTCTTAGCCACAAATAATCCTAATCTAATAGAGAGCGTCATGACGGATACAGGGATTAGTGAACACAAGGTCATTGTAACATGGCTCAAAACCATATCAACCAAAACCACTAAAAAGAAACACAAAATTTATGTATTTAAAACAGCAGATAAAAATTCACTTGATGCCTTCTTAAGAGAGAGTCTCCATTCCTTCCAAGCTAATTATGTAAGTATAGACCAGATATGGCTCAAATTCAAAGATACAGTATTGACAGCAATATATAGATTCATACTTCATAAGTTAATAAGAGACGGGAGTGCTCCACCATGGTACACAAAACACATCAGAACACTGTTACAGAAGCAATGAAAAAGCATGCCAAATTAAAAAAAACACAAAATCTCCAAGAATGGCTATGTTTCACGGAAGCTTGAAACTTAGTGCGGACATCAATGAGAGATCCTTTTAATAGTTTCCACACTGAAATATTGTCTTAAAATATGTTAGAAAACCCAAAGAGATTCTGGTCATATGTAAGGTACACCAGTAGCAAAAACAGTCAATACTGTCACAGCGCGATAGAGATGGAAATGTTACCAATAATGGTGCCACTAAAGCAGAGTTACTAAATACAGTTTTCCGTAATTCCTTCACAAAAGAAGACAAAGTAAATATTCCACAATTTGAAACCAGAACAGCTGTTAGCATGAGTGACATGAAAGTAGATATCTTAGGTGTCACGAAACAACTCAAATCACTTAAGAAAGGCAAGTCTTTCGGTCCAGATGATATACCAATCACGTTCCTCTCAGAATATGCAGACACAATAGCGCCTTTCTTAGCAATCATATGCAACCACTCACTTGACGAAAGATCTGTTCCTAAAGACTAGAAAGTAGCACAGGTCACACCAATATTCAAGAAAGGAAATAGGAGTAACCCATTGAATTGCAGACCCATATCACTCACCTCAATTTGCAACAGTATTTTGAAGCATGTACTGTACTCTAACATTATGAATCACCTTGAAGAAAATGACTTATTGATACATAACCAACATGAATTCAGAAAATATCGTTCTTGTGTAACACAGCTAGCTCTTTATTCCCATGAAGTAATGAGTGCTGTCGACAACGGATCTCAGATCGACTCCATATTCCTAGATTTCCAGAAGGCTTTTGATACTGTTCCTCACAAGCAACTATTAATCAAATTGCGTGCATATGGAGTATCGTCTGAGTTGAGTGACTGGATTCATGATTTCCTCTCAGAGAGGTCACAGTTCATAGTGATAGATGGTAAATCATCGAGTAGAACAGAAGTGATATCTGCCATTCTGCACAGTAGTGTCATAGGCCCTCTGCTCTTCCTGATTTATATAAATGATCTAGGTGATAATCTGAGCAGCCCCCTTAGATAGTTTGCAGATGACATTGTAATATACTGTCTAGTAAAACCAACAGACGATCAATTCCAATTACAAAATGGTCTAGAGAGAATTTCTGTATGGTGTGAAAAGTGGCAATTAGCACTAAACAAAGAAAAGTGCGAGGTCATCCACATGGGTACTAAAAGAAATCAGATAAATTTTGAGTATACGATAAATCACACAAATCTAAGGACTGTCAATTCGGCTAAATACCTAGGAATTACAATTATGAGCAACTTAAATTACTAAGACCACATAGATAATATCGTGGGGAAGGCGAAACAAAGACTGCACTTTGTTGGCAGAACACTTAGAAGATGCGACAACCAAACTGAAGAGACAGTCTACACTACACTCGTCCGTCCTCTGCTGGAATACTGCTGTGCGGTGTGGGATCCTTACCAGGCAGGAGTGATGGAGGACATCGAAAAAGTACAAAGAAGGGCAGCTCGTTATGTGTTATCACGCAAAATTTCTGTTCCGACACTGACAATGTTGAGTGTTTATGGAAAAAGTTCAAGGCAATCGTAAAATGCGTTTTAGACAGGTACGTGCCAAGTAAAACTGTGAGGGATGGGAAAAACCCACCGTGGTTCAACAACCAAGTTAGGAAACTACTGCAAAAGCAAAGAGAGCTTCACTGCAAGTTTAAACGCAGCCAAAACCTCTCAGACAAATAGAAGCTAAATGATGTCAAAGTTAGCATAAGGAGGGCTATGCTTGAAGCGTTCAGTGAATTCGAAAGTAAAATTCTATGTACTGACTTGACAGAAAATCCTAGGAAGTTCTGGTCTTATGTTAAATCAGTAAGTGGCTCAAAACAGCATATCCAGACACTCTGAGATGATGATGATGGCATTGAAACAGAGGATGACACGCATAAAGCTGAAATACTAAACACCTTTTTCCAAAGCTGTTTCACAGAGGAAGACCGCACTGCAGTTCCTTCTCTAAATCCTTGCACAAACGAAAAAATGGCTGACATCGAAATAAGTGTCCAAGGAATAGAAAAGCAACTGAAATCACTCAACAGAGGAAAGTCCACTGGATCTGATGGGATACCAATTCAATTCTACACAGAGTACGCGAAAGAGCTAGCCCCCCTTCTAACAGCCGTGTACCGCAAGTCTCTAGAGGAACGGAAGGTTCCAAATGATTGGAAAAGAGTACAGGTAGTCCCAGTCTTCAAGAAGGGTCATCGAGCAGATGCGCAAAACTATAGACCTATATCTCTATCATCGATCTGTTGTAGAATTTTAGAACATGTTTTTTGCTCACGTATCATGTCATTTGTGGAAACCCAGAATCTACCCTGTAGGAATCAACATGGATTCCGGAAACAGCGATCGTGTGAGACCCAACTCACTTTATTTGTTCATGAGGCCCAGAAAATATTAGATACAGGCTCCCAGGTAGATGCCATTTTCATTGACTTCCGGAAGGCATTCGATACAGTTCCGCACTGTCGCCTGATAAACAAAGTAAGAGCCTACGGAATATTAGACCAGCTGTGTGGCTGGATTGAAGAGCTTTTAGCAAACAGAACACAGCATGTTGTTCTCAATGCAGAGACATCTACAGACATTAAAGTAACCTCTGACCATTGCTTTTCACAATATATATGTGACCCAGTACATAGGAAGTTCCATGCGGCTTTTCGCAGATGATGCTGTAGTATACAGAGAAGTTTCAGCATTAGAAAATTGCAGCGAAATGCAGGAAGATCTGCAGCGGATAGGCACTTGGTGCAGGGAGTGGCAACTGACCCTTAACATAGACAAATGTAATGCATTGCGAATACATAGAAAGAAGGATCCTTTATTGTATGATTATATGATAGCGGCACAAACACTGGTAGCAGTTACTTCTGTAAAATATCTGGGAGTATGCGTGCAGAATGATTTGCAGTAGAATGATCGTATAAAATTAATTGTTGGTAAGGTGGGTGCCAGGTTGAGATTCATTGGCAGAGTCCTTAGAAAATGTAGTCCATAAACAAAGGAGGTGGCTTACAAAACACTCGTTCAACCTATACTTGAGTATTGCTCATCAGTGTGGGATCCATACCAAGTCGGGTTGACAGAGGAGATAGAGAAGATCCAAAGAAGAGTGGCGTGTTTCGTCACAGGGTTATTTGGTAAGTGTGATAGCATTACAGAGATGTTTAGTAAACTCAAGTGGCAGACTCTGAAAGAGAGGCGCTCTGCATTGTGGTGTAGCTTGCTGTCCAGGTTTCGAGAGGGTGCATTTCTGGATGAGGTATTGAATATATTGCTTCCCCCTACTTATACCACGTGAGGAGATCACGAATGTAAAATTAGAGAGATTTGAGCACGCACGGAAGCTTTCCGGCAGTCGTTCTTCCCGCAAACCATATGCGACTGGAACAGGAAAGGGAGGCAATGACAGTGGCACGTAAAGTGCCCTCCGCCACACACCATTGGGTGGCTTACAGATTATAAATGTAGATGTAGATGTAGAATAGGGGTAAGAGTGTCACTGATATGATACGCAAGTTGGGCTGGCAGTCACTGAAACAGAGGCAATTTTCTTTGCAGCGAGATCTATTTACGAAATTTCAATCGCCAACTTTCTCTTCCGAATGCATAAATATTTTGTTGACACCCACCTATGTTGGGAGAAAATATCATCATAATAAAATAAGAGAAATCAGAGCTCGAACGGAAAGATTAAGGTGTTTCTTTTTCCCACATGCCATTTGAGAGTGGAATGGTAGAGAAGTAGTATGAAAATGGTTCGATGAACCCTCTGCTAGGCACTTAAGTGTGAATTGCAGAGTAGTCATGTAGATGTAGATGTAGATGTTAATGTTAATCACACCTTCCACATAAACAGTTTTTATTTCATTAAAAATTGGGGTTAGCATTTTTCCTTTGGCAACAAGAAACTGGATTACAATCTCACTTCACAACTGGTGGGATTTGGAATAGACACACTCATTTCAACATGGCAGTCAACAAGAGTTTTCAGCTGACTAAGACAATAAAGCATGCATTCTGCTACCAACAGCTTGTCTTTGAACACATTGCTGCCAATTTTGTTGAAAATAAATCATTTTGATCATCAGAGGCTCAATGGTTTTACTTTCTGGACATCCATATGTTGACTATATGTACTGAGAATGTAGTTTTTTTCAGAATATAGTCCCTGCATGTTCCTAATAGCTCTTTTTTTGTTTTCCATATAAAGCTTATAATTTTTCTGTTGGTATCTCATCAATTCATGAGGCTATTCCATTTTCCATCTCTTTCTAAAAGACACTTTCAATTCACTTTTTAGAATATTGTAACCCTCATCTTCTCCGTTCAGTGTACTTTCTACTTCCAGCTCAAGTTGTTTTGTCTCATGTCCTCTTTCCCTGTTGTGTAACCCCTCAATATATTCTTTCCACCTCTCCATTCACTATTCTGTCATCTCCAGTCTCTATCTTCATGACACTCTTCCATCCGTCCTTCTCACACATCACCCACAATCCTTCTTTATATATTAAGTTATATGTGCTTCCTCTCTGACCATTCCATGTTACTATATTTCTTCTGAAATCACTTCTGCCTCCCTTCTTAATACATTACTTAAACTCTTATACATTCTTTTTTCCTGTTATGTGTTAACATTTTTTCACTGCCTTCTTTCCTCCATTTTATTGATAATTTCATTCATTGTCAACATGTTTATTATTCTGTCTCTAGCCTTTGTTCTTAGAACTTATTTCGTGACCTCTTTTAAATTAGTTGTGAAGTTTTCCCATCTTTCATTGATGTTACTTGGTGCACTCTATCTGAATTTTCCTGTAAAATAGTCTTGTGGTGCTGTAACATTGACAGTCAGATATGGCCCAGCCGCTAACCACATAGCAATGTACTGTGAGTTGCTGACCATCTAGTATATCTGCAAGCCAATTGTCAAGATTTCATCTCACCAGCTGCCACATTACCAAGTGGTGCTATGTTTGCTGTATGCAGTGCAACTATAGTCGGTACCATCTTGCCTCCATGAGTCACATGCTGTCACCCCACTTTCCTGGTATTCTTCTGGCAGACAGCTTTATACAGTGTCATCCAATGGCTCTCCTTTGAGTTGACATTGGGAGTTCACAGTTCTCCCGAACATACAAGTGGCCACTCAATCAGAGTTCCAGTCACTGACTGCACAATTCACTCCTGGCTTTGTACAAGCCCCATTTGTAGCCCATCAGTCAGAGCCTACTACCTCTCATACCATGTCCAGATCAATGAGTCATTGTGAGTGCATCAACCACAGGCTATGTCAGTGATAGCCTATTAGGGTTGATCAGTATGCTTAACTCAGTAACCATTGCTAGCATAAATGGTACCGCTTATACCTTCTAAGAAACTGTTACATTGTGTTGTGTCATTCTCATATCAGATCTGAACAATCTTTTGGTTGGGCATTCTGAAACTACTTTGTGTTGAACTTGCTTAATGTGTTGTGTTAATAAATTTCTATTGTTCTTTGGCTACCTGGACATGTCCATTCATTAGTAGTGTGCAACACACAGAGTGGGGCTTAAAATGTACTTCCTTAGGTTTTTCTCTTCCTTTAATGTTTCTGAATTCATTACTTCTAGTTTCATACCTTTCTAAACCTTCTTTGGTTTAATATACTACTCACTGATGACTAGATTGTGATTTGAGCAGATATAAGCTCCTGGGTGACTTATTGCACTTATCAGGTTACTCACTGCTGAATCAATTAATGGTCTTTTTTATTATGTTTATCATTCAATCTTCCAGTTTTACCTGCTTTTTGGAGGTGCTCAAATGAGATGATCCTCTTTCCTGATGAGGCAACAGTTTGTTGCGAAAGCTTGAATTTTGTGTGTATGTTTGTGTTTGTTTGTGTGTCTGTCGACCTGCCAGCACTTTCATTTGGTAAGTCACATCATCTTTGTTTTTAGATATATATTTCCTACGTGGAATGTTTCCCTCTATTATAACTCTATATATATATATATATATATATATATATATATATATATATATATATATATATATATATATATCCGCACATACACAGACACAAGCAGACATTTGTAAAGGCCTTTACAAATGTCTGCGTGTGTCTGTGTATGTGCAGATGGATATGTGTGTGTGTGCGAGTGTATACCTGTCCTTTTTTCCCCCTAAGGTAAGTCTTTCCGCTCCTGGGATTGGAATGACTCCTTACCCTCTCCCTTAAAATCCACATCCTTTCGTCTTTCCCTCTCCTTTCCTCTTTCCTCATGAAGCAACCGTTGGTTGCGAAAGCTTAAATTTTGTGTGTGTGTTTGTGTTTGTTTGTGTGTCTATCAACTTGCCAGTGCTTTCGTTTGGTAAGTCACATCATCTTTGTTTTTAGATATATTTTTCCCACGTGGAATGTTTCCCTCTATTATATTCATTTAACCATATAAGAGTTTGCCTAGGATCAGTAATGTGTGAATATAATCAACATATTATGAGCAAGCCATCTTAATGTACTGTTGCCACTTTGACAGTAATTAACACATATTAATTTATTTCTTACAGTGTTAGTCCTCTATGTTATGTTTCTTACAGGGGAAGAGAGATACTTGTGATTTCAAAATTTTTACTTGTGATTTTCAGGTATGTTTATGGCCCACAAGAATTTAAAATTGTTATTAAGAATGAATTTGACAGTTTGTTTAATTTAAAAGATCAGCTCAAAATACTTGCTGAAAAATTGGAAGACACCAGTGCCACTGGAACAGAAATGATGAAGAGCGCTGTACAGGTATCATCAACTACGTATATTGTATTATATAATAGTTTGGGATAATTTAGTATTTTGATTTTCCCTTGAATTATTTAACAAAATTATATTGGAAATATCATGTTACACAAAAGCACACTGCGAACCCATGCAAACTTAGTTACTTTGTGCTGATATTTTATTTGATACTGAATACTGACACACATATTTGTATACCATCTCACTCACTCTGCTTCACTGAATACACCTTTTTATTCTTCCTTAAAAAGACTTGTTAAAACAGTTTTCTGTCTATCCAAAGCCAGCTGAAACAGATAAAAGTTGCAAGAAAGCTGTAAAAGAGAGCTTGTGTTCTGCCTCTAATGACCTTAAAGTTCTTTAAGGAAGGAAAGATTGTACCTATATCTGTACTTTTTAATTATGAAGGACTTGATTTTCATGTGAATAGATTGTCACCACCTGTTCTTGAAGAGTCTCATAGAATTTTGTACCAAATATGATCATTAACGTATGGCTGTCTTACATAACAACAGTAACAGTAATTACCACTACTACAACTGCTATTACTACAATTATTATTTTGTACTCTGCCTAAAGTAGTTACACGTATGCCCACTGTTGTAATTATGTACAGTGCTGCAGATCCAAGCTTCTCTTTAATTATGTGCAAAAATATTACCACTTGATACTAGAACATATAATATTACTTCCGAGTTTTCATATTGGGAAAAGGATTCACAACAGAATTCTGTATATTGTAGCCAATGCACAGATTTCCTTAATAATGGTGTTTTAATAAGGTATATTTCTGTGGAATTGCCCCACAATACAGTGCTGTGGTGCAGAAATATATAATTGAACCATAGTAAACAGTTCATTGTTTTACTGGGATCTATTCTTGGGACCTAACTAAGCATGTATAATCCACTACTGATTTTCTCAAAAACAAACTTGATATTATTCATTGAACAAAGCTTCTTTTCATTCCATGTAGGCTTTCACGACCGGCGTCTTTATCAGTAAACACTTCCGGGCTAAGTTGCCGTGGTCAATCTGTAGAACTTCTTCTCCCTGATGTTTCATTCTCAACTACGGAGAACATCTTCCGAGGTGAGTCGACGACTGGCTGCTAGGAGCTGGAGCCGCCGCTCATATAGAGATCGTAGGGGGTGCCACCACACATCACGTGGCGTCAATGTGCAGCTATCTCTGGTTATCGTCTGTTCTCTCGATTGCAGGCAATCGATTGTCACGTGATTGATGCAACGTCGACCGCCAGATCTTATCCAGTTTTAATCCTTCTTCTTTACGATTAAAATTGTATTGATGTTTGTGGATTTCAATTGCCTCTCTATACATACGTGTATAATAGTGCGACGTCCTCGCTAGCATGCTTGTTTCACCAAATTTTATTTCGTGATCTCCATCCTTAAAAACATGTTCCGCTGCTGCCAATTTGTCAATATGTCCCAAGCGACAGTTTCTTTTGTGCTCTGTCAACCGAGTATTGATGCTTCTTTTTTGTAGTTCCTATGTAAACCCTGCCACAACTACACGGAGTTTTATATACCCCTGGGGTGGCTAGGGGGTGACGAGCATCTTTTGTTGATCTTAGGCATTCACTAATTTTCTTAGTAGGTCTAAAAATGGTCTCTACCTGAAACTTGGCTATTACTTTTCCAATTCGATCCGTGATATTATGGATGAATGGAAGAAATACTTTTCCAGCTGATGGTTGTTGCTGTCTCCTATTTTTAGACATTTTGCTATTTGGGTGAAGTGCTCGGTTAATCTCGTTTTTCGTATAACCATTTTTCGCAAAGGCCATTCGTAAATGATTTAGTTCTTCTTGTAAGTAGCCTGATTCACAAATATTATTGGACCTATCCACTAGTGTTTTTATGACCCCCCTCTTTTGCCTAGGGTGGTGGTTTGAGTTCTTATGGAGGTAGCGATCAGTATGTGTACCTTTCCTGTAGACCTTATGGCCTAAGGTCCCATCTGCCCGTTTCATAACTGATACATCCAAGAAGTTAAGTTGTCCATTCTTCTCCTTCTCCATAGTAAATTTAATCTTTGGGTTGATGCTATTTAAGTGTACCAGGTAATCATTCAAGTCTTCTTCCTCATGATTCCATATTACAAAGGTGTCATCCACATACCAATACCACTTTGAGGGGCTTTTTTTGGCCAACTGCAGTGCTTGATGTTCAAAATATTCCATGAATAAATTCGCAATTGCGGGACTTAGGGGGCTTCCCATGGCTACCCCATCAATTTGTTCATAAAATTCACCATTGTACTGAAAATAGGTTGAGGATAGACAGTGTTGGAACAAGGCTACTATATCAGTAGGGAACATATCGGTTATATGGGAGAGAGCTTCATCAACTGGAACCATCGTGAACAAAGACACTATATCAAAACTGACAAGTATGTCACTAGGACCGACAGTAATTTCCCTCAATTTCTCAATGAAGTGTAGAGAGTTTTTAATATGACTCTCAGTTCTGCTGATGAAATTAGAATGGAAACCTCCAGAATATTACGCAAAGCTAAGCCACCCAGCAGCAATCTGTCTCAAGGGGAAAGGAAGGCATTGCAGGAGATCAATGCAGACAAGAATGTTATTATAGTTGCCGCTGACAAGGGAAATGTTACTGTTTTAATTAATACTGAGGATTATCACAAGAAGATCAGTGATCACCTGGAATCCAGCACATACAAGAAGTTGAAAAAGGATCCCACAACGAATGTGCTGAATGCCACCAATCATCTGATAAAACAGTCTTCCATTCCTACAGAAGTTAAAAAGTATCTTTGTAAAACGGAAGCTTATCCTCCGAGATTATATAGATTACCAAAGATACATAAACCTGATGTTCCTTTGAGACCAATAGTCAGCGCAATTGGAGTTCCTTCCCAAGAACTAGCCAGACACCTTGCCTCTTTGTTACAACCTTACATAGGCAAAACTGAGAGTCATATTAAAAACTCTCTACACTTCATTGAGAAATTGAGGGAAATTACTGTCGGTCCTAATGACATACTTGTCAGTTTTGATATAGTGTCTCCGTTCACGATGGTTCCAGTTGATGAAGCTCTCTCCCATATAGCCGATATGTTCCCTACTGATATAGTAGCCTTGTTCCAACACTGTCTATCCTCAACCTATTTTCAGTACAATGGTGAATTTTATGAACAGATTGATGGGGTAGCCATGGGAAGCCCCCTAAGTCCCGCAATTGTGAATTTATTCATGGAATATTTTGAACATCAAGCACTGCAGTTGGCCAAAAAAAGCCCCTCGAAGTGGTATTGGTATGTGGATGACACCTTTGTAATATGGAATCATGAGGAAGAAGACTTGAATGATTTCCTGGTACACTTAAATAGCATCAACCCAAAGATTAAATTTACTATGGAGAAGGAGAAGAATGGACAACTTAACTTCTTGGATGTATCAGTTATGAAACGGGCAGATGGGACCTTAGGCCATAAGGTCTACAGGAAAGGTACACATACTGATCGCTACCTCCATAAGAACTCAAACCACCACCCTAGGCAAAAGAGGGGGGTCATAAAAACACTAGTGGATAGGTCCAATAATATTTGTGAACCAGGCTACTTACAAGAAGAACTAAATCATTTACGAATGGCCTTTGCGATAAATGGTTATACGAAAAACGAGATTAACCGAGCACTTCACCCAAATAGAAAAATGCCTAAAAATAGGAGACAGCAACAACCATCAGCTGGAAAAGTATTTCTTCCATTCATCCATAATATCACGGATCGAATTGGAAAAGTACTAGCCAAGTTTCAGGTAGAGACCATTTTTAGACCTACTAAGAAAATTAGTGAATGCCTAAGATCAACAAAAGATGCTCGTCACCCCCTAGCCACCCCAGGGGTATATAAAATTCCGTGTAGTTGTGGCAGGGTTTACATAGGAACTACAAAAAGAAGCATCAATACACGGTTGACGGAGCACAAAAGAAACTGTCACTTAGGACATATTGACAAATTGGCAGTAGCGGAACATGTTTTTAAGGATGGAGATCACGAAATAAAATTTGGTGAAACAAGCGTGCTAGCGAGGACGTCGCACTATTATACACGTATGTATAGAGAGGCAATTGAAATCCACAAACATCAATACAATTTTAATCGTAAAGAAGAAGGATTAAAATTGGATAAGATATGGCAGTCAACATTGCATCAATCACGTGACAATCGATTGCCTGCAATCGAGAGAACAGACGATAGCCAGAGATAGCTGCACATCGACGCCACGTGACGTGTGGTGGCGCCCCCTATGATCTCTATATAAGCGGCGGCCCCAGCTCCTAGCAGCCAGTCGTCGACTCACCTCAGAAGATGTTCTCTGTGGTTGAGAATGAAACGTCAGGGAGAAGAAGTTCTACAGATCGACCACGACAACTTAGCCCGGAAGTGTTTACTGATAAAGCTTCTTTTTCTAGGTAAACATGAAAAAATACAAAGTTGTCATTTCTTTTTAAAATACCATATATATTTTTTACTGTAGTCCTATGTGAACACATTATATTAGATGTTAATGTCTGTAATTTATTGAATTTGGTGTTTATACCCTAACGGGAAGTATGTGGTTACTACTTTCTGACTATTAGTTGCCAATCATATTATCTCTCTCCAAACTCAGTCAGGGGAAAAAAAAGAAGAACGCTGTATTAAGTATTAAGTAAGATTGTAGGATTTGTAGGTTTGGAAATTTATTGTATAGTGTAGCTACCCAGTCTTCTAGCAAAAATAATAAGAAATAGTGAGAAAGGCACGGGGAACTATTGCATTAGCAGCCACAGGCTGGTAGTCACAGTCTGGGGACATGTAGATCATAATAATACACACGTAAGGGGATTGTGAGACAAGGCTAGTTGCACTGAGCAGGAAATTGCACCATGAAGTGGTAATAACTGTAGCAGGTGGGTTGATGTCAGTACACCAGGGCAAGTCTCTTGTTATAGGCAACGTGACTAGGTGCCAGGTTTTAGTGAAACAAGTGCATGTCAGAGCAATACAAATATGTCTGAATTTTGAGATAGAGGCACTTATTTTCACCGGAGTCCAGCAGCACCATCATGATGCCAAAACCATGCCAAAAAGCAAGATGATTGGGCATCACCAGGAGCAGTCATGGGTTTGAGACTCGGCTGCTCCTGTCACCACCAGCACTGAGTTCCTCACAGGGCTTAATGCCACAGCGCTGACAGCCTGCCATCTGCACCTGCAGCCACCAGCACTGAATTCCTCATGGGGCCTAGTGCCTTAGTGCCAATCACTGTGTGACTCCTGCCGGAGGTCAGCAGGTTGAATCCCTCACACAACAGCCTCCAAGTGTCTCCACAGCAAACGCGTGTGATGCCAATGGGCAACTCTGGGTGCCATCGCCAGTGGAGAAGTAGAACACCACTGATTTGTGGCTGTGACCTACAGAGGCCACCAGCTGTTCATGAGCCTGCTGTCAGTAATGCAGGGTGTCCACTCAGCATCAGCTCACCAGGGCGGAAACTGCAGCATGTTTATCACCACTGGCCAAGTTCAATATAGTGATGTGTGTTCTGCCTTGCTGAGCCTCAACAAAGCATGTACTGAAGTTGAATAAAGTGTTCTTTACTGTAATTAGTGTGTCTGCTGGGCCATACAGCCCGTCACCACCACCACTCACACCACCAAGTGCAACTGCATACTTAATTTGCCATTGTTATCATTTTGATGTGAAAATTTTATGCAAAATGTGCTGTTTATCAAATATATTGTTAGAACCTGAGTGGGTGAGTTCTCTGTATTGGATATCATTAGTTTCTTTTAAAGTTGGCCATAATTAACTGAGTCAAGTTGTGATGAAGCAAGCTGAGATAATTTTACTTCCCTCTTGTTTTGCCATCTGCCCCCTTAAAATTCATTTTGTTCATAACTAATTACCATTATCATATGTGAGTGTAATATGTGTTTTCATAAAAGAGGAAGATTGGCCCTCAGTTTTAAAGAATATAAGACCAGATCTAATTTTGTGCTTAGTTTTATGTTTGTAATTGATTTTCTAATTTATTTTGACTATTCATAGTTAGTATCTTTTGTTATAGGGCGAAATCAGTAATTTTTTGTAACTTAAATTCTATTGATGATGTATAAACAAATATAAATTCTGTACTAATTATAAATATTTGTAAGAAACAACTAATTGAATTCTTAAAGGATCGATGTGGCTCTATTCGAAAACATGTTAGCAAAGCTAACCCTTAATCCCAAAGTAATTAACAGTTTTGTCAAAAGTATTGTTTGCGTAACAATATTTGTTAATTTCATCATTCAAACAAATAATTTGGCCTAACCCTTGTATTAGAAGAAACTGTTAAAAGTTTTCAATGTATTCATTTAATTTAATGAGTTAAGTTTTAATTGTAATTTCTGGAAATTAAACTTCGAAAAATGTGTAGTTTCAGTAACTATTATTGTGATGATATATAAGGGCCTGATTTTTGGTCCCAAGACAGTCAGTCCATGACCAAGTTTCAGACGAGAAACTTGTGTTGGTTAGATCAACAACAATGCTTCAGCTTAACTGTTAAATAATTGTTACACAATTAGACCATATGTTAAAACAATGACAGTGTCTGCTCCATAGTACCTTTATATTTTTCAAGAACTGTGAACATTGTGGTTAGGTTTTTACTGCTCGTAGATGTACAATAGTAATCTATTGTACCAGTATGTGGAGGTTTGCCAGCAAATTATTAATGAGGCTTGTGGAAAGTTTAAACTATAGTGCACTGGCCATATATAACTGTGTATTATTGGGGGGTTGTGAAAAGTGAAAGTAAACAGCTGTGAAATGCAAATGTGCACCTGTCGGCTACATCATTTACAGTAGACAGTTCTGCACTTCCACACCCTGTTTTTTCAGGCAGTACGTCGACACTGAGGACAACAAATTAAGAAATAAAAGAAGGCAAACCGTCACATAGTGTTGAAAGATTTAAAGATATGCCTATTATCCGCATACACTATGTGACCAAAAGTATCCAGACAACTGGCTGAAAATACTCCTCCCAAACTGGTCATGAAGGCCCAATGGTACTGACCAACCACCGTGTCATCCTCAGGGCATAGGCATCACTGGATGCAGATATGGAGGGACATGTGGTCAGCCCACCCCTCTCCCAGCCGTATGTCAGTTCCCGAGACCAGAGCCACTACTTCTCAGTCTAGTAGCTCCTCAATTTGCCTCATGAAGGCTGAGTGCACCCTGCTTACCAACAGCTCTCGGAAGACCAGATGGTCACCCATCCAAGTGCTAGCCCAGCACAACAGTGCTTAACATCGGTGATGTGACGGGAACCAGTGTTACCTCTGCGGCAAGGCTGTTGGTGGCTGAAAATGACTTACTAATTTGTGGCACCCTCCGTCGGTAATGCTGGAATTCAATATGGTGCTGGCCCACCCTTAGCCTTGATGAGAGCTTCCATTCTCTCAGGCATACGTTTAGTCAGGTGGTGGAAGGTTTCTTGGGGAATGGCAGCCCATTCTTCATGGAATGCTGCGCTGAGGAGAGGTATCAATGTCGGTCGATGAGACCTGGCATGAAGTTGGTGTTCCAAAACATCACAAAGGTGTTCTATAGGATTCAGGTCAGGACTCTGTGCAGGCCAGTCCATTACAGGGATGTTATTGTCATGTAACCACTCCAACCACAGCCAGAGCCTCATGAACAGGTGCTCTATCAAGTTGAAAGATGCAATTGTCATCCCTGAATTGCTCTTCAACAGTGGGAAGCAAGAAGGTGCTTAAAACATCAGTGTAGGCCTTTGCTGTGATAGTGCAAGTGGTGCAAGCCCCCTCCATGAAAAACACAACCACACCATAACACCACCACCTCCAAATTTTACTGTTGGCACTATACACGCTGGAAGATGATGTTCAGCAGGCATTTGCCACACCCTGTCATCTGATTGCCACATTGTGTACTATGATTTGTCACTCCACAGAACATTTTTCCACTGTTCAGTTGTCCAATGTTTATGCTCCTTACACCAAGCGAGGTGTCATTTGGCATTTACCGGCTTGATGTGTGGCTTATGTGTAGCTGCTCGACCATGAAATCCAAGTTTTCTCTCCTCCCGCCTAACTGTCATAGTACTTGCAGTGGATCCTGATGCAGTTTGGAATTCCTGTGTGATGATCTGGATAGATGATGATGTTTGGTTTGTGGGGCATTCAACTGTGCAGTCATCAGCACCTGGTCTGGATAGATGTCTGCCTATTACACATTATGGCCCTCTTCAACTGTCAGTGGTCTCTGTCAGTCAACAGATGAAGTTGGCCAATATGCTTTTGTGCTGTATGTGTCCCGTCACATTTCCACTTCACTATCACATTGGAAACAGTGGACGTAGGCATGTTTATGAGTGTGGAAATCTCACACGCAGATGTATGACACCCAACCACCTGACCTTGAACTCGCAGGCTTATATGGTTCAAATGCCAATCATTTCTGCAGAACATACTAATTCACATGTGCTGTGAATATGAACATCCAGTCTCTAATCATTCAAGGTGTTCTTTTTTTCTGAACATGAGTGTATTTCGATCCCCCCGTAATTAACATATACTGCTAGATTGACAAATATAGATTTAAAGTACACTCTATAGCAAAAAAAAAAAAAAGAAAAGAAAAAGAAAAACACCATGAAAGAATTATCTGAATGGCATTGAAATCACTCAATGTGATGCACATGTAGAGACAAAGAAATGATTATAATTTCATAAAAATTGGATGATTTATTCAAGAGAAAGAGCAGTCATCAAAAAGAGGGGGCCCTGCCAGGATGGAGGCAGGCAGCCTGCTGGTGGCTGTGAAGCAAGAAGTGGCTCTGGGTCATTCTAATGAAAGGACACCATGCCAATGAAGACAGCAGGAGGGTCACCAATGAAGGCAGCACTGGAAGCACCAGAAGAAGCAGCCAGTGGCCTGTCAGCAGCAGCTGAGGATAGTGGCTGGGTCAGAGGAATGCAGAGTGAGGACCTGTGGAAGGCATGGTGTTTTCCACATAGCTACCTGTAGAATGAGAAAACAGAATATGATGTGTAGTGTGGAAACCAGGGAGCACAAGGAAAACAGTGTAAACCCTGGCAGCAAGTATTCACAGTATGCTTCAATGGAGTGCACAGAATTGCACAGTGCTTCACAAGTGCATCTGTTTGTGTATGAAGGGGCAAAGTGTCTGGCCACAGGGCTGGTTGCAACAAAAGCAGAGATTGTGACAGCTGGAATGGTGATCAGGTTGGCAACAAGAGAGATCATGTCAGTCTTTATAGGACTGGAGATAGCAGTGACGAGGTCCACTGCAAAGGTGCTAGGGATGACAGGAGGGACAGCCACAACAGGGGCTGTAACAATACAGCATGCAGCAGCTGCTGCAGTGGATGTGGCAGCAGAAGGTGCAGATTGTGAAACAGGTGAAGGAGCACAGTTGAGTGGAGAGGGGCTGGATGAAGGGAGAGCAAGAGTAGTGGGAAGAACATTAGCATGGTGGGCTTGGGGAGCATGACAACAAGTCAGCACAAAAAGGTGCAGAAAACGTAATGTTTGACAAGCAGGCAGAAGAGGCACACTGCAGTGGTGTTCGGCTGTGGTGGTGCCCGATGGTGCATCACGGTGTTGGTAAGAGTGCTTGGGAGGTCATAGGTGTATGGAAGGTGAGAGTACAGAGCACACCAAGGAGAGTGGGAAGTGAGAAGCTGAAAAAAAGGCTAGAACTCAAGGAGAAATGGAAGCTAGAGGAAGGGAAGCAGGGAAGGAATGGCTGGCAGCATTGGGCCTGGCCTGGACAGAGGCCCTCCAAGCATCGACTGGAGAGAGCATCGTGACAGTGTCACAAGGGCCATTGGTGGGTGGGCCAGCGTCGGTGCCAGACAGGCTGGCAATGCTGGAGATGGTGGTGGGGGAACCACTGAGGGGCATCATAACCTTAGACAACTGCAGCTGTAGTGCAGGAACTGGTGGTGGTGGAACATGTTTCAGAACCTGCAACAGTGGTGCCTGTGGTGTCAGAGGACAAGACAGGTCCAAAAAGAAAGGACAAGTATGATGCTACAGTCAAGAATCCACAGGAGAATCCTCAGAGGAGGAAAGGTGAGCACGAGAATGAGATCCATCACGAGCAGCATAGTGAGCAGTGAGCTGCTGCCACACATGAACAGAGGAGAGGAAAGAAAGACCAACTCGATGATTAACTGAAATGAGAAGGCAATAGCTGGCTGGGGTGGCCGAGCGGTTCTAGGTGCTACAGTCTGGAACTGCACAGCTGCTACGGTCGCAGTTTTGAATCCTGCCTCAGGTATGGATGTGTGTGATGTCCTTAGGTTAGTTAGGTTTAAGTAGTTCTAAGTTCTAGGGGACTGATGACCTCAGAAGTTAAATCCTATAGTGCTCAGGGCCATTTGAACCATTTGAGGAGGCAATAGGCTGAAGCACTAGATCTGGTTTGTTTGTGAGAGTTCTCAGTGATTGTGAAGACCACTTGTTGAAAACTTGACGCATTGGGTGCTGTGGCTTTGATGTCATGGAAGGGATAACAGCTGGGTGGGTGAGATGCTGCAGTGGAAGGATTGTAGTGGTGTTCACTTGCATGATGAGACCATGGCTGGATGGGCAGACAGTTACAGAAAAAGTGTGGCATTATGCTGCATGGCCTTGAAGTTACGCTTCTAGATTGAAACATGGGTAGTGGTGCCAAGAGGGCTCTGTGTCATGAAGGCTACAGTCTAAAACACATGAATGAGAGGTGAACCTGAGAAGTACTAAAGTCAACACTGTGGAAACTAACGCAAAACCAATAATCCTTGTCATTAATTCTATGTTTGTAGGTTTCATTTACTAATCTGTACTGCACAAAAATGACTGATGATTTGACAGTTAGTTTAAAAATGAACATTTATTGCAGCCTAACCACAGAAAAGTAAATTTCCACCTAAGTTAAGAGTAACAGGAATGATCATCCTTGACTGGAAGTAGGCTCAAAATCAAAATCCAAAGGTCTATCAGTGATGATCACTGCTGCATAACTACACCGTAGCAGTGGGACACAGGAAGTGTGCTGCTAATGGCTGGGTGCTGTAGTGGAGAGATACGCAGTCAGCTGAAGCTCCAATAGAAGAGATGTTGTGGGTGATCAGCAAAGTGGCCAGTTGCAGTCTGCAACTGCAGCTGCTTGTTGGAGGTTGCATCACAGCTTTGGTACATCATGGCAGAGGAATATCTGTGGATTCTTGTGGAACACACAACCCACTGACGCAAGCTAGCCCTTGATAACAATGGTGCTGTTGTTGCAGCACCTGCTGCCATGAATGATGATAGCAGTCCCTGGTGGCACCAGTTAGAGCTAAGCTTGTAAACAGAATGTTTATAATCAGCACTAAATCCAAACATGCATTGTACTGGCAAGATGCGTAAACCATCTCCGAAGGAGGAGAGCTTGCAGGCCAAGGGCTGGCAACCCACAGGTCTCAGACATAGTGCCAGAAACAGGAGTAGGTGGCTGAGGATGCAGAAGCCCAGACGTGCATGTACCACAGAGCCAATGAGACACAGTTGACCTGTTGGGAAGCCAGTTGTGTCCTGTATCAATAGGAGGTGAAAGCAAATTGGTAGGGGTCTGTTAATCATTGGCAGTTCAAATGTTCAGCAAATAATGGTGCACCAGGTGCACTTAGTGTGCAGCCCTGGCAGCCTGATTCAGCATGTTGAAGAGGGTATTCTGGCAGCCATTGAGAGAACAGGGGACAACCAGCTCCAGATTGTAGCACATGTTTGAATAAACAATGCCTGGCATCTGGACTCTGAAGTCATACTTGGGTTATTCCAGTGACTATTAGAGAAGATTGAGAAGACCAGCCATGCTCATGCAGTTTCAGTTAAGCTCACAGTCTGCAGCATTGTCCCCATAACAGATCATGTCCCCCTGGTTCTGAATCAAGTGGAAGGCTTAAATCAGAAACTTTGTAGGTTCTCTGGCAAGCTATGCTGTGACTTAGGGCTGAGAACTGTAGGGTCTCCCTAAATCTGTGGCATGCACTCAAGGACTTTTTAAATTTGATGAGTCTCTAACAAATCCTGATAATGACAGCTGTAGGAAACCCAGAAGTATCAGTGTAAAACCCAAAGAAACTTCCCCAACATATGAGAGTATTAATATCCTAGTGGTTAACTGTTGAAGCATTTGCAACAAAGTGCCAGAGTTTGCATCACTTCTAAAAAGCAATGAAGCTCAAATAATGGTAGGTAGAGAAAGTTGGTTAAAAATTTAAGTACAGCAGTGAGACTTTTGGGGAAAATTTTAAGTATATACTAAAAGGATAGGCTAATGGGAAATGCAGGTGGTGTATTTGCCATAGTAAACAACAAACGCAAATCCACTGAGACAGAAACTGAAAATGCATGTGAGATTGTTTGGGCAATAATCGGTATCAAGGGTGGGCATAAAACGTTAACTGGATCCTTCTGTTGACCACCAGACTCACCTCCATTGTAACAGAAAACTTCAGAGAAAACCTCTGTTTGCTTCTATTTTTTATTTATTTATTTATTGTTCTGTGGGACCAAATTAAGGAGAAGTCTCCATGGTCATGGAACGAGTCAATACATGAAATTATAACACGGTATTAGAAACATAAAATGAAATATAAAAAAAACATATTCAGGTGACAAGTCGTAAGTTTAAATGAAGAAAATCAACAATGTAGCACTGGAATTTGCTTAATTTTTTAGCTCTTCCAGGAGCTCCTCGACAGAATAGAAGGAGTGAGCCATGAGGAAACTCTTCAGTTTAGACTTAAAAGAGTTTGGGCTACTACTAAGATTTTTGAGTTCTTGTGGTAGCTTATTGAAAATGGATGCAGCAGAATACTGCACTCCTTTCTACACAAGAGTCAAGGAAGTGCATTCTACATGCAGATTTGATTTCTGCCTAGTATTAACTGAGTGAAAGCTGCTAACTCTTGGAAATAAGCTGATATTGCAAACAACAAACGACAATAAAGAAAATTATACTGTGAGGGCAATGTCAGAATTCCCAGATTTTTGAATAGGGGTCGACAAGAGGTTCTCGAACTTACACGACATATAGCTCGAACAGCCCGTTTTTGAGCCAAAAATACCCTTTTTGAATCAGAAGAATTACCCCACAAAATAATACCATATGACATAAGCGTATGAAAATATGCGAAGTAGACTACTTTTCGTGTTGAAGTGTCACTTATTTCAGATACTGTTCTAATGGTAAATAAAGCAGCATTTAACTTCTGAACAAGATCCTGGACATGGGCTTTCCACAACAGCTTACTATCTATCCGAACGCCTAGGAACTTGAACTGTTCCGTCTCGCTTATAATATGCCTATTCTGTCTGATCAAAATATCGGTTCTTGTTGAATTGTGAGTTAGAAACTGTAAAAACTGAGTCTTACTGTGATTTAGCATCAAATTATTTTCCACAAGCCACGAACTTATTTCATGAACTACATTATTTGTTACTGTTTCAATATTACACACAAGATCCTTCACTATCAAGCTGGTGTCATCAGCAAACAGAAATATTTTTGAAGCACCTGTAATACTAGAAGGCATATCATTTATATAAATAAGAAACAGCAGTGACCCCAGCACCGACCCTTGGGGAACGCCCCACTTAACAGTGCCCCATTGGGACTGAACATCACTACCACTCTCAATATTGCGGAGAATTACCCTCTGCTTTCTGTTCTTAAAGTAAGAGGCGAACCAACTGTAAGCTACTCCCCTTACTCCATAATGGTACAACTTCTGCAGTAATATTTTGTGGTCAACACAGTCAAAAGCCTTCGTTAAATCAAAGAAAACACCTAGCGTTCACAACCTTTTATTTAATCCATCCAAAACCTCACAGAGAAAAGAGAATATAGCATTTTCAGTTGTTAAACCATTTCTAAAACCAAACTGAACATTTGACAGCAAATTATGTGAATTTAAATGCTCCAGTAACCTTGTATATACAACCTTCTCGATAACTTTAGCAAACACCGATGGCATAGAAATAGGTCTAAAATTGTCAACAGTATCAATGTCTCCCTTTTTATAAAGTGGCTTCACTACCAAGTACTTTAATCGGTCAGGAAACCGACCACTCCTAAGGGAAAAGTTACAGATATGGCTGAGAACTGGGCTAACATACAAAGAACAATACTTCAGTATTCTGCTAGATACCCTGTCATATCCATGAGAGTTTTTGGTCTTTAGTGATTTAATTATTAACTCAATCTCCCTCTTGTCAGTATCATGGAGGAGCATTTCAGGTAACAGTCTCGGAACACCTTTTCCTAAGAGCCCTATATGATTCCCTGTTGGGACTAGGTTTCTATTTAGTTCACCTGCTATATTCAGAAAGTTATTATTAAATACTGTACATATATGCGACTTATCAGTAACACGGACATTCCCACTACGCACTGGTTCTATATCCTCGACCTGTCTCTGCAGACCAGCAACTTCCCTTACGACTGACCATATGGTTTTAATTTTATCCTGAGACTTAGCTATTCTATCTGCATACCACATACTTTTTACCTTCCTAATAACATTTTTAAGCACCTTACAATACTGTTTGTAATGGGCTGCTGCATTTAGATTTTGACTGTTTCTAACGTTTTGATATAATTGCCACTTTGTTCTACAAGATATTCTTATCCCTCTAGTCAGCCACCCATGCTGCCTGTTTGTTCTAGTACCCTGTTTTAAACGTTCTAACGGAAAGCAAATTTCAAAGAGCATGAGAAAAGTCTTGAGAAAAGCATTATATTTATCGTCTACTGCATCAGCGCCATAAACATCTTGCCACTCTAGTTCCTTTATAAGGTTTACAAAGGTCTCTACAGCAACTGGATCAGCTTTCCTGAACAGCTGATGACTATATTTAACACGTGTTGCAGCACAAAAATCTTTTAAAGTTAAAATTTGTGCATCATGATCTGAAAGGCCATTCACCTTTTTGCTAACAGAATGCCCTTCTAGTAATGAGGAATGAACAAAAATGTTGTCTATGGTTGTTCTACTGTTCCCTTGCACTCTCGTTGGAAAGAATACGGTTTGCATAAGATTATATGAATTAAAGAGGTCTACCAGCATCCTCTTCCTTGCACAATCACTTATACAATTAATATTGAAGTCACCACATATAACTAACTTTTTGTATTTCCTATAAAGTGAACCAAGAACCTCCTCTAGCTTTAGCAAAAATGTTGTGAAATCGGAGTCTGGGGATCCATAAATAACAACAGTTAGAAGTTTAGCTCCGTTAAATTTAACCACACCTGCACAACATTCAAACACCTTTTCAGTGCAGTACTTTGAAACATCAATTGACTCAAATGGGATGCTGTTTTTCACATACATGGCTACTCCCCCACACCGCAAAGAGCTCCTCGAAAAGCTGCCAGCCAACCTGTATCCTGGTAAAGGAAGCCTCTGAATTATCTCCTTATTTAAGAAGTGTTCAGATATACCAATAATTTCAGAGTCAACATCTATAAGCAGTTCACTAACTTTATCTCTAATGCCTTGTATGTTTTGGTGAAATATGCTAATTCCCTCATTAATCGGATACCTAAGCTTTGTCAAACGTGATTCCCTTGTTAGAGAGACTTCCCTTAAGCAAGAATACCTATCAGCTGACTTCAATCTAAAAAAGGTGCAGCTCTAACACCCACTACTGCAGGAATTTTCCCATGAGTGATCCCACCAACCCCACCTATGCTGTCACCTATAGGCTTTGCCAACCTCCCCTTCCCATACCTGTTGAGGTGCAGGCCATGTCTAGTGAAACCCGTCCTGCTGATAGACTCCACCAACACCACTGAAATGTGACCCATGCTTTCTGTCATCAGCGCACCCCCAAGTTTCATGTTATTACACCTGATGGCCGTATTAAGATGAGGCCGATCGTGATGCTGAAACAGTTCCACGAAATGCACACTCGTGTTGCCAGTCTGAGTGGCTATCTTTTCCAGGTCACCATCTATGTTATACTCCCCATCCCTATCAATACTATTACCAGCCCCACCCACAATCACTACCTGATCCTCTTTAGTAAAATCCCTACATAACCCCCCTATGTTAACAGTCACCTGAGCCAACCCTGCATTAGGCTTCACAATGATGGTGACCTGGTACTCACTCCCCAGCACTTCCTGCAACTGCTGGCCTACACCTCTGCCATGAGAACTACCTAACAGCAGAAGCTTCTTCTTCCTCTTTGACTTTGCAACTGTTCTAGGCACAGTAACTACTGAGGTCTGCTGCATACTTCCTACATCTACAGCTACTAGAGATTCCTCTCCACTAGACTCTGACAGTTGGTCATATCTATTGTAAACACCAATAGTAAAACTATCTGAAAATCTTCTTATCCTAGCAGATCTCTTGCCAACAGCCAGCTCCCATTTCCCAACCCCCTTCTCCCTCCTCATCCTATCTAGCTCCTCCTGCGCGTTTTTCAACTGCACCTGAAGGGCACAGATCTTACGCTCCTGCTCCTCTATCAACTTACTCTTGCTACATAACCTGCAGTTCCAGGAGAGGATCTCACCAGAATGCCCACTGGCTTCCCCACTGCATTCCCCCCAGTGAAAATACTTCGAACAAGTCTCACACCGCAATCCACTACTCACGAACCTACGGCAAAGCCCACACTTCTCACTCATGGTAAAATTTTACATTTTCTAAGTTCCGCTACTACAATAAGAAGATGTTAAAAACCTGACTACAATAATCTCAAACTTACTCTACAAGGGAAGTAACTACTATTATTAACAGTATTAATAAACAACAAATGTGAATATAACAAAAGACTAATACAGAAAGAGAATCAAATGTCTAATGACACAGTAACTAAGCTGAAAACAGTTCCTAAAAGGTTCTTCTGAAATTATTTCACCAGAAAACACCAAGAACACTGGTTGAAGACTACTAAAGTTCCTAAATAAACCAATATACACAAACAATTAATTAGTACTTAGCTTTTGATGCGCCGCTACAGTTGCAACTGGTCAGCGCGAAATGTAAACACAGGCAAGAGGTTAAGTTGCTCGATACGAAACACTCACAAATATCAGGTCACAACACAAGAAAGGCAGAGGTGAATGAAGAAACCACTAATACGTCACTTATATAGTAAATATTATCACAAAACCCGTTAAAATATGTAGCTGAACCTAAAAATATATGAAAACTTAGAGAGCGATCTCACACGCAGTCATTCGCTTATGACGTCACACCAAAGATCCACCAAAAATCTACTTAAGTCCCCTAATCAATTTGTAATCATTGAAGGGGATTTTAATCATTCAACAATCTGCAATCATGTACAATGCAGTGTACTACTGGTAAGATGTGTAAATCATCTTTGAAGGAGGAGAGCCTGCGGGCCAAGGACTGGCAACCCACAGAGCACAGACATAATGTCAGAAACAGGAGTGGCTGAGGATGCAGGGGCCCAGCCCTGCATCTACCACAGAGCCAGTGAGATTCATTTCACCTGTTGGGATGCCAGTTGCATCCTATATCAATATGAGGTGACCATTTTCTTCACCCCTTGTATAGTCCCATTTGGAACCCTGCTGTTGCTCTCATCTGCAGTCCCAAACACGGTTTTCAAGATTCTCTTTCCAGCATCTCAGCAATCCCTCTTGTGCCATCATAAAGTATGCGGCACCACATCTATTGCTTGCTGCATTTGCTCCCACAAATGTTCATAAGACTTATGCAGTTTTTTGTACTCTTGAACAACTTCTCTGATTGCACCTCTACTCTTTACCTCTCATTGCAGTCCAAAAAAAAAAAAAAACATCCTCCAGTCTCTTCACCTCATTTAACCATCATTTGGGAAAATTACACTTTTGTGCTGGGTGTGACAAGACATCCTGTGAAACATACATTACTAAATGCCTTCTCTGAAAACTACCTAGAACAAATAGTTTGAAACCCCAATCATGATGTAAATTTGTTAGATAAATATGTTAGATTTAATGGTAACAAACATACCTGGCCTCCTTGTGGATGTCCACATTGAAACTGGTATCAGTGACTATGGGCACTTATACCAACAATGAATACCAAAGAACAAATGACAGCTAAAAACAAATAGAAAAATTTATATATTGAGCAAACTAGAGAAATAAACATTAGTGTCATATCTCAATGAGGAATTTGAAATTTTAGCTCAGGGCAGGAGCATGTAGAAGAACTGTGCCTCAAATTTAAAAGAATATTTGACAATGCATTGGACAGGTATGTACTCAGTAGAACAGTTCATGAAGGGTTTAATATTATGGCTCAAAAGAAGAAATTAATGTTTTTATGCTGGTAATATTAAACTCATTGTTACTGAACTAGTGTGTGTAGTGTCTCTGATTGTATGTCTGTGAAGGACAATATCAGTTTCCAGAGCGGCATCAACTACTCCTACAGCGTATGTAATTTCATACAGATAGACAAGTTACTCTCGTGGTATAGAAGCAACTGCCATCTCCGATGGTCACCTGTAAAATTCTTGAAATTTAAGAGAAATCTGTAGTACAGATCTTCTCAAATTGGGGGGCCACTCGCATTTGGTCATTCGATGAGTGTCTGCAAGTAAAATTAGTTCATTTTAGCAGAGAAAACTTTCTCTATGCTTTTGGTTATGTTATTGAAGCAGGTTCTACAGCAAACATTGACCACCAAATATTCGAAGTCGTATACCGACTTGTCATACACTACAGTTCATCACAGAATCTTTTGATCAAAAATAAATACACAAAATTACCTTTGAAATGCACCAGACTATATTATGGCCATTACTAAACTCCACATTAATGTTACATATGGCTTGTGAAGCTCAAAAAACATTAATTATACAATATGGCAGGTAACAATGACTGTTTCATTGCACACATTTCATACATGGCCTCTCATTATCCTGTCTCACAACAAAGTCTGGTCACATACTGATTTTTGTACGTTCCTTCACTCGCCATGGACCAACGCTAAGTCAGGGAATAAATATTTTGCTCACGCAGGTGAAACATGCTGCCTCACAATATATATTAGCTTTAAACAAATAACAAGAGGAAGGTCATTGAACTGATCAGCTGATCGATTCATGACTCCTAACCGTTAGTACAGGCGAAGGCATATTATATGGTCCCCCATGGGAGCAAAATTTTGTTTACAACATTTTGCAAACCCACTCTGTACTAGCTGATAGCCTAATTTCATAAATGGCTGCTATATAGTACATTTTTCCTATCCTTACTTCAGGTTGGACTACATTTACCAAACACCGTTGACAGTAGGCGATTGGTAGGGCCATGGGCTTTTTAGATTTCGGACCTCCCCATCTGAGCAAAGCCTCCATGGGAAACCATGGAAAACTGGGAGTGAGGTCAGCCAACCTGGTTTCCAAGTTCCATTTCAGATTACAATCATCTCATTCAGTTTTTTCACAATTAGTTATTGCAGAGAAGCTGAGTGACATTGGTCAATCTTGCAGGGAATCTGAGTGCTGCAGGGCAGGCTGGTCTCTAATGATGACTCTCTCCCCACGATTGCTACTGGGATGCATAGTCGATGGATCGGGATTGGGTTGTCTCTCGTTGTGGACCAGCTAGTTGAGGGCTCACATCAGGATCAGGAATGGGATGTGGTGGACATGAAACAGAATGACAAGTCTGAGCCTTCAGACCCCTTACTCTGAATTTCTTCTTGGCCCTGAAATTGTTAGTAGATTGGCATGCTAACATGTTTCTGTACTGGCATGATAGATTCAGATCGAAGTTTTCTTTGTTCACTTTTCACCATTCTTTCACACTTCTAACACTTCTGTTAAATATCACTGTTTTTATATCCTATTTTCATCAAATTACACCATGGATCAGTCTCAACATGATATGAATTCTCATAATGTTCCTAATTATGGTGCATTGGTTGTATCCTATCAACAGTCACAGGTCGTCCATGGGCACACACAATTACACTGCACTTATATTTTGATAACTTCATACGTAATTTAATCAGTCATATATTCCCTTATTTTCAATGTCATATTACTTAGCTTGCTTCACTGGAAGTCCATTTTGCTCAAGTAATTCAAACATTTAACACTAATAGATGGTAATTTCTCACTAGCATCTGAATGTAACATAATTCAGCTCAGCCACTGTTAGTTTACCTTTTACATGACACTGAAAATTTGGTTATATAGCAAAGGTCCACCTAACTGTAGTAAAGCCAACCACAAGATGACATGGATACCCCTGCTCTTTGTTGTCTAGTATCCCCAGAAAATTACTCTGCCTTAGCATACTTCTCAGACAAGTGCATGTAGTTCAATGTGTAGAGCTACTTGGACTCATTTCCCGTCAAAATATTTGCTTCCAGTAATTACTGCCACTATCACTCATGAACTACATTACTCTTTATACATAATCTAGTACATCAACACATACAAAATTAAAATTAATTCTAGAAATAAACACAAAAGTCATTCATATATACATAAATGTATACAATCATCATTAGCTCTCATTCTGTGGTTCTGCTGAAAACAAACATCAATACACGTACTCATCTAATTAAACCTACGTATGCCTAAAAACTCAATGAAATAAAATCTCCTTAATGACTACAATCTTTACTAGAGACTGTACTAAGTGTAATTTTCACTTTGCATAGTACTTTTTAATATCATGGTGAGGATAGAATCCCTTCACCTTTTCTGTCACTGGGTAGGCCAATAGATATGCCCCACAATGTGGAATCCTGATTATTTCAAATGGTCCAACAAATAACAATTGCCATTTCTTGTTCCTCTTCTCCAATAAAGATGCCTGAGGATGAGTGCGCAACAACACTAAATATCCCCCACAGAAAAAGTTTGTACTTTCTTAACTTATTGTGATATTTTACCTTTCTCTTTTTGGACTTTTCAGCCATGTTCACTAATGCCAATTTAATATTTTCTTCCCAAGTGGGCTTATCATGTGACACCTTTGGTAGACTGTTCACCCACTCATTCCTTTCTTCCTTTAGAAACATCAATTCCTCTGGTGTGAATCCCATTGAGGTATGCAGTAAATTATTTACAATGTCTTTGACCTCTTGCACATATTCTATCCACCTTGTTTGACTATTCAGACAACATGTTCTCATAAACTGACTTCGCTCGCAAAAAACACTCTCAATCTGGCTCACTTGTGGATTATACCTTGATGTTAGTGTTTGTTTAATTCCATTTTGCTCCGACGTGTTCCTCGAGATATATGAGGTAAAATTACTGCAATTATCTGATATAATAGCTTGTGGTTTCTCTACTTGTGGTATATATTCCAGCAGTGATTTTCTTAAGATGGTTTTACTCATTGTGGTTCTCATTGGATATAACTTCACATGTTTTGTAAATACATCCAATAAGCCTACAATGTATCTACATCCTCCTTGCACTCTGGGTAATGCCCCGCAGACATCTGTGGATACCAAAACTAGTCATTTATCCAGTAATATAGAATGGAGGAAAGCCCTACTACCTTCATTATTAGGTTTTGTTTTTTGACATATTGAAAACATTCTAATGACCTGTACTTTACGTTGCAAAGCAGGAAAGTAGCAATATGTTCATAACTTATTGACACACTTAATTACTCCTAAGTGGCCCCATGCCAGATGTGTATATCGTATCAGCTTGACTTCATGGCTTTCAGGAATACATATACACAAATTATCTCCCTTTGTATTCCTCTGATGGAATAAAACTCCATTTATCACCTTAAAATAGTCTTTCAGGTTGGCATACTCAGGTTGTTCCAATTTCTGTTGGACACAACACTAGCGTATATCATTTTTCTGAAATTTCTCCATCCCCTGGCATAATTCCAAATAATACCTTTTTGGCATTGGTTCTTTCATTAACATGATAGTAAATTCTTATCTGTGCTCACCTAATTGTTCTTCCTGATCTAATCCTTCTGGTATTCTAGATAGGACATCTGCAATTTGATTGTTCTTTCCATTAATATATCGTATATGAAATCGATACTCCTGTAACGCCATTGCCCACCGTAATAATCTTGCTGTGAGCACCTTGCACAATAGCAAGAAGCTGAGTGCTTGGTGATCACAATAGACTATTGTGTGTGCCCCATATAAATAATAATGGAGCTTCTTGAAAGCTGAAACTGTAGCTAATGCTTCCAGATCAGTTGTGGTATATGCCCTTTCACAACTCGACAAGACTCTACTTGCAAAAGCTATCGGGCAGAATGTGGGTTGCCCGTTAATTATATCAATTTGGAAAAGACAAGATCCCAATCCAACATTTGAAGAATCTGTCATCAAGCAAAAATCTATGTTCATATCTGGATGATGCAACAATTTTGCATTTACTAGAGCATATTTGATTTTCTCAAATGCATAGTGACAGTCATTTGTCCATTGCCAGGAAACATTCTTTCTTAACAAATCTACTAATGGCTTTGCATTCATGACTTGGTCTTCTGTGAACCGCCAAAAACATGAGGCTAAACACAAAAATGTCTTAAGTTCTTTCTTAATGCTAGGTGTAGGAAAATCCTTAATAGTGCTTATCTTGCACTGCCTAGCAAAATTCTTTTGTCATCAATTTTGTTGTTGTTGTGCTCTTCAGTCCTGAGACTGGTTTGATGCAGCTCTCCATGCTACTCTATCCTGTGCAAGCTGCTTCATCTCCCAGTACCTACTGCATCCTACATCCTTCTGAATCTGCTTTGTGTATTCATCTCTTGGTCTTCCTCTACGATTTTTGCCCTCCACGCTGCCCTCCAATACTAAATTGGTGATCCCTTGATGACTCAGAACATGTCCTACCCACCGATCCCTTCTTCTAGTCAAGTTGTGCCACAAGCTTCTCTTCTCCCCAATCCTATTCAACACCTCCTCATTAGTTATGCGATCTACCCAGCTAATCTTCAGCATTCTTCTGTAGCACCACATTTCGAAAGCTTCTATTCTCTTCTTGTCCAAACTATTTATCGTCCATGTTTCACTTCCATACATGGCTACATTCCATACAAATACTTTCAGAAACGACTTCCTGACACTTAAATCTATACTCAATGTTAACAAATTTCTCTTCTTCAGAAACGCTTTCCTTCCCATTGCCAGTCTACATTTTATATCCTCTCTACTTCGACCATCATCAGTTATTTTGCTCCCCAAATAGCAAAACTCCTTTACTGCTTTCAGTGTCTCATTTCCTAATCCAATACCCTCAACATCACCCGACTTAATTCGACTACATTCCATTATCCTCATTTTGCTTTTGCTGATGTTCATCTCATATCCTCCTTTCAAGACACTATCCATTCCATTCAACTGCTCTTCAAAGTCCTTTGCTGTCTCTGACAGAATTACAATGTCATCGGCGAACCTCCAAGTTTTTATTTCTTCTCCATGGATTTTAATACCTACTCTGAATTTTTCTTTTGTTTCCTTTACTGCTTGCTTAATATACAGATTGAATAACATTGGGGAGAGGCTACAACCCTGTCTCACTCCCTTCCCAACCACTGCTTCCCTTTCATGCCCCTGAACTCTTATAACTGCCATTTGGTTTCTATACAAATTGTAAATAGCCTTTCGCTCCCTATATTTTACCCCTGCCACCTTCAGAATTTGAAAGAGAGTATTCCAGTCAACATTGTCAAAAGCTTTCTCTAAGTCTACAAGTGCTAGAAACATAGGTTTGCCTTTCCTTAATCTAGCTTTTGAGATAAGCCGTAGGGTCAGTATTGCCTCACGTGTTCCAATATTTCTAGGGAATCCAAACTGATCTTCCCCAAGGTCAGCTTCAACTAGTTTTTCCATTCACCTGTAAAGAATTCGTGTTAGTATTTTGCAGCCGTGACTTATTAAACATATTGTTTGGTAATTTTCACATCTGTCAACACCTGCTTTCTTTGGGATTGGAATTATTATATTCTTCTTGAAGTCTGAGGGAATTTCGCCTGTCTCATACATCTTGCTCACCAGATGGTAGAGTTTTGTCAGGACTGGCTCTCCCAAGGCCGTCAGTAGTTCTAATGGAATGTTGTCTACTCCTGGGGCCTTGTTTCGACTCAGGTCTTTCAGTGCTCTGTCAAACTCTTCACGCAGTATCATATCTCCCATTTCATCTTCATCCACATCCTCTTCCATTTCCATAATATTGTCCTCAAGTACATCGCCCTTGTATAGATCCTCTATATACTCCTTCCACCTTTCTGCTTTCCCTTCTTTGCTTGGAACTGGGTTTCCATCTGAGCTCTTGATATTCACACAAGTTGTTCTCTTTTCTCCAAAGGTCTCTTTAATTTTCCTGTAGGCACTATCTATCTTACCCCTAGTGAGATAGGCCTCTACATCCTTACATTTATCCTCTAGCCATCCCTGCTTAGCCATTTTGCACTTCCTATCGATCTCATTTTTGAGACGTTTGTATTCCTTTTTGCCTGCTTCATTTACTGCATTTTTATATTTTCTCCTTTCATCAATTAAATTCAATATTTCTTATGTTACTCAAGGATTTCTACTAGCCCTCGTCTTTTTACCTACTTGATCCTTGGCTGCCTTCACTACTTCATCCTTCAAAACTACCCATTCTTCTTCTACTGTATTTCTTTCCCCCATTCCTGCCATTTCTTCCCTTACGGTCTCCCTGAAACCTCTGGTTCTTTCAGTTTATCAAGGTCCCATCTCCTTAAATTCCCACCTTTTTGCAGTTTCTTGAGTTTCAATCTACAGTTCATAACCAATAGATTGTGGTCAGATTCCACATCTGCCCCTGGAAATGTCTTACAATTTAAAACCTGGTTCCTAAATCTCTGTCTTACCATTATATAATCTATCTGAAATCTGCCAGTATCTCCAGGCTTCTTCCATGTATACAACTTCTTTTATGATTCTTGAACCAAGTGTTAGCTATGATTAAGTTGTGCTCTGTGCAAAATTCTACCAGGCGGCTTGCTCTTTCATTTCTTACCCCCAATCCATATTCACCTACTACGTTTCCTTCTCTCCCTTTTCCTACTACCGAATTCCAGTCACCCATGACTATTAAATTTTCGTCTCCCTTCACTATCTGAATAATTTCTTTTATTTCATCATACATTTCTTCAATTTCTTCATCATCTGCAGAGCAAGTTGGCATATAAACTTGTACTACTGTGGTAGGCGTGGGCTTCGTGTCTATCTTGGCCACAATAATGCGTTCACTTTGCTGTTTGTAATAGCTTACCCGCATTCCTATTTTTTTATTCATTATTAAACCTACTCCTGCATTACCCCTATTTGACTTTGTATTTATAACCCTGTATTCGCCTGACCAAAAGTCTTGTTCCTCCTGCCACCAAACTTCACTAATTCCCACTATATCTAACTTTAACCTATCCATTTCACTTTTTAAACTTTCTAACCTACCTGCCCGATTAAGGGATCTGACATTCCACGCTCCGATCCGTAGAACGCCAGTTTTCTTTCTCCTGATAACAACGTCCTCTTGAGTAGTCCCTGTCCGGAGATCCGAATGGGGGACTATTTTACCTCCAGAATATTTTACCCAAGAGAGCGCCATCATCATTAACCATACAGTAAAGCTGCATGCCCTCAGGAAAAATTACGGCTGTAGTTTCGCCTTGCTTTCAACCATTCGCAGTACCAGCACAGCATGGCCGTTTTGGTTAGTGTTACAAGGCCAGATAAGTCAATCATCCAGGCTGTTGCCCCTGCAACTACTGAAAAGGCTGCTGCCCCTCTTCAGGAACCATGCATTTGTCTGGCCTCTCAACAGATACCCCTCTGTTGTGGTTGCACCTACGGTACGGTTATCTGTATCGCTGAGGCACGCAAGCCTCCCCACCAACAGCAAGGTCCATGGTTCATGGGGGGTCATCAATTAAGTGACCCAAAAGTTTTATCTTCTTTATCCCAAAGTGAGACTTTTGCAGGTTTGTGGTTATTCCAGATCTCCTAAAAGTTTCTAATAATCTCTCTAATAAGCAGATGTGCTGTTCCCATGTTGTGGTAGCAATTAAGATGTCATCAATGAACAGGGTGAGCTGACTTTGTAGTTCTGGTCCTAAAACTGCATCTAATACCATTAAAAACAACTCCTGCTCTCACATTCAAACAAAAAGGCAACTTCCAGCATAAATGAAGGCTGTATATTGTCTTGATTGCTCATCCAATTTGATCTGCCAATAGAAAAATTCTAGGTCAATACTGGTAAAGTACTTGGTTCCATGAAACTTCTGAATGAGTTCTTCTATATTTTCTGGGTGAGTTCTCACTGGTACAATAATTGTACTGATGACTCTTGCATCCAACACCAATCGTTCTTTTCCCCCTGGTTTAGGTACAACTAACAGCAGACTGCAATACAGACAGACCGATTGTTGTATCAGTTCCCAGTTCATCATCCTGTTTATTTTTTCACTTCTACATCTACATCTACATCTACATCTACATTGATACTCCGCAAGCCACCCAACGGTGTGTGGCGGAGGGCACTTTACGTGCCACTGTCATTACCTCCCTTTCCTGTTCCAGTCGTGTATGGTTCGCGGGAAGAACGACTGTCTGAAAGCCTCCGTGCGCTCTCTAATCTCTCTAATTTTACATTCGTGATCTCCTCGGGAGGTATAAGTAGGGGGAAGCAATATATTCGATAACTCATCCAGAAACGCACCCTCTCGAAACCTGGCGAGCAAGCTACACCGCGATGCAGAGCGCCTCTCTTGCAGAGTCTGCCACTTGAGTTTATTAAACATCTCCGTAACGCTATCACGGTTACCAAATAACCCTGTGACGAAACGCGCCGCTCTTCTTTGGATCTTCTCTATCTCCTCCGTCAGACCGATCTGGTACGGATCCCACACTGATGAGCAATACTCAAGTATAGGTTGAACGAGTGTTTTGTAAGCCACCTCCTTTGTTGATGGACTACATTTTCTAAGCACTCTCCCAATGAATCTCAACCTGGTACCCGCCTTACCAACAATTAATTTTATATGATCATTCCACTTCAAATCATTCCGCATGCATACTCCCAGATATTTTACAGAAGTAACTGCTACCAGTGTTTGTTCCGCTATCATATAATCATACAATAAAGGATCCTTCTTTCTATGTATTCGCAATACATTACATTTGTCTATGTTAAGGGTCAGTTGCCACTCCCTGCACCAAGTGCCTATCCGCTGCAGATCTTCCTGCATTTCGCTACAATTTTCTAATGCTGCAACTTCTCTGTATACTACAGCATCATCCGCGAAAAGCCGCATGGAACTTCCGACACTATCTACTAAGTCATTTATATATATTGTGAAAAGCAATGGTCCCATAACACTCCCCTGTGGCACGCCAGAGGTTACTTTAACGTCTGTAGACGTCTCTCCATTGATAACAACATGCTGTGTTCTGTTTGCTAAAAACTCTTCAATCCAGCCACACAGCTGGTCTGATATTCCGTAGGCTCTTACTTTGTTTATCAGGCGACAGTGCGGAACTGTATCGAACGCCTTCCGGAAGTCAAGAAAAATAGCATCTACCTGGGAGCCTGTATCTAATATTTTCTGGGTCTCATGAGCAAATAAGGCGAGTTGGGTCTCACACGATCGCTGTTTCCGGAATCCATGTTGATTCCTACATAGTAGATTCTGGGTTTCCAGAAATGACATGATACGCGAGCAAAAAACATGTTCTAAAATTCTACAAGAGATCGACGTAAGAGATATAGGTCTATAGTTTTGCGCATCTGCTCGACGACCCTTCTTGAAGACTGGGACTATCTGTGCTCTTTTCCAATCATTTGGAACCCTCCGTTCCTCTAGAGACTTGTGGTACACGGCTGTTTGAAGGGGGGAGTTCTTCAGTCTCCACGGAATTGGATATGATTTATTGCAATACATCTCATGAGGAAACACCTCCAAATGGCATGTAAATCCCTTAATAATTCCTGACTTTTCTTCAAAAACCTGGATATGTTTCTCCAAAAGATCTACCAAGTGATCATTTTGTTCATTTTCCAATCCGTCAGCTTCCTTTGCCTCTTCTTCCAATTGTTCTGCTATCCCAAGTATCTTGCTTTCCTTTACCTCTCCTTACATTTACATCTCCTTTCTTTTCTGAGCTTAATACCATGCCCAGGACAGTAATTTCCAATGCTCCTTCTTCCATGATCTGATCAACTTGTGCCATTTCCCCATTATCACAAAAACTGACTTTTTCTCATACTCTTGAACAACTTCTCTGAGTGCACCTCTACTCTTGGCCTCTTGCAGTCCAGAAAACACATCCTCCTATCTCCTGACCTCACTCCTCTACTCTTCCATGCTCTCCAGTTCCTGATCATGCAGTGCCCGCAATCCACCTTCAGGAAAGAGTTGAAGCATTTCCATGACTAGAATCCTCCCTGATGTACAGCAGCCTGACAACAGGGACTACAATCATCTGCTGTTACCAGTTATTTTTCTTACATGTGCAATGATAATAAATCCTTAATTACTCACTACGCACTCTCATAACTAATTACCTTCCAATAACTATACACAATACCCTAAAGCCACCTAACATAATGTTTATTCGGTACATTATCTCAGTATTTACATCATTTGCAGACTAATAATTATGGCTATTAAATGTTATAATTTTGTAGGTTGGGTGGTACCTCCAGGTACATGTGGCAAGTGCAGACCATTAAAGCTTATTTTTCCCTAGGAAGGAGGTCAGATATTGAAGTGTGGATGCATGGGCACAAAATGGTTAGTCCATTCTGACAGGTATAGTCCACTTAGTGGTGCAGTTATGATCATGCAGAAAACATCAGATAGTAATCTTTGTGAAGTGTTTGTGGGATGCCTATTCAATACAGAGAAAAATTGACCAACATACTGATGTGTTTACATATTAATGTACCTCATATAAAAATATTTGCACTTACCCCTGTTACACCCTATATATCTATACTACTACATGAAGACAAGTTGTTGTTTAATGTTGTTAGCAAATATCTTAAAAATTTGTTGACCAAGTTACTTCAGATTTGTGCATGATACCGCAATAAATGTTCAGATGAGGAAAATGTCTATAAAAATCTCAAAAAGTTCATGGCCAATTTATTTCAGATTTTTACACAATACTCTAATAAACATTGGTGCAGACGTAGGCTACATATTTAATTGATATACATGGTCTTTCATATAAAGTGTATGCCTCTTTAACTTCCAAAGTAATAAGTGATGGAATATTTATTGAGATAGATCTATGTAAGAAACATTATACTTTCTGTGGGATTATGAATGTAGTTTATTGCATTATTTCCCAGAGAGTTAAAGCAATGAGATAAAATGTTTTAAGTAGAACATTGTTTTTTTCTGTCGTGTAGCTGATGTAATTAAACCAACTGTGTGCAGATCAATCTGAATCACATTTCTATCACATTTAGTTTGGGAGCCACAAGCCTTCAAAATATTAGGGGTGGATGCAGCATGGTTTATAGAATACTTAGCTGTGTGCAGACTGATATTCTGATGGTATAATTGTCTATTTTTTATTTATTTATTTACATTTTTTGCATATAGGCCATCAAGCTAATGGCTTTTGCAAGTAAGTGAGGTGTTCAAATATCTGTCTGTGTTTCTGAATGAACAACACAATGCATCTTCTAAAAGACCAGCAGATGAGATGTAATATCACTGCTGTCTTGCAGTGAGAAGCTTTCTTGATGTGACATTTGAAATCATCGGGGCTTGTGGGTTCAGTGACATAAACATGATTCTATAGATATCCCCGCAAAATAAATTTATTGTGTTAAATTGGGCAATTGTGCGGGCCATTTCAGAGGACCCTGGCACCCCAACTATCTTCAAGGGAATCTATTGTTCAGTTCTTGCACATCATGCACAGAATGGGCTGGGTGACCATTGTGCAGTATGAAGCAATAGTCAGAAATCTAACTGAACATGACATCTAAAAGCACATAGAGGAAGCTTGTCACTCCATGACACCACCAATGTTACAACCTGTCCTCAGGTTGTTTAGAAGGTTCTTTGTGTTGTGCATTCAGAAACATGGGCACACATTAGAACACCTCACTTACATGAGCATTAAGCCAGTTTAACATCCATCTGTACACGGCCAACATGTGGCATCCACACCTGGCACTTTAAAGGTTTCAGGCTCCCAAACTAACTGTGATAGAAATGTGATTTAAACTGATTTTTACAGAGCTGGTTTAAATAAATCAGATACCTGACAGAATACAACTAATGTTCTATTTTTAAAAAAAAATGTATTTTGTCATTGTAACTCTATGGAAAATGACCTATTTTTATAAACCAATAGAAAGTGTAACATTTCTTACATGGATATATCTCAATAAATATTCCTGTCACGTATTATTTTGTAAGTAACAGAGGCATACACTTTATCTGAAACACACTGTATATGAATATTAATAGATGTGTAAAATCTATGCGACTATATAAAGACAATTAATTGTTTAACATCATTACCAAAAACTTCAAAATGTTTGTGACTGATTTACATCAAATTTTTATGCAATATTCTAATAAAAGTTTGGACAGACATAGGTTACCTATTTAAAAGACAAAACATCATTAGCAGAATTCTCAAAAAGTTCTTCTCTGATTTGCTTCATATTTTTCTGTGATACACTGATTAGCTAATTAACAAGGATGGACATTGGCAAACATTGTTTTTTAATATTGTTACCAAATATCTGGAAAAGGTCTTGATTGATTTACTTGTCTACTAAAAGTTCAGATGGACATAAGTGAGATATCTTTTAATATATATGGTATATAAACATAATATATAAAGGGGAAACATTGTAAGAAAATCTCGAAATTTCTAGACCTGTTTACTTGTAATTTTTATTTGGTACTCTACAGCTGGACATAGGCTACAGTTTTTTTTTCCTTTCTTTTTTTTAAAAAAAAGAAAAAGAACAACGTACAGGTTTTCTGTTAAAACAGACTGCAGGAAAGAAAATGCTCTGCAGTGAGAATGTGCAGTTTTATTTTCTTTCTTGATGTTAATTTTAACTACAATGGTGGGACATCTAGTCCATTAGACTATTTTCTCCTCCCATATATATTCTTTCTCCTTTACCTAATTTTAAACAACAATTGTAGACACAACTATGTGGTATTATGTTTTCTCCCTCACAGTCAGTTTTCAAAGAAAACAGAAAGTTGTATTAATAGCTTATTGGCTTATGAGTAGAATACTGCTACGGAATCTGAGTTATCTGAAACTTTATAATCCTAGCTATCTGTTGATTAAAACTATCCAAAAAAAAGAACAGAGAAAGAAAAAAACTGTCCCCAAGGCTACTAGCCTCACAGACCCAGCAGCAGTAGAGGTTTCTCATGCTCCATATACCAATGATTCCATCCAATCTACCCTTTCACCTTAAGCAACTTCTGGTACCAATCAATGTTTAGCATGAAACTTGCCACAATAAAAAATTATTAAATCCATTAGAAGATTGCTCAAAGACATGAACTGGATAGATGTTTACAATACTTCTGACTCAAATGGAAAATACAAAGCATTTATTAATAAAGTTACTTCCTCATTTGAAAATTGTTTTCCCGTAAAGGTAACTCAAATAAAACAGAAGTCTAAAAATAAACCATGGATTACACAAGGAATAAAGATATTATGTGGGACAAAAAGGAGACTGTATTTACTATCTAGGAACAGCTCTGATCATTGGATTGTAGTGCATTACAAAGAATACTGCAAAATATTGAAGCAAGTAATCCAGAAATCTAAGCAGCTTTATTATAAGAAAAAGATAATTGCAGCAGATAACAAAATAAACACTATATTTATTTATTTATTTATTTACACTCCTGGAAATGGAAAAAAGAACACATTGACACCGGTGTGTCAGACCCACCATACTTGCTCCGGACACTGCGAGAGGGCTGTACAAGCAATGATCACACGCACGGCACAGCGGACACACCAGGAACCGCGGTGTTGGCCATCGAATGGCGCTAGCTGCGCAGCATTTGTGCACCGCCGCCGTCAGTGTCAGCCAGTTTGACATGGCATACGGAGCTCCATCGCAGTCTTTAACACTGGTAGCATGCCGCGACAGCATGGACGTGAACCGTATGTGCAGTTGACGGACTTTGAGCGAGGGCGTATAATGGGCATGTGGGAGGCCGGGTGGACGTACCGCCGAATTGCTCAACACGTGGGGCGTGAGGTCTCCACAGTACATCGATGTTGTCGCCAGTGGTCGGCGGAAGGTGCACGTGCCCGTCGACCTGGGACCGGACCGCAGCGACGCACGGATGCACGCCAAGACCGTAGGATCCTACGCAGTGCCGTAGGGGACTGCACCGCCACTTCCCAGCAAATTAGGGACACTGTTGGTCCTGGGGTATTGGCGAGGACCATTCGCAACCGTCTCCATGAAGCTGGGCTACGGTCCCGCACACAGTTAGGCCGTCTTCCGCTCACGCCCCAACATCGTGCAGCCCGCCTCCAGTGGTGTCGCGACAGGCGTGAATGGAGGGACGAATGGAGACGTGTCGTCTTCAGCGATGAGAGTCGCTTCTGCCTTGGTGCCAATGATGGTCGTATGCGTGTTTGGCGCCGTGCAGGTCAGCGCCACAATCAGGACTGCATACGACCGAGGCACACAGGGCCAACACCCGGCAACATGGTGTGGGGAGCGATCTCCTACACTGGCCGTACACCACTGGTGATCGTCGAGGGGACACTGAATAGTGCACGGTACATCCAAACCGTCATCGAACCCATCGTTCTACCATTCCTAGACTGGCAAGGGAACTTGCTGTTCCAACAGGACAATGCACGTCCGCATGTATCCCATGCCACCCAACGTGCTCTAGAAGGTGTAAGTCAACTACCCTGGCCAGCAAGATCTCCGGATCTGTCCCCCATTGAGCATGTTTGGGACTGGATGAAGCGTCGTCTCACGCGGTCTGCACGTCCAGCACGAACGCTGGTCCAACTGAGGCGCCAGGTGGAAATGGCATGGCAAGCCGTTCCACAGGACTACATCCAGCATCTCTACGATCGTCTCCATGGGAGAATAGCAGCCTGCATTGCTGCGAAAGGTGGATATACACTGTACTAGTGCCGACATTGTGCATGCTCTGTTGCCTGTGTCTATGTGCCTGTGGTTCTGTCCGTGTGATCATGTGATGTATCTGACCCCAGGAATGTGTCAATAAAGTTTCCCCTTCCTGGGACAATGAATTCACGGTGTTCTTATTTCAATTTCCAGGAGTGTACATACTTGTTCCATAGATCTGTACATGTGAGCAAGTCACTCAGATGTGGAACGTGTCAATATACATAATAAAATACATAGAATAAAGACATTGTTATAGTATTAATAACAGTGCACAAAAGTCATACTTATTAGCTTAAAAACTAGTCAACATAAATGTGAAGATAGCAGTTTCTTATTTAGGGCATTATTGCATTTATTTTAACCTTGAACAGTAATCAAAACTTCCCACTTTGGGTTTAAAAGTGGCCCAAAAATGGAAATGAGAAAAACAGGAATTTTTACATTAGGGCATTATTACATTAGTTTAACAGTAAACAGTGTCAAAAAATTTAAAAACATCTTTCCAATCTGGGTTTTACTTATTTCTCTGAAAGAATTCCTCTAGTGAATAAAGTGAGGTCTCAAGTAAATAATTTTTCAAGCTACGTTTAAATACTCATGTACTACTCCTTATACTTTTGATGCTGTTGGATAGGGAATTGAAAATTTTCGTTTCAGCGTACTTTACCCCTTTCTGAATAAGTGTCAAGTTCTTTAACTCACAGTGGAAATCCTCTTTTCTTCTGGTGTTATGTTCATGATGTAGGCAATTCGTTTCATACAGAGTGGGGTTATTTATTATGAAGCACATCAGTGAATATATGTACTGAGATGTTGCTGTCAGTATTTCAAGTCGTTTAAAAAGATTTCAGAGACAGGTGGTGCCGAAAAGAAGAGGAACAGGTAGCTCTAAAAATAAATGAGGCATTGGTAACAAGTGTGTGTAGTGTTGCAAGCCTCTTAAAAAGTAATTTGTTTCTGTTACTGACATGTGGGGTTATCAGGTTCAGTAAACAGTGGAATGGAATATCTGAGACCAGTCTTTGTAAATACCTTGAGTAAAATGGAAATGACACACACATCACCCAAAAAAGTAGCATCCATCATAAAATCCTTAAAATCAAAGTGTTCTAGTGATGCCAACAAAGTTAATCAAAGGGTGCTCATGTGAGTTGAGTTCTATCTTAAGTGATTCGTATTATCAATCTCTTATCAGCAGAACATTTCCAGACTGGCTAAGATGTGCTGAAGTTAAGCCTCTTTACAAGAAGGGGGATAAAGACATACCATAAAAGTACTGACCAATTTCATTTTTGACAACTTTTCAAACATATTTGAAGAGGTTGTGTTCAAGCATCTGCTTAAGAATCTGACTGCAAATAATATATTGACAAGTCACAGTTTGCGTTCCTTAAGTCTTCCAATATATAGAAGGCTATTTACACATATAGTGAGAATGTACTTAATTCATTAGAAAACAGATTAGGGGCTATTGGCATTTTCTGTGACCTGTCAAAAGCCTTTGACTGTGTGAATCACATCACTCTCTGAAGTAAATTAGAGATAGGGAGATAAAGAAATAGCATGAAATATCTGTCCAATTTCACTTTTGCCAGCATTCTCAAAAATTTTAGAAAAAGTAATGTACATTCAGCTTTATAACCATCTTATCTCAAATAACATACTGTCAAAGTCACATCATGTCCGAAGATGACCGCATTTGTCACTACAGAGCCAACAGCATAAGAATTGTATTAGACATAAGTATGTAACTAAATTTATAGTCAGTACTACATTGAGAGAAGAGGCTATTATCCTGCACTGTCCAGTGGATATATATTGTCCCAAAGTCAAGTACTTCATCTTGTTCAAGTTATAATAAAGTAATCTAATATTTTGTGTGTGTTGTAGTATCCACTCGTATTCCTCCAGATGAAAATCTAACAACCCACCACAGTACTTATGAGTATTCTTTCATCCAGCACATCTTCTTGTCCAATCACTGTAAACATTGTACATGGCTCCTCATGTATTTGTCTATGTCTCCATTCCTCCTTTTCCATGAATACCTTTCTGCTACCCTTCGGTTCATCATCCTACAACCTCCATGCCCATATAGCATGTGATCATATGCTTGCTTCAGCACTTTCCCATTGAGCTTAGCTTAGCTAGTATTACCATATGTGGTCCCAATACAGTTAACTTAGATAACAGGCTGTGACATATACTGAACTACAGCTGTGTTATGTAGATCTTGCAGTTCACATAAGCAGTTTGTGCTGCTCGCCACTCAGCAAAACCATTACCCAGTACCTGTACTACCAGTACCTCTCTGCCCAGTCCACCTGCATTTCTATGCTTCTTTTCTGGCTTATGTACCACTTCATAATCAAACTCCCTCAGTCTTAAAGCCTACCTTGTTAGCCAGCTATAAGGGTCTCCAAAACCTAATAACCACATTTAAAGCTGGATGATCCGTTAGTTCCGTGAATTTTTTTAGCACCAAAAATACATACTTCCATATATGAAGCAGAGAATTTCCTTTTTGGTGCTGGAATAGTTCTTCTCCACCATACTAACTAGTTATGAAGCATAAGAAACAGAATGTTCTTTACCATTCATCTCCTTATGCAAAATGTGCCCTAATGCATGATTGAGCACATAACGTGACAGCACAGATTCCTTCCGATAGTCTGGGAAAATCAAAATTGGGCTTGATGTCAAAGCTTTCTTCAATCCCTCACATGTGGCTTGACATTTCTCCATCCACTCAAACTTCATGCCCTTTTTCAATAGTTGCACGAGCAGTTGCGCCACATCTGTGAACGCCTTCACAAATTTCCTATAGTAATTTGAGAACCCAAAAAATGACTGTACCACTTTGCTTGACTTAGGAACTGGAAAATCCTGTGCTGCTTATATTGGTATTGGGTCTGTCTTAAGCCCTTCCATACTAATTATATGCCCCAAGTAATCCACTTTCTCTAAGGCAAAATGACACTCTCCACACTCAGTGTCAGATGTGTGGCCTGCAACCTTTCAAAAACCTGTCTTAACCATTAAATATGTTCCTCCATATCCCTTGAAAACACAATTACATCATCAAGGTAAACCAAACATTTCCAAGGTTTCAAATCCTTTGTAATGCCATCCAACAAGCTCTGAAATGTTGCTTGTGCATTATTTAATCTGAATGGCATCCTTTGGTGTTGATGATGACCCCAGGGAACTGAGAATGCTGCCTTCTGTCGATTCTCTGGAAATACCTTTAACAATCAGTACCCACTCCTTAATGATATAGGAGAAATACCAGCACTGTCCTAAATTATCCATAGTCTCTATGAAATTGCATGTGGGGTATGTGTTGATTACCATCTTACTATTAATATGGTGATAATCACAACAGAACATACATTTCTTGGAACTACCTGGCAATTTTTTGGGCATGACTATGATGGTGGCCCCCATGGACTATCACTTTCCTCTATTATTCCCAGTTAATTGTTGGTTAATGAAATCCTCCATAATTGGCAGTAAATGTTGAGGCACACAATATGGTTCATGGTACATGGTAATTCAGTGCTTCATTTCCTTTTGAAATTTGGTGTTGAATCACATGTGTCACTGGTAATGGACCCTGAGGATAAAACAAGTCCTTGAGCTCCAATAGTAATTTCTTCATTTCTACCCTCTCTGTCCCCTCTAGATGCTCCACCTTTTTACATAGTGCAGTTTTTGCAGCAGCCTGTCACTGACCACAGTTCACATGAGATGTGTCCCAGTCATCCTCCTCCAGGATATCCAGATTTGCTGCTAACAGTTGCTTCCTTAGCCTTACTTCATTGGCACAAGAAATAATCCAGATTCACCAGTACCACTTTTCCATCATCTCTCTCCTATGACTACAAAGCTTCTCCTGACAATAATGCAATGTATCCAATACATCATGCTCCTTTGGTGGCTCTATTATATACAACATATCTACAGGCAACTCCAGTTTTATATCACCAAAAACAACTCTCCAGTGCCCTCCAACACAATATCACATGAGTCAAGCCTTAGTGTTTTAGCCGTTTAACTGGTTTGTCCCTAAAGACAGATGCACCTTTCGACAGTACTACACTGGCGACACCTTCCCTAGTTGGAAGATTGTCCCATTTAGTTCCACCACACATCCCTAAAGGTCAGGTTTTGCATCATGTTCATACAAAAAGTCTAACGCCAGGATCATACAGTAATGGTACCTTACATGAGGCACCACTCCCACATATTACTCAAATGAAATTGCTGCAACCTGAAAACCTAATTCTACTGATCCTGACCTCACATCACTGTCTCCCACCCCAAACAACTTATAGTGTGGTAAGTTTAATTGCTTCCAACCCACAGTACCCTAGAGCCACCGACACATGCACCTGTGTCCAATAGAAACCTAAGTTTCCTGCCCTTCACAATTCCTACTATAGCACTCTCCACCTCTGCATGCATATTCCCTGCATCAAAATTTAATGGAAATGCTGCTTGGCAGACTTGGGTTTCCCTTTTGTATTTAATGTTTGTCCATTTCCCATTTTTCTACCTTTATTATTGCTACTGCCATTCCATTGGTGGTATCCACCCTTTCCATCTCACTGAGGCTGTCAATATTGCCTCTGGACATGCCCCATTCATCCACACCTACAGAATTTCACATTAGTGGAAAACAACACACTTATCCTGTACCCTGTTGTCATATCAATCTTCTCAAATTATGTTGGCAACCTGACAGAAGAATACACATCATTCAGAACACCTGTGTAAAACTCTCTTGACATATTGGGTGACAGGTCTTTCAGGAAGGTGTCAAGTGCACTATGCTTCCAGCTGTACAGTCTTATTCATTTCATCACTCTCCACTAACTCATATATTTGTGCATTAATTTTATGTGTCCTGTCTGCAAATTCTTCCACTGTTTCCCCACATGTTTTTGTGATTCCACTTAATTGCTCCCAAAAAACCTCACACTGTTTTGTTTCCTATAATGCTGTAGGATGCTTTACTGCAATTGCTCAAATGTTGTTATATTTTTCAATGCTTCCATAGACCTAACAAAAGGTTTTGCCTCTCCTGCCAACTATAACTTCATTATCTGTAACAACTGATTATTTGACCAACCACCCACCCATGCTGACATTCTCAGATCCTCCAAGAAAGACATCATACCTTCACCTGACCTATTAGAAAAGGAAGTGACTAAACTGGTGGCAGCTGGATGTACTTTGGGCCTAAGACAGCCAGAGTGGTGGTAGCTGTTCATCTTTAATTGCAGTTTGCTTTAGTAACTCCATTTTACCAACTGTTAACCACATTACCTTATCTAGTAACACCTGCAGTGAAGCCTTTAACTCCCATTTACAAACTAGTTTAACACAATTTTCATCCACAACAATTCACTCACTCAGAATTACTATCAACTTACATTCTACACCTTATTATCAACCATGTATGTTCGGTGTAGTCCTTAGCAGTATGGGCATAATGGCAGCACATACAGCATTCTACCAATACTGCTTGTGCACATGAGACACTATGCCCTAGCTTTTGACACCAATTGAAGTTGAACCAGGGCTGATGGGCACACTTCTGTGCAGGACTGGGTGGCAGTGGCTGGCTCATGTCAAGGGTACAGGCCAGTAATAGCTTAGTAAAACAACATTAACAAATCAGTCACTTTATTACAAGCCATGCTGCTATTCTGTGATGTGGTAGTGTGGTGACATAACCCTCTTGTGGTGCATGGCACAGTAGACACTTGTTGCACGATCACTGCTAGTGCCCAGCTATTGAGCCCTGACATACGAGCCCCTGAATGCCGATGTTTGTGACTGGTTAGCAGCACACACTCAGTTCAGCATGCCATGCTGTGTGTGAGTAGTGTTAGTAGTGCAGAAAATGACCAGCGATACATGAAGGGTATGTCAGCCTCATGTTGGGAAGCTCTTACCCTAGAAGTGGTTGCATGAGGTACCACGGCACCCACACCAGCATAGAAGGGAGAACAGCTGTACCACCCTGGTCACAATCCACTGCCCCCTGTGTAGGAGTCAAGGTGTTGCTGGAGTAAGTGTGGGAGCGGCCTATCAGTCTAGAGACACAAAGTGCTGGAATGAGGACTCATGATGGCTGCTTGTGGACCCATGGGGTGGTGATGCCTGGCATAGATCTGCCGGGCTGTGAATATCAATGCTAAAAACTCACAGCTATTTATGCGAGATAGTGGCTGATTTGTTGTGCCAATGTGCTGCTTCTAGTTACATTTCTGACAAAATTTCCATGGCCCACTGGTAGAGAAAACAGTTGGCCCATTCTCTAAGACCCCTGCCTTACCATTGCACTGACACATTCACACCTGTGTACAGAGTGAGTAGCAGAAGTGAGCCATAAAACTACCATGCAATATCCTTGATATCCATTAATTGTAGAACCTTGGAATGTTTACCAAACTCATACACAATGAGGTATCTTGAAAAGAATTACCTCCATATCAACCAACACAGATTTTGAAAAAAATTGATCATGGAGAACTCACTCACTCTTTTCTCATGTGACATACTTAAAAGCAGTCATGTCAATGTAGTATTTCTTGAGTTTCAAAAAGCACTTGACTCAGTACCACATCTACACTTATTATCAAAAGTGTGATTGTATGGAGTATCAAGCATAAATTGCAGTTGGATTGAGGATTTTTGTAGTAAGGAAGATGCAGCAAGTTATCTTGAGCGGAAAAGGAAAGGAAGATGAGGGTCTAACATCCCATAAACATCTAGGTCATTAGAGATGGAGCAGAAGCATGGATTATCTTGGATGGAGACTCATTGACAGATGTAGAAGTAACTTCAAGTGTGCCCCAGGGAAGTATGTTGGGTTCCTTGCTGTTCATGTTGTATAATGATGACCTTGTGGCCAGTATTAATAGTAACCTTGGACTGTTCACAGATGATGTAGTGATCTATAATGAAGTACAGTATGAAAGAATCTGCAGAAATATTCATCCAGATAGTAGTAAGGTTTCAGAGTGGTGCAAAGATTGGCAGCTTGCTTTACATGTTCCAAAATGTAAAATTATGTACTTCACAAAAAGAAAAAATATAGTAACTAATGACCTTAATGTCAGTGAGTCACAATTGGAATTGGTAAACTCATACAAATACCTGGGTGTAATACTTTGTAGGAACATTAAATGGAACAATCACACAGGCTCAGTCATGGGTAAAGACACTTGCAGGCTTTGGTGTATTGATAGAATACTAGGGATATGTATCAGTCTACAAAGGAAATTGCTTACAAATCACTTGTATGACCTGTCTCTTCCTAGTATATTGCTCAGCTGTGTGGGACCTGTACCAAACAGAACTAACAGGGGATATTGAATGTATACAGAGGAGGGTAGCACAAATTTCACATGTTTCTTTCACCCACAGGAGTGTGTCACATAGACATTGAAATATCTCAATTGGCAGACTCTTGAAGACAGATGTAAATGAACTTGAAAAAGCCTACTGACCCAGCTCTCTAGGAATATACTACAATCCCCAAAATATTACTCCTATAGGTATCATGAGAACAAGATTAGATTAATTACAGTATGCACAGCAACATTTAAACAGTCATTCTCCCCACTCTCCACACATGGATTGAAAGAGAAAAAACTGTAATAAGAGTTACAAGGGACATTCCATCTTCCATGCAATTTATACTAGTTTTCAGAACATGGGTGTAGGTGTAGATGCAGATATGAACATGACAGTTCCTACTGGTCCTATGAAACAAATATTTTTTTAAAATCTGATAATGGAATAAATGTGCCTAAAATGAAACAGTGGTCAAAGATAATTGGGCAGACTTGCAGTATGGGTAATATACACTGAGGTAACAAAAATCATGGCAATATAGTGTTGGACCTACTTTTGCCAGACGTAGTGTAGCAACAAAACATGGCAGGGACTAAATAAGTTGTTGGAAGTCCCATGCAAAAATATTGGCAGTGCAGGATTTTGCACATGAACTGACCTCTCAATTATGCCCCATAAATATTTGATGGGATTCATGTTGGGCACTCTGGGTAGTGAGATCACTTGCTCAAATTGTCCACAATATTCTTCAAATCAATCACGAATGATTGTGGCTCATGATATAGTGCATTGTTTCCATAAAAATTCCATCTTTTTTGGGAACATGAAGTCCATGAATGGCTGCAAATGGTCTCCAAGTAGCCAAACATAACCATTTCCAGTCAATGATCAGTTCAGTTGGACTACAGGACCTACTCCATTCCATGTAAACCTAGCCAACACTATTGTGGAACCACCACCAGTTTGCACAGTGTTAACTGACAACCTAGGTCCATGGCTTTGTGGGGTCTGCACCACACTCGAATCCTACCATCAGCTCTTACCAATTGCAGTTAAGACTCATTTAATCAGTTGTCTAGGGTCCAAATGATATGGTCATGAGCCCAGGAGAGGTGCTCTGCAGGCAATGTCATGCTTTTAGCAAAGGCACTCACATCACTCGTCTGTTGCCCCAGTCCATTTATGCCAAATTTTGCCACACTGTCCTAGCGGATATGTTTTATGACCCACACTGATTTCTGTGGTTATTTCATGCAGTGTTGCTTGTGTGTTAGCACTGTCAATTCTATGCAAATGCTACTGCACTCGGTCATTAAGTGAAGGCCATCAGCCACTGTGTTGTCCATAGTCAGAGGTAATGCCTGCATTTTGGTATTTTCGGCACACTCTTGACACTGTGAAATTTCAGAATATTGAATTCCCTAATGATTTCCAAAACTAATGTCCCATGCTTATAGCTCCAACTGCCATTCCATGTTCAAAGTCTGTTAAATCTCATCATGGGCTATACTTGTGCCAGAAACCTTCTCATCTGTATCACTTGAGTCTAAATGACAGCTGCTCCAATGCACTGACCATTTATACCTTGTGAATGCAATAATGCCACCATCTATATTTTGATATCACTATTCCATGACTTGTATCATCTCAGTAAACATTATAAAAACAGAAACTTACACATTACATTTTATTTTTCTTCACATCTTAATATTTTCAATGCTTCTACATGTTAAAAAATTTAAATATATTAAAGAATGGCTGTACACAAAGACATTCCTTTTTTATAGTAAAAGAGATGACAACAGTTGTGATATTTGTTTTCTGTAGAATTCAGAGGTGACTTCTCTGCTGTAAATGGTTTTAGTGGTTAGATTTATACCTTCTTTGGACAAAATAAGCCTATAAAATTATTGGAAAAACTTAATTTTCATCATCAGTGAGCTCATTATTGAACAAATGCCATCAAAAGGAAAGTTGATGAATTCCAGCAGAAGAAAAGTTAGTGAACATTGACTTTATTATATATGAAACACTTTATGATGAATTGTGAGAAGTGTGTTACTGAAACAATAATTTTTGAGCTGTAATTAAACAATGAGCTTTAGAACATTATTGAGTTGGGACACCATATTTGCCCACCAAATCTATGAAACATCCTAATCCATACTTATGCCACACTGGCACTCAACCCCTTGCCATATTAGTTGTGTCCCTTGAAAGGTTCTGGTGCAATATCTTTGCTGTGCATCCACCCAGCTAAATCTCTTCCAGTCCCTTTGAAAGCCTATTCTATACTGTCTGAGGAAGGGCTACTCTTGAAAGCAGTCATGTCATATCCCAATTCTACTGTAACTTCTACAGAGTCTTTTATGTAGCCATGACCATAACCAGCAGTCCACTTAAATGAATGACCACCACTGAACTGTGGCCAAGGACACAACATGTCCAACTCCAGTGGCTGCTTCATAATCCATGCCAAGTGTATCCACCACACCAATACCAATTTCTCTAAATGATGTATATTGGAACACATCCTTTGGTCCTACAAACCTCATGGCCTCAGTCTTCGCTGTCACTTATCCAACACTGACCTCCACTTCTGTTCCCAAGCCTCCCACTTCACTCCATTAACCTATATCCACACTGTTCTCTCCATGATATCCATAATTTCTATTTCATTCTCCACCCCCCCTCCCCCCACCCCCTCTCTTCATCCCAGCCACCAACCACACCAGCTCCTACTGCAGTGGGCTTGTCCATGTGACATTCATATCTTATTCCTATTTGCTTGTTCTCCATTCCTCCCCATCTATCAGCCTCTTTTTCTTCTCTCATTTTTCAACTCACCTACTCCACCTTATACAACTCATCACTGAGTCATGTTGCAGTACCATGAATATATAGCCATTCCTGTTTATGTGTGTGTTTTCTGTTAGTCCGTTATCTCAAAGTGAGAACTTTGTCTGAAAGCTTAGCAACAATTTCAATCTTACTTATGTGTCTTTTTTAGTAACATATCATTTGGTCTTAATATTGAGTTTGTAGCACAATATAGAATTATTTTCCATTAATAGTCATACTTTTCTTTTTCAGGGAGATCTGAAAAGAGCTGTACATACACTCATTTCATCTTGTGGAAATGTGGAAGCCATTATCTCAAAATACAGTCCAATATTTAGGGATATAAAAGACTGTGTGGAAGACTTGACTGTGGATACTGAAGAAAGATGCTCAAAAGAAAATGAAAAAATATGTTTTGATGGTAAAAATGTGTTTGACAGGAAAGAGGATTTGATTTTTGAAAGAAGTGATTTGGGAGACAGAGAATTGCAGGCCCAACAAAATACTGAAACTCTAAAGAATGAGTTTGTAGCACATCTTATAGAACTGAAGGAGCTCACAGAAATTCATGACTCAGAAATATATAACATACTTCAAAAATTAATTCAGTCTGATGAACTGAGCAACTCTTTACCAGAGCTTATCTCAAATCTTGAAAGTCTTAAAGAAAAAAGTAGTGCTCTCTGTCTGCAAGTGGAGTGTGTTATTGACCTGCTGCACATGAACAATGAAAATCTGTTGAATTTGTTTGTTCAGGATCTTGGTATAAAAGAAAAATATTCTTTAAAAGAATCATGCAATTCCTTAGAAATACAAGTATGTTCTGACCAGTCTGCACATGAATTTGACAAAGATATTAAGGTCAGTTCAGAAAGGAATTTCACTGTTGCAGAAACTGTCATGTCTCAAAATGAATTACCTAAAAATATTTCTATCATTACAAATGAATGTGTAAAGGAAGGAGATATGGAAAACATTGTCTGTTCAAGGGAAATGGATGGAAATGAAGCACGATGTGTGCCCAGTGATGTGCTTTTGAACATTTTCAAAGAAAATCTGCATTTAAAAACACAACTGGCAGTAACAAAACAGCTACTTACGAGACAATTACCAGAATATAATATAGACTCAGTGTCACAGTATTCACCAATCACTAATGAAGAAAAATCTTTAAATGATATAATTGCAGAGAATGCTAGTTTAAGATGTGAACTTCAAAAGGCAAAATTTGAATTTGAAGAACTAGAGAAAGAATTAAAAGAGATGATGTTACAAAAATGTACACAACCCTTGATAACAGACCTAAATGAAAAAGAGAAATTGCAAATTGTTACATTTCCAACCAAGGATTTAAAATCTGATAAAGATGTTGAATCTGATGGAGACTTGTCATCTTCTGAAAATGTAAGAACATCGTTTTCACTGCATATTTTAACTGATGCACTAGATGTACAGAAAAAGCCTCTTGTATCACATGATAAATGTGTTGCACCTGAATCCTCCATCACAACAGATATTGGGAATGATATACCCCTGCAACACTCAGAAGGATGTCATAACGAGAATAATGCGCACAAACCAGAAATGGTTCAGCAGACTGTGCTCAAACCCACAGTCTGCGAAGTAGCTACAGCTGAAGTACACTCTGAAACACAGATAAGTAAAGTTGCTCCAGATTTAATCAGCAGGGAGAATACTATTGATGGTGTCATGCCTGAAGAATGCACCAAAAGATGCAATTATTCTCAATCATTTGAAGTAAAAGATTGTGGAAACATGAAATTACATGAGCAACAGATATCAGATATTGGTGAAGAAATGTTTGTTGGAATTAGTAGTTCAAAGCAAATTGAAACTGGAAATAATATTTTCAACAAAAGTAATAAGATAATAGTAGATGGTTCTGATTGTACACAATTATCAAACCTCAACAATGTAGTAAAATATCATTGTAATGATTTACTCGTACAAGCAAAACATGAAGAAAGTGATAATGAACAATCAAACATCTGTTCTTCGAAGAAGGCGATAGATTCAGAGACAGATGCAAGCCTTACATGTAAAGATATAGGAACTGCGAACTTTCATGATACAGTAAAATATCATTATAATGATTTACCAGTACACACAAAACATGAAGAAAATGATGATGAACAATCAAACAGTGTCTCTTCTTCAAAGAAGACAATAGATTCAAAGATAAATGCAAGCTCCACGTCTAAAGGTAGAGAAACTGTGAACCTTAATGATGCAGTGAAATATCATTATAGTGATTTTCCAGTACAAGCAAAACATGAAAGAAGTGATGATGAACAATCAGACAGCATCTCTACTTCAAATAATGCAGTAGAAGCAGAGATAAATGGAAGCCCCACATGTAAATTTACAGGAAGTATAAATCTAAATAAAGACAGCTGTAAACATTCAAATAAAAATGGGACTGAAAACGATGAACCACAGTTTTGTACCCAAAATGAACAGATATGTAAAGCTTCAGCTAGTCAATGCAATTCTCAGCTGTTTGCTCAAGACCACTCTTACCCTGAAACAAACATAAATGCAACAAGAAACCACAATACATCATATTATGATACTTCTGAGTGTAGTGATATTGTGGAGAATGATCTTTTTAAAATTTCTCAAAATCCTAAGGGATACAACAGTGTTCAACTTGGGATATCAGAAAATGATTGTAACAGTAACCAAAATACCATAGCTAGCACTTCTTACTACAGAGCCTTTAAAACTGGAGCAGATGGTATTTGTGGTGATAAAGCTAGTCAGAGTAGCTTAAATACTGGAAACAAATGTCTTGGCTTTTCAGCTACTGCCAATGGTAGTAAATGTGCGAGGAAGAAAGTTGTTAATAGCACAAAAAATTCAAAAACTGAAAGCGGCATAACGGCTGAAATGACTGTTTACAACAAATCAGGTAGTTATAGTAAAGCCGTTGGTAAACAGCAGGGAATAGCTTCCTCCAGAAACCCAAAATTTTATCCAGATCGTGAAGCTGGAAAAAGAAATGTACATTTCTATCATAAATTTTCAAAAATGGGTGTTGATGGAAGTGATTCATTGGAAACATCCACAACAGGTGGTAGTTCAGATACAGAATCGGAATATCCACCAAAAACTTGTAACTTTAAACAAAAACATCCTGTAGAAGGACAGGAAAATGACTGTGGGTCTCTGAATAGTCCAAGTTCAGATTCTACTCTCTGTCATGAAGACACAGAAACAGAAGAGTCATGTGAAAAAAATGAAAATTTTAAGTTTCATACTACCAAAGTAAGAAGAGGTACTTCTTCAAACAATAAAACCCTAGAAAAGGGAAACTACATGTCAAAATTCACAACAATTTCTGAAGATTTCACCAAGCCTTATCAGAAATGTTATCTTAAAGAGCACCACCAGGCTGAGATGAAGGAGAAAGCATCATTTAATTACTCTAGTTCAGAGACTTGTTCCTCATCTTCTGTATCTAAAGGAAAACAGTGTCACATGAATTCAAAAAGAGACATGTATTCTGGAAGACAGAGCCGGATTCCCACTTACATTAAACCATTTGGACGCCGATCAAGTACAAATTCAGTCAATGTTAATAATCAATGCTCCAAAACAGATAACCAAAACTGTTTGTTAAAACTGAACAAAACCTTTAGTGAAAGGAATATCTCAGAGTACACAAAAGACAGCAACCTTGGAAACAAAATGAAGTGTAATAAGGTAAGTATTTCTGTTGTTGAAGTTGAACTGACAATATGATATGGGTATTATGAATAATTATTTCTTACATACAGTTTCCTTCTGTAATGTATAAATATGTCTCAAAAACTGAAGGAAAACTGTCCCTTGTGTTCACCACACTAGATGCTAGAGAAATTTCATTGAGTGATATCTAAAATATATTTTCACTGCATATGTGGTTTATTAAAACTGCTACCATTTCTCATTATGTTATTTTAGAATGCCTCAAAAAATGCATCAGCAGGAGGTAACAGTCATTTGCAAAGCGAACTCCAGACTGAAAGAGAGAAAGTGAGGAAGCATGCAGTGTGCATCCGGAGACTCAAGTCAGAGCTACAGTTAATGAAAAACAGCATGGTGGAGAACAAGAAACCACTGGTGCTGGGACACAATTCACAATTGTCCAGGCAGAGAAACAGTAGTGTCAGTGCACCTCATAGCCCACACCATTATAGTTTTACTGCAGCAGAATTTCAGAAACAGGTTGTTGAAAAAAATTTCTTAACAAAATGTAATATAGCAGCATGTTATTTTGCAAAATATCTGTGAGGGAAAAATTGATGTATCTTGCTTCCCAGAAGCCATGTTAAGGTTCTGGCAGAAACCAGTGCAGAAAAGGAAACTGTTTTTTAACATTAAGGAAATCTGGTCCGCATTTAGGTCACAGTAGACATGCACATGTAGTCGTGACATGTTTGGAGGTAATGTGATAGCAGGTGAAGCTGATAGAAGTTTCCAGTCATCATATTAATATTTTTCCATCCATTAGGATTGAGATATTATTTTGTAATTAGCTATAGGCGAGCAGATTTGTAAATAGAAGAAGTGATGATGGTGGACACATTAATGTGCTTAATGTTATGAGTGATGAAGTTTACTTTCTCTTGTTTGGACACATTAACTCACAAAACGAAGATATTGGCCAGCAGATACCACTTTACCAAGCAAAAACTGGCATTAACTCTGCTGATCCTAGTAATTATATTGTTACCCTCATTTTTAATTATATTTTATGACTAAAGCCAAAGAGTACTTTGGAATATTTAAATATTTCAGTATTTGGCCATTTTATCATGTATCTTACTACTATTCTTTCAATAAGGTAAGGTAGTGAAACTGTGATGACAGTCTTCACCTTCTCCAAATATGCCTACACGCATTTCATCTGATAGCAAAAGGATAAAACCTGAAACTGTCCCCACACAATGAAAGAGCTGAAGTTGAATAATTGCAGTGTGACTGATCCAGATGATGTATCTACTTAGAGTCAAGTATACCACAATATGACTGCTCAGCAACAAATAACATTGATGGAGAAGGGCTCATATTGAATATCTTCCATAAGGAAAAATTTTCGGTTAAAAGGAGCAAATAATTTTATGCCATTGCAGGCTCTTTTCACTATAGACATTTATAACATTCATAATGTCCCTGAACATTATCAAGAGGTATGTTTAAAGTGTTCACCTACTATTGCACAATCTACATAACTTTTAAAATATGAAGCAAAATAAGTAAGAAAAAGTCATAGCGCATTACCAGCTGCAAATTTTGTCTCTAGTCTTTTATATATGATAGGTAAGGAAGTAAAAAATCTTATATGAATTAATATTAGCATATAAATTGATGCTTTAAACTTCAGAGATATTAGAAAAGTAGTTGCATGTAAAAGGGGTGGGAGAGAGAGGGAGGGAGAGAGAGAGAGAGAGAGAGAGAGAGAGAGAGAGAGAGAGAGAGAGAGAGAGAGAGATCCAGAGAGAGAGAGACAGAGAGAGAGAGAGAAATGCCTGCTTAATAATACTGTTTAGCACTTTGGAATGCACATGCATGTACATATGCTCATCTAGATTCCAGAAGACACATGCTACAATTCAGCTGCACTATAACTTATAGTTTTTCACTATACTACTGTGTTTGTAGTTAGAAGCAAATTCTGTACTCTTGATTTCTTCTGGGTTGTTAACCATTGGCACACTGAGGCTTAACTCAAGTATCGTAGGTCTGCTTCTTCAACAACACAGATTTTATTAACTATAGCTTTAAATGTGAATATTGTTGGTTAAATTTTACTGTGACTGTTACTGTCATTGAATGAAACAACAATTTTATCATTACCAGCCACAATTTATCTATTTACATGATGTGTTTCAGAGGTTTAAACCTCCTTCATCATTAATATGACAATGCAGTCTTAACACAACATAACATTTGATGTTAACAGACGTAAATCCACCTGGTAATGGGGTTTTAAATCTCTGAAACTTATCATAGAAATCAGGAAATTTGTTGTTTCAGTCAGTAAGCGCAACTTATTTACAATCAAATCACTGAAAGCAATACTTCCTGACTCTTCTGGAAATACACAAAACAAAGAATTCTGGAGGTGGATAACTTATGTTCAATACAGTAATTTCAATTTTTGTTGAATAACTCACACATCAGTGCTGGAAAACACTGTTCAGAGGTTCAAGTGGAAAAACACTGAGATACAAACCGTGCTCTTGATGTACTCATTTGCCCTCAGTTTATTCACGTGAAACACAAAGGTCAATTTAATGATGAGCAGAGACAGTTTTACATTACTAGAATTATATATTAATACCTTCAACTGCTGATGGGTGTTGATATACACTCCTGGAAATTGAAATAAGAACACCGTGAATTCATTGTCCCAGGAAGGGGAAACTTTATTGACACATTCCTGGGGTCAGATACATCACATGATCACACTGACAGAACCACAGGCACATAGACACAGGCAACAGAGCATGCACAATGTCGGCACTAGTACAGTGTATATCCACATTTCGCAGCAATGCAGGCTGCTATTCTCCCATGGAGACGATCGTAGAGATGCTGGATGTAGTCCTGTGGAATGGCTTGCCATGCCATTTCCACCTGGCGCCTCAGTTGGACCAGCGTTCCTGCTGGACGTGCAGACCGCGTGAGACGACGCTTCATCCAGTCCCAAACATGCTCAATGGGGGACAGATCCGGAGATCTTGCTGGCCAGGTAGTTGACTTACACCTTCTAGAGCACGTTGGGTGGCACGGAATACATGCGGACGTACATTGTCCTGTTGGAACAGCAAGTTCCCTTGCCGGTCTAGGAATGGTAGAACGATGGGTTCGATGACGGTTTGGATGTACCGTGCACTATTCAGTGTCCCCTCGACGATCACCAGTGGTGTACGGCCAGTGTAGGAGATCGCTCCCCACACCATGATGCCGGGTGTTGGCCCTGTGTGCCTCGGTCGTATGCAGACCTGATTGTGGCGCTCACCTGCACGGCGCCAAACACGCATACGACCATCATTGACACCAAGGCAGAAGCGACTCTCATCGCTAAAGACGACATGTCTCCATTCGTCCCTCCATTCACGCCTGTCGCGACACCACAGGAGGCGGGCTGCACGATGTTGGGGCGTGAGCGGAAGATGGCCTAACGGTGTGCGGGACCATAGCCCAGCTTCATGGAGACGGTTGCGAATGGTCCTCGCCGATACCCCAGGAGCAACAGTGTCCCTAATTTGCTGGGAAGTGGCGGTGCGGTCCCCTACGGCACTGCGTAGGATCCTACGGTCTTGGCGTGCATCCGTGCGTCGCTGCGGTCCAGTCCCAGGTCGACGGGCACGTGCACCTTCCGCTGACCACTGGTGGCAACATCGATGTACTGTGGAGACCTCACGCCCCACGTGTTGAGCAATTCGGCGGTACGTCCACCCGGCCTCCCGCATGCCCACTATATGCCCTCCCTCAAATTCCGTCAACTGCACATACGGTTCACGTCCACGCTGTCGCGGCATGCTACCAGTGTTAAAGACTGCGATGGAGCTCCGTATGCCACGGCAAACTGGCTGACACTGACGGCGGCGGTGCACAAATGCTGCGCAGCTAGCGCCCTTCGACGGCCAACACCACGGTTCCTGGTGTGTCCGCTGTGCCGTGCGTGTGATCATTGCTTGTACAGCCATTTCGCAGTGTCCGGAGCAAGTATGGTGGGTCTGACACACCGGTGTCAATGTGTTCTTTTTTCCATTTCCAGGAGTGTATATCAACGGGGCCAGGTGAAAATGTGTGCCCTGACCAGGACTCGAACCCGGGATCTTCTGCTTACATCGCAAATGCTCTGTCCATCTGAGCCACCGAAGGCACAGAGGATAGTGCAACTGCAGGGACTATGTTGCACTTGCCTCTTGCGAGACCCACATTCTCACCTTATATGTCCACACTCTACATTCATAGTGTCATTACCCCCAGTCAGGGCACACATTTTCACCTGTCCCCGTTGATATATATCAACACCCGTCAGCAGCTGAAGGTATTAATATATAATTCTAATTTCATTCTAGATGGCTGCAGGTCATCAATGGTGACTGTTCTTTCGGACATGTCCGTAAGAACAGACACCATATCCATATAAGTATATCGTTCTGGCAATACCGGACATGACCTTCTTCTTCTATGTGGATGCACACATATTACCCGAACTCGTACAGGACTTGGTAAGAATGTCTTCCATGAGTAATGAGTGTGTTGGGTAGGGACACTACGAATGTAGTGTGTGGACATATAAGGTGAGAATGGGGGTTTCGCGGGAGACGTGCATGAGATAGTTCCTGCAGTCACGCTATCCTCTGTTCACTCGGTGGCTTAGCTGGATAGAGCATCTGCCATGTAAGCAGGAGATCCCGGGTTCGAGTCCCGGTTGGGGCACACAGTTTCACCTGTCCCCATTGATATACCGGGTGATCAAAAAGTCAGTATAAATTTGAAAACTTAATAAACCACGGAATAATGTAGATAGAGAGGTAAAAATTAACACACATATGCTTGGGGTGACATGGGGTTTTATATATATATAAATGAACAGACACCATATCCATATAAGTATATCGTTCTGGCAATACCGGACATGACCTTCTTCTTCTATGTGGATGCACACATATTACCCGAACTCGTACAGGACTTGGTAAGAATGTCTTCCATGAGTAATGAGTGTGTTGGGTAGGGACACTACGAATGTAGTGTGTGGACATATAAGGTGAGAATGGGGGTTTCGCGGGAGACGTGCATGAGATAGTTCCTGCAGTCACGCTATCCTCTGTTCACTCGGTGGCTTAGCTGGATAGAGCATCTGCCATGTAAGCAGGAGATCCCGGGTTCGAGTCCCGGTTGGGGCACACAGTTTCACCTGTCCCCATTGATATACCGGGTGATCAAAAAAAAAATATATATATATATATATATATATATATATATATATATATATATATATATATATATATATATATATAAAAGTCCGACAAATTGCACTGGACAGCAAAACTGCTACCATGACGGGTGAGAGGCATGCCAATATGTTACAGAATCGCATCACCCCCAGCCTGGCTGATAAACACCTGCTGGAACGTACGATGTTTATGCAGGATGGCGCTCCACCCCATATTGCTAGATGCGTGAAAGATCTCTTGCACGTGTCGTTTGGTGATGATCATGTGCTCAGCCACCACTTTTGTCATGCTTGGCCTCCCAGGTCCCCAGACCTCAGTGCGTGCGATTATTGGCTTTGGGATTACCTTAAGTTCTAAGTGTATCGTGATCGACTGACATCTCTAGGGATGCTGAAAGACGACATCCGACGCCAGTGCCTCACCGCTTTACAGTGCTGTTCACAACATTATTCGTCGACTACAGCTATTATTGAGGAATGATGGTGGACATATTGAACATTTCCTGTAAAGAACATCATCTTTGCTTTGTCATACTTTGTTATGCTAATTATTGCTATTCTGATCAGATGAAGCGCCATCTGTCGGACATTTTTTGAACTTTTGTATTTTTTTGGTTCTAATAAAACACCATGTCATTCCAAGCATGTGCGTCAATTTTTACCTCTCTATCTGCATTATTCCGTGATTTATTCAGTTTTCAAATTTTTACTGACTTTTTGATCACCCTGTATATCAACACCCGTCTAGGTGGTTGCAGGTCATCAATAGTGTCTGTTCTTTTGGACACATCCCAAAGAACAGACACCATATTCATAAAGTATGTAGTTCTACATTAGGTAGACAGGCAATCATTGTACTGACCAAGCATTGTCATGAGGTAACAACGAAGTCCAGATAACAGTCCAGGAGAATACCACTCTTGTAGGGTTGTTGCCAAAAGATACCCCAGAGAGCTTGCTGTAAACATTAGTCATTTGACAAATAAGACTGTGGAGGCCTGCAGCAGCCCTTAAATCTGCCACAGCTGTTTTGCCATGTGACCTGGCACTGGCAGATGTGCCCTCTCAGACCATATCTCGTGACCTGTCAGGCATACGCAGAATTACAAGTGATCCATTGCTACATCTGGAAAAATTACAAGATCCCACTCCCCCTTGAACCATCATGGCTAAAAGACAAGGTAAGTGCAACCTGGAGCAAATGCTGGAGCACAGCTTTAGGTGCTTTCAGTAGTGGAGCCCCTCCCAGGTCCAATGCTGAAGAGGCAGGAGCTGAGAGTAGCTTTGACTTGCAACTTTCTGCTGATTCCAGTGAAAGCTGTGGGTCTGACATCAAACTGGGCACAGGCTGGATGACCTCTAAAGGAGTGATGGATGATTTCTGGAAAACTGGGAATGCCTCAGATCTCATCCTGGCACCAGACCCCACATCTTCTGTTCTTGGTCCTCGGGCTGGACAAGGTGGGTTGCCCCTGATGGCATGCAGATCCAGAGGTTGACATTGCATGAATGGCACAACTGATACCTTGTCTGCCATTTTAGGTACTGGAAGTGAGTGAGGCAGGTTTCCCTTGCCAGTGTGGCAGATCCAGAGGTGGAGCTTGCCCCAGATGGTTCAGAGATATCAGATTCCAGTGCCAGAGAAGGATGCTTCAAGTTTTATGACCACCAGGACCAACTGGCAGCCTTGCTGAGCAGTGATAGAGACACATTTTCAGCGATATGTATGTCCAAATGTGTCCACCCAGATAGGGATTCCCACCTCAAAGGGTGTGGTAACTTCTTCTTCTTGTAGTGATAGAGGTTGCAACACATCTATCAAGGAATGATGAGAGTGTCCATGTGAGAGTTCTGCCAGGCTTCGATGATGGGTCAGTATGACCTGGTAAGAGGATAAAGATGTAAGCAGTGCAGAATCAGTAGGCTAGGATGGAAATAGTTTTTCCATCTGCAATTTAAATGTTTACACAAAATGTTGAGTCATGTCAGTAGATGCAGGATGCAACGTAGTTCTGCTGAGCTTGATCACATTCCATATGCAAAACCAGTGAAACCCAGTGGAACAAACTGTGGTCCATTATTTGTGACCATAGTTTGTGGGGCTCCTTCAATAGGAAAAACAGTGGCCAGGGTCTTAGTGCTATTCTCTGTCATGCTCTGTTGCATTTTTATGATGTATGGAAATGAAAATATGCATCTATTAAAGTCAACCACATTGCCCAGTGGAATGGAGCACAAAGACTACATGCACCTGATCCCACAGCTGTGTAGGGATAGACCCTGGCTGGTAGGCTTGGGGTACTGCAGGTTGCTGTGTTTGATAAGCTTAGCATTTTTCCAATCCATATGTTTATGAGTCAGATTCTTCATTCTGGAAATACTCCAGTTGTCTGATGCAGAAGTCAAAATATATGGGAGCACGGAACCTCTCAAATCATCAATAGACATTAACACTCATCTTAATTCAATAATAGAACACCTTCAAAAAGATTTAGGGCATGGCACTGTAAAAAGAAACAATGAAGTTCCAAGAAGACTGCTGATAGAAAGGCCTGTGGCCAGCCAGTTTTCACAAATTGGCAAACCTGCCTCAACAGAGGATTGTTATTTGTGGCTGCTGAAAAATTTCTGGAAATAGTGGGAAATCCTTTCACAAAGTGAATCAATGTGAAAATAAATAGTCTTTTGTTTCAAACTTCTTGGCAGATTAAAACTGTGTGCTGGACAGTGACTCAAACCTCTGACTTTTCCTTTCAGAGGCAAGTGCTATACTGGCTCAGCTGTACAAGCATTACTAATGACCCACCCTCAAAGCTTTACTTCCACCTTTACCTCATCTCCTACTTTCCAAATTTCACAGAAACAGGAGAATTTTCATGAAGTCTGAAGTCTGGAAGGTAGGAGATGAGGTACTGGTGAAAGTAAAGCTGCAATGATGAGTCATGAGCCATGCTTGGACAGCTCAGTCAGTACTTCCCCATGAAAGACAAGGGTCCCAGGTTTGAGTCCTGAACTGGCACACTGTTTAAATCTGTCAGCAAGTTTCAAATCATTGCACACCCTGTTGCAGAGTGAAAATTCGTTCTGGAAGTCTTTTCTTAATCAGATTCCTCATCAAGACCTGTAGGCAACTTTAATAGCACATCTGCATTCACATGTTAGACCAATGTACAATAATGGATGAAACAGTGGTTATTTGAGAAGAAAAGAGCCAAGTGCTGTAACCTCTGAGATATCAATTCAGGCAAGTTTGGCTTGGGGCCAAATATGGACAACAGCTATGGTCTGGGACGAGATGAAAATTGTTGCCTTACTGGAAAATGTGGAACTTCTGGATGACAAAGACAACTGCTGATGCCTCATTCCTTATCTGGGAATACTTTTTGTGTGCTGTGGTGAATGTCTTAGAGGCAGACACAATAGACCATCCAGAACCATTTTGGTACTTTGCAACGGAACAGCCTTGACACCATAGGGTGATGCATCTGTGGCCTACGCTAGCATTAAATACACTCAATACAAGACTGGAAGTTGGAGCATTTTGACAAGATACATTTAGCCTAGTTTTCAAAAGGACAGATACACCTGCTGGAGATTTGATACATGCTCTTCCTGAGTTCTCCCTCACACTGCTATATCTTTCAGATTACTGACACATTATGGAATACTGGCAATAGTTTGTTCCAGAAATTTCTGGAAGACTGCTGGTGCATTTGCAGCACTGAAACATAAACTGTTATGTTGATAGAGGCTACTCAGCATTTAAATTCATTTGTTGCCCGCCTCTCGCGTTTTGCTTTCAATTTGTTTGTAATTTGTACTGAACTGTATGATCACTGTATATGCGTACATCAGGTCCAGGATAAGACTTACTTTATTTGATTTGGTTTCTTTAGCTCTTTCTGATAATAATATACTCAGTTTGATAGTGTCCTGCATCCCCTAGTTTTTCCATATGTGACATCATCTTGGCTGGTTCTGAAATGATGTATTTGTGATAACCAGAAAAAGTTTTAAAAAATTTTGTTCTCTTACATTTCCAGTTCCTAATCCATACCTTCCTTTCACTTCAGTTCTTTGTGTTTCTTCTACCTGAACATGTCAGCCACTCATAATAATAGAGGTACTCTCTGTCTTCTGCGTATTGCAGAACTTTCTCACGTTGTTTGTAGACTTCTGTTTATCATCACTATATCCATATGTTGGCCTGTATCCAGTCATTCTGTTTTGATCACCTGAGTTTATTACATGAAGATTGTCGCTCCTGAAACCCTCATCATCTTTCCATTTAATTTCACCCACTCCTAATATGTCTATTTGTAGCTTTTTTTGTATTGTATTTATTAGTCATGTTGTCTACAGAAGCATCTTTTTCATAAGACATCAGACAATTCAAGTTAGAAGCACACTTCTGAAAGTGATTTCTAGGCATACTTATTTAATGATACAATAAAACAGTTTGTTCATTAAATATTTGTGTAACACACTCTATAAATTTAAATATTTTTCAGTGGAGTAAAATTAGTGATGCTGTAAATATGACTTTAGAGATTTTGCAAAGGTTTGGATGTCAGTAATAACTTTTATGTTTTCAGGAAGTTTGTTGTAAAGTTTATCTCCCATGTGGAAAGCACCATGTTGGCACAGAGACATGTTGATTTGGGTTATATTTAAATTTTTGTTTTGTTAAGTGTATATCACAGTTTTCTTACATTTTGCCGTCCCTACCTGTTACATTTATTTTAAAGAATATAAAGGTTTCCATAATCTATACACATGGTAATGGAGGAATACCAGATCTTATAAACAGAGATTTGCAAGAGTCTCTAGGTTTGCATCCAAAGCAAATTCCAAATTCTAGTTGCCCTTTTTGTAGTTTGAAAGCGCTATTAGCTGTTGTATAGTTTCCTCAGAAAGTGACTCAATATTTAAGGCAAGAGTGGAAGTAGTCATATTATGCATTCATTTCTGTTTTGTCACTATAGCATGGTTTCAGTGTGCAAAGAAGGTAACATGTCTTTTTCAGTTCTGCATTAAGGTATTCAATGTGCTTATACCATTTTACATTGCTGTGCACTCAAAGTCCTAGGAATTTGGTTTCAGTGCTGTTACTAACTAGTTCATTGTTCACAAACAATTTTATATTCTGGGTAACCGCAGCTGTTGAAAGGCATGATGTCAGAAAGAATTCCGCTCACAACTGATAAAATTGTTGTTTATTGAAACACAACTGGTTTCACAGCTTTATGCTGCACCATCAGGTGGACAATGTTAAAAGATCATAGGCATACCCATCACTTCCAGTCTGTGTATAGTAACTTTTGACTAGGACAATGGGTATGCCTATGATCTTTTAACATTGTTCACCTGATGATGCAGCTTAAATCTGTGAAACCAGATATGTTCTAGACATCATGTAGTTTATTTTGGTAGAATTGTGGTGTCATCTGCAAATATGATTGTTTTATGTGCATCCACATTTAAGTTGAGATTATTTATGTTACTGATCCTTGAGGTATTTGTTTATAGTCTGATAAGTGCTCAGATAGAGTTTTTAGATGGATATTTGTGTGCGTGATGTGCACTGCCTTCACCTCCCATTTTATATTCCCCAATTTACCTCAGATTCCCAGTGATCTAACATTCCAAGTCACCACTCCCTTATATATTTTCTTCGCTGTAAATTTATTTTCATTTCACTTACTTTTATTAATCCCCTTGGAGACTGTCCCCAGCTGGAGATCTAACAGGAGACTAATTTAGTTCTGGAAAATTTAGTCACAGAAGGATACATTATAGATACAAATGGTTTGCAGTAGTGAGATGATTTATGTGCTAGCTTTTCCTTGCTTTCTCATTCTACTCAGATAGCTGGGATGATTGTTGCCATCTTCACCTGTCTGTATTTGCTGTATAGCTGTACTGACTTTGTCTTCAGTTATAGTCAAACTACAACTGCTGCTGTCCACTTGTAGGTTAGTTTATTTAAGGTCTGCCCCAAGTATCTCATTTCCTCAGTTGCACCCAAATCTAGGACGCATTCCCCTATCCACCACCTTGGGAAACACCAGATGCAGGAAACCAGCAAAATCCCAGATGAGGTTTCATGCTTAAACAATATAAGAATTGAGCCAGCTAATGGAAACAAGTTTTTATATGTTTTATTTCACAAAGCACACTTATATTTTGCAACTGTCACCATCATCACCAACAGTTAACTGTGAGCCTGGTGATATTCTAATTATATTATTCACAGTCTTTGAACACAATTTCTTAATGAGTTGGACAGTTAATTTCCTATAGTTATGAACATTTTGAGATCTCTGTGAATATTACACCATTCTGAAGATCTCAGAACTAATTATCTGGACACTTTAAAAAAATGTGATCAGTGACTATGAATAAAGTAATTTAAATATTTCAAGGGTCACTATTAACTATTGGTGATAGTGTTGCAATTAGTTGTGCCATGTCCATGGTATGACCATTTAATGATTTATAAAATAGTACAGAAACTTTGTGGTGCAGTTGTCTGCTTGTTTGTGACTTCTACATTTTACTGCATTGACCCGAAGATGTTCATTGCTGAACAAAATTAATTATCTCGACCCATAAACATTTTTTATCTAAAACTGTAAATAAAGTATTTTCACCACTTGAATGATGTATGTGTTGCATGTGGAGAGCAGAAAATTAGACCAAGAGCTGCATATACGTGATGCAAATTTTGTAAAATATTTTCAAAAATTGAAATCAGGAACTGAACTCTTCAATTGCTCAGGTAAGTGGTTGCTAATGTAAGACATTACAGACTCATATTGTGATACCTTGGTAGGATGGTAAGAGAGCTGAGTGCAGTGGAAGAAAAGTTTCAGCTACACGTGAATCAATTACTTCTGGATTTCTTCCTTATAAAGGAACAAGGCACACAATTTCATATTTTGCTAGCAAATCTGTGGAATATTTTTTTCTTTGTTGCTCACATAGATAAACTAATATGGTATCCATCATATTTTGGCCATGGGACATTTGTCATCATCAGATAACTCTTTGTGAGTACTGGCTTGCTTCAAAGGGACATAATGATGTAGTCTTGTTGTCCATCCAACATCCACCATTGGGATCAATAAAATGTGCTCGAGCTATCACATGCCGGTGTGAAAAATCATGTATTATCATGACCATGCAAACAACTGAAGAAAATGGAAATGTGCCAGGGACAAACCCATCAAATTAAACTTATGACCTGCTAAATCAGCCATGGCTGAGTACAGCAGAGAAATGGACTATAAGATGCAATGTAAGAAGACAAATGAAAAGACCTATCCTCCTTCTGAGAAAGTATGTTTTGGTGTAATAACCACAAACAGCAAAGTTTGCGCTCAGTGAGAGTACATGGGCTGCTATGCAATACAAGGGCATTTCATCACTACACCTATGGGATTGTGGTGTGGTTTCTTAGAAGAATTCCTACACTTCCTTCAAAGGTAAATTCACATGCTCCATGTTTTGTGCAATTGCTGGCACTTTTACCAGTTTAGCAACAAAATGCATTTTATTTACAGTGTCCCATCTCCAGTTGCTGAATTTCCATAAATGTGAAGCTTTATAAAGTGGAAAATAAACATGTTTTCAATGTAGTAGGCACCATATGCTGAGTAAGATAGTAATTTCCCGTAATTTTAAATACAGATAAAATAAGATGAATACTAGTAACTAATATCATCTATGAAGTTGTTCATTAGTCAAACTAAACAGTTAGTGTAGCATGTGCTACCTTGTTTCTGTTATTATATTCAGGTCTCTTACTATATAACTGAAGGTTCTTCTCCATCTGAACTCTATGGAATGAATTAATGATTAATTGGTTTAATATTTTTTAGAAAAATGTATTTTATCCTCATACACTGTTATTTTTAAGCAGTTGAACAGTTCTGTACACAGTTTTTTTATGAACCTGAATCAACTTTTTTTTTTTACTTCACATTAACGTGGAAAACAAAAATAAACTATATCCTCAATGAAATTTGTTTGTTTGCATAAGAGGATATTAGACAGAGGCATCTAATGCAATATACATATTTAATGGTTGACAGTCCTTATCTACTGATGACTTTCTTTGCCTGTTTAAATCCCATTTTCATACTCATCATGTGACACAAGATGTTACAGTGACTGTTTTCAAGAAAAAAATCTATCCTCTGGATATGTTGCTAGTGATAATTTTGGACATATTTTAATAGCTTCTTCTACCTGTGAATCAAGGTTTGGGAAGGTGCTTAGGTTCAGGGATACATACTCATTTTGAGTATGTACAATGTCTGGTTACAACACATAAATAACTTGAATTGGAGACTGATGCTACATACATGGGCTGAGCTGTGTCACAGTTAATGCATAAGTGAGTAGTTGTATATAAACAATTTACTATCAGTCTCAACCATTGGTAAACATTCCATGAAAAGTCAGTAAATGCCAAAAGATGATATATCACCCATAGGCATAACTTCAACAGGAAAGTTGCTTAGCCTCTGTGAATGTATCTTGTCATATCATGAAACTGCAGGCTGTATAAAATAATAATAGTAATAATAAATGGTTTATCTGTCCATAATAACTTTTACAGTCATGGACATAGTCTGTTTATAAACATATGAGCATTAATAACAATTTAAAAATAAGATAAATTATACACAACAACATTAAAAGTCTTTGATGAAGTACAAACATTTATCAATTAACAGTTGCTTTAATTTTCTCTTAAATATGTTTCCATGTCACAGATTTGTGCTATTTGGTAGTCTGTAATAAAAATGCCTGCCAGCAGAAAATGGACTATGATCTGTTGCTCTTTTATCACTAAATTTTATGTGGTAATCCTCTCTTTTTCTTGCATTATAATTATGGATTTCACTGTTGATTGTCCTATGCCCCACATTTTCGTTTACAAACAGTATAGTTCTGGGAACATACAATGAATACACTGCTAGTACGTTATGCTTAATAAAGTATTTTCTACAGGACTGACATTTAATAATATTAGCTATTATCAGAATTGCTCTTTTCTGGGCTCTGAAAGCTCTAGCCATGTATATCGGTGGTGGCCCAGTCAAATCTCGATACCATGTTGTAGGTGGGAGTGTATAATTCCAAAACAAATTTGTTTTAAGACAGGTGGTGCTATTATGCAAAAAAGGCATTAGCAGGTAGGTGTTACATGAGATTTTTTTACACGTGTAGCTGATGTGCTCCCTCTATTTAAGAGGTCCATCTACTATAATGTCCATGAATTCATGTTTAGCAGTTGTTTTAACTGATAACTCTGGCTCAGTATCCACTTATCTTGATATATAATTTAGCAGAAACTCCATAAGAATTATCTTGTCCTTATTTAGCACCAGTTTGTTTTTGGTGAAATATTCTGTAATGATACTAATGTTCTCTATGTTATTTTGCACTGCTAACTAACTGTTTTGTAGAGCTCCAGATTATGTAGGAGGTATCATCAGCATAATTAAGTAAATTTGAATTTTGTGGAATTACTATATCATTGACATACACAATAAACAAATTCTATATGATGATTTTACTGTATATGTCCCATATTTGTATGTTACAACTTAACACATTGTCTTCTGTCAGCAAGGTATGATCTTAACGAATGTGATGCCACTCCTCTGACTCCATAAGTTTCTAATTTATATAGAATAATAGAATGATTTGCAGAGTCAAACACCTTGGACATGTCTAAAAAGGTGTCAAGAACTTTGTTTTCATCTTTAAGTTTATTCAAGATCACTTGGAAAACTGTAGCTACAGCTGTTATTGTACACCTACCCTTCCTGAAACTATGCTGAGAGAGTTTTGATTGATTGTACTTCAAGAAAAATGATTCAAGTTGGTTAAGAAGTAGCCTTCACAACAACTTACTAAGTACTGATGTCAATGAAATATGCCTATAATTTTGTATATCAGTAGTTCTTCCCTGGTCTTATTTTAGTGACTTTTAAAAAGTCAGAAAATGACCCCTGACTGAAAGAGCTGTCTATTAAATGTTGTAGTGGCTTATTAATTCATTACTGCATTCTTCCAGAAATTTGGCTGAGATTTTATCCCAGCCACTGGATGTATTTGCTTTTAAGTTGGAAATGCTTTTCAGGTTTTCCAATTCTGTAACAGACCTCAGGAAGAATAAATTACTGACACAAGTGAGATTTAGCACCTGTGGTGGGTCAGTCACATCCTCCATACTCATCTTAATAAATTGGTCTAAGAATCTCTCACATACTTCCTTTGGATCACTCAGCAATTTTTCATTGCCTCTTATTATGTTATTGCACACTGCATTATCACTCCCCCTGCTTTCCTTATTTACTTAACTCCATGCTGTTTTGCTAACATTATTGGATTTCTTCATCCGTTCTGCATACATATGTGCTATTAATGTTTTAACTGCTTCCTTGTAGGGTTTTCTACAAGCTTTGTGTCTAGATTGGAAGTACTACAGTTTGGTGTCTCTAACAGAAATATACAAATTGTTCATACTTTCCTTTAATTTTATCACATTAGGGGGAAGTTTAAGATTCTTAGAACTGTTCTAACAGTGATTTATACATCAAAGACATGGAAAAACTTGACTCTATGTGTGCTAAAACCGGCAATTGATCACAAAATATGACAGCTGCTCAGTATCACAGATATCTTACAAGCACTTTTGTGATGGTCTGTATTGCTTTATCATGAGTGTTGGTACAACACTGCTGTTTCATACAGTTCATTGACATATGTAATGTGTTGAACAGTATGTATGTATTGCTTTCTTCAGACTGCCTCGGAGAAAACACCATAAACACCATCTGAATTAATAGTGTCTATTATGGATCTGAGGTAACAGTATGTTATGTTTTTACAGTAATAATTGGTAGCATTCAGTTACAATATTTATCCTATGCACAACTCTACAACACATTTCTAGTGACAATGCTCTCATTATCAGGTTGTTAAACCTAGCTCATGAAGTTCATTATGCTCAACTAGTATACACACCATCACCTATAATGGGCTCCTTCATGCAGACAGTGGCGAGCAGTTTACAGCAAATAATCTTTTCCAATAAGTGCCCCTTATTATGACCTTCAATAAAGCTCAGTGGTGCATTAGATTCTTTGGAAGTGAATTGCATCTCCCAGAGTACTGTATTTGGCATTGTTCCAAATGTGTGCCCAGTATGTTACCATATCCTGGGGACTCTGTTACTCCAAATTACAGATACTCTAAGTACCAACCATTATATTGTGAAGTTTTGATTACAAGCTATCAAGAAGACCATTCTATATGATCTCACAAAATGTCGCGGCTCCTATCAAAGTATGACAGCTTCACTATCAGCTTCTTTAGGGAATATTAAGTTACTTTATTGTTCTCAACAGTATATGTTTTATGTCATTGTATATCATATTTATATCATTTCTAATTTAATTTTGATGAGTTGTTTCCAGTGCTCCAATTTTAACTAACAACTGTATATAAAACTATAGCAGCATATAATACCTATGTCAGAATTATAATAGTATTACTTACATATCTTATTCTTAATTTTGTCTTTTTTTCCTGTGTTGTAGATTCTGTTTATTTCATTCTCTCTGTCATATCATTTAGTTCTTTTCCTGAACCACAAAATGGGTCAAATACTCAATACTTATTTGCTGTTTTTCTGTTCTGTCAAACCATCTTTTAACTGGGTTTTGTGTGTCACAGGTAAATGAGCTGGAACAGAAGGTTAATGAAGAGCATGCTTTGAGGTTTTCCCTTGAAGTTCAAGTTAACAAAATGAGATATGAATTACAGGTAATTTCTGCTTTGTGATGCTGAGCACATTACTGGCCCATTTAGCATCTAGATTATTGATAAAAATGCTGTTGCCCATGTGTGATTTGTTACATTTAGTTTACTTCATAATGAACCAAATAAATAATTGCCCCTTTTCATAGCTTTATGTAAATTTAAATTTGTTAACAGTCAACAGTTAATGGATGCAGATACTCTTTTTACAGCTACACAGTTTTTTTGTTGAGACATATTTAAATCATAGATCAACAGTATTAAAAGAAGTTTACAAACACATCCTTTGGAGTCAATGTTAAACTGTAAGTTCACTTTGCCTGGTTGGATAACAGGTGTGGATTTGTGACACACGAGCTGCAGTAGTGGCATTCAATTGAAAGACTTGCACTTGGTCATTGAGCCACATCAAAATAATTAATCTACGAAAGTTATTATCCAGAGCAGTGTAAAACATCCAAATTCCCAGTCCTCCTAAAATCTGATAAACCACCCTCACATCCTTCCAGCCTGTCAGCCCCACATCAGACTTTAACAAGATCATTGAAAGTGTCCTTACCTAACAAATCCATAAGCACCTTGCAACATACCTATCTGTTCTCAGTACCCAGTGTGGCTTTCATCCCAACTATTCCATTAATGACTATTTTTTTATCTTACTTACCTTGTCACCCATCAACTAAATAAACATAAATCTGCCATATTTATCTCCCTTGATATCCAAAAAACTTTTGTCTGAGTGTGGCATTCAGGACTGCTTTTCAATCTAAACCTATGCACTCTCAGTTAATTATGTCTGACTTACAGCATGCTTCCTTCATTACTGTCCTATACAAGGCACAATCAGTCACACCTGCTTCTGCATCTTTCACCCTAATGCTAGTAGAGTGAAAGATGCAGAAGCAGGTATTCCATCCTACCTCTTTCCCTCCGTGCCCCCCATTTTTACATCTTGTGCACTGCATACATTCCTACTGCTCAAACTCTCTCCCCCAACTTACTTCCTGCAACATACCTATGATACTGCCTACCTAGCTACCTGCCAAACCCTCCAATTTTCCCATGCCTCCCTCTAGCATCACTTGAATCTCCTGCCTGAGTAGTGTAATACATGGAAACATCAAATAAATCCTCAGGAAAGCCAATCCTTTATCTTTGGCCGCAACACTAGGTGTTTCCATCGTCCATCCACAATCACCTTATTTCTCTCACCAGCGCAGTGAAGTATTTAGGCCTAACCCTTGAGTGAAAACTAACATGAGATGCACAGCTCATTACCAGCCAACACATTCTTCTCTTCTTGCAGCATGTTTGGACCCAATACATAATTCAGAAAATTCAGTCCAGGCACCCAACATTCTACCCAGTAATCATGAATCCAAGTACTAAATGCATATCCTCACCTTATCCATCCTCTCCTGCCAGATTGTAAACCAACTCCCATTACCTATTGATGAAATCCATCCAAAGATACATGCTTCCATCCAGCCCTAGTCAACAATATCCACCTCATCACACCTCTCCATTTTCTCCCTCCTTGGTCCTCCCCATCAATAACTGGTAGTTGCTTCTTGTGATTTCACAGGACCCCATTGCAGTGCTCCTCATTGCACCTCTATCAGTAACATTTTCAGACACCACCAGCATCATTATTATACCATAGAAGCATCAACATCATATCTGATTACATTTTCACTTTTATGGAAATTCATTAAAAATTTTTAAAACTATATTTTTTTTCACTTAAATATGTGTTTTTAAAATCAGAATTTATTTCACAAGTTTTATGCAGTTAAAAAATTTAAGCACGTAAAACCTTTTACTGAAAAACATTTTTGTCTTCTGCCACCACTCCTCCTCATGGGAAATTGAAATATAAAAGAAAAGGGAAAAAAGAGAAAAAAGAACATTCATTTTAAAGGCTGCTATTGAAAAGGGTCTTTGAAAGTTCTCACTAACTTATTAGACAGAAACTGTGTGAAGTGAAGATCTTTCACAGATATATAACAAGTTTACTTGTCATATTTGTGCCCAATTGGCATATGAAAGATGGAATTTTTGTTCCCAGTGTTGCAGTGTTGATTATTAAACAAATAAACCACACACAGTCCATAAGAAGGTATCATCTTCCATTATGTCATAATTTGGCCTTTCAAAGTGTTTACATTTTGTATGTGGATAAAAATGTGTATCAAATTGCTGATTCTCCATGTCAGTTCTCTATAATGCATTGTACCATGCTATTTCAGCATTACAGCTCAATTTCAGATTGTTGTATTTATTTTTAACTGAAGGGTTGCAGAGAAGCATTTTATTATACATCCATGTTGATTAGACAGATACTTACCTTTGTCTTTCCCTGTTTTGTTTGATAGTTTTATAGTTAATAAGTACAGTTCCAGTAGTTCCACAGTCTATCATCTCTTAATTCAGTGAATATTTACTTAAACCGATTGAGCCCTTCCTTACAGGACACTTATTGTCAGTACTTACCCTTCAAAAGTTGTGGCCTACTCATCCACAATATCAGACATTTGATCATGTGAAGCTATGACCCATTGCCTACATTCTCTAATAATTGCAGCAATCATATACTGACAAACCAACCTGATGCTTTTGAAACTTTTCTGTCATCTCCAACCCTACAATATGCTACTATTAAGATGTGTCTGGTGAGAATGATGATGTCAGAAGATATTCTTTTTCTGACTGCCTTCCTGCTAGCTGCCTGTTTTCACCTTCTCTTCCCACATTCACTACTCATACCTACAGGTCCTATGTGATTTTTTTCCCTCAGTCCTTACAGGTCATGAACATTGTATAGAGAGACTCTTGCTTTTCCTACTATATGTTCAGTACGCCCCCCCCCTCCCCCCTTTGTTTTCAAACAAGTACTTACCACATAGTTTGTAATTACATTGAAAGTGATTTAACATAGCTGGAAATTTTCTGTTGAGGTATTGTATTGTATTGTATTGTATTTTTATTGATCCAGGCAATCATAGTATTGTACAGCTGTACATATGATATTGGATAGGTCAAGGGAGCTATTTACAAGTAATTTTTACAAATTGATTTTTACATTATTTTGTAGCAAGGAAATTATCTATCTTAAACAAAACCGTTAATACAAATCATAGAAATGTAAGGTTGTACATACGATATTGGATAGGTCAAGGGAACATATTTACAGGTAATATTTAATAAATTGATTTTACATTATTTTGCAATGAGGAAGTTAGCTATCTTTAACAAAACAGTAAATAAAAATGTTGTATGGTAAAATACAAACAGACAATACAAATGTAATAGTAAAGTAGTCCAGTGTATTTCATAGACATGCACAGTATATAATTTTCAGACCTAACTGAACATTTATCATATTTTTTACATTTTTAACCCCTTTCAAAAAAAGATCAACTGCATAAAAGCAATGGTCCAAGAGATATTTTTTAACTTATGTGTGAAGGCTCTTGGGTTCTTTGTTGCTTTGATTTCATTGGGTAAATTATTATACATTTGTATCCCAACATTTAAAACACTTTTTTGGTAACAGGTAGTTCTGGACTGAATCATATGTAGGTCAGATTGCTGCCTTGTTGCATAGTTATGAATATCTCCATTGAATTTTAGTGTGCAGTCATTGTTTAACAGGTATGACTTGACGAATGAGATGATATTATAAATGTAAGCAGAGGGCAGTGTCATAATGCCATTTGTTTTGAAATGTTGTCTGCATGATTCATTATGTCTTAGATTACATATTATGCGTATTGCCTTTTTTTGCATTTTGAAAATATATCTACCTCCAGGTGAGTTCCCCCAAAATATGATTCCATACTGTAATGTAGAATGGAAGTAAGCATAATATACATGTATGAGAACAGATTTTGTGACTGATTTTTTGAGTATCCTTAAAATGTAACACACAGTTGAGAGCTTTTTTGAGATATAATTTGTGTGAGTCTCCCACTTAAGATTTTCTGCAAGCCATATGCCAAGAAACTTGACAGAGTCCACACACATAAGCTCTTTGTTATTTAGAATCACATCAGGCATTTCTTGTTTTTGGGATGAGAGTCTGAAGTTGAGGTACGTTGTTTTCTGTATGTTTATAATCAGTTTGTTCCCATTGAACCATTTGCTGAGTGATGACATAAGCGGTTTAATTTTTTGGTTGTGGTCCTCTGTATCAGTACCCGTTATTAGTATACTTGTGTCATCGGCAAATAGTGTGGTTTGTCCTGCAGCAAGCTTTGTGCTTATATCATCAATGTATAGCAGAAACAGTATGGGTCCCAGGATTGAGCCTTGTGTCACACCATATCTAATAGGCATTGTGTCAGAGGAGTGGACAGTAGATTGATGGGTGGTTGTATTCTTTTTTTCAAAATTAATTTCAACTTTTTGAAATCTGTTTGACAGGTAAGATTCTAACCATTTGTTTGCAATTCCTCTTATACCTTTATTTGCTAACTTCTTAAGGAGTATGGTATGGTCAATTACATCAAAGGCTTTGGATAAATCTAAAAAGATACCAGTAGTGATTTCCTTATTATCCAGTGCTTTTAAGGTTTTGTTGAGGTACTCATAAATAGGTGTGGTAGTTGTCTTTTGCTTTCTAAAACCATGTTGGTGTTTTGTCAATAAGGATAGTTTATTAGTAAAGTCTTCCAATCGGGTGTAAAATACTTTTTCAAATATTTTTGAGAATGGGCTGGGTTGTGCTATGGGCCTGTAATTGGCTACATCATTTTTAGAGCCCTTTTTGTGAAGTGGGGTAATTTTAGAAGTCTTTAGTAGGTCAGGGAAAACTACATTTGTAAAGGATGCATTTATTATATGGGTTAGGGGTTCTACAATGGATTCTCCACATTTCTTTACAATTAAATCTGTAATATTGTCACTACCACTGGAGTACTTATTCTTTAGTCCTTTTATAGCTGTAAGTACTTCAGTATTGGAGACTTTGTGAAGAAACATTGATGCCTGTACTGGTATGGTTTCTGTTGGTGTTTGGTGTTGAGTATTTGGTGTGTGGCAGTTGTTCTTTATCAGGTTTTCTGCTATTTTGCTAAAATAGTGATTAAAACCATTTACTATTTTTTGGGGATCTGATGTGACTTCATCATTTAGATTTAGTTTTAATGTTTTGTTTATAACATGCTGCTTACTGTTTGTTTCATTTTTTACAACTGCCCACAAGCCTTTCATTTTATTGTTAGATTCCTTTATAAATTTATCATTGTATAATTTTTTTGCTTGTTGGATAACTTTCCTGTAGATTGCAAAATAGGTCTTACAATATGACCTAAACTGATCATCGACGTCATGGTGTTTCATGTCATTTTTTAAGTCACGCTTTTTTTGGCTGGAAATCCTTATCCCTTTTGTTACCCATGAGTTTGTGTGTTTGTTTCTGATTTTCCTGGATTTCAGTGGAAATGCAGTATTGAAGTGGTGGAGAAATGTTTCATGGAAGGAATTAAATATGTAGTTTACATCATTTTCTGTATAGACCTCTGCCCAGTTTTCAGCCCTTAACAGATAGTTAAAAAGCCTTATATTATCATCATAAAATTGCCTTTGCATTTTAGTTATTGTGGGATATTGCCCTATGTAATTTAAATTCGCTGTTAGTATTTGGGCTTCATGGTCACTGTAACCTGTGCTGATGACTTCGATTGAGTGGTGTAGTTTGTCTGCGTTTATGAAAATCTGATCTAGAGCTGTTTTTGAATTTTTTGTGATCCTGGTTGGTGTGTTTACAGTTGGGGATAGGTTGAATGAATTTGTAATACTCAACAATTCATCTTTGTTTTTTCCAGGTGTGAGGAAGTCAATATTAAAGTCTCCACTTATTAATAGATTTTTGTTTAGTGAGTGAATTTTTGTGAGTAGTGCTTCGAGGGAGTGTTTGAAGGTTTGGATGTTCCCATCAGGGGCTCTATATACAGTCAGTATCAATAGGTTATAGTCTGTTAAGACAATTAAGGAGAATTCAAAGTCTGTTTCTATTTGCATATTATTGTACTTTGTGAGGCTTTTGTATCTTAAATATTTTTTGACATAGATTGCTATACCACCTCCCTTACTTTTGTTCCGACAAGAATAACCAGCTAGAGTAAAGTCACCAAGTGGGTTTTTTTTTAATTTTGTCTTCTGTTAACCAGTGTTCAGTAATACAGAGAACATCTAAGTGTGGCTTTGTTTGTAGGAAGAGATCTATTTCTAGTAACTTATTAAACATTGACTGCACATTATGGTGTAATATTTTAAAGGAAAATAGTGACTGTTTTCCAATGGAATGCTTTTTGACACCACTCACCGGGTTTTCTTGAAGTTTTGGTTCATGAAAATTTTGCTCTGCACCTGTTTTCCTTTGGTTTGCTGCTAGCAGGGAGCTACTGGTGTTCTTGCCCATAAAAAATCCTGGCTGTAGGCTGGAGGTGTGCGTTTTCGTGTTGAAGACCTTGTCACAGTTTCCAGTGGTACTGATTTGGAGTGTGGCTGCACATTTTTTGCTGTTTCCACTTGGATGTCATAGGCTGACTGATTTGTGGCACTTGACGAGATATTTGCATAGGATGTTGGTGGTGACTTAGTGCTGACTGTGGATACCTTCTTCTTTTCTAAAACTGTTTCTGGTGTTTTCGTTGATGACGCTGACTGCATATTCACTTTTGTTGTTGTTACTGATGGCTCTTCAGCTCCTGGTGTTGCTGTTGGTTCAGCTGGAGTATTGCTCATTCTTCTGAGATTGTCCACCAAATTAGCTTCATTGGACCGCAAATATGTTTGATGTCCTGGTGTAACACATTTTATGACACTTCTTGTTACCAGTGGACTTTTGATGGCATTCAGCAGATTAACACATAGTTTCTTTTTCCCATTTTTATGTAAGTGAAGCCCATGCCTGGTGAAGTCTTTCCGTTGGAGGAAGCTATTTACATCTAAAACTCTGATGTGTTCACTGTAAGATGCCTTCTGCATCAAGTAACTGTTCATTTGGTAGATTTTGCAGTTTTCATTTGGCATGTCATGTCTATATGGTATTGTGCATAGAATTAGTTGTGTGTGCCTAGTTTTTGCAATCGTTTCATCTAGTGATGTCATAAAACCACGTTTTGATCCATTAATATCGTTTGCACCAGCTAAGACGACAACATAATCATTTTGTCCTAGACTAGACATTTTGTTTTGTATATTGCATGTTGTTTCTTTGAATATAGCATTTGGCTTTATCAAAGATGTAAATTTATAGCCGGTTGTTGAAATTTCGTTCAGTACTTTTGCACAGTTCCTACCGTGACTATCTGAAAGTAACAGTACCTGTTTTTTGTTATTTGTAAGCTGACTCATGTTCGTGTTTGTTTTCAACTTACTGCAGTCATTTTTCTTAACCATTTTTAAATTACATGAGAAGTGTTCAGAAGCACTTTGTAGGTTACCTTTATTTGCTGTTTCACATTTTTCATGTTCACTCTTACCTTTGTTTACTGTTTCACATTTTTCATGTTCACTCTTCTTCAATGGAGCGTCATTTCTTTTGTTAGTACAAATATTTAAAACAACATCACTGTACAAATTTCGAACTTTTTCCTTATGTGGCGGTTCAGAAAGGATTTTGATCATGCTTTCCAGTAGCAGAGCATGTTGTCTTGTGGCTTGAAGTTCTTTCTGCAGTGTTTCTAATACATTGGTTTCGCGATTTTCACGATACATTCCAGTCGCATCTAGATAACCGTTGCACTTTGTTCCACAAGCACACGATATGTTTTCAAGATTTACTTTCGCAAAGCAGTGTGGATGATGCCACATATGCATCACTGGGCAAGTTCTAATACTGCTTTTTACTATTTTATCACACGATATGCACTTTGTAGACGCTAAATACTCATAGTTTACCGAGCGATTTATTACTACACCAACGCGCACCGCCATCTTCACAGGTTTTTCTCCTTGTCCTTTGATAGTCCCCTACTGCTTAATAAAATGCAACTGTGATCGAATTATGAAAAAAGAAATGAAGTTTGTTATATCTATGCTGAGGCAAACTAAAAAGGATAAGATAAGGAATGAGAGGAACAGAATGGATGGTGGTGTAAATCTAAGTGTATTGGAAAAAATCCACTAAACTAGACTAAGATGGTATGGTTATGTAAAATGGATGGAAGAAACCAGGATAGCCAAGTAATACCTTGAAATGAACATAAATAGTAAAAGATATGTTGGGTTATGGTTACCAAGAATGTTGCTGAAAGTGGTCTTGTTAATGATAGGATCCATGAAGAGGAGCTGTACAAAGGAAGAAAAAGTTGGAGGGGCTCATCACCAGCATCTGGGAAACAGAAGCTGCAATTTGAGTGTGGTGACTTATCACACAATTCACAATATATGCTTTTGGCTAATTGACACATTTTCATATGATGTTGATTATAGGGCACTACTGTTAGTATTTGGATCTTTTCAAATGAGGGTTTGCATGAGTTTTTGGTTTTTTGGTTCTGTGTTTTTGCTGGCCCTTTTTTTTACTGTAAAATGAGTTTTATTGCCTGGTGAACAAAGTAGTATCTACAGATGCATTACAATAAATAAAGTATGCAGTAATGAAATGGCAGTAACTGAGCACCAGAGTTTACACACGCACCTGGACAGAAACAGTGGGAAAACAGTGCAGGCCAAGTCCTGTAACAAGACAGTTCTTCAAAACAAATAACAGAATAGTCCTAATTAGCAAGCAAAACCTTCCCAGATCATGAATGATGCAAGAGAGAGTGAGCCACGCTGCTGGTGTGCAGCCAGTCCCCTAGGGCTGGTGTGGCACTGACTGTAAGTGAAGCAGGCACTCTCATTCTGGACTCTTGACAGCAATGCCAAATATGAACTCTGCAGTTGTGATAGTGCCAGCATAAGTGGATACACTCCCTTCCCTTCAGGAAGCTAGTGTCGTGGTTATCAGTGGAAAAAGATGGAATGCCAAGCTGGCGAGAGGACTGGTGCCAGAGATGGACTGGTGCGACTGAAGAGGGCACGAGGTCAACCCAGGCGGCTCTGCAGCAGCAATGGTGACATGACTGCAGCTGCATGTTAACAAAATTTTCTTCCATTAGCACTGTATGAGGCATCACTTTTGCAGTGCTGCACAGTCAGCTGTCTCCAGCCAGAAGTTGCCTGTATGATGGCAAACCAGGCATGGTAGTGACACTGCACACGCTGGTGGTGTGGAAACAGCTGCATCAGCGGTGAGGGATGGGTGCAGCAACAAGAGAGGCTGATAGTCACATCTCAGTGTTATCAGCACCCAACAGTTCCTTGGGTGAAGACACACCCATGACCTCTGGCCCCTGGAGAGGGGTGTCACATGAAGGCAAGCCCCCTGAGAGTGTCTTCTTTTGCATGCATCGTTATGGTCCTGTAGGTGCTGAGACACAAAGACAATACAGAGATTGCTAATGAGTCCACCAAGCACTTTTTTATCTCCTTCTAAAAGGTGTGCAACATACCCTCTGTCTCCCCATTTGGTTGTGAGTGTAATGCTATAGACATGTGGTGGGGAATATTGTCGCGAGTGCAGAAATCTTGAAAAAATGCTGATGTGAAGTGCATGGCATTATTGGGCGTGATCATCCAGGACAACCCTTTAGTCACAAAGACATGGGTGAGAGCCTGAATCATAGCTTTTGTGATGGTGGAGCACATATGCAGGACATTGGGTAATTGGACAGTGTGTTGACCACCAAAAACCACATATAATGACATAAGGGGCTATGAAGTCAGTGTGAATGTTGACCCATGGGCCATGGTGTGAAAATTCTTGGCAGTACAGCCTGCTGTTCAGTGCTCTGTTTGCACTCACAGATGATCCTCTCAATCACTGAGTTGATGCTAGGCCAGTAGACTGAACACTGCACAAGCACCTTCACGCAGATCATACCCCAGTGGCCACAATGTAAGAGAGCAAGGAAACAAGCTTGCAGCACTAGAGAGATGATGATCAAGGGGTTGGTGGTAAGGGTGAGAGTGCTATTGTCTACTGCTAGCCAATGATGAAGAAGGTGCTCGGGCCAACCACTGCATGCAAAACTGACCACCTGTCAGGGAACAGAATCTTGCCAGTGCTATGTGATGAACCATTACCAGAAGCCAATCCATTTCATGCAGCAAGTGAGTATGGATCTGGAAGTGGAGAACTTTGGCTTTGTTGAAGACCAAGTTAGGTTCCATGGGCAGGTACAAGAATGCATCCACATTAGCATACTGTGCCATGGATCTGTTTGAATCTCATAGTGATACACATTCAGAAATGAAGCCCAACACTGGAGTTGTTGCATGTCACAATTGTCTTATGGTCAGTGATGAAATGGACATCATACGCAACGGTTCAGCCTTCTTTCCTACCTGAGAATAATTTCACTAAGTTGCTGTCAACATTTTGGGGGGGAGGGGGGGGGGCATTCATTGCCAGGCAAGCTGTTAGACTGGTGTAAAAGTACGGAGGCACAATGATGTCTTTAGTAACAACTTGGTTTAAGGGTGATGTGGGCCTCATATTCTTCATGGCACCCAATTACAGTAAAACCATTGGTTTGAACTCATGGCAAAGGTTGTCTAATGCCTGGAACAAGATGGAGTCATAAACAAGATGCACATCATTCTTAATTTGAAAACCAAACTCTGCGAATTCATTTAGACCAAAAATGATTTCAGACATTGCTCTTTCAATGGCTAGAAATGGCCATGTGCATAACATGCTAGTTCTCAACATTGATCATAAAATGCCCTTGAACAGCCATCAGGTGATCACCATAACTGACCAGATAACAATTGGTGGAGGAAAGAGTGGGGTGAAAATAGTGATAATGCATTTCAAGATCCATGAGCAACACAGAAGCCCCAGTATCATACTGGAAATTGAATGCTCATTATCCAATTTGTAGCACAATATAAATCATGCAAGAAACAATAATATGACACTATGAACCTCCAGAAGCTCTCCGTTCAGGTCCAAGGTCTGGTCACATGGCCAGCCTCAACAGACTGCTGCCGCATGGCCTTGTTTATGGCAAGTCACACACTAGGCATGGCAATGCAGGCAGTGACTACAGACATGTCCTCAGAAACAACAGGACATGTGGGGAAACTGCATAGGGCAGAGCTGCAGTCTGGTGGAGCGAACAAGAAGAAAACAATGAGAATGTCAGTGAATGATGCTGTGGTACTGAATAACTAGCCGTTGCTTCCAATACATCTGCACAATCTTCAGTTGCGGCTGGTGACACTTTGAATGCCTGAGCAATAGCCACGACTTCCTTGACTGTGGGATCTTTTAAATGCAACACCTCCCAGTCACTTTTCTGTCCAGAGCAGAGTAGAAAATAGTAGTGCTTATCAGAGAATCAACATAGGACTGTTGGTAATGAGTACAACTAAATCTGCATTAAACCCCATAGGTCAGCCATCCATGCCTGATATGACCGGTCCAGTTTCTATTGTCACTGTGAAATTCCAAATTAGGAAGCAATGTGATGAAATATGTCAATGTAATGAACACACTGCAGCATGTAACTTCAAATCTCCAATTTGATATGTTGGTGGCATAACTCAGACTGATGGTTGAAATTGCTCTGAGCACTATGGGACTTAACATCTGAGGTCATCAGTCCACTAGAACTTAGAACTACTTAAACCTAACTAACCTAAGGACATCACACACATCCATGCCTGAGGCAGGATTCAAACCTGTAACCGTAGCAGTTGCGCAATTCCGGACTGAAGCGCATAGAACTGCTTCAGAACTGTGTAACTACTGAGCGATCGTGTAATGTTCAAAGTGATCTACATTCGCACACATACTTTGACTCTCAATGGGCCGCAATGTAGGTTACAGTCATGCCGTGTGCAATGCTGCCATTTGTGCAAGACGCACACACTATCAATTGCTATCAACCTATTCTGGTTTTGCCTCACTCACAGACTAACAGTGGACATTTTCATGCACCAAATTCCCTTTGCTCACCCACCAGACCTGTTGCTCAGTTTTTCAACCATGTGAGCTCATGCACATCTTATGGCACTTCACCTTCCAGGAAGATTTTACTGCAACAATATGATCTTCAGCAAGTTTCACCAGTAATTTATAGTCCGACTACATGGGGTGTGTTCCTGATGTGCACAGAAAACTCACATTGCTGTCACACGAAGTAGCAAACCCTTCCCCCCCCCCCCACACACACACATGCATGGGGGGCCCTGATTCCAACCGTTCAGCCACTTGCCACTCCTACAGTTACGTCTGTGTCTGCCGTGCCAGCCTTCTGTGTCATTTCCAAGGTGGACAATTTCAAATCTGTACCTCTAACCTCCGGTCCAGTTTACGGGACTGCCACACATGTTGCCAACTGCTCGTTCCCATGGTACCAACCGCACCAGCCACGTTGTGTTTTCGCAACACGTCAAGGACAATGCAACCTGCTGTTGCTTCAACGTCCTTGCCAATAACACACCTACGCCTATGGTGCCAGGCTGCAGTACAGCCCCTCCTACTGTGGATCAGCACGCCTTCATCCCCCCCCCCCCTGGCAGCCTGCCGAAGCTGCCCCCTTTATATGAGGACAACCCCGTATCATGGTTTGTGCTTGTGGAACATCTGTTCGAGTTACATCATGCGTCCGATGACAACTCTAAATTCTTATGTCTCGTCATGTACCTCCATGATCGCTCAGACTTAATTTTTGATCTACTCTTCTCGCCACCGCCTCCACCAAAGTACGAGTTCACAAAGAAAACAATATTGGACCAACTCGCCTGTTCACCATAACAATTAATCATCAAGATCTTGTACGAGGAGCACCTGGGGGACCGAACTCCATCACAACACTGGTGCCGCCATCGATTACTTGTGAGGGAACATACGATGCCGGATGTTACTCTGTGGGTGCTATGGTCCACCATGTTGCCTACGGGCCTACAGATTCACCTGCTACCGCACTCCTGGGAGTCAATCGGCTCTCATCTTTGCATCGCAGACCAGCTGTATGTGCTGCTATGACAACACCAACCAGCAGACCACTCACCACTGGTTGGCACAACTGTTCCTGTTTATTGGCCGTCTGCATGCAGAGGCAGAGCTCACTCCACCTCCGCACCGTCTACACCACCTGGCAGTATCTGTTCCCTCTCTCCTCTGTCCAAGCACTCAAGAATCACCAATGCACCATACGTGCCAATATACATCCCGGAACAAATCAATGAGGACAAGCCTCCTCCGCTGCCGCAGTCACCGCCACCACCACATCCGGCTCATCTGTATTGTTGGTACCACAAGATTTTCGGCAATGATGCCAAGAAGTGTCGATTACCTTGCCAGCACACAAATTCCGATCGCAGGATCTAGAAGACACTGAGTCCTGTGGGGAAACTCACAGTTGTCCTCACAAATTGCACTCTGACCACTCATCCACCCGGCCGAGCGGTCGTTTATACGTGGATGACATTTCGTCATGGCTCGTCTTCCTAGTTGACACAGGTGCTGACGTGTCTTATCATACCCACATCATTGGCCCCTCCCACCTCTTCACCAACGAGATCACTTCTACAAGCTGTCAACTCATCAACGTTACAAACCTAAAGCTGTGGCAAGGTTATGGTGCACCTATCTCCTTCTCTGTGTTTTCTGTGGACTTTCTACATTGCCAACATCAATGAACCAATTCTCGGTATGGATTTTTTGTCACATTACAAACTGTCCCCGATCGTGGTTCAGGGCTCAGTGCTACATTATCCCACTAACACTCAGATACTGTGCTCCCACACTTATGTTCCACATTCTGTTTCTCTCACGACACGTGAGTTAGCACATGAGTGCTCTGCCCTCATGGGCAACACTGTGACCTGCGTCACTAACCTACTGTCAAAATACGACTCGGTGGCACAACTCCGCCAGGAAAATGATGAGCTGAAACAATGAATAGCACACACTTACAACGAGCTTGTCACGGCTTGTACCTCACTGCTGAAACTGCAGTCCACAGTGTCACCACCTAATCGTGTTTCTCCATCAGACACCAGCTCGGGCACTCAGCAGGTTAGTCCAAAAACATTAATTGCATATGACAATTCGCGTCCGGTAGATACCGCACCCCCGACACACTTGCCACATTCAGTGCCATGTGTTTCAAACAGTGCTTCTAATGACAGCAGCGCACGCGATATGACCACACCCACCACGCATGCAGCTGCCTCACGTGTTGATAAACATTCCCTCTCTCTCACATGCCAGCCACGTGACTCAGCAGCCATTGGTGTTCCCCACACGACGCCAATGCCTCTCTTGCCCGCACCAGTTACCCAAGGGAAGGCTGACAACAGACAGTTGCTGCGCATCCCAACCTGCTCCATGCTGTGTGCACAGCCGACCTCTTCAAACAAGCGCACGCCGCACTCACATAATAGGCATGTGACTTTCATGCTGTCTTTTCCCACTTGTGCTAACGGTTATGCCTCGTTGCACCCCTCTTGTCCAAAAACTTCACGTCAGGACATTACTCAGTCTCGTGTGCAGTTCTCAGTTTCTTCCGTCACTGATAGAATGCCACACAAGATAGTTACCACTGCCGGCCCTCCTATTAGGCATAAGGTTAGATGCCTCAAACCCATTAAGTTGCGCGCGGCCCAGCAGTAAATTAATGAACTTTTGGATACAGGTATCCTGCAACTGTCGGACAGCAACTGGTCTTCACCGATTCACCTTGTCACCAAACATGATGGTTCTTTCGAAATGTGCTGCAACTACGGATGCTTAAATGCTCATACCGTCATGGACAATTACCCAGTGCCGAACATAAACGATTTCACTCATATGTTATCAGGCGCCACAATCTTCAGTGTTATTGACTGTAAACATGCCTATCACCAGATTCCCATAGCACCGGAAGACATTTCAAAGACAGCTATTATCATGCCGCTCAGTTTGTTCCAATTCAACTTCATGCCGTTCGGCCTGAAAAACGCTGCACAAACATGGCAACATTTCATTAACTCAATCTTACGACAGTTCAAGTTTTGCTTTGCATATCTAGATGACATACTCATTTTCAGCAACTCGGCTGAGGAACATGAAAATCATTTATCCAAGGTCCTCCAGACCTCGAACTCCAACAGCGTTGAGATCAACAAGGACAAATTCCAATTGCACCAGTCTTCTGTCATATTTTTGGGTTACACTGTCTCCACAGACAGAATATAACCTCCCATATCCCACGTGCAGGCCATCACAGCCCTGCCGCCTCTGGCTACTTACAAAGAACTCCAACATTTCTTGGGTACAATAAATTACTACTGTCGGCATCTGCCTTCTGCCGCCGCCGTGCAGGCCCCACTGGCAGACTAGTTGTCAGGCAAACAGACTTCAGGCCTTAAACCAGTTTGCTGGACTGAACCTATGCTGGAGGCCTTCAAGGCCAAGGCCAATTTGCATATGTCATCAACCATGTGTCTACAACATGCACTCGTGCATCCATTATGTATATTCCCATTCAGGGGAGACACTTTAATTGGAAGTCACTCACCCATTGTTGGTGAATAAATATGATATTGCAGTGCCTGTGTTGTTCAGAGGTATGAAGCAGGCACTGCCGTATCAGGATTCAAACACAGATTTCTCACTTATCGCACCTGGTCTTCTTACATTTCATGTATTTCATAGTGGCTGTAGTCACCACAGTGCCTGTCCTTTTTGACATGCATGCATGTCTGAAGGAGCACTGCATCATACCTCTAAACAACACAGGCACTACAATATCTCAAAGATAATTATTTGTGATATATAAATACAAGATGGGAAGTCATAAATATACAAGGTGATTCAGCTGCCCTACCAATGTCATTTTATACAACCCACAATGTTATGTCCTGTCTCCAAAAACAACATGCAAGATTTTCATATTCTGTCACTCGCCATACACAAACTACTAGTCCTACAGAAACACAAACAGGACCTTTTTTCAGGAAATTTCATGTAGTTAAATTTTGTACTGGGATATATTTTCACTGGAGGCCGGGATTTTCGAGTTATTCAAGAAAAACATACAAAAGTTACCCACAAATGCACCTTCAGCCACACACTCATCCCTCACCAACCAGGACTGCTTGTATGTTGTTCATGGCACTTCCTTCTACCACTGTACAAAACTTTCTGACCTCACAAACTATTCCTAATATTTGACCTCTCTTGGTCTCTATTGATTGGGTTATTATGTCACTAGCATAGTCAGCTATTTTGTTAACATTATTAATGTAAGTGTGCCTGTGAGGGTAATGAAAGATTTTTGTAAATGTTTTGCCAAATTTAATTACCATGCATTGACAATTTAAACCAAACTTAACCCTTACAAGCACTGTAGTTTCACAGTCAGAAGACCTGATGAATACACTGCTGTAATTGTTTGTTTTATGAAGTTAAAATTCACAAATTTTTTAGATCAAATTTACAACTTGTAAGTGCTCGGCTAAGACAGTGGCGTAATAAGGTCAGTCCATGAAGCCCAAAGAAAGTCAAATGTGGGAAATAAGATGTGCAGTCACAAATTCTTGGACAGCAGGGGGTTGAGTGGTTGGAGTGTGTGTGTGTGTGTGTGTGTGTGTGTGTGTGTGTGTGTGTGTGTGTGTGTGTGTTTGAAGGTCACTTCTGTATATTTTTCTTGAGTAATTAAAAAACTATTGCCTCTAGCTAAAAAATATCCCAGTACAAAATTAAACTACATTAAATTTTCTACAAAAGGTCCTGTTCATTTTTTCTGTAGGACTAAAAGTTTGCAAGTAGTGAGCAAAAGAATATGAAAATCTCACATGTAGTTTTTGAAGGCCAGACATAACAAAGCAGGTTGCATAAAACAACATCAGTAGGGGCAGCTGAATCATCCTGTATAACGAGAATAGTCAAGACACAGTTAATTGAAGTCACTTGACAATTATCCCAGGTATCAGAAGGTGGCTGCTATATTTTATCTCAGCGATTGACAGCTTCATTTGATTTTGAGCTAACTATCTAGTAACCCACAAACCATAGTGAGTGATAACCTGCCATTCCTGTAAAGGTATATATCCCAATCAAAGGCCTCCACTTAAATTATTTACAATTATTGATGCTAAGTGAAATTTGTATTTGGTTCAAGAAAAGGCTAATTAAATGTATGTGGCTAGTGTTTATGCAGCATTTGCAAGAATATGAAATTTAACTGTTCTAATGCCTCTACTCTCTTTTGAACCATAGAACGTATGAAAATGTAGCTAAAATCCTGTTGGTTGTTTTTTTTTTTTTTTTTTTTTTTTTTTTTTTTTTTTTTTTTTTTTTTTTTAAAAAAAGGTAAGAGTGTTCAGTTATTAAAAGCATGAAGTACAGAGGGAGAGAGAGTGTCAGTAAAAGGTATTTTGTTGAACTAAACTTATTTCTCATCATTTGTTGTTAACTTCTTCTTTATGTTGGCTCAGTCATTGTAGGTTAATAATTCCTTTCTGCTAAAACTGCAAAAAGGTGCCTGTGTTCTATTTACCCATATGTCAAATCAGTAATATCATGAATCAGGAATGTATGTTCTCTTCAAAATTATTTTGTTTTATATTTTGCAGTTTTCACAGCTTAATACAGTTCATGATAAGAACTACTAGCTTCCAACTATCTCCAGCCAAAACGTAACACACTTCAAGTGAACAAAAAGTTTCATTTCAAAGATATGTTTACATGATCAAGATAATCGGTATCCATGATCAGAGAATTACAACTTATTAGTATTTCATAAAAGCAAAGTGAAATACAGTCCTCTATTGATTTTGTCTTTTTGAACAACTATGGAAAAAAATAAGTATGATTATATAGTAAATCTAAATACGCCCAACTTCACAAATAAACAAAACTGTGAAGTATATTTGTATTACAAAAATAGTTAATTTTATGTCAGGATTATGCTTTATCAATGTACATTCACTCAAAATTGCAGAAAATATTCAGTTTGTGATTTTGGCCTCTTTGGATTATGTTCTAAATCATGGTGAATTGGGTTCTCTGATTCTTGAGGAAAAAAAGAAGTCTACTGAAGAGTTCCATTACACTATGTACAAAATATATGTGTTTTACAGTGCGTCTCTGAGCTGTTAGTAAAAGAACATGTACATCTTACAGGAAAAATTTAATATAGAAAAGGAATTGATGCTGCTTCAAAATAAGTTGGAGAATGATTTTGTTTCCAAGACAGAAATGGATGCAGTAAAAAGGAATTATGAAGCTGCTTTGGCTAAAGCAAGACAAGATGCAGAACTATCAGTGTATGATGATCTTAGACATAAATTACATCAGATAAATATTTTCATTGAAAAACAGGTAAACAGAGTATTTTAACTGTTATTAGAGAAATTTTGTTATGACAAGTCCCCATTTTGTGATAATTTTCTATAATTTCAGGCACAAGAACAAGCTAACATTACACATTTACAAAACATAAATGAAAGTCAAATGCAGCAGGAATTCAAAGAAATAAGTTTGAAAATCTTGTCCGACTTTGCCAAAGTTCAAGCCACACTACAGGAAAAGGATGAAAAAGAAAAAGAATTAAAGGAAAAGTATGAAAAACTTATAAAAGAATGTGAGAAAGAGCAAGAAGTACAAAGGAAGAAACTGATTGAAAAATCTTACAGTGTGAACTTGACACCATACATGAATAAGTAAGTAATATTAAATTTTAGCTTCTAACTTGGTAAATTTACTGACAACAAGTAAAATGATATTGCAGAAGTAGTAAATTGTAATTAAAATTTTGTCAGTATTATTACAGAGAGACTGCCATGAGAAGTCTGAAATTATCTTCATTGAGTTTCACTCACACCCAATGTTAATGACATCTTACATTAGCTTGCAGAGTCCATTTAGAGGATCAATCAAATATAGTTATTTATTTAACAGAGCATCTCATTATCAAGTGAATGAGATGAAAATAGGACTCAGTAGAAAAGAAATAATAAAAAAGGAAGCTAAGGTTACATAGCAAGAAATAATAAAATTAAACTAGACCAGTGAGAAATATTATAAACACAAATAAAAGAATGGGCAAAAAAATCAAGATTTTTGAAAGTGAAGGGGAAGATCAGATGAAGGAAGTAATTTTTCACTCCAGTTGTGGCAAAACACATCATTTCTGTTGAGCTCATAGGAGTTTCTCTTGTTGATACAATGTTAGGCTGAAAAGTAATGCACACATGCCTGTAGAACATGAAGAAAAACAGTTAGGAAGAGTGTCACTGAAAAAGTCTTCCAACTTTTCTCGAATCCAGGACTAGAAAGCTGGCTTTACCTCATCTTCTGTTGTGTAATGATTACCCTTGAGGTCTCTCTAGGGCAGAGGAAAAAAATAAAAATCGCAAAGTGCAAGATCAGGGGAGTAAGGAGGGTGTGGAACTGGTTCAAACTTCAGGTTTCACAGAGCCTCTTCAGTTACACTGAAGTGTCGGGATGAGTGTTGTCATGTTGCAAAATTATTGGTGCCAGGCAGTTTCTAACACAACAAACTCGATGTTGGTGATATTTTAGGGTCTCTATGTACTGAGAAGTATTTTCTGTTGCCCCACATACCAGATTATCAATCACAGAAACTCGGGGAGCATCCCAAAGCACAACCAAAATGGTTTTCTTTACAAATGGTTGTGATTTGAAATTCTTCCCTTAGGAGGAGACAGATGCTGGTATTCAGTGTATGTATCTTCATTTTTGTAATGTCAGGCTTCAGTTTTGTTGTGATATGCTTTCTATTACTGTTGAGCAGTATCACTATTAACAAATGTGCCAATGTAGTATTTTGGAACTACTACACAAATAAATTATTATAACTCACAAAATATCTTTATGTACCCAGTGTAGGTTTGTAATAATTGGTCGAAGCTGTGCAGGCACTCATTGCTGGAGTCACCAGTGATAATGACATCAATATAGTTGGTTGTTCCTGGAACCTTGTTTATCAGTTGTTCAAGATACTACTCAAATACAGCTGGGGTCAACACTAAAAGGGAATCACTTGTAATTGTAGAGCCCATTAGTTGTATTGACAAACACCGCCCATTTACTCTCGTCATCTAGGTGTGCCATGATTCCCATTGCTCATGGATGGAATATACATCAGTGATGGCTTGGACATTCACAGTCAATTTGACGTCTCTGCATAGATGAATACTGGCATTGGGCTTCTCGATAATGACCAGTTGGATGGTCCACAGATAGTTGGATACCGGTTCTATGATGTTAGTTGCTTCCTGTCAGCCCAGTTGCCATTTAATCTTGTCCTGCAGCACAAATGGAACAGGCATGCCTTACAAAATTTGGTATCCATCAGGATGCAGGGTGATGTGTGCTTCATAGTCTTTGATGACACCAGGTTGGACTGAAAAAAAGATGCCTGTACTTTCTACAGAGGTGTGTGCAGGCCATTCCACCATCCTTGATCTGGATGTGATTTGTTGAATACTGAACTGTGAAACCAAGAAGATGAAGTAGGTCTACATCTATGGTATTGGTTACTGTACATCACTTCATCACCAAAAGCAGGGTCCAAACCTGCTTGCTCTTGCATTTGATATGCACTTGACAGCAACCTTTGATGTGAATAGTCTGGTCACTGTAACTTGTCAATGTTCTGTGAAGCTTAAACAGCTGGGAGGCCCCAGGTAAAGCATAGATATGAGTGTTGATGATAGCTTATGATGAACCAGTTTCCAACTTAAATTAAATGACACGGCCATTCCACCAACACAGCTTTATCATTGCATCAAAGAATACTGTACACACTGCTTTCAGATCCATCGTGCTTTGAATTATCATGTATTACAGTATACATTTTTTAAATCATTAGTATTACAATCAAACACATTCACTGAATCATCTGTGGCACCAGTGCAAATAGAGCACTTGATGGTAGATATAATTTATTTAAACAAACTTCAGCCTTATGACCTAGAAACTGACAACGTAAGCAGGTCTTGTATTTGTAATAGCATGACTATCTCTTGTGAGTCATAAAACAATGAAAGCAAGATTTGACTCAAGAGTAGTTAGCAGTGGAAGATCATTTGTTCTTGTTACAAGACATGGCCTGAGGCATAGGTGCCGGGTGACATTTCCTGTTCTGTTGTCCCATGTGATGACATCCCTGTTCTGTTTTCCCATGTGGACATCACTACTCTTAAGTTCTGTATGAAAAGCTCCAATCCCCTTGTTCTCACAGACTTGCTCAGTTTGCTCAGTCTATTTGAAAACTTGAATAAAGGATGAGCTTTTGTCACATGTAGGGTTATTCAAACAGATAAAATCCCCTCATATCCCTGTATCTGGAGCATGAACAATTAACACAGTTCTCACAGCAGTAGTCACATAGGAAAGAGTACAAGCTTTGTTTTCTCACTTGAAGAAACAGTTGCAAGTAAGGCCTTACAATATAGCAGCCTATTCTTTAAACTTTTGTCCAGACCTCTTATAAGTACAATAATACTTATGATGTGCTGTCAAAACAGAAGTTTATTCTGAAAATATTCACCTGACTGCTCACCAACATCTGAATCTTTATATGGGAAAATTTACTAATCCAGAACATACCTACAAGCTCAAGCATTGAACAAGAGAAAAGCATGTGTCGTAAAATTTTATTCACATCTGCTCATGTAACCTGCTCAATGTTTCTGTGTCAGACTGAATGGGTGAAACACCAGTTGCATTCACTGAACACCTACATTGATCCTGATCCTCTAGCTCGTATAACACCAAGCCCTGGGTAGCACTTAATTTATCCATAGTAGCATTGAGGGACTCTATAGTATTTTGGAGCAACTGCAAAAGTTTTGTAAGTGCTAATGGAAGCTAAAGTTGATGCAGCATCTGGAACAGTTCACGAACACTTATCGTACATTTATGCTGCAGTCTTGACACTGACACCTCACTGCTGCCACATTGCACCTTACTGCTAGCCAGCAGCATTGTTGCTTTTATACTGCAGCCTCCCTGCTCACTACCTACCAAGAGTTATTACAGTGCAGCTCTTCACATAAGTAGCAGAGCCAAATGACAAAGTTTCAATTTTTCGTTCAAGAAATTTTTCATGCAGGAGAACTGTACAGACATACCATCAATTGACAGTTGTACAGACTTCCATATGGTCAACATAGTAATAAGCATCCCTGGCATATAGAAACAACTTAAAAATTTGAAAGCAAATAAGTCACCAGGTCTGGGTGGAATCCCAATTCTGTTTTAGAAAGAGTACTCTACAGCAATAGCCAATGGACTTGCTGCAATGATAATGATGGTTCCCATGAGATCATCAAAGTTAAGTGCTTTCAGGCTCGGTTAACATTTGAATTAGTCACCATCCGAGTCTGCCGAGTGCTGTTGACAAGTGGGATGCACTCAGCCCATGTGAGGCCAATTGAGGAGCTACTTGATTGAGAAGTAGCTGCACCAGTCAAGAAAACTGACAATGGTTGGGAGAGTGGTGTACTGACCACATGCACCTCCATATCTGCATCCAGTGATGCCTAAGGGCCGAAGATGACATGGTGGCTGCTCAGTAGTGGTGGGCATTCGAGGCCTGTTCAGACATGTTCTTTTTTTTTTTTAATTTTTTTATTTTACTTCATGGCATTGGGCCATTATCTAGCTTGCATTTATCGCAAATCTCTTGCCCAGCACAAAGTTCCAAGTGCCTGGAAAGGTGACTCCTGTATATAATCAGGATAAAAATCCAGACCCGCAAATTATAGACCAATATCCCTAACATTGGTTTGATGCAGAATCCTAGAACATATTCTCATTCAAATATAATAAATTTTCTTGAGACCTAGAAGTTTATGTTCGTGAATCAGCACGGTTTTCGAAAGCATCACTCGTGTGAAACTCGGCTTGCCCGTTTCTCACAGCGTATACTGTGAACTCTGGATGGAAGGCAACAGATAGATTCTATATTTCTAGATTCCCAGAAAGCATTTGACACAGTGCCCCATTGCAGGCTGTTAAGGAAGGTATGAGCATATGGAATAAGTTCACAGATATGTGAGTGGCTCAAAGACTTCATAAATAATAGAACCCAGTAAATTGTCCTCGATGGCAAGTGTTCATCAGAGACAAGCTTATTGTCAGAAGTGCCCCAAGGAAGTGTGATAGGACTGCTGTTATTCTCTATACACATAAATGATTTGGCAGACAGGTTGGATAGCAGTCTGCAGTTGTTTGCTGATGATGCTGTGGTGTATGGTAAGGTATCAAAGTTGAGTGACTGTATTAGGATACAAGATGGCTTACACAAAATTTCTAATTGTGTGATGGATGGCACCTAGCCCTAAATGTGGTAAAATGTAAGTTAAAGTGGATGAGTAGGTAAAACAAACCTGTAATACATTGATACTGCATTAGTAGTGTACTGCTTGACACAGTCACATTGTTTAAATATCTGGGTGGAATGTTGCAAAGCAATTTGAAATGGAATGAGCATGTGAGGTTTGTGGTAGGGAAGGTGTATGGTAGACTTCATTTTATTAGGAAAATTTTAGGAGTGTGGTTCATTTGTAAAGGAGACCACATACAGGATGCTGGTATAACCCATTCTTGAATACTGCTTGAGTGTTTGGGTTCCGTACCACGTCATATTGAAGGAGGACATTGAAGCACTTCAGAGGCAGGCTTTTAGATCTGTTACCAGTAAGTTTGAACAACACATAAGTGTTACGGAGATGCTTCAAGAACTCAAACAGGAATCCCTGGAGGGAAGGTAACATTCTTTTCAAGAAACACTATTGAGAAAATTTAGAGAACCAACATTTGAATCTAACTGCCAAATTATTCTACTACAGCCAACATACATTGTGCATAAGGACCACAAAGATAAGATTCAAGAAATCAGGGCTCATATGGAGGAATATAGACAGTCATTTTTCCCTTGCTCTGTTTGTGAGTGGAACAGAAAGGAAATGACTGATAGTTGTATAAGGTACCCTCCACCACGCCCCGTGCATTGGCTTGTGGAGTATGTACATAGATGTAGATGTAGAAATGTGGTACTGCTAGGCTGAACTTGAATCAGTCAATCACAACTCAATTTTTAGGATATTCAGTAATGGGTGCACCATAAAACACAAACCAGTTTGATATCACTGCCTGGTGAGGATAATAGTGAACAGAGTGGTTTGCATTGGTAGTGTTGTTTAAATAGACTGATAAGACACAGTGGGTTTGATTAATCATCACTGGGTTATGCTGGTGAGCAATGAGCGGCAAGACGGCAGCATAAATGCACCAATAAAATTCGTAATCACATAATAAGACCATAAGATATATGGCCAAAGTCCAAAATGTCCATCAAATCACCAAAATTTAATTAATGTCTAACAGAGTTTTACTAGAGTTCAGTGAAAAATTTGTTGACTGTTATGTCCACAAAAACTTTGAATGCGGAGTAGCCACGCGGTCTGAGGCGCCTTGCCACAGTTCGTGTGGCTCTCCCCATCGGAGGTTCGAGTCCTCCCTCGGGCATGAGTGGATGTGTTGCCCTTAACATAAATTAGTTTAAGTTAGGTTAAGTAGTGTGTAAGCTCAGGGACCGATGACCTCAGCAGTTTGGTCCCATAGAACTTACCACAAATTTCCAATTTTTTCTTTTGAAAACATCAACAGAAGGTAGAAACCCAGAGAAAGTACACTGTAGTGTATAACTAATCTACATTAAATACCTTTTCAGTGAAGTCCAAATAATAATGTCCACTGAAGTATAGCCACTTTAGTTGCTGCCCATAACTTAGCCAAGTACCCCGAGAAATATAGTCCATGTATAAGTCACTTGTCACAATACTGACTGAAGTGTAAGTGATGAGTCACAATACGAACTGCACCACTGTTGTGATGTGCTCTCTAGTACTGCTGAACTGTGTCACTAGCAGTACTGGTTCATAATTCTAGGTTCTTTAACCAAAGGATCAGGAATTTCTACCATTTTTCACCCTAAATGGGATAAATATCAACTTCTCTCCTTCAGCAAATAATTTGGGAGTAATAATAGATGAAAATCTAATTTGGACTAAGCATGTAACTTCAATGTGCAAGAAGGCATCAGCATCTCTCCACGGCCAACAAAAATATAAGAAGCTCTTTCCTGTTGACCTGAAAAAGAAACTTGTACAAGCACTTAAATTTTTAGTTATTGATAACACCAATGTTATCCTGCAAGGCCTTTCTCAGGAAAGCTCTCAGTGCCTGGAACTGGTTATGGATGCATATGGATGCATATCTGTGATGTTCGACTCTTTGATCGTATTTCACCATCATGTACACAACTACTCTGCCTGTGTCCAGACAAGTGCAGAGATTTCCATACCCTCTGTCTTCTATGTTGTCTTATCAATGAACACTGTGCCTTATATTGCTCCTTAACATTAACACTCTTGTCTAAACAACATGGCAGAAACACCCATTCCCATCAGAGCAAAATCCATCCTAACCCACACCATTGTACATCCACGTTCTTGAAGTCCTTCTCAGTAGCAGGAATCCGACTCTGAAATAACCTCCCACATTATGTTAGAGAACCAAATAATATCTCCATCTTCAAAAGACAGATAATGACATAGCTATTAAAGCAACAATAAGAATTGCCTTGTCCTTGTACACACTCGTTATCCTAGTACATCATTCTTTCCAAGCAAATCTTCCTTGTTTCCCAGTATTCTTAGTTCATGCAGTCTCCTTAAATTTCCTTTCCCCAGAACTCAGTATATTAGAAAACATATATTTTGTACACCTATCAGTACTTTTTACATCAATCACTATCATTATTGTCATTATAGTCACTATTAGTATTATTGTTATTATTTTTACTATTATCAGTATTAGAGGCAGCAGGTGCAGTAGTATGAGTACTGCAAGTATTAACTTCGTTACTTCATAGTCAGTATTATTTACTCACATAGCCACTTTAGAAACTCAAATAATTTCAATACTGTTTGTCATATTAAAACTGTTATTACATAGGTAACTATGATGTAAAAAACCTACTGTATGTGTGAAACCCTGGCCCAATGAGAGAGAGGGCCTGATGGCCCTAAACAGATCAGATTAAATAAATAAATAAATATTAATTATTGCTGCAGTGCACCATGCTGAACGTACTACACAAGACTAAGTCCAAATCTGTGATGCAGCACTGTGGCTGTGGTGGTTCCAGTAACAAGTCTGTTTACTAATATAGTGTATTGCAAATGGCATCTCTAAACAGTCTACAGCACTTGCTCGTAACTTCATAACTGCTACTGCAGTTCCATCTGAAATAGAACTGCAGCTGTTCTGGCAACCCTTGGGCCACAGGTTATACTGTGCAGATTGCTATATTGGGTACAGGGAATTGGCTGCTGTTGTCAGAGATAATGAGCTTGTTGCCCATTGTCTCTCTTGCCTGGTTGGTGTGACCATAGTCCCTGGTTGGCATCTGTGGTGGGTGTGCCAAATTAGTCCATCCACTGTAGGTGAACTGTGTAAAGCTACTGTGGCTCACACCTTAAGGGCAATGAGCACTTCTCCTTCACTTCTGTGAAACACATATCTTCTACAGAACAAGGGCTCATAGTTCTTAAGATGTGCATTTCAGAGCCCATGTTTCCTAGACTTTTTTTCCAATAACAGTTCCTATCATATTCTTGAATACTGAGCATTCCTCCTGGAACACACTGTATTTATACTGATGAGTCTGAGGCTGGGCAGCAATTCAGGCTCATATGTTCAACTCTCCCTGCTAACTGTAGCTCAGAACACACTCACCCTCAAATTATTTCTGTGCAGTACAATATTAATTTTGGGCTTTGCAATTTTTAGAGGCATTTTGGATAACCAGATTTTAGGTTGACCCAAGTTCAGTTAATCAAGACTTTACTGTATAATATAATTGGCTGGATAAAAAAAAATTTCTCACTAAATGGTGTCAGGAGAAAACATATATAAAAGATTGTAAATACACAAGTTTCACAGCTAGTGGCTACTTCTTCTTGCAGAAGAGTTCAAGGGAAAGGAAAAGGACTGGTGAGATTTAGGAAATGGGGAGAGTTGTGGAAAAGCTATCCAGAAGCCTAGGGCAGGGAAGACTTACCTCACCAGTCTTTCACTTCATCCCTCTTCCTCCCCCTTCAACCCTTTGCTCAGAAGAAGGAGCTATTGGCTCCAAAAGCCTGTGCATGTCCTTAATTTTCATGTGTTTTCTCCTGCTGTTACTCAGTGAATATATTTTTTTATCTATCCATTTATATTATATTTTCAAAAGTTGATTATTTTCATTGATATATTAGCTCTTGTAGATATCATTTCTTCTTATGTAACCCCCTAGTCAATCTTTGTTGTTGTCTGTCTTGTTCAAACTGTTGTCTATTTTCAACCTTATGTGCTAGTCCGCTCGTTTATTTATTTTTACCACCTGTATTAACCAACATCTTGCCCCTACATCTTTTCCAATAATCATTTCCATGTGCATAAACAGATCTATTGCTATTTACGAATTTGCATATAACTTTTTGTTTACAGTTCACTATACACTGCAGGACCTTCTGCTAATCATCTTTTGCCAATTTATTTGAAAATTAGATAGCACTTTTCTTTTCTTTCCCCCTCGCCACTTACCCTGCTTCTACATGATTCTCTTATCTTTTTGTATGGTTATTTTTTGCAAAACTTCACTGATCAGCTGTTACTGCCATCTCCTGCATTATGTTACCTTCAAAGTGCATCAGATTGTGGTTTTGCCAATGACTTCCTCTTTCTGTTTGCCCTGTTTTTAAGCTTCTGTTTGTTTTCATGTCTTTTCCAAGAACTTGCCCAATCACAATTCACTGTCATAATTTTCTCCTATCATAATCTATTTCCCTGCTTGTGTTCCTTTTTTACCTAAATCCCCCCCCCCGCCTTTTTCCCAACTCCCACCATCTCTAATTCTCCAATGACTCCACTCTTACCATGATGAACCCCATCACATATTACAGTCAGTCTTTTTGAAAACATGAGTCTTTCTTTCTCATTCTGTTTGGTAAGCCTCCTCTGACCTAGGATGAATTTTCCTTAATGTTCCCCATTTTCTAAATCTTGCCAGTCCTTTTTCTTTATTTCTCTTCCTTCTCCTTCAGCCCTTCTGCTAGAAAAAGGAGCCATTGGCTTCAAAAGCTTGCACATTTTCTTAACCTTTATATGTGTTTTCTCCAACTGCCACTGCATGAATAGACATTTTTTTTATTTATACTTTATGTGATACAATACTTAAGTAGTCTTGCTATTTCTATCTTGATATTCCGAAACTTTCAAAATGATAACTTCATAGGAAAATAGCTGCACTAGAAAACTGAGTTGATATACTTTTAAATTTGACAATTTTGTTTTAGTTAATTATAAATTCATAAATACCTTATTACAAATTATTAACATTTGTGATTTTGTTTATGATACAGTGTGTTTAGTGTCAATATGTATGTAATCTAAAATTCTTCCATATAACATTAAATAATAAATAATAAATGTAAAATGTAGTCATAAGATAATACAATAATTGGTACCATGCATTGAGTAATATATTAAAAACTGTGTCTGTGTATCACATACTCCAATATGAGATTCAGAAGTGTTGCATTATGCACATCCCCTGAATTATATGTGCAAAATTTATGCTTTAAATTCTGCCATGATGTTTATATAACAAGAAAGGGGGGAAACTGCTTCAATCTGAACTAAGTCAGTATAGGTTTTGATTTGTTACAAAAAATTGTGTCTTTTTATATAAACATAACCAAGTAATTGTTTGTGTTGTATGTGACACACTGAAATAGAAAAAAAAATTTAAGTAGTCTTCATCTTTTCTCTTGAGATCCACCATTGTCTCCTGCACTTGAATTCTCCCTTGAACTCAGTCACACGTTTCTTATTTCCTACAAAATGTATAAATTCATAAGTTTTGAATTAAACCCAGGGCATGAAAGATACAATGTTCATACCAAAAAAATAAATATCATTGGTTACGTAAGATAATACTCTTAGTAATAATTTTAATTGAGTTCAAAATTTTATATAGGTGTGTTAGTAAATATATGCAAATGTAAGTACAATGTGAGCAGAACTTGCCCATTGTAATAATCAAGTAAATTTAGCTTTGTTAAATTCCTTTTCATTGGTACTAGTCTAACCTTGTCATGTGATTACTTAATGTATACATTACAAATTCATTTACACAACTGTGAGGGTTTATGTTTCAAAAACTGGGAGTATGAGCAAATATACTATATTATTCATACCAGTGTGATACATATATTCTCATTACATTGTAGGAATAGAGTCATGATAACTACAAAAAAAAAAAGCGTCTTCATGTACAGATTACCTCACTTAAACAAAGTAACTGATTAGTATGATCATTAGTAAATGAGATAGAAAAATGCTCATATTTTCCTCATTAGACATTAAATAGATTGATAACCCTTTCTGTTCTATACATTCATTGTTGTAATTGTTTCCACATCTGTTTCCAAGGACATATTTAGAACAAAATTTGAAAATCTGCATGTTCCTCTTATGTACATATTGTACCAGCATACTGAAACCTTCCTAAGCAAGACTAATCATACAAATAACAACTAATTGTTAATATTTATGAAGTATGAAAACAAATTGTAATCTATTTCAGAAATATTACTTCACAGTACCTGCTGTAAAAAGGTGTTAATTGGTCAAGTATAATTACATACTGTAAATTATTCCATTATAGTCAGAATTTTGCACATAATTCCAGCGATAGTAACCTCACAGATCCTTTTCTTAAGTTCTTCATGAACTATAATGTATTTGTCTTTCAGTGATTGTTTCCACTTTACTATTTGATGCTACTCACTATCAGTAACAAGCATGATATCCCATCTTCAATAATTATTTAGTTAATTGTTATTAAATCAGTATTCCATATATTACAGTATTATGAAAAGGTAAATGCTACTCACCATACAGTGGAGATGCTGATTCGCAGAAAGGCACAACAAAAAGACTGACAGAAAGTGAGGTGGTAGATCACATTACTGGTTTCACAGGAAGCCCTGGCTTTGATGTGATAGGTGATGTTTGTGACTGGAATAGAGTAGGTGACGGTGGGAGGATGTATGGGACAGGTCTTGCATCAGTGTCTCTGACAGGGATATGAGCCATGAGTCAAGTGGTTGGGAGCAGAGATTGTGTAGCGATGGATGAGGATGTTGTGTAGGTTTGGTGGGTGGCGGAATACCACTGTGAGAGGGGTGGGAAGGATAGTGAGTAGGACATATCTCATTTCAGGGCATGACAAGAGGCAGACAAAACCCTGGTGGAGAATGTAATTCAGTTGCTCCAATCCTGGGTGGCACTAATGTTTCTCTGTGGCCAGACAGTGGGACTCTGGGAGTTGGTGGGTAACTAGAAAGATAAGACATGGGAGATCTGTTTTTGTACAAGGTTGGGAGGGTAAATATAGTCTGTGAAGGCCTCAGTGAGACCCTCAGCATATTTAGGCTGGGCTGCTCACTAGTACATTTGTGATGGTCATGGGTGGCTGGGCTGTACGAAAGGGACTTCTTGGTGTGAGATGAGTGGCAGCTATCAAAGTAGAGGTATTGCTGGTGGTTGCTAGTTTTTATATGGACAGAGGTACTGATTTAGCCATCTTTGAGGTGGAGGTTAACATCAAGGAATGTGGCTTGTTGGGTTGTGTACATCTACATCTACGTGGATACTCTGCCAGGCACATTTAAGTGCCAGGCAGAGGGTTCATTGAACCAGCTTCACAATTCTCTATTATTCGAATCTCATATAGCACAAGTAAAGAACAAACACCTATATTTTTCTGTACAAGCTCTGATTTCCCATATTTTATCATGGTGATCATTTCTCCCTATGTAGGTCAGTGTCAAAAAAATATTTTCATATTCAGAGGAGAAAGTTGGTGATTGGAATTTCATGAAAAGCTTCTGTTGCAACGGAAAACGCCTTTTTTAATTATGTCCAGCCCAAATTCTGTATCATTTCAGTGACACTCTCTCCCAAATTTGTAATAATACAAAACATGCTGCTCTTCTTTGAACTTTTTTGATGTACTCCATCAGTCCTATCTGGTAAGGATCCCACATCGTGCAGCAGTATTCTAAACGAGGATGGACAAGCATAATGTAGGCAGTCTCCTTAGTAGAAATGTTACATTTTATAAGTGCCCTGCCAGTAAACCGCAGTCTTTGGTTAGTCTTCCCCACAACATTTTCTATGTGTTCCTTCTAATTTAAGTTGTTTGTAATTGTAATTAGTAGGTATTTAGTTGAATTTATGGCCCTTAGATTTGACTGATTTAACGTGTAACCAAGTTTAATGAATTCCTTTTAGCACTCATGTGGATGAGTTTCTATGTGTCTATTTAATATCTAATAGCCACAGTTGTCGTGTTTTCATTTGCGTCAGAAAGTAAAATGATTTTGTGACATATTAAACGTTCCTAAAGAGGAGTGAAATATTTAGTTTTACCTGAGTGCTTTGGTAGTTAGGGTTTTGAATCTCTGCTCATTTAATCTAATTTATTAGACACAGTTCCTGTGTTTTCATCAGGGTCTACAGTAGAGTTGCCCAGCATGTGCCGATAGTCCATTTGTCTGCATAGTTTAGTTTTCCACAGCCTTTAGTATGGACAGGGAATGCGACTATTGTGTGCAGATGCAAGCCGAGTTGGTGGCACTTCGCTCTCAGCTCCAAGCTGTGATGGCTTCGGTTACACAGCATGAGGCTGCAGTGGGTGGGAACCACTGTTGTGGGTGGGCCGTGGGGATCCAATGGGCGTCCAGCATGTCCGAGTCCTCCAATTGGTTCTCTCCGGTGGCCAGCCCCGTTACTACTCACACTGAGGTTGACCCCTCAATGTGCATTCTGTGTGTGTACCAGGTGGAGTCATTCCAGATGTGGAACAGGTCCTCCCGGATGCTGTGAAGAGCACAGGGTGCAGCCAACTGCAGGTGGTTGCTCACTTTGATACCAATTATGTGTGTCACTTTGGATCAAAAGAGATTCTCTCTGGTTTTGAGTGGCTAACAGAAGTGGTCAAGACTGCCAGTCTTGCTTGCAAGATGAAAGCAGAGCTGACCATTTGCAGCATAGTCGACAGGACCAATTGTGAACTTCTAATACACAGCTGAGTGAAGGGTCTGAATCAGAGGATCAGGTGGTTCTCTGATGGTGTAGGCTGCAGAGTCCTCAACTTGCGCCAAAGGATGGTGGAGTTTCAGGTTCTGCTGAATAGTTCAGGTGTCCACTACATGCAGGAGGTGGCTACATGAGTAGCAGGGGCTGTGTGGCATGGACTGGGCAGTTTTTTAGGTTAGAGGGTCTCGGGAAAACACAAGAAGGGCTTCAGTTACAAAGAGTGCAGGTCCAACACAGGAAGAATGTAGATACAGGGACCATTGGTTTAACAGTTGTAAATTGTCATAGTAGCTGTGTTGGGAAAGTACCAGAGCTCCAAGCACTAATAGAAGGCAATGATGCTCAAATACTCATAGGCACTGAAAGCTGGCTAAAGCCAGAAATAAGCTCAGCAGAAATTTTTGCAAAGAACCTAACGGTGCTCCGAATGGATAGGCTAAATATGGTTGGCGGTGGCATGTTTGTTGCTGTTAGAAGTAGTTTATCTTGTTGTAAAATTGAAGTAGATAGTTCCTCTGAGTTAGTACGGACAGCGGTCATTCATGGCAACTGGAATAGAATAACAATTGGATCCTTTTACTGACCTCCCAATTCAGATGATACAATTGCTGAAAGGTTCAAAGAAAACTTGAGTTTGATTTCAAACACGTACCCGTATCATACAATTATAGTTGGTGGTGACTTTAATTTACCCTTGACATGTTGATGAAAATACGTGTTTAATTCTGGAGGTATGCATAAAACATTATACGAAATTGTGTTAAACGCATTATCCAAACCTTACCTTAAGCAGTTTGTTCGTGAGCCCACGTGAATAGTAAACAGTTGTGAAAACACACTTGACCTCTTAGGAACAAATAATCCTGAGTTAATAACGAGCATCAAAGTGGATACAGGGATTACTGAACACAGGGTTGGCTTAGTGAGATTGAACATTGTAGCCCCCCAATCCTCCAAAAATACACGAAAAATATACCTATTCAAAAAAGCAGATAGAAATTCACTTGACGCCTTCCTGAGAGAAAATCTCCATTCCTTCCAAATTAATATTATAAGTGTAGACCAGATGTGGCTTGAATTCAAAGAAATAGTATTGGCAGAAATTGAGAGATTTATACCACATAAATTAACAAACGATATAGCTGATCCTCCTTGTTACACAAAACGAGTGTCAGAACACTGTTGCAGAAACAATGAAACAAACATGCCAAATTTAAACAGATTAATGATCTTTTACAGAAGCTTGAAATTTAGCATGGACCTCAATGTGAGATGCTTATAATCGTTTCCACATCGAAACTTTGTCTCAAAACCTGGCACAAAATCCAAAGAGATTCTGGTAATAAGTGAAGTATGTTAGCATCAAAAACACTCAATTCCTTCTCTGCAGGATAGCAATGGAAATACTATCAAAGACAGTGCTGCCAAAGCAGAGTTACTAAACACAGCCTTCCGAAAAGTAAATATTCCAGCATTTGAATCAAGAACAGTTGCCAACATGAGTAAGGCAGATGTAAATATCCTCGGAGTAGTGAAGCAACTTAAATCAATAAAGAAAAGCAAGTCTTCTGTTCCAGACTGTATACCAATTAGGTTTATTTCAGAGTGTGCTAACGCATTAGCTGCATACTTAACAATCATATACAACCGTTTGCTCAATGAAAGATCTGTACCTAAAAACAGGAAAGTTGCACATGTCACACCAATATTCAAGAAAGGTAATAGGAATAATCCACTTAATTACAAGCCCACATTTTGTTGACACCAATATACGTAGGGAGAAATGACCATCATAATGAAATAAGGGAAGTCAGAGCTCACACAGAACGATATAGGGGTTTGTTTTTTCTGTGCACTGTTCGAGATTCAAATAACAGAGAATTATTGTGAAAGTGGTTCAGTGGACCCCCTGACAGGCACTTAAGTGTGAGTTGCAGAGTATCCATGTAGATGTAGACACACACACACACACACACACACACACACACACACACCACATGTATGTGCAGCTACATTGTACAGCTGAACACACACTGCTGGAACTGCTGGCAAGCTACATAGCTGGTGGCTCAGAGGAAGGCAGCATGTGTGTGGGAGAGAGGGACAGTAGGTGCTCCAGCAAGGAGTGCAACATGTAGACACTGTAGCTGGTGAGTTCGTGCAGCATACAGCGATGATTTGATGATTGTGTGTAGAAATGTGTTGGGATGCGGTGGCAGAACAGCTGTAGGGGATACTGGCAGGTAGAGGGTGTGTGAGCAGTGGGTTAGTAGAGACAGAGGCCAGGAGGATTACGAGTATGAAGCATGTGTTGGAAGGAAAAATATCATCTCTGTTGTTGAGAAAAGCCGGTGTTGGAGTGTAGCTTATAAATGGTATTAGTGGTGAAGCAACCACTGAATTTGAGCATGTTGTGCTCAGCAGTATGTTGTGCCACTGGGTGATCAACTCTGTTCTCAGCTGCAGTTTTGACCGATGACTGTAGCTGTCTGGTCCCTTTAATCCCACAAACCAACCACAAACCACTCAGCTGCAGTTTAGCAGTGGACATTCATTCTAGTGGAGTTGGCTGGCTGTCATGCCCAAATAAAATGCTGAGCAGAAGTTGCAGCAGAGCTGGTATATGAGGTGGTACTTTCACAAGTGGTCCTGCCTCTAACAGGGCCCATGACACAACTTGAGAAAGATGTGCTGCATAGATGAAGTGAGCAGCTCTTTCACCAGGGTCTTTCACAGACATATGGCTGCTGTGTCAAGGGGTTGGGAGTGGGATGGGGATGGACAAGGATCATGTGTACTGTAGGATGGATGGGTACTGAATACCACTTTAGGAGGGGTGAAAAGGATCGTGAGTGGGATGTTTCTCATTTCTGGGCATCATGGTAGATATCTGATGCCTGTCCTGAGGATAGAGTTCAGTTGCTCCAGTCTGAGATGGTATTGGGTGGGTAGAGGAAGACTCCTTTGCAGTTGGTTCTTGAGTATGGTGAGAGCATTAGGAATATGTGAGGATATGGTGCAGGAATTCTGTTTGTAGAGTAGTTTTGGGAAGTAGTGCTTATATCTTAAAGCCTTTGTGAGACCATTAGCATACTGGGGAAGGGAATTCTTGTCACTGAATGTACACTGTCAACAAGTGGCAAGGCTAAATTGGCGTTTTGTGTGTGTGTGTTTGTGTGTGTGTGTGTGTGTGTGTGTGTGTGTGTGTAAGTGGTGGCAGCTGTCAGTATGTAGGTACTGTAGGAGGCAGATGGCTTGATTTGAGCAGAGGTATAAGTACAGACATCAGAGAGGTAGGGGTCATCATCTAGGAAGATGGCATGTTGGGCTGGGAGGACCATGCAAAGCAGACAGGAGAGAGGGTGTTGGGGCTGTGGAAAAATGAAGATGTGTCTTGGCCATGGGTACAGATCATGAAGATATCATCAATGAACCTAAATCAGACAAGGGGTTTTGGTTGGCTATAAAGGTTTCCTCTAGGTGGCCCACAAATAATTGGCACAGGAGGATGCCTTGTGGGTAACCATGACCATGCCATAGATTTGTTTATACAGTCTAAGACAAAAAATGACGCACCATAAAGGAATCATCCAAATCGGATAGAAATCAATAGATGTGATGTACTACAGGAAAAAAATTATTACAATTTCGGAAAAACTGGATGATTTATGCATGAGAAAGACCTTCATAAATTGAGCAAGTCAGTAATGTGTTGGTCCACCTCTGACCATTATACAGGCAGTTACTCGGCTTTCCATTCACTGATAGAGTTGTTGGGTGTCCTTCAGAGGAATATGATGCCAAATTATGTCCAATTCATATGTTAGATCATCAAATTCCCAAGCTGGTTCGAGGGTCTTGCCCATAATGCTCCAAATGTTCTCAATTTGGGACAGGTCTGGCGACCTTTCTGGCCAAGGTAGGGCTTGCTAAGCACGAAGACAAGCAGTAGAAACTCTCAACATATGCAGGTGGGCATTATCTTATGGAAATGTAATCCCAGGGTGGTTTGCCATGAAGGGCAAAAAAACAGGGCATAGAATATCTTTAATATACCGCTGTGCTATAATGGTGCCACAGATGACAACTAAATGTGTTCTGGTTGTTGGGCCATACGCTGGGCAACAGTCATATTCCACCAGTGTCCAGGAAATCTCCAGACATATCTTTGGCATGGAATTCCATTGACTGGAGCAGAATTGTCTTCAATGATGAGTCCTGCTGTGAATCTGAGAGCTGCTTACAAATCGAGATTTGGGTGGAGATCCCCTGGAGAGTGGTGGGTTACCAACCTGAACATGCCTTACATATGGCCCAACAACCAGAAGTGATGGCCTGGGGTGCCACTTCTTTCCATATCAGTACTTCTTTCATTGTCATCCACATCATCCTTACTGAAAAGTGATATGACTATGATATTCTATGTCCTCTTTTGTTGCCCTTCATGGAAATCCATCCTGCACTCACATTTCAGCACAGAGTGAGAGTTTCTACTGCTTGTCTTTGTTCTTGCAAATCTCTACCTTGGCCACAAAGGTCACTAGATCTCTCCACAATTGAGAACATTTGGCGCATTATGGGCAGGGCTCTACAATCAGTTCAGGATTTTGATGATTTAACATGTCAATTGGGCAGAATTTGGCATGATATCACTCAGGGGGACATACAACAACTCTACAAAGCAATACCAAGTTGAGTAACTGCTTGCATAAGGGCCAGAGGTGGACCGACATGTTATCTTGCTCAGTTTGTGAAGCCCTTTCTCATGAATAAATCATCCATTTTTTTCTAAGATTGTAATAATTTGTTTGTCTGTACATGTACATCACATCTACCAATTTCTGTCTCATTCCGGAAATTCTTTTGTAGTGCTTTTTTTTTGGTTTAGGGTGTGTATCTTTCCCTCAGAGGAGAAATAGGTGCATGTGAGGATATAACTGATTAGACATATATGGAATGAGGTAGAGGGTTTGAAGTCTGATGGAAGTTGGGAGAGATAGTGTTCAATATCAGCAATTTTTGCACTGCATTTCATGTGTGGATGACAATCAACCAGTTGTCAATCAGAATAAGTAGTCACCCCCAAACTGTGGGCAAGAACATAGTGGAATATGCTGTTGAGCACAACATACCCAAATTCAATGGATGCTCTCTGGATCCTTCCCTCCAGCCCCAGCTTTTCTGAACTATACAGATGGGAGTTATCCTTGAAACACATCCTTTGCACCCATAATGCTCCTGGTCTCAACCTCCACTAACTCACTGCACCCTTGCCCTCTACCCAACGGCCTCCTCTTACTCAGTCCTGTCATGCTGCCCCAGTTCATTTGTCCATGTAATTATCATTGTAAGCTGCACAAACTCACAGGCAATGGTATATGTATATCTAATGCCTGTTTTGCTGCTCTGATCATTGGTCATGTTATTATGAATCCATGTACCAGTTTACTTTTCAGAGGATGTTTCATTTTATCCTAGCAACCAGTTCCCTATTTTGTCCTGTTATGCATTATGGTCATAATGATCTACATCTACATCTACATGACTACTCTGCTATTCACAGTAAAGTGCCTGGCAGAGGGTTCAATGAACCACCTTCAAGCTGTCTCTCTACCATTCCACTCTCGAACGGTACCCGGGAAAAGTGAGCACTTAAATTTTTCTGTGCGAGCCCTGATTTCTCTTATTTTGTCATGAATATCATTTCTCCCTGTGTAGGTGGGTGCCAACAGAATGTTTTCGCAATCAGAGGAGAAAACTGGTGATTGAAATTTCATGAGAAGATCATGTTGCAATGAAAAATGCCTTTGTTTTAATTATTGCCACTCCAGTTCACGTATCATGTCTGTGACACTATCTCCCCTATTTCCTTGGGGACACCCGGTAATACTTCTGTTTTACTTGATGACTTTCTGTCTACTACTACAAACTGTGATCTTTCTGACAGGAAATCACGAATCCAGTCGCACAACTGAGGCGGTACTCCATAGTCATGCAGTTTGGTTAGAAGACGCTTGTGAGGAACGGTGTCAAAAGCCTGATGATGATGATATGTAGTTTTATGGAGATAATGAAGTATTATGTGTATTATTCAAGTGTTATAAGGAATATGATGATAAAATTATAGTTAGGGATTAATTAGTATGAAATATCCTTCTGGATGCCATTAGGAGCACAGGGTGCAGCCATCTGCAGGTGGTGGCTCACATCCGTACCAATGATGAGTGTCACTTTGGATTGGAAAAGATTCTCTCTGGTTTCAAGAAGTTAACAAAAGTCGTAAAGGCTGCTGGTCTTGCTTGCAAGATGAAAGCAGTGCCGACCATTTGCAGCATAGTTGACAGGCTCAGACTGATCTGTGACTGTGTAGACTGCAGGTTCCTCAACATGCGCCATATTGTGGTTGGGTTTAGGGTTCTGCTGAATAGGTTAGGAGTCCATTACATGCAGGAGGTGACTACATGGGTAGCAGGGGCTGTGTAGCATGGACTGGGCAGTTTTTTAGGTTAGAAGGTTTTGGGAAATCCAAAAAAGAGCTTCAGTCACAGAGGATGTAGGCTGAACAGAGGAGAAACGTAAATACGGGATGCATCAGTATAACAGTTGTAAATTGTCATATTAGCTGTGTTGGGAAAGTACTAGAGCTTCAAGCGCTAATAGAAAGCACTGGTGCTCAAATCCTTATAGGCACTGAAAGCTGGCTAAAGCCGGAGATATGTCCAGTTGAAATTTTTACGAAGAACCTAACGGTGTTGCAAAAGGATAGGCCAAACACAGTTGCCGGTGACAGGTTTGTTGCTGGTAGAAGTAGTTTATCTTGTCGCATAATTGAAGTAGATAGTTCCTCTGAGATAGTACAGGCAGCGGCCATTCATGGCAACTGGAATAAAATAATAATTGGATCCTTTTACTGACCTCCCAATTCAGATGATACAATTGCTGAAAGGTTCAAAGAAAACTTGAGTTTGATTTCAAACATGCACCCGACTCACACAATAATAGTTGGTGATGACTTTAATTTACCCTCGAAATGTAAGTGAAAGTACATGTTTAATTCCGGAGGTACGCATAAAACATCATCTGGAATTGTGCTAAAAGCATTATCTGAAAATTATTTCGAGCAGTTAGTTCGTGAGCCCACACGAATATTAAACGGTGGTGAAAACACACTTGACCTCTTGACAACAAATAATCCTGAGTTAATAACGAGCATCAAAACTGATACAGGGATCAGTGAACACAGGGTTGTTGTAGTGATGTTGAATAATGTAACGCCCAAATACTCCAAAAATATACCTATGAAAAAATATACCTATTCAAAAAAGCAGATAAAAATTCACTTGATGCCCTCCTGAGAGACAATCTTCACTCCTTCCAAAATAATAATATAAGTGTAGACCAGATACAGCTTGAATTTAGAAAAATAGTATCAGCAGCAATTGAGGGAATTATACCAAATAAATTAATAAACAACGGAGATGATCCTGCTTGGTACACAAAACAGGTCAGAATTCTGTTGCAGATGCAATGAAACAAACATGCCAAATTTAAACAGATGCACAATCCCCAATGTTGCCAATCTTTTACACAAGCTCGAAATTTAGTGCAGACTTGCGAGATGCTTATAACAGTGTCCACAATGAAACTGTGTCTCGAAACCTGGCAGAAAATCCAAAGAGATTCTGGTCATATGTGCAGAATGTTAGCTGCAAATAAACCTGAAATAATAATGAACACAGGGTTGTTGTAGTAAGATTGAATATTATAACCCCCAAATCCTCCAAAAATAAATGAAAAATATACTTATTCAAAAAATCAGATGAAAATTCACTTGACGCCTTCCGGAGAGACAATCTCCACTCCTTCCAAATTAATAACATAAGTGTGGACCAGATGTGGCTTGAATTCAAAGAAATAGTATCAGCAGCAATTGAGAGATTTATAGCACGTAAATTAACAAATGACGGAGCTGATCCTCCTTTGTATGCTAAATGGGTCATAACACTGTTGCAGTAACAATGAAACATCATGCCAAATTTAAACAGATTCAAAGTCTCTATGACTGGTGATCTTTTATAGAAGCTCGAAATTTAATATGAACTTCAATGCGAGATGCTTATAATAGTTTCCACAGTGAAACTTTGTCTCGAAAACTAGCAGGAAGTCCAACGAGATGCTGGTTGTATGTGAAGTACGCTTGTGGCAAGCCACAATCAATGGTTTCTCTGTGTGATAGCAATGGAGATACTATCAAAGACAGTGTGTCTAAGCAGAGTTACCAAACACAGCCTTCCGAAATTCCTCCGCCAAAGAACAACTGCTAACATTACTAACAGAGAAGCATATATCCTTGGAGTAGTGAAGCAACTCAAATCGCTTAATAAAAACAAGTCTTCTGGTCCAGGTTGTATACCATTTAGGTTCCTTCTAGGGTATGCTTATGCAATAGCTCCATACTTAACAGTCATGTACAACCGTTCACTTGACAGGAGATCCCTACCCAAGAAGTAGAAAGTTGCGCAGGTCACACCAATATTCAAGAAAGGTAGTAGGAGTAATCCACTACACTGCAGGCCCATATCGTTAATGTCGATATCCAGCAGGATTTTGGAACATATATTACCTTGAAGAGATGGTATACTGACACACAGTCAACACAGATTTAGAAAACATTCTTCTTGTGAAATACAACTAGCTCTTTACTCCCATGAAGTGTTGAGAGCTACTGACAAGGGATTTCAAATGGATTACAAGTGGCTTGTAGTGAAATTGATTGCTTATGGAATATCATCTCAGTTATGTGACTGGATTCATGATTTCCTGTCAGAGAGGCCACAGTTTGTAGTAACTGACAGAAAGTCATCAAGTGAAACAAAAGTGATTTCTGGCATGCCCCATGGTAATGTTGTAGACACTTTGCTGTTCCTTATCTATATAAATGATTTGGGAGATAATCTGATCAGTCATATTAGATTGTTTGCAGATGACGCTGTCATTTAACAACTAGTAAAATCATCAGAAGATCGAAACAAACTGCAAAATGATTTAGGAAAGATATCTGTATGGTGCGAACATTGGCAATTGACCCTAAATAACGAAAAGTGTGAGGTCATCCACATGAGTGCTAAAAGGAATCCGTTAAACTTCAGTTACATGATAAATCAGTCAAATCTAAGGGCCATAAATTCAAATTACAATTATGAACAACTTAAATTGGAAGGAGCACATAGAAAATGTTGTGAGGAAGGCTAACCAAAGACTATGTTTGATTGGCAGGACACTTAAAAAATGTAACAGATCTGCTAAGGAGACTGCTTACATTACACTTGACTGTCCTCTTTTAGAATACTGCTGTGCAGTATGGGATCCTTACCAGATAGCATTGACGGACTGCATCAGAAATGTTTGAAGAAAAGCAGCATGTTTTGTATTATCGTGAAATAGGGGAGAGTGTGTCACTAAAATGATACAGGATTTTGGATGGACATCATTAAAAGAAGGGCATTTTTCGTTGCAACGGAATCTTTTCACGAAATTCCAATCACCAAATTTCACCTCTGAATGTGAAAATATTTAGTTGACGCTGACCTAAATAGGGAGAAACAATCACCATGATAAAATATGGGAAACTAGAGCTTGCACAGAAAGGTATAGGTGTTCATTCTTTCCACGTGCTATACGAGATTGGAATAATAGAGAACTGTAAAGGTGGTTCAATGAACCCTCTGCCAGGCACTTAAATGTGATTTACAGAGTATCCATGTAAACGTAGATGCAGATGTCGAGATGACTGAGGCCTCTGAAAATGGAACAATCAATAACGGCTGGATCCGGATTAATTGTGAAGCACACTTTCATCTCCACAACCATGTCAACGAACAGAACTGGCAGCACTGGGGCACTCTGAATCCACATGTCCAAGCTGCTGCTCGATTTAATCCACAAAAAGTCACTGTTTGGTATGCTATCAGTGCACAATGCATTATTGGCCCATTTTTACTGAAGAAACTGTTGCAGTAGACAACTACAGAAAGATGCTCGTACAAGAATTTGCATGGGCTGCACACTACTGTTGAATGCTCCAAAACTACCTGTTCATGCAGAATGGAGCACATCCACACCATACTGGAGACATCTTCAGTTTCATTCAGGTGATGCTCAGAGATTGAATCAGTGCTCTGGACAGCATAGTACACTGAAGCGCCAAAGAAACTGGTATAGGCATGTGTATTCAAATACAGAGATAGGTAAACAGGCAAAATATGACACTGCAGTTGGCAACACCTGTATAAGACAACAAGTGTCTGGTGCAGTTGTTAGATTGGTTGCTGGACTGTTAAAGACAGGAAACATGTTGCCTGGTCAGACGTGTCTCATTTCAAATTGTATCGAGTGGATGGAGGTGTACGGGTATGGAGACAACCTCATGGATCCATGGACCCTGCTTGTCAGCAGGGACTGTTCAAGCTGGTGGAGGCTCTGTAATGGTGTGGGGCACGAGCAGTTAGAGTGATATGGGACCCCTGGTAAGTCCAGATACAACTCTAACAAGTGACACATATATTAGTATCCTGTCTGATGACCTGCATTAATTCAGGTTCATTGTGCATTCTGATCGACTTGGACAATTCCAGCAGGACAATGTGACACCCCACACGACCTGAATTGCTACATAGTGGCTCCAGGAACACTCTTCTAAGTTTAAACACTTCCACTGGCCACCAAACTCCCCAGACATGAACAATATTTAGCATACCTTGCAATGTAGTGTTCCATCTCATTGTACTCTTGTGGATTAATAGACAGCCCTGCAGGATTCATGGTGTCAGTTCCCTCCAGCACTACGTCAAACATTAGTCGAGTCATGCCACATTGTGTTGTGGCACTTCTGTGTGCTTGTGGGAGGGAGGGGGGGGGGGCTAACACAATATTAGGCAGGTGTACCAGTTTCTTTGGCTCTTCAGTGTATTTACTGGACATGGCGTGGAATGGTCCCCTTATAGTCCTGATCTCAACTCATGGGATTATTTCTTATGGGGTTATCTAAAGGACAGAATCTTCAAACATGCACCTGCAACCCTGTAACACTCCAGAATCTCCATACTGCAACAGAGAGATTCATGTGGTTGAAAATGATGTTCCTCAGAAAGTCATCACGAAATTATTTTCAAGTCTCCACACTAGTTGCTACAGAAGGAAAGCACTTTGAAAACCTTCTGTATTAAATTTCAGGTTGTCTCCTATATCACAAATATGATAACAAAAATCTGTACAAATATGATACCAAAAATCTATCACCCCATATTGTGTCATAGAAGACAAAACTTTCTATCAACTGTTTTGCACAACCCTATCTTTAAAGTGAGGCATAAGTAATTTTGTCAAAATAATTAAATGTACAGTCATTGGGAAGATGAAATTTAATGTGATGGGTGTGAACTGTTGGTTTTGTGGATGGGAAAGAGTAATAATGTTTGATTTAAACCATTAACTTTATTATGAGTGAAAATATATGGAATACTTACGCCAACCTATTCATTGGCCATCAGGAGAACTTCACCCTAAACACTCAGAATCCCAAACCAATGACCCAGTTCAGTTTCAGTGATGACATCTCCATGATCTGGATTGAGGGTGAGGACACCCTGTCCACATTCCTCCAGAACCTCAACACCTTCTCCCCCATTCGCTTCATCTAGTCATTGGCATTAGTCAGCCAGTCAGGCAGGCAGCAGTAGCCAACCAAGACACAAGCAGCAACAGAGAAGTAACCGATACTGTGACTTTTATGAGTTCCTGACTGCTCATGCCCCACACCATTACAGAGCCTCCACCAGCTTGAACAGTCCCTGCTGACATGCAGGGTCCATGGATCCATGAGGTTGTCTCCATACCCGTACACCTCCATCCACTCGATACAATTTGAAATGAGACACGTCTGACCAGGCAACATGTTTCCTGTCTTTAACAGTCCAGTATCAGTGTTGTCAGGTCCAGGTGAAGCATGAAGCTTTGTGTCATACAGCCACCAAGAGTATATGAGTGGGCCTTCAGCTCTGAAAGCCAATATCAGCAATTTGCTGAAGGGCTGCACTTCCGTCACATTGAGCGATTATCTTCAGTCATTGTTGGTCCCGTTCCTGCAGGTTCTGCGATGCCAGAGATTTGATGTTTTACTGGATTCCTGATATTCACGGTACACTCATGAAATGGTCGCACAGGAAAATCCCCACTTCATCGCTACCTTGGAGATGCTGTGTCCTATCACTAATGCGCCGACTATAACACCAATTTCAAAGGAGCGAATTTTATAATATCATCTGTGTGCTTTAATAGTTTATGACCTCACACTTTTCATTATTTAGGGTCAACTACCAATTTACACACCATTCTGATATCTTTTCTAACTCATTTTGCAATTTGTTTCGATCTTATGATGACTTTACTAGCCAACAAATGACAGCGTCATCTGCAAATGACCTAAGACAGCTGCTCAGATTATCTCCGAATTGTTTATACAGACAAGGAACAGCAGAGGGTGTATAACACTTCCTTGGGGAAGGCCAGAAATCACTTCCGTTTTACTCGATGACTTTCCATCAATTACTATGAACTGTGACCTCTCTGACAGGAAATCACAAATCCAGTCACATAACTGAGACGATATTCCATAGGCACGCAATTTCACTACAAGCCACGTGTGTGGTACATTGTCAAAAGCCTTCTGGAAATCCGCAAATACGGAATCAGTCTCAAATCCCTTGTCAGTGGCACTCAACACTTCATGTGAATAAAGAGCTACTTGTGTTTCACAAGAATGATGTTCTCTAAACCCATGTTGACTGTGTGTCAATAGGCCATTTTCTTCAAGGTTCAAACACAATATATGTTCCAGACTCCTGCTGCTTATCGACATTAATGATATGGGCCTGTAATTAAGTGGATTACTCCTACTACCTTTCTTGAATATTGGTATGACCTGTGCAACTTTCCAGTCTTTGGGTACAGATCTTTCATTGAGCAAACGGTTGTATATGCTTGTCAAGTATGGAGCTAATGCATCAGCATACTCTGAAAGGAACCTAATTGGTATAAAGTCTGGACCAGAAGACTTGCTTTTATTAAGTGATTTAAGTTGCTACACTACTCCGAGGATATTTACTTCTACGTTACTCATGCTGGCAGCTGTTCTAGATTCAAATTCTGGAATATTTACATCTTCTTTTGGGAAGGCATTTAAAAGGCTGTGTTTAGTAACCCTGCTTTGGCAGCATTGTCTTCAATAGTATCTCCATTGCTATCGCACAGAGAAGGCATTGATTGTTTCTTGCCACTAACGTACTTCACATACGACCAGAATCTCTTTGGATTTTCTGCCAGGTTTCAAGAAAAAGTTTCATTGTGGAAACTGTTATAAGCATCTTGCATTGAAGTCTGAGCTAAATTTCAAGCTTCTGTAAAAGATCTCCAGTCTTTGGGATTTAGCATTTGTTTAAATTTGGCATGTTTGTTTTGTTGTTTCTGCAACAGTGTTCTGACCCATTTTGTGTACCAAGGCAGATCAGCTCTGTCGTTTGTTAATTTATTTGTTATAAATCTCTCAATTGCTGCTTATACTATTTCTCTGATTTCAAGCCACATCTGGTCTACACTTATATTATTAATTTGGAAGGAGTGGAGATTGTCTCTCAGGAAGATGTCAAGTGAATTTTTATCTGCTTTTTTGAATAGGTATATTTTCCATTTAGTTTTGGAGGATTTGGGGATTACAATTTTCATTCTCGCTACGACATCCCTGTGTTCACTAATCCCTGTATTCATTTTGATGCTCGTTATTAACTCAGGATTATTTGTTGCTAAGAGATCAAGTGTGTTTTCACAACCGTTTACTATTCACGTGGGATCATGACCGAACTGCTCTAAATAATTTTCAGAGAAAGCATTTTACACAATTTCGGATGATGTTTTATGCCACTAACATACTTCACATATGACCAGAACCTCTTTGGATTTTCTGCCAGGTTTTGAGACAAAGTTTCTTTGTGGAAACTGTTATAAGCATCTCGCATTGAAGTCCACACTAAATTTTGAGCTTCTTACAGGAATCAGTGAAACTCTGTGTGTTATGAGGATAATGTGTAAGGGATACTACATCAGTATTGTGTGGACAAGTTGAGAATTTAGGTCTGATGGGAGGCATGCTAGGGTAGTCCATGCATTTGTGATGGCCACTGTATTCCGAAGGTGCAATTGTTAGCACATCTGTTTAGTAAGCAGGAGTCTCAAGTTCGAATCCCATTTTGACACAAATTTTTGATTTTCCCCATTGATTTAAATCAATGCCCACTAGCAGTTAATGTCAGTCATTTCATTTTGTCTTGATATTATTTTGAAGTTCATTTTTCAGTTTGCTGGTTACTTTTGAAATTCTGCCATTTGTTTCTTTCACTTAATAACCCAGTTTACTTCTAGTTTTGTCAAATTTTTTACTAAGTTTTTAATTTAATTTGTCAATTTTGACATTGTTTTCTGTATATCACTACTCAAGTCACTGTTTCATCATTTTTGACACTCAAAGTTTTATTTAATTTGTCAATTTTATCATTATTTCCTCTAAGTTGACTCATAAGCCCTTCTGAAGATGAACTCCCAAAACTTTGGTCAAACCCCAAATCACATCCCCCTCCCCTCCCATTGTTTTCATATCTTTTTCACTTTTAAGTTCTGAATACATCACGTGTCACTTCCACATGCCTTTTGTCTCTGCAATACTAAAACAATTTTCACACACAGTGTTTTCCATCAAATTTTTCACTCCAAAAACAACAGAATTAACAAATAATAATTTTCAGAACATTTCTTTTTCATTTTCTGTAAGGCATCAAACAATGTGATCCATAACACTGAGTCAAGTCATTGTATTCTTCATAAATTGTTTTCTAAGACTCAGAGTGTTCTAAAACAAAGGCAGTTTTCTTTGTGGCGAGATATATTTACGAAATTTCAATCATCAACTTTCTCTTCCGAAAGAAAAATATTTTGTTGACTCTCACCTACGTAGGAAGAAATGATCATCGTAATAAAATAAGAGAAATCAGAGCTCAAATGGAAAGATTTAGGTGTTCCTTTTCCCCACACACCATTTGCGAGTGGTATGGTGGAGAAGTAGTATGAAAATGGTTCGGTGAACCCTCTGCCCGGCACTTAAGTGTGAATTGCAGAGTAACCATGTAAATGTAAATGTAGATGAAAGCTAAATTTCACATAATAAGAACTGTAAACAATTAGACCTAAAAAAAATCTGAGTTTCTACTAAGTAACGTAATTATTTCAACTGCTACTATTTACACACGTTCTCACTCAGTTTTTAGTTTTTCAATTTACTTTGTACTTTATGCTGTAAATTGCTAAACAGTCTTGATATTTCTTTGTTGATATTCATCTACATTTACATCTACATCTACATGACTACTCAGCAATTCACAATTAAGTGCCTGGCAGAGGGTCAACCCCACTTCAAGATGTTTCTCTACTGTCCCACTCTCAAACAATGTACAGGAAAAATGAACACTTGAATCTTTCTGTTTGGACTCTAATTTCTCTTATTTTACAGTGATGATCATTTCTCCCTATGTAAGTTGATGGCAACAAAATATTTTAGTTTTTAGAAGATAAAGTTAGTGATGAAAATTTCATGAAAATGTCCTGCCATAGTGAAAAATGCCTTTGCTTTAATGATTGCCATCCCCATTTGCATAACAAATCTCTCCCCTTTCCATGATAATATAAAATAAGCTGCCATTCCTTGAACTTTTTTGCTGTCCTCTGTGAATCCCATCTGGCAAGTATCCCATAATGCACAGCAGTGCTCCAGAAGAGGATGGACAAGCGTAGTGTATGCAGTCTCTTTAATAGACCTATTGCATCTTATAAGCATTCTACCAATAAAACATCATCTTTGGCTTGCCTTCCTCACAACATTATTTGTTTGATCATTCCAATTTAAGTTTATGTAACTGTAATACCTAAGTAGTTGAATTGGCAGCCTTTTGTTTTATGCAAATTATTGTGTAACCAAAATTTAGTGGATATTCATTCATTTCATTATGTAGAGTCAATTACCACTTTTCACACAATATGAGTATCTTGTCTAAATCATTTTTCAACTGGTTTTGATCGCCTGTTGACTTTACAGGTGATAAATGACAGCATCATCTGCAAATTATCTAAGAGGGACGCTAAGATTGTCTCATATATCATTAATAAAACTGACAGACTGCAGGGACGGATTCCTGACTAGAAATGGAGGAATACAGGTCCTGTGAACATGTGTCTGGGATTGCATTATTGCCACAGTGGATGGCTTTCACAAATGAAAGTTCCTCTGACCACATGCCACATGTTCCTTGTGGGTTGCAGGCTGTGTGATTGATGTAGCATACTGCAAGCAGTAGAATATTCTGGTATTCATGTCAGAAACAATCCAAGATGGTGCCTGTGTACAGCCAAGCAAATGGAAATAGTTGAGAGGCAGCAAGGCTATACCATAACAAGTATACTCACAGACACCAACCACATCACACAGTGTTTCAAGCCCTTTTTGGGCATTTGTGTGATCATGGGTCCTTTCAGACAGGTGAACATTCAGGGAGACAGCAGAATGTGTGTGCACCAGGATATTGAGGAGAACCGTAGTACAAGCTCCAGCCAAGTGGCTTGAGTAAGCCAAAGTGTGATTATGTGAATCCTGTATGACAACTGTGTACATTGCATCCCATGGAAGCCACTTTGAACATCTGTTGTGATGTGGATGCAATCAGCTCTGTACTGTGTGCTGGGATGATTTGTGATCATTGCACGCACACCATCCATTTCCGAACACACATCCATAAAATCTTTTTTCATCCATTCCCAGTCAGGAAACTGTCCCTGCAGTTTATCAGTTTTATTAATGTTCATGCTGTGTAGACCAGAAACAGAAGAGGGCCTATAAAACTTTCTTGTGGAGTGCCAGATATCACTTCTGTTTTACTCGGTGACTTTCTATCAAATAGTACAAACTTTTATGTTCCTGGCAGGATATCATAAATCCAGTCACACAACTGAGAAAATACTCCATAGGCACAATTTGATTACAAGTCAGTTGTGCAGATAGTGTCAAAAGTCTTCTGTAAATCTAGAAATATGGAATCAGTATGAGATGGACTGTTAATAGCACTCAGTTCATTGTGTGAATAAAGAACTAGTAGCGTTTCACAAGAATGGTATTTTCTGACTCTGTTCTGTTTATGTGTAAATAGATTATTTTTGTTGAGGTAATTCATAATGTTCAAACACAGCATATGTTCCAAAATTCTAATGTAAATTAATGTTAATGATAGGGATCTGTAATTCAGTGGATTTCTCATATTTCCTTTCTTGAGTACTCATGCTACTTGTGCACTTTCCAGTCTTTAGGCACACATCTTTCTTTGAGCAAACAGTTGTATATGACTGCTAAGTGTGGAGCTATTGTATTAGCATACTCTGAAAGGAACCTAACTGTTACACAATCTAGGCTAAAGGATTTGCCTTTATTAAGTTATTTAAGCTGCTTCACTACACTGAGTATATCTACTTGTAAGTTACTCAAGTTGATAGCTGTTCTTGTTTTGGATTCCAGAATATTTATTTTGTCTTCTTTGATGAATGAATTTTGGAAAATCATGTTTAGTAACTCTGCTTTAGTGGCACTGTCATTGTTAACATTACCTTTGCTATCATACAGTAAAGGTAGCAATTCTTCATTGCCACTGGTGGACTTTACATAAGGTCAAAATCTCTCTGGATTTTCTGCCATGTTTTGAGACAAAGGTTTTTGGAGAAACTATTAAAAGCATGTCACATTGAACACCAAGCTTTATTTCAAGCTTCAGTAAAACATTACCTATCTTGGAGATTCTGTGTTCTTTTAAATTTAGTATGTTTTTATCATTGTTTCTGAAACTGTGTTCTGGCCTGTTTTGTGCACCTTGGGGGATCACCATCTCTTATTCATTTATTTGATAGGCCTTTATACCTCTCTATTGCTGTCAATATTATTTCTTTGAATTTAAGAAACATCTGTTCTACGTTTATATAGTTAGTTCAGGAGGCATGGAGACTGTGTCTTTGGAAAGCATTAAGCAAATTTATATCTGTTTTTCTTTAAACAGATATATTTTTGTATATGTTTGGTGGATTTGGATGTTATGGTTTTCAGTCTTGCTGCAATGACATTGTGGTCACTAATCTCTGTATCCATCATGATGCTTCCTATTGGTTCAACATTATTTGGTGCTAAGAGGTCAATTATATTTGCACAATGTTATACACTTCAAGTCAAGTCCTGAACTAATTGTTCAAAATAATTTTTGGAGAAAGCATTCAGTACAATTTCAGAAAATATTTTATGCCTACCAGTCTTTTAGCCATGTATTTTCACCAACATATTGAGGGTAGATTGAAGTAACCACCAACTATAATCGTACAAGGGAGGTACCTATTTGAAATGAGACTCAAGTTTTCTTTGAACTGTGCAGTAACTGTATCATCTAAATCAGGGGGTCACTAAAAGAAACCTATTATTAATTTATTCTGGTTGTCATGTACAACCTCTCCCCACACTAACTCACAGGAACTATCTGTTTCAATTTCGCTACATGGTAAGTTAATTCTGACAGGAATAAACACTCCACCACAAACTGTATTTAATCTATCCTTTCTGAACACCATCAGGCCCTTGTAAAAATTTTGGCTGCACTAATGTCTGATGTTAGCCAGCTTTCCCTACCTATAACAATTTGAGCTTCAGTGCTTTGTATTAACACTTGAAGCTCTGGTTCTTTCCCATCACAATTACAACAGTTTACAATTACAATACTGATTGTTGTGATTGCCCTCCATCCTTGGAGACTAAAGCCCTTTTTGTAATTTCCCAAGACCCTCTAAACTAAAAAACTGCCCAGTCCACTCCACACAGTCCCTGCTACCTGTGTAGCTGCTTCCTATGTGTAATATACCTCTGACCTATTAAGCAGAACCTGAAACT